>NC_133330.1:80396130-80996130 GCF_042186555.1 Aquarana catesbeiana | reverse complement strand
AATCACCTCCTACAGTGCTAGAGTCACTGATTTACGTATCGTGAGAGCAAACGCTGTTGCTGTCAAGATAAATAAATCAGTGCTGTAGCTGAATGACGTACCTGAAAAGAAAATAATGGTTAACAATAAAACACAGTAAACAGTAAAGCAGGGGCGTACCTAGAGCATTTGGCACCTGGGGTGGATCCTATATCTGACACCCCACTGTGCCCCCTGCATACCTCTGCATCCCTCAATATCTCTTTGTCACTACTTTGTACCCCCTCTCCACAACTGGACCCCTTTATATTACACAACCCCCCAGCAGCTCTGGACCCCTGTGCATTACACAGCACCCTACACCTTTGGACCCCTTTACAGTACATAACCCCCTGCACCTCTGGACCCCTTTACATTACACAACCCACTGCACCTCTTGACCCCTTTACATTACACAACCCCCTACACTTCTGGACCCCTTTACATTACACAGCTCCCACACCTCTGGACCCCTTTACATTACACAACCCCCTGCACCTCTGGACCCCTTTACATCACACAGCACCCTGCACCTCTGGACCCCTTTACATCACACAGCACCCTGCACCTCTGGACCCCTTTACATCACACAGCACCTTGCACCTCTGGACCCCTTTACATCACACAGCACCCTGCACCTCCGGACCGTTTTACATCACACAGCACCCTGCACCTCTGGACCCCTTTACATTACACAACCCCCACACCTCTGGACCCCTTTACATCACACAGCACCTTGCACCTCTGGACCCCTTTACATCACACAGCACCCTGCACCTCTGGACTGTTTTACATCACACAGCACCCTGTACCTCTGGACCCCTTTACATTACACAACCCCCTGCACCTCTGGACCCCTTTACATTACACAACCCCTGCACATATGGACCCCTTTACATTACACAACCCCCTGAATCTCTGGACCCCTTTACATCACACAGCATCCTGCACCTCTGGACCCCATTATATCACACAGCACCCTGCACCTCTGGACCCCTGCACATCACACAGCACCCTGCACATCTGGACCTATTTTCATTACACAACCTCCTGCACCTCTGGACCCCTTTACATTACACAACCCCCTGCACCTCTGGACTCCTTTACATTACACAACCCCCTGCATCTCTGGACCCCTTTACATTACACAACCCACCCCTCACCCGGAGCTCTGGACCCCTGCACATTACACAACCAGCTTTGGACCCCCTGCTTGTTACAAAGCCACCCCCCAGCTTTGGACCCCCTGCATTTTACACAGCCCCCCTCCAGCTTTGAACCCCCTACATGTTACACAGCCACCCCCTTCCTCCCAGCTTTGGACCCCCTACATGTTACACAGCCACCCCCCCAGCTTTGGTCCCCCTGCATGATACACAGCCACCCCGGAAGGAAGGAAGGAAGGAAGGAAGGAAGGAAGGAAGGAAGGAAGGAAGGAAGGAAGGAAGGAAGGAAGGAAGGAAGGAAGGAAGGAAGGAAGGAAGGAAGGGGGGAAGGGAGGGAGAAACGAAGGACAGGAGAAATGGGGTAGGGAGAGAGGAGGAAAGGGAGGAAGGAAGGAGGGAATAGATGGAGGAAGGAATGACACATATGGATAGCTCCTGGCTCACTGGCTCAGTCAGAAGCATTGCAGAGTTGCTGGCTGCTCTGTATACAATTTCCCACCCACACAGACATCCCCTTTACAGAAGTTGATCAAACTGGATTGTGGGTGGGCACAGTGGAAGGCATAGCAGATCTAGCCTCTCTTCTATCCCATTGGTGAAAAAGATGGGGGGAGGGGCTGGGCTTAAGGACATTGGGCACTGTGTGAGAGTACAAGAGAAGATGGACATTTCACACAGATGAGGCATCAGAGACCTGGGAAGGGGTTCAGCCCACCCCAACACCCCCCTAGATCGAGCCCTGAAGTGTACACAGTGGTGTTGGCAGTTAAGAGCACTGATCTCCCTTTATGTTTCTTTTACAAAGGATTTTATTAATATTCAATCCAACAAATAAGCTCAACAGTTAGATGGTTACATTGCATGCAAAGCAGATCATAAAAAATAAAAAAGGATACTAAAGTCCTACAAGTTCCAAGGAAGGCATAACGTAACAGCAATAAGTCAATCGTCATACTCCGGAGTGTATAATTGGAATGCAGCTCAACGCAAGCAAGACCTAATGTTCAATACATTTGCATATAGAGGAAAATACAATACAAAAATGCAATGGTATTACCACCATAACCAACTCAACCAGCAATGCCTGGTGGCCTGATACATTTAAAAGGTAAGCATGGAAAATTAAACTAGAGAGAGAGAAAAAGGTAAGAGAAAAAAAAAGGGAGGGGGGGGGAGAGAAGAGAAGAGGGAGAGTCCACAAGGGGTGCGTCAGGAATGTATTAAATCGAGAGGAGCGCGGTATTGAATCTGGAAGGTTGAGTGTATGCAACTCACTTTTTATTTACTATAATATCATTCATGCGTTTTTTAGCCGCCTCAAGACTAAATATAGGAGTTTTCCATGCCCTTGCTATAGTTAACTTAGTTGCAGTAAAAAGATGCAGAGCCAGTTGATGCCCTAGATCAGGGATATGCAATTAGCGGACCTCCAGCTGTTCCAGAACTACAAGTCCCATGAGGCATAGCAAGACTCTGACAGCCACAAGCATGACTCCCAGAGGCATGATGGGACTTGTAGTTTTGCAACAGCTGGAGGTCCGCTAATTGCATATCCTTGCCCTAGATGAAGCAATTCCGCAAACGGTTTGCAAAGGAGAGCTTCTTAGGGGTTCCTTTTAAGATTGATATTAAATAAGTTGCACAGAAGAGTGTATACTCTGACCCATAATCTGCATACCTTTGGACAAGGCCACTAAATGTGTGCCACAGTGACCTCCTGGGAACATCCCCGGAAGCAGAGAGGGAAATAGGTTGGAATAAAATGGGCCAGCCTGGCTGGCGTATAATACCATCTGTAAAGTATTTTGTAACCATTCTCAAGTATGAGAACATTTTTTGAACACTTAGAAAATGTTATAGTCATGATCTGCCAGTCCATCGACAAATCCGTTGTCAGTCCACCAGGAAAATTGTTTTGGATTGTCGCAATCCAGTGGGAATAATGGGCAATGAAGAAGGAGGAGTAAAGGGAGATATGGAGAGATCAAGCCCACAGAACATTTGACTGAATCCCACAGGCGAAGGGAGTGAGTTAAGCATGGTCCTACAGTGATGGGACTATGAGTAGGGGGGAGCCAGGACAGAGAGGAGATAGGTATAGGAGATGAATCCACTAAATCAGTAGTGGCCCATAACGGCATTTGGTATGTCTCGTGGAGGTGAGATAATAGGGTTATACTCGCTGCTGTATAGTACACTTGTAAGTTGTTGATGGAGAAGCCACCGTTAATCCTACAGGCATACAGAACCTGCTTACTAATTCTAGGTTGAGTGGATCCCTAAATAAACTTCAAAAGTTTGCGTTGATGTATGCGCATAATATGTGAAGGTTTTGGGACTGTCAGTACTTGGAAAAAATAAAAACAGTTTCAGAATGTAAGACATGTAAACAGCCACTATCCTACCAAACCAGAAGATGAGTCCAGGAAGACAACACAGCTGATAGCTTTCTGAACAAAGGAGGAAAGTTGGCCTGATACAATCCATTGTATTTTGGAGTAAGCTGAATCCCCAAATAAGGCAAAGAGGACAGCCACTGAAATGGAAAAGCATTTTTAAGCTGCTAAGTCCAAGGGAGAAATATTAATTGACATAGCTTTAGATTTAGTGGGGTTAACATGAAGTCCAGAGAGGGATGCAAAAGTATCCAGAAGTGATAGTAAATTAGGTAGGGAAATTCTGGGGGATGTCAAGGTCATCAAGATCTCATCAGCAAATAATGATATCTTATGAAAGGAACCGGCGACCTCAATACCTGTTATATCTGCGTGAGAACGAACCTCCTTCAAGGGTTCCAGCGCCAGGATAAATAAAAGCAGAGAGAGTGGGCAGCCTTGACGGGCCCCCCTCCTGATAGGGAAAAGAGATCATTTAAACCCGTAACACTTAATTTTAGCCTGAGGTGAATCGTACATTGCCATTATCCTTCCCAAAAATGAAACATCAAATCCATATTGGTGGAGAACGGTTGTAAGATAAGGCCGTGATAAGGTGTCAAAGGCCTTATTCATGTCGAGAGACGAAAGCATCATCGCCAAAGAGAGGCTGTGAGCTATATGTTGGAGCTGTACAATTCGTCTAATCGCGTCTCCTGCCTGTCGTCACGGAATGAAACCAACTTGATCTTTTTTGATCAAGCAGGGTAGAAAGGAATTTAAATGAATGGCCAAGATCTAGGTCAATATTTACACATCTATACTAATAAGTGAAATGGGCCTAAAGTTGGCCCTGAATGAATGATCATGATCATGTTAGCGGTCAAAAGGTTCAAAGTAAAGGCCTGGCCATCCTTAGTGGAGTTGTACATAGCCATCAGATAAGGAGCTAGGACGTCCGCAAATTTCCTATAATAAAGTTCCGTAAAGCCATCCAGGCCCGGCCTTTTGCCCACCTTTAACTTCTTAATACATTGAAAAACTTCAGATACTTATATTCCCTCTATGGCTTTCAATGAAACAGCTGACAGCCACTTCTCCTCCTCTCCCTCCCACGGCTTTCAGCTGCTTCATTGAAAGCCATACAGGGAGATCAGTGCTTTTAACTGCCCCCACAGTTGCACCGATCACTCCCGACTGTGAATTTCTGTTATTCACCTGCTGCAGGACAGAGCTCCAAAACAAGGGATCACCCCCCGACTGGCCTAGGGCTCACGTGCAGCCTGAGGTAATGAGGTCTGAAGATTGCCCAGTATTTGGCTCCATCTAACCATCAACTCTGACCAGCTTCCCTGTCCCTGCTAAAGAAAAGCATCCCCACAACATGATGCTGCCACCACCACGTTTCACGGTGGGGATGGTATGTTCAGGGGGATCTGCAGTGTTAGTTTTCTGCCACACATAGCATTTTGCTTTTAGGCCAAAATGTTAAATTTTGGTCTCATCTCACCAGAGTACCTTCTTCCACATGTTTGCTGTGTCCCCCACATGGCTTCTCGCAAACTGCAAACGGGACTTCTTATGGATTTCTTTCAACAATGGCTTTCTTCTTGCCACTCTTCCATAAAGTCCAGATTTGTGGCATGCATGACTAATAGTTGTCCTGTCTATAGATTCTCCCACCTGAGCTGTGGATCTCTGCAGCTTCTCCAGAGTTACCATGGGTCTCTTGGCTGCTTCTCTGATTAATGCTCTCCTTGCCTGGCCTATCAGTTTAACTGGACGGCCATGTCTTGGTAGGTTTGCAGTTGTACCATACTCTTTCCATTTTTGAATGATGGATTGAACAGTGCTCCATCAGATGTTCAAAGCTTGGGATATTTTTTTATAACCTAACTCAGCTTTAAACTTCTCCTTAACTTTATCCCTGACCTGTCTGGTGTGTTCCTTGGCCTTCTTGATGCTGTTTGTTCACTAAGGTTCTCTAACATACCTCTGAGGGCCTCACAGAACAGCTGTATTTATACTGAGATTAAATACACACAGGTGTACTCTATTTACTAATTGGGTGACTTCTGAAGGCAATTGGTTCCACTAGATTTTAGATAGGGGTATCAGAGTAAAACATTTTTGAAAACCATGTATCATTTTCCTTTCACGTCACAATCCATTTACGTTTTTGGCTGTAACATGACAAAATGTGGAAACGTTCAAGGGGTATGAATACTTTTTCAAGGCACTTTATTTTGTATGCGTTTACAATTAAGTCAGTTCCAGTTTGCACCTAAGCAAGTGTCATCTAGTTCTTGGTTGCAATTCTCAGCTATAATACCTGGTTCCTAGTTCCAGAGTGGAGGCTGCTGTATCTTCACAGAGACACCTATGTGGGGTGCCAGGTGGTCTGTCACAGGACATTCTCTACATTCAAATTCTGGGGGGAAGAACCATCTCCTAAATTACATGGCCGCAGCAGTCTGGATGGGACAGTGACTTGGTCTGGATTCAAACTGCGGTCTGCCATTTAGTGATACCTGCTCTTTAGATAAAGCATATGTGAATTTACATTAGACACTGAAAACATTGCCTGACTCTGGCTTGTCCATGGCATTTTTTCCATCTTTTTTCCATCTTAGATCTTAGATCTGTCACCACATCTATACTGAACAGAACTGAATGCATTGCATGGAAAGATGTGCACGTACCCACACACGTATAAACACACGCCATACATCATAACATAGAGATGCATCAGTGGAGGCAAAACAACTTTGTGCATGTAACACTCCATAGATTTATACAATATGTCATATTCCCTTCCTGTTCAATGTTCTCTGGCAGTGACAAGTTGTATATATTGTTGCTGTCACTACAGTGTTAAGCTTGCTCAAAGGCACTTCCATGAAAGAAAGGCCCCTTGCTGACAAACTGGGATAACCAAAGAAATATTTTGGAAAAAATCCACAGAAAACAAAAATGGAGTTAATAAATATTTCAGTTGACAGAACCACATATTGTAGACAACCGCAACTCTAGTCATCTATTTAGTTGCTGCATCTTTGTACTGTAGTATTGCTAAAGTATTCACATAATTCCCCCACATTCACAAATAAAATTAGCAAGGGAATGATCCTTCAAATCTGTTTTAACTGAACCCATATGTACGCTGTGTCATGCTATCACTAGATTTTATCCAAAAAAGGCATAAGAGAAAAACTTTTGTGAACAAGAGAGTTGTGAAAAAGTGACAGAACTTGTTGAATATGAATATTGTTCCATTTCTATTTTTAAAAGGTTGGCAGTTAAAGGGATGGCCTACATAGAGCAGACACGGATCATGGTACTCTCCCTCAGGAAATGCTTGCTGTCTTGCTTTTTATGCTGACCTTCTCTTCATTTAGTACATTGAGTCACTGTCCCAGAACAAGTATATGCATAAAGACTTTTCATTCTCTATTTGAATGCACGGCTCTTGTTTACGTGCCTGTGTGCATAGGCACATTACAATTAATGGGGTGTATTTTAGCTCAGTAAAAAAAAAGTTGTCGTTTTTCAAGCTACAGTGTGCAAGAAGCCTAAAAACTCCCTATCTGCCTATACAGGCATTCCGTGTTTTTTTTTGTTTGTTTTTTTTGGATGCCTATAAAAGCATCTCTATGTTAGCCTATGTGGCTATGCACACCAAACACGCAAACAGGCATATTTGAAGTGGAGCAATTACAAGCAGAAAAAATAAAATCACAGGTGCATTCTGAGAGTTTATTAGCAGAAAAACATTTGTAAATGTGTCTAAACGTTTATGTGTGTACATGTATTCCAATGGCCAGAATAAATTACTATTCTGGCCAAAAGAATGCATTTACAGTATGCTCAATGTCATAGGTGCATAACTGTGAATACATATTGTACTTTTTTCTGCCAAAAAAATGCTGCCTATTTTCATAAGTTCTTGTGCATGAGGAATTTAGAAAACCAGGAGGATGATTTAAGAATTTTCAAGCAAAAAATTTGAGTGAATAATAAAGGAAATCTATAGTCACAGCATAGACTTTCATTTTATATCAGCATTGTAATAATAATACAAACAACATATTTTTTTTTGACAAGCCAATATAAACTTACTTGAAAATTTTCCTTTCATGTGGCGAGTTCTTCCTGTCTGCTGGCCGCCTCTTTCCACAACTTCCTGGATTCCCTGCATGCTTTGCTGCTTCTGGTCTGCTGGTTACTTTCGGTTTCTAGGGACTACATATCCCATGGCACCTTGTTGCCTGCAAGCAGTGATTCTTGCATTGACTCATCCTATTGAAACTCCTCCTCTCAGCACCTCTGTAGTTCAAAAGGCAGGCTCTGTGAAATGTACGACTCAGCAGTGCCTACTCACAGATTACATGTCACAGAATTCAAGTAAATGTGTAGAGATTTTCACAAAGTAAGTTCACAAACCTCTGGATCATTCAGACTAACAGGAGTAGGCTAGAAATAATTGAATTGTTAAGTAGAAAAGAATATATAGTTTTACATTTTGACAATATAATATGCTTTAACTTTAATTATCATATTGCATTTGTTCTGCTTTTGTGAATAAATGCTTCTGTTCTACTGATTCTTCACATTGACTGCTGTTAGATAATAAGTCTTTCTTTTATGCACTACTAACTGATCTTTTCAATAGCTCTACTGTCTAAATAAAACAGATTTCTTTGTATAATCAGTAGCAGCAGCAGTGGCGGTGCGTCCATTAAGGGTGCACGGGCTCCGCCCCCTATCTCCAGCCACCCCCCTCTATGACTAATGGATAGATTCATGCATTGCATGAATCTATCAATGGCAGCTGCTGCCACTCCCTATTCAGACGCCGGGCGCCTGAATTACAGCGACGGGGGGGGGGGGCTTGAAGCACCTGATTAGAGCCATAGGCTGTAATAGGCTTCAAAAAAGGTGAACTGCGAGCGCAGAGCATTGCGCTCACAGTTCACTCAGGTGTGTTAGAAAAACGAATGAATATTCGCTTTCCTAACACTGAATCACCTCTCCGCCAATCAGGTGCGTGGGTCTGTTACCCGTCACCTGATTGGCTGAAAGGACAGGCGCTGCGATTGGACTCCTATCAAGAAGAGGAGAGGAGATGCATGGAGGACACAGGAGCCACAGTCTGACCCACTGCAAGGTCTCACCACTTGCCGCCATCACCCGCATGCCTGACCCGCCACCGAGATAGGGTAAGTGCTGGGCAGATGGAGAGTGGGCCACAGTGGCAGCATTTGATGGGGCACAGTGGCACTATTTGATGGGCACAGTGGCAGCATTTGATGGGACACAGTGGCAGTATTTGATGGGCACAGTGGCAGCATTTGATGGGGCACAGTGGCAGCATTTGATGGGGCACAGTGGCACTATTTGATGGCCACAGTGGCAGCATTTGATGGGCACATTGGCAGCATTTGATGGGGCACAGAGGCAGAATTTAATGGGGCACAGTGGCAGCATTTGATAGGCACAGTGGCAGCATTTGAGCACAGTGGCTGTGTTTGATGGGCACAATGGCTGTGTTTGATGGCACAGTGACTGCACTTGATAGGCACAGTGGCTGCATTTGATGGGCACAGTGGCTGAATTTGATGGGCACAGTGGCTGCATTTGATGGGCACAGTGGCTGTGTTTGATGGCACAGTGGCTGCGTTTGATGGGCACAGTGAGGCTGCAATTGATGGGTTTTTTTTCAGAATTTTTCAGTTTGTTTGCGCCCCCCAAAAAATTTGGAGCACCATCCGCCACTGAGCAGCAGCTAACCTTCAATTAGTATTTAACATAAAACAAGTTCACAAAATTCACATTTACTTTGTTGTACATCTCACAGATGGAATAGAAACTAAACAATTAAGTTGCCTAAATTTATTAATTTACTACATTTCCAGTCAGTCTTTATGAAAATGAATTGCCTGGACAGGCCAAGGAGCTCTCAGATCAGATTAGTATCTCTTGATGAATATACAGTATGTATCTCAACTGACTGTTAAGCCGTATGTCTAAAGATATGTAAAACAGAGAAAGTATAAGAGTCCACGAATAAACAAACGTACTGTGAGGATATCTAATGCCTTATACACACGGTCAGATTTTCCGACGGAAAAAGTGCGATTGGATTGTGTTATTGGAAATTCCGATCGTGTGTGGGCTCCATCTGACTTTTTCCATCGGAATTTCTGACACACAAAGTTTGAGAGCAGACTATAAAATTTTCCGACAACAAAATCCGATCGGTTAAATTCCGATCATGTGTAGACAAATCCGACGCACAAAGTGCCACGCATGCTCAGAATAAATTAAGAGACGAAAGCTATTGGCTACTGCCCCGTTTATATTCCCGACATACGTGTTTTTCCTCACCGCGTTCAGAACGATCGGATTTTCCGACAACTTTGTGCGAGCGTGTGTATGCAAGACAAGTTTGAGCCAACATCCGTCGGAAAAAATCCATGGATTTTGTTGTCGGAATGTCCGATCAAAGTCCGACCATGTGTACAGGGCATAAAAGTGGAGTTCCAGCCTGTAAAAAAATAAAATAAAAGTCAGCAGCTACAAATACTGTAGCTGATGACTTTTATTATAAGGACACTTACCTGTCCAGGTATCCCACGATGTCGGCACCCTAGCCAATTCGTCAATCGGCTTTGGGTGCAGGCGCCGGCATTTTCACTAAGGGAAACAGGAAGTGATGCCTTGCGGCTTCACAGCCTGTTTCCTACCGCACATGCACAAGTCACGGTGCATTTTCTGAATGATCCTGCTGTCTTCGGGGACCTGTGTGTCTCCCAGAAGGCAGTGGGGGGAGGGGCCAGAGCTTTCATAGATTGCTGCAATCATTGTGTGGCGATCATACCCAGAAGTGGGAGCAGGTACCTGGTTTTGACAGGTATCCACTCCCCCCCAAAAAAAGTGCCAAATGTGGCAGTGGAGGGGGGGGGGGGTGAGGGTGCGAACAAGCAGAGCTTCCCCTTTTGGGTGGAGCTCCACTTTGATCATTGGTACGGACACGATAGATCACCGTTTTGTTTGTAATGTGATTATTTTGAATGATCATCAATTCCATCTTGTAACTGTAATGCAGTATTTTTCTAGAATACCTCAATCAAAAAAAATAAATAAAAAATACTGCATTATGGTAACTAGATGGAGGTTTTAAATATAGGAGATAATTTGTTCTGCCTGTGGGAATGCACATGATTTTTTTTTATACATAGACCCCATAGTATATTTTTAATTAATGCATATTTTGAGTTATTCTAGTGTTGAGGGCAAAGCAGCAGGATTACTTTAATTCCTGCCCCCTCAGCATTATGTACTTACCTTTCCTTCTCTAATTTGCCTCTCTATTTATTGTGGAGAGCCAAAGAAAATACCCAATACTTTAAGTTTTAGAGAATTATGCAACTCACCTTTATTACAGCACTGGGACAATCAGAACTGCAATAGCAGTCTCTACAGTCCTGTGTAAACTATAACTTTAGCTACTTGTGGCTTACAAATGGCTTTACTTTCACCTAGAGGGTGAACAGAGCAGTAGGTAAGGATAATTACCTGTAGAGATCTGCATCAAAGTGAACCTATTGTTTCCCTCAAAGTGCAGATTAACTTTAAAGCATTTGTATTATGGTTTTCACAGGTTTATAAGCTTGCACACGCATCATTTTTCTTATTGTGTAAAATATAGAGTCTTGAATATAAACCATTAGAGGGAGTTCTGAGTGGCTCAGTACATTTATTCTGTCACTCTCTTAATAACTGCTTCGATCAGATATCAGCTACTCAGGGGATGTAAGTTGGCCAACTTGCATTGTGAGAAGGGGCTGTAAATCACAACCACTGTGTAGCAAAGTACAAAGTGGAGCCCGTGTAAATAACAAACAAACACAGCTGCTCCATATGCATCTGTAATTACAAATTATAGGAGTACATCCTCTTTAAACTTTACTCACACCACCACCCTTTCAATTATCCTCCATTTATGTCTTTTTATGAACAAAATAAAATGTCCCAATTTCTTACCTAAATCAAGTCTTCCTTTTCTGTACTGTAGAGTAGGAGGATCCTTCTTCAAGTATTTTTCAAGTATTTTAAAGTGGTTTCTACTGGGGCACTAACTGAGTCTTTGTCTAAAACATTGTCTCTCAACCTCAAGATCAGTTTTTGTGGACCTCATTTAACAGAGAAATTTGTATTGCCACTGGTTCATAGCCTGATATCCTAATTTGCTTTATTCCAGAAAGTCAGTCAAACTGCTTAACATATAAAATATCTATTCTGGAATAGGTTTTGTGGACCTTAGAGTAATAACTGTAGTCCTAATTTAGGGATTTACGGTGTGTATTGATCTCCAACAGTCTGGTATCTACAAGCTTTGAATTGTCCTACGAAAGTGTGCTGATGCTGCAAACGAGAGTGGGGATTTGCCTATAGACATGTCCAAAGCTGGATCAGGGCCTATGTTAAGATCTCCTCTAAGAGGAGAGAGGATCCAGGAGACCCTCCATGAATTCTTGTAGCTGGTGGGAGTCTGATCTATAAAAGAGTGTTGCTTAGTGTTTCAGGCCATAAAGTGTTACAAAGGTAAGTTTATGGCTGCTAATAAATCCTTTAAATAGGGGATCAAGAAGCTGGTCTTCAAGTAGAAAAGGGCAACT
Source organism: Aquarana catesbeiana (assembly GCF_042186555.1). NCBI lineage: Eukaryota > Metazoa > Chordata > Amphibia > Anura > Ranidae > Aquarana > Aquarana catesbeiana. Next base: position 80,983,890 of record NC_133330.1, on the reverse strand, counting down.
TTTGTGCATGGCCCCTTTTTTTGTTCTAGGAGCAACGTCCCCATGTATTTGTATAATGAAAGTATTTTCATGTAGCCATTGTGAGATCCAAGAACAGCATCTAAGCGGGCATTGCCCTGTGAAAAGACTTGCATCCGTAGTTGTGAACGATCCACAGTAAAACATTAAAGTGATTGTAAACCTTCATATTTTTACAATAAAATAATAAAAATGTTATACTTACCTCTTCTTCTGGGGTCCCCGGCTGGAGTTCTCAGCTCCCCCTTTCCTGCATGTGCCCCCATAGCAAGCTGTATACAATATCAAAAGAAAAGCAGCTAAATAGTGCTTCCTGGCAGGAATTGATCCCTTCACAGGAAATACTCAATTTTGTGGAGTAGGGCCTACTGGGAGTATAGATCGGGCCATCACGGTTCATCTATCCTGGTCTCCCTGCCCTTTTAGAAGTGTCCAATAGGTAGACTATAGAGGTACGGGGATGTTTACTTAAGCTAAAGAGAAACCATTACAGGGTATACCACAGATCCCCTTGAAATGTTACACCTTAAGCAGTGTTGCTTGGACAATATCTTTACAGTTAGTTATATTCCACTGGAAATACAGTAAGTGACAAGAACAATGAAGATTTTTCAGATAAAATATGTTGTAATTCATCTAATATTTCTTTGTTATATTTTCATACAGTCTATAAAATGCAAATTATATCCCATTTCTTTTACAGATTAGAAAATATGAAGCAAACATAATTGCATCCTGCTCAGAATTGTACAAAAGGTTAAATACAGTCCTCTAAACCTGATTTTTCTCTGCTGCACAAATAAAACAGCTAATGAACTTAGGTAAATAGACAAGAAAAGAAACTTGCATTTAGCAGTTCTAAGGATTTTATCCATAAGTCCCTATATGTTAAACATATTTTACTTTTCCATCCAGCAAACAATCCTTGTCTCCTACTCCTACATTGATTGGGGAGGTTAGAACATGAAAGGAAAAAGCCAATACAGAGTTTAAAGGGAAACTATAATGGTTTTGGGTCTGTATGTAAAAAAACATTGTCAGTAATAAAAATCTTTTTTTAAAATGGCTTGGGAGTCCCTCCTAATTCATACCAGGCCTGTGGGCAGGGGGCTCATTGAAAGCTGGAAGCCCCCTTTAACAAGAGGGCCCCAGATCCTGGCCACCCTCATGTGAATACGTATTGGGTACATTGTACCCTACTCATTCACCAAAAAAAGTGTCAAAAAGAAATGAAAACAAACACAATTTTTGACAATTCTATTATTAAAAATAAAAAACAATGTGCCCGATGTAGTTCCATCGTCAATCACAACACCCGTTGCACCGGACCCAAAAAAAGAAAAAAAAACCTCTGCCTGTGACTAAGGCTAACAGCCAACTTCCTGCTCTGTCGTCTGACAGTTCTTAGATAGGTAAGGGGCGGGGCCACCTGGTGACATCACCTGGCAACACCACCCCCATAGGACGTCACCGACCCAATATGCCCATATTGAGGCCTGGTATGGTTCAGGAGGCCTGCCAGGCTGCATGCTCGGATAAGGGTCTGGTATGGATTTTGGGGGGTACCACACACCATTTCTTTTGTTAATTTTGGTGAGGGTTCCCCCTAAAATCCACACCAGACCCAAAGGGGCTGGTATGGATTGGGGGGGGCTATGCTGTTTAAAAAAAAAAAAAAATGGTATTGTCAGCAATGGCTTGCAACCACAAAAATGTATTTAAAATGTCAGTTTTGCTGCAGCAGGTTCTATACATGGTAAACATGCACCAGTTTACAGGCAGACTAAGGGGACCCCCCAGGCACTATATTTAAAGGCATTTTACATTTTTATTGTTTCACTTTAAGAATTATTAAAATCACTGCTCCTTTAAAAATTATATTTTTTAAAATATTTTTTTGCTTTGATACATGTCCCCCAAGGCAGTACCTGGCCCCCATACCCTTTTTATGACCAATAGCTTGCATATAAGCCTTCAAAATGGGGACTTTTAATTTTTCGAGTTCCGGTCCCATAGACTTTAATAGGGTTTGCGGTTCGGGTCCAAACTTTTTCCACGTTTGGGAGTTTTGGTGCGAACCTAACCGGGGGGAGGGGTGTTCGACCCATCACTACTTCCTCACATGTGTAGTTGATTTCACAGATACAGTTATTATGTTTTGTTCTTATAGTGCCTTCCAGTACTTGCAACCCAATCTGGTTTTGACTGTTTTATGGTTGTGTAAAATGTGTATATAGTATATTGTTTACAATAAAAGTTCACTACAGCTGCTTAATTCCACTTAAAGTAATTGTAAACTCTATTTTTTTTTTTAATTAAAAAAAAGGTTTATACTTACCTGTTCTGTGCAATGGAATTGTACAGAGAGGCCTCAAATCTCCTATTCCTGGGTCCCCTGCTGACGCTCCTGGCTCCTTTTCTTCTCGGTGTGCCACCATAGGAAACCATTTCCTATGGTGGAACACCTACGGGCTCGATCTTGAGCCATGCTACCGGCGTCCATAGACAAAGACAGTATGACTCGGCACCGCCCCCTGCTCTCTCGTCACAGGATTTGACTGAGAGCCACAGAAGCCAATGGCTCTTGCTGTCTCAGCAAAGCTCGTGAGAGCCGCTCCAGATGGACACAGCAGTGGATCAAGTGAGGGCTGGAGCGTATAAGGGGGAGTGAGGGGGCATACTGTTACCTAAACATTCTTTACCTTGATGCAGAAAATGCAATAAGGTAAAAAATGTTTAGGTTTTAGAACCACTTTAAGTATGGTGTCTTACTTGCTTAGAACAAGAATAGGGTGGATTTGTGGTGACTGACAGAGACATGCAGGAGTGAAAACTGGTCAAATCAGAACTACCTTTAATATGCATTACAATTGCTTCAAACGTTTGTTTATCTGTGTAGTTTTAAACCATGCAGGGATGGGACAAACCCAGATTACAATGCAGGGAAAGCTGACTTGACCTTTCTTTTCTCAGTGTCTGACCAACCGCTGCAACAGAAAAGAATAGGACAGTCATCATCCACAAAAACACCAAGAAAGGGAAAGCTGATTAAAAGCAGCCCACCAGCAGCAGGGCACACCTGGGCACTGCCAAGGGTCCCTAGCTGCATGGAGGGCCCCTGCACTTTCCCTGTACCCTTGCAGCTTAGTGTGTAAACATGTACTCTGTTGTCAAGTCGAACGGTCAGCAGGAGCATCAGCGGTGCGGGGGAGGCTGCCTGTAACACTCCCCTCTCATTTAATTAAGTTAAGCTGTTCCTCGGAGATCTTCAGTATCTCCAGAGACAGATGGAGTTTGTGGGCGGAGCCAGGGGTGTGGCTGACTCCTCCACTCCTTCTACTGACTCGTTCACTCAAGCTGAGGAGGAGAGACCACAGCAGCCCCAGGAGTTTTGTATCCAGCAATGCTGTAAGTGACCAAGCACATTGTCACTGCAAACAGCATTAACCTGGCACTATTTCACCCTATACTATCAAAACCTTCACCTATACCACCCTATACTACAAACCTTCACCTATACTGCCCTATACTATCCAAACATTCACCAATACTGCACTGTACTACTCAAACCTTCACCTACACTGCTCTATACTGCCTTATACTATACAAACCTTCCGCTAAACTGCCCTATACTATCCAAACCTTCACCTATACTGCTCTATACTACCCAAACCTTCACCCATACCGCCCTATACTACCCAAACCTTCACCCATACCGCCCTATACTACCCAAACCTTCACCCATACCACCCTATACTACCCAAACCTTCATCTATACCACTCTATACTATCCAAACCTTCACCTATACTGCTCTATACTATCTAAACCTTTACCTATACCGCTCTATACTATCCAAACCTTCACCTATACCGCCCTATACTATCCAAACCTTCACCTGTACTTCTCTATACTATCCAAACCTTTACCTATACTGCCCTATACTATACCAACCTTCCACTAAACTGCCCTATACTATCCAAACCTTCACCTATACTGCTCTATACTACCCAAACCTTCACCCATACCGCCCTATACTACCCAAACCTTCACCCATACCGCACTATACTACCCAAACCTTCACCCATACCACCCTATACTACACAAACCTTCACCTATACTGCCCTATAATATCCAAACCTTCACCTATACTGCTCTGTACTACCCAAACCTTCATCTATACTGCTCTATACTACCCAAACATTCACCTATACCGCCCTATATTACCCAAACCTTCACCTATACTGGCCTATACTATCCAAACTTTCACCTATATTGCCCTATATTACCCAAACCTTCACCTATACCAGCCTATACTATTCAAACCTTCACCTATACCGCCCTATACTATCCAAACCTTCACCTATACTGCTCTATACTACCCAAACATTCACCTATACCGCCCTATACTACCCAAACCTTTACCTATACCACCCTATACTATCCAAACATTTACCTATATTGCCCTATACTATCCAAACCTTTACCTATACTGCCCTTTAATATCTAAACCTTCACCTATACTGCCCTTATACTACCCAAACCTTCACCTATACTGCTCTATACTACCCAAAAATTCACCTATACCGCCCTATATTACCCAAACCTTCACCTATACCACCCTATACTATCCAAGCCTTCACGTATATTGCTCTATACTACCCAAACCTTCACCTATACTGGCCTATACTATCCAAACCTTCACCTATACCGGCCTATACTATCCAAACCTTCACCTATACCGCCCTATACTATCCAAACCTTCACCTATACTGCTCTATACTACCCAAACCTTCACCTATACTGCTCTATACTACCCAAACATTCACCCATACCGCCCTATACTACCCAAACCTTCACCTATACCACCCTATACTATCCAAACATTTACCTATATTGCCCTATATTATCCAAACCTTCACCTGTACTGCTATATACTATCCAAACCTTTACCTATACTGCCCTATACTATTCAAACTTCACCTATACTGCCCTATACTACCCAAACCTTCCACTATATTGCCCTATACTATCCAAACCTTCCGCTATATGGCCCTATACCATCCAAACCTTCTGCTATACGGCCCTATACCATCCAAACCTTCCACTATACTGCCCTATATTATCTAAGCCTTCAGATATACTTCCCTATACTAGGCAAACCTTCCACTAAACTGCCCTATACTACCCTAACCTGCCACTATACTTCCCTATACCATCCAAATCTGACACTATACATTACTAAAACCTATACTGTACCCTCCTGACCTCCCCTCTACTGTGCCTTCCTGCCCCCCCCCCCCCCCCATACTGTGTACAGTCATACATAAATACAGGCAGCTAAATGACTGGGAGATGCATTTATTTCAGGGGGGCAGGGTGTACAGGGAAACAGAGTCAGTGTATACAGGGGGTCAGTGTATGGGGGGGGGGGGCAGTGTGTAGAGAGGGTGGGACAGTGTGTATAGGAAGTGAATTTAATTTGGGATAATTTCTTGGTTTTGTGTATTTGTTGTGTCTAATTAGACTAAAAAGCCATGCGCAATGTGTCACATTATTTAGCCACACTCACTCCTTGCCACCGCAAGCATAGCACTCCAAAGGTCACCATCTCCCTGGTAGGGGCCCTAGTGCATTACTTTGCCCAGGGGCCCATGATGTTATTAAGATGGCCCTGCCCAGCAGTCACATACACTGTACAATTAAATTGAAATTAATTGAAAACTGCTGAAGAACATTCCAAAGGCATGTCAAATGCAGTACATAGAAGACCATCTTTACAAGAAAAACATCTTTGAGCTTATGCTCCAATCAAAGCAACCACTCCACTGACCCATGTGGCTTAAGCTAGTTTCAGAGCAGGGACACAGTTTCAAAATACATCCATTGTGCCTTGAGAGCACTCAAGGATCCTGTTTAGACTGCATGTTAACCGTAAAATGATTATGTGAGTTGTGTATTCCTTTTGTAATAAACTATCTTGTACAATATGTCAACCTACCAACCCTAAGCCCCCCTCCCCCTTCCCTTCTAGGTCCTTAAAGAGTAACTCCACTCTTGTTGAGAAAAAACATCCCTCTCTGGGTGATCTATGTACAGGGTTTTTAACAAACTTTTTTGCAGATTCATAACTTTTTTTATCCTGAAGAAATATCTGTTTGTTTCTCTGTGTCTGGAAAGTGAATCTAATGTGTTTTTATAATTATCAATCAGCTGCTGAACTTGCGGGGTCCTAATTAGGAAAGTGGCAGGGTCTGCATTCCTTTAGATGCAATTTGTCTTTAGGAGAATCTCACCAAAAATGATATTTTCAATGCAGGGGATGCCTAAAATCTGACTTGTATTTTAGTGCAGACTTCTGGGAAAATCAGTGAGCCAATCACACAGGAAGGAAATGGCTGGGGACATTCTGAACACCATATGTGTACAGAACGCCTCCAGGTTGCCATATTGCATTACATTTCACAGAAAATTACAGTGCAGCAGATTGAAGATGAAAGTTAATTTTTAATAACATTCAATTATAAAGCTGTAATAACACTGCTCCAGGTCAGTTTTCCTTAACTGACTTCAATTAACAGAGCAGGTGCAGGTCCAGTTTCGCCTTTTGGATAACACTTCAGATGTAGCAGAAAACCTTCACTGTTGTAAAAACTTTATGGTCCACATCCAATGAGCAAGGTGGTTTAATTATAATCATTATACCTCCCAACTTTTTAAGATAGGAATGGGGGACATCTATGTAGGCATAGGGCACACCCCCCTGCCACCCCCCCCAAAGGAGAATTATAAAAAAAAAAAAAAAAAAAAGATGAATTAAACTCAAAAGTGCTTTTTTTTACCACTACTATTTCTTAATATTGGCTTTTCAAATTTACAAATGTAGCAGTTTAGAAATTGGATAAAAGGCTTGGCACTGGGAAACACGTTTTGAAAGATATGTAGTGCATTTTATATACAACTATATACATAGGGGTGCGCAAGGGGTGTGCCAGGTGTGCCTGGGCACACCCTAATGCTGGAGTTGGCAACCCATAAATTGTGGGCAGGTGACAGGTAAGCCGCGATCCTTACTTGCCAACCCCCAGAACCTGGACAGGATAGGCGGCTGGAGTGGAAATAAGGGACCAATCTGTATTTTCTTCTGCGGCAGCTGAAAGTAGGCTTCTTTTCCTCTTCCTCTCGCGGATATTCAGTTGCCACGGGATAAAAATACCACCCCTCTTGTCCCAGTTCCTTTTCTTTCTGCTGCCCAGGTCCCCCTGTGTGATCATCTGCTCCCCCCCATTGTTTTAGGATGACGAGTGGAGAAGAGGCCGGTTTATATGTCACAAAGGCATATGTGTTGGAGCTTTGAGGTGCACACCCTAATAGGCTGCGCACACCTATGACTATATAGATCAGACCAAAATGAGGGACAAATGAGGAGGAAAGAGGGACAGAGGGACTTTGCTCCAAATCAAGGACAGTCCCTCAACATCAGGGACAGTTGGGAGCTATGTATTATGACATGTCTAATTTTTGTCTGTGCAGATTTTATTAACAGGTTCATGTTAGAAATTCTGTATATAGCCCTGTATAACTGCAGAAAGGAAACAGGAACTATTATACAGAAAAAAGACATAGCGTTTAACCATAGACGCAGCTAAAAACTCTAAACACTGCTCTCTACTGGTTGAAGAAAATATCTCTACTGGATACTGATATTGATGTAGTTGTTGCATAAAATACAATTCTGTATTCGAACACCCCCACCCAACAACTACTCCTTATATTAGTTCCATTGTAGTTCTCAGTTCTATAAATCTGTTTCGGTTTTGTCAAAACATCTGCAATCTTCATCAGCAGCTCTGATCCACTTTTGTTTCACATGGGTTGGAAGTCTTTGCATCTCATCCCATGGATCTGGCTCTGGTTTGAATGCTACGCGACAAACATAGGACAGACGTTTGGCTGGGATGCCTTTATTGCTTCTTTTGGATTTCCTGAATGAAGCCTCTTGTTGCCTGGTCTCTTCTTTTACAGTGTTAATTTCTATTTCTGTGTCACTTTGTTGCTTATCTTCATGTGACACTGATGTGGAATTTCTCTTAGTTTGACATCTTTGTGTTAGTTCATGAAATTTTAAACACACTGAAGTTTCATCGACAATTACAATTCTGCTGATGGTTACCTTGTTTGTGTCTTGGTGTAGAATTCTGAATCCCCATGAGATTCACTGTACCCCACAAGTATGTATTCCTTTGTGCAAGCATCCTATTTTGTATGGATGTGCACATAGATTTTGCTTCCAAAAAAGTTTAGATGGTTCAAATTTGGGGCTTTTCCATTGCACAATTCATGTGGAGTTTTCTCAGTGTAATGCTCCAGGCAGTGAACTATGTTGGGTTTTGTGGATCACAGCTTCTGAAGTCTATGAATACTATATTCTTAACAGTTAACTTTAACCTTAACAGCTATCAGGTAGGAAGACTCAGATAAGGTTGGAAATACAATTGGTTTTATTTAGAGTGGTAATACACAGCCACGACGAGGAGCTTCAGAGGCAACTTAAGCTTAGTAGCGCTACACAGGAATAAAGTTTATAGGAAACGTAAAGATACTTGCAGTGAGTGGATTCCTGGAGATGGGGTCACCCAGTGGCTTCTTGAGAGATGTACTGGTCTTCTATGTGGAAAGGAACAGGTAAGGTTTTCTTTGGGCAAAGTAAGTAGACTGTGGGTAGGGCAGAGGAGAGTCTCTGACTACTAGAGAGGAAGGGGCTCTGTCTGGCTCAACAAGTGGAAGTTGGAGGGGCTCTGTCAGGCCCTAAAGTGAGATGGAAGACGGGGCTCTATCGGCCCAAAAGTGAGATGATAGTCGAGGTTCTGACCGGCCCAAAAGAGAGATGGTAGTCAGGGCTCTGTCCGGCCCAAAAGAGAGATGGTAGTCGGGGCTCTGTCCGGCCCAAAAGAGAGATGATAGTCGGGGCTCTGACCGGCCCAAAAGAGAGATGATATTCGTGGCTCTGACCGGCCCAATAGAGAGAGATGATGGCAGTCTTCTGTTGGAGATCTTTACTTAGCATCAGGTTCTTAGCACGAACGTCAAGCAAATGGCGTCGGCTGTTTAAATAGGGACAAGAGGAGGAGCCGGGTGATGTCATTGTGACATCATCAATCTGCAACGGAGTTTGTGGAGATATCAGAGCTCCCAGTGGAAAGATAAGAATATTGCAGGAGAAATGTCGGAGCCTCCAGTGGAGGGATAAAGACATTACAGAAGAAATGTTGGAGCCTCCAGTGGAGGGATAAAGACATTACAGGAGAGATGTCAGAGCCTCCAGTGGAGGGATAAGGACATTACACTCAGTTGATTTCCCTGGTAGTCAATTTTAGAGATGGAATGCATAATTGCTTCCCACCAGTATGTGGTTGGCATATCTGTATCAAACAGCATGGTTCTTCCACTCTCACATAGAGTACAGTTCATTCTTTCTGCAATCCCGTTTTGTTGAGTTGTATGGTGTAGTAATTTGAAATATTATGCCATACGTTTTGAGAATTGCCTGTGTGTTATCACCTGTACATTCAGTTCCATTATCTGTGCACAATACACTCAACATTTTGCGGAATTTGTTGCTTACTTGAGCACAATGCTGTTCAAGTTTTTCTGGTACTTCTATTTTGTTGTGTAACAGATATAGTGTAGTATACCTGGAGTAATCATCTATGAAAGTGAGAAAAATACCTCTTCTTTCCTAGAGTATTTTTTTCCATTGGACTGCAAAGATCTGAATGATTTAAGTCCAGAGGTTTCTAAGCTCTGCTGTTACTCTGCTTTGGAAAGGCTTTTCTTGTCATTTTTACTTTTATACAGCTGGTGCATTTAATTGTTTAACAACATGGACTAATTTTTATTCCACTTACATAGTCATTCTCAGTTAATTTCTTTATTATGTCAGGACTTCTGTGCCCAAGTCGCCTGTGGCATGTATGAATGCAGTTTGAATGTTTTTCCTCCTTGGCAGTATTAACCACCTCATTGCAGTACAACTGATACAGTTCATTTGTAATTTTAGCCCTTGCAAGTAAGATATCCCCTTTTGTGATGGCACAACTGTCATATTGGAAGGTCACTACATTGCCTTGTTTTGTGAGCTTCTTCACTGACAAAAGATGCATTTTAAGAGCAGGGATTAGAAGACATTTTTCACAGGTATCTTTCTGATGACACTCTGGGAAATAGGACAGTAAATAAACCATCTCCTATTCCTTCTGATTGCATTATTTGCCCATTAGCTGTGGTGATTTTTTCTGTTTTAGTCTGGTCAAGGTGAATAAAGAAATTTCTGTCATTTGTTATGTGACTCGTAGCTCCTGAATCAACACACCATGGCTGTGAAGATGAGATACAACTTTTGGATTAAAAAATATATTCAATATCTGGTAAAAAAGATCAGTTTCTTCCTTTTGGCCTTTTGTAGTTCAGTTTGTTTTTACATTCTAGCTTTCCAGATTCCGTAGTCTGCTTTTAAATAACCTTGATTTTTGCACATAAAACATTCATGTGTTTCTTGTTCCATGTTACTGTTTTTATTCCTATTTTTCATCTTTAAAGCAGACTCTGTGACAGAAGCACCGTCACTATTAATGCTTTCTGTTTTATACTTATATTCATCTACAAGCTTGCCTTTAACATATTCCAATGTCAGTTCATCTGGACGCGCATCAAGTGCTGTGACATGAAAATCTTTTCTTTCTTCTCCTATACCTCTCAGGTGTTCAACCATGTCCAAGGTGTGCCTTATGTAATCCTGCATATCCTGTTTTTTCATCAGTTTGGTTTGGTATAGCTTTCTAATCAAATACAGTTCATTGCTGAGATTAGCCCTTCCATGCACCTTTTATAATCCTTCCCACATTTCTTTATCAGTTTCACACTAACATACACTGTATTTATGATTTGATCATCTTCTATGGTAAGATAGATTGTGCTCTGAGCCTTTTGGTCTTTCTCTATCCACTCATCTGAAGGGTGTTCTGGTCTGACTTAAGTTATACATTTCCACATACCTTCTCTTATTAGCAGAATTTTCATCTTGAATTTCCAAGACTGGTTTTTCTGGTTTGTCAGATTTGCAAATGTGTTTTGGCCATTTTCTTTAATTCTTTTGCAGTCTTCTTTCTCGTGCTGTATCTTGCACTTAGCTGCTGTTTTTGGCTATGACAGCTTTTATCTTGGCTGTGCCTGGGTCCATAACCTGTTAGAAATTCTGTATATAGCCCTACAGACATATGAGCTTTGCTGCTTAAAGTGTTACTAAACCTAGGACCCTGCATTCACTATATCTGGTCTCCTACAGTACACAGAACATGGAAATGCAATCATTTAAAAAAGTAAATATAAACTGCTAAATACATTTTCTCATCAGCAGTATATAACAGTCTTATGACTTCTTTCAGTGCCTGGTTAAAGTTTGTAGGAGGATATTTTATACGGCACTGACTGTCCTATCAGGATGAAGGACCCCTGACCCTCTGTCTGGACAGTGATGATTGGCCCTGTGCTGATGAAAAACTCTCTACGAATACACACCAAACTGAGCATGTGCAGCCTGACTCCACAAACCCTGTCTTATCTGGACATGTTTTGGAGTCAGTGGAATAAGAGGAGAATCTTTGCATACAGTATCAAACAGCCTTTTTATACAAAGCAGAGGATTAACCCCTTAGGTTTCACAATGAGTATAACAAGCTTGCTTTACTGCATATACAGAATGATTTTACTGTTGTGGGTTTAGTAACACTTTAACTGCAGACGGGAAACAGGAACTTTATTGTACAGAGAAAAGTCATAGGGTTTAACCATAGATGCAGCTATTAAACTTATTAACACTGCCATCTACTGGTTGAAGAAAATATCTCTATTGAATACTGCTATTAATGTAGTTGTTGCATAAAATACAATTCTGTATTACAACAGTTCACTTTAAGTCCAAATTGCTAAATGGCTGATAAGGACTATTGCAATTCACTAATCGTTACTGATGCTTGCATACTCAATAAGCCTGCCTATTTACAATTGATGATTTAGAGCAGGGGTAAGCAACCAGTAGCCCTCCAGCTGTTGTGGAACTACAGTTAGAATTACTCCCAGAGGCATGATGGGACTTGTAGTTCTGCAAAAGCTGGAAGGCCCCTGGTTGCCTTCCCCTGATTTAGAGGATGAATAAATCTGGATAATGAATTGTTATGTTTTGAAATCCGGCATACATTGATATGCACTCTCAATTTAATCCGTAAAATACAAAGAAAACCCCACTAAACCCATATTGGTCAAAAAGCTTCTTAACAAGGATGTTCTTATGCTTTTTTTTCAACCTTCTGTTGTTGTTAATCTTTGAATTTTCAAATATATTAAATGAGATCCTTGTGTTTCTAATGACCAAAAGACTTTGCCATAATGACTGTCCTCAGCACAAATCTCTATCACTTGCAAACTAATTATGAGTCTTTTCAAAATATTCATCACATTCATAAGAGCAAAAAGAAATAATGATCCACATTTCAGTGTTCAGGAAATGCGGTTAGCATCAGATTTATTAGTGCCTCTCTATTATCTATAGCTATTGCACCTTTGAACTACGAAGGGTATAAGCAAGGCTTTAAGCATGTTCTTAACATTCCAATCAAACTTGAAAAAATTGCATTAAAGATGAATCTGATCTGGCCTAAAATATTTCCAAGGTAACAACAGTGCTGAAGTACAGAGCACTTCTCCGAGCAGCAGGAAAAAAACACCACAGCTTGTTTAAAGGTAACTACAAATATAATTTGTAAAGATGTATATTTACATCACCAGCCTCCTATATATGCGCTACTTAGCGACCATGACTATTGAATTTTCAATCTAAATTACAATCCAAATATATTATTCTACCTTTAGATAGGTATTAGCACTTTTTCTGCTTTAGTAAAAATCTGTCAGATACATTTGGTATCATTTTTGGACAGATAATTTAATAAAAAAATCATGCACACTCTAATCATCAAATAATTGTACCATAATCTTTAACACTATTTTAAATTCTTTATCATTTTTACATAATTTATCTTGATATTTAGGATCGCTATTGACCAATTGACCTCCGGAAGATATTACCCCCTTAACGACTCAGCTCTGTGCTACTTTAACTGACAATTGCTCAGTCATGCAACACTGTACCCAAATGACATTTTTATCTTTTTTTTTTTTTTTGAGACAGCTAGAGCTTCTTTTTTTTTTTTCTTTTTTTTTGATCGTATCCACTTTGTTTCAATCCATACGTACAACAGGATAGTGATTCTAGGTGCCCAGTGCTGCAATACTCTAAAAAACAAGTAAAAAAAAAAGGCCAAATGGTTGTACCTTTCTTTTCTTTTACCATATTTTTTGTTGAAAATTTTCCCTCCCCGATGCCATGTAACTCGTTAGTGTTAAAAGGTCTCAGGTGTGAATGGGGAGCAGGTGTGTTAAATTTGGTGTTATCGAAAAAAATAATTATTGCTCCACATAAAGATGGCCTAGACTATAAGAAGATTGCCAAGACCCTGAAACTGAGCTGCAGCAGGGTGGCCAAGACCATACAGGGGTTTAACAGGACAGGTTCAACTGAGAACAGGCCTCGTCATGGTCAAACGAAGAACTTGAGTGCACATGCTCAGCATCATATCCAGAGGTTGTCCTTGGGAAATAGACGTAGGAGTGCTGCCAGCATTGCTGCAGAGATTGAAGGGGTGGGGGGTCAGCCTGTCAGTGCTCAGACTATACACTGCACATTACTTAAAATTGGTCTGCATGGCTGTCGTTTCAGAAGGAAACCTCTTCTAAAGATGATGCACAAGAAAGCCCACAAACAGTTTGCTGAAGACAAGCAGACTAAGGACATGGATTACTGGAACCATGTCCGGTGGTCTGATGAGACCAAGATAAACTTATTTGGTTCAGATGGTGTCAAGTGTGTGTGGTGGCAACCAGGTGAGGAGTACTAAGACAAGTGTGTCTTGCCTACAGTCAAGCATGGTGGTGGGAGTGTCATGGTCTGGGGCTGCATGAGTGCTGCTGGCACTGGGGAGCTACAGTTCATTGAGGGAACCATGAATGCCAACATGTACTGTGACATACTGAAGCAGAGCATGATCCCCTCCCCTTGGAGACTTGGCCACAGGGCAGTATTCCAACATGATAACGCCCTCAAACACACCTCCAAGATGACCACTGCCTTGCTAAAGAAGCTGAGGGTAAATGTGAAGGACTGGCCAAGCATGTCTCCAGACTTAAACCCTATTGAGCATCTGTGGGGCATCCTCAAATGGAAGGTGGAGGAGCGTAATGTCTCTAACATCCACCAGCTCCATGATGTTGTCATTGAGGAGTGGAAAAGGACTCCAGTGGCAACCTGTGAAGCTCTGGTGAACTCCATGCCCAAGAGGGTTAAGGCAGTGATGGAAAATAATGGTGGCCACACAAAATATTGACATTTTGGGTCCAATTTGGACATTTTCATTTAGGGGTGTACTCACTTTTGCTGCCAGCGGTTTAGACATTAATGGCTGTGTGTTGAGTTATTCTGAGGGGACAGCAAATGTACACTTTTATACAAGCTGTACACTCACTACTTTACATTGTAGCAAAGTGTCATTTCTTCAGTGTTGTCACATGAAAAGATATAATAAAATATTTACAAAAATGTGAGGGGTTGAGATACTGTAGGTGAAAAAGTACTGAAAATTTTGAAAAAAAGAGTCTACAAATTATGGCACAGTATATATATTTGAAAATTGATCAATCATGTACTGACTACCTATCTCATTTCTTGAGGCCCCAAAATTCCAGGGCAATACATACACCCCCAAGTAAAAGGCATGGTGAGTTTTTTGAAGTTGTAAATTTTTGTCACAATTTTTTGGAAAATGAAGAAATTTAATACAATTTGTTTTTTTTTTTCACATTTTTTCTCTGTTACTGTTACCAGGGCAGTACAGTGTCACCATATGACTGGTGTGGCGGCAATTAGGAATACTGACTGATGTGAATAAAATCACATTTATTGATGCAATATAGTGGTTAATTCTGCTGCATTAAGGTCATTCTTTGTAATCTTTCATGGTTCATGACTGCTGCAATGGTTGGCTACTAAGGAGAGTGCTAGAGAATACTGGATAAACCACGATGCATGATGTACCCTAAGCCCTTATATGCCTATGAGACTGATGGTCTGGTAAGGTGCTGTCAAGAACCATGAATCAGACTGAGACAAAAGTACAGTTAAATCACACTTGTTTAATAATAATAATAAAAAGGTAAATAGAGTAAACGTAGTCAAAATATAGCCAGAGTTCAGGAACGGATAGTCAGACAAGCCAAAATGTCAGGGAGCCAGAGATGAGCGTAGTAGAACAGCAAGCAGGATCTGGAGCCAGAAGGAATGTCAGCCAAGCTAGTCTTTAACAGGAACACAGGAGAGCGTTTCTAGAGATGTGACCAAGGCAAAGGCAGAGATCATCTGGACTGGACGGCTTAAATAGGCAGGACTGACAAGCAGGATATCATCAACAGGTGAGTCACTGTGGAGAGAGGGGAGCTGGCAATTAGCCGACAGCTGAGCGGCCAGCTTTGAGAAGGAAGGGCTGAGCATTGTCCAAAGTGAGTGGTGTGCACATTTGGTGGATGAAATACACTGATAAGGTGGTTTGCACTAATTGAACTAATAATGACTGTCTTTTTAGCACTGGTTGTTTTTAATGACCGTTTCATTTAACCACTTCAATACCGGGCACTTTTACCCCCTTCCTGCTTAGGCCAATTTTCAGCTTTCGGTGCTGTTGCAATTTGAATGACAATTGCACAGGAATGCAACACTGTACCCAAACTATATTTTTATCATTTTGTTCACACTACTAGAGCTTTCTTTTGGTGGTATTTAATCACCACTGGGTTATCTACTTTTTGCTAAATAAATGAAAGAAGACCGAAAAATAGAAAAAAGCATAATGCGTTTTTCTTAGTTTCTGTTAAAAAAATTTGCAAATAAATAATTGTTCTTCATAAATTTAGGCCAAAATGTATTCCACTACATTTCTTTGGTGAAAATAACCCAAATCAGTGTATATTATTTAGTCTGTAGAAAAGTTTTATAGGGTTCTCAAACTGTGATATATATCTGAAAATCGATCAGTCCTGATGTACTGACGGCCTATCTAATTTTTAGAGGCCCAAAAATGTCACAACAGTACAGATATCCCCCAAATGACCGATTTTTGTAAAGTAGACAGTCCAAGGTATTTAGTAAGAGGAATGGCGAGTTTTTTGAAGTTGTAATATTTTTTGTCATAATTTTTTGAAAAATTAAGAAATTAAAAAGAAAATTTTTTTTACAATTCCAGTGGTTACAGCTGGTGACAGATCGTGCCCGCAGCACAACTCGTTCCGGAAGGATGTCAACTGGTTCATGACTGCGTTTGAACCAACAATTGATGATCATTAGCACCTGCTTGGTATAGTTGGTTAACTACTTCCCACCCGCCCAAAGTACATAAACATCCAGGTGGGAGCTTTTTCATTTTGAATGGACGTACCCGTACGTCCCTCAGAATGGGAGCACGCTTGCAGCTGCAATCCTGTGATGGCTGTATTCACAGGACACAGACAAGACGGGATCGGGATATGGGCGCTGTTCTTGGCCCACTCCATCTTGTGACGGTGGTGTCCAATCACAGCCTTCACAGTGTAAACAGAGACACATGTCTCTGTGACAGTTCTTCCCTGCTGAGCTCAGTGAGAGCTTAGTGCAGGGAGGGGGGGAGGGAAGCGGGGGAATCTGCAAGGTCTGTGAGAGCTCTGTGTGTAAGGATGATTTTACACACAGAGCTGGCACAGATCCCCACACACAGTACAACAAGCACCACTGTCCCTGTCAGTGTCCCCATAAAACATCTTTACCAGTGCACAAAACATCTGTCAATGTCCCATCACATCTGTACCATTGCACAAAACATCTGTCACAGTGTCCCCATGAACATCTGTACCAGTGCACAAAACATGTGCAATAGTGTTCCATTGTGACATCAACATCTGTCAGTGTACGCCGGTGGATGATCAACATCTGTCATAGTGTACAAGTGCACAAAAACATCCGTCAATGTACCAGTGTCACACCAATAAATAAATAAAACATTTAAAGCACCCCCGTTCTCCGATGCAAAGGCAAGCGCACACGGTCCTGTACTCATAGGTAAACAGTGTCCAATCACATCTGTACCAGCACACAAAACATCTGTCACAGTACCCTATCACATCTGTTCCAGTGCACAAAACACCTGTCAGTACCCTATCACATCTGTACCAGTGCACAAAACATCTGTCACAGTACCCTATCACATCTGTTCCAGTGCACAAAACACCTGTCAGTACCCTATCACATCTGTACCAGTGCACAAAACATCTGTCAGTACCCTATCACATCTGTACCAGTGCACAAAACATCTGCAATAGTGCATTAGTCTTCAATTGTGACAGCAACATCTGTCTGTGTGTACAAGTGCACAAAAACATCTGTCAGTGTACCAGTGTCCGACCAATAAAAAAATAAAACATTTTAAGTGCCCCCATGCTCGCGTGCAAAGGCAAACACACATTTTGGTCCTGTATGCATATGTAAACAGCGAGCACACCACACATGTGAGATGAACGTCAGAGTGAGAGCAACAATTGTAGCACCAGACCTCCTGTGTAACTCTAAACTGGTATCCAATGAAGGCTTATAAAGTGCGCCTATGGAAATGTTTAAATACCGAAGTTTGGCGCCATTTCACAAGCGTGCGCAATTTTAAAGCGTGATATGTTTGGTATCTATTTACCCGGCGCAACATCATATTTTATATTTTACCAAACATTTGGGTATTATATTGTCTCTGTGTGCATTGAAATTCATTAAAATGTATTTATGCATTAGTGTGTAAAATTGTGTTTAAAACCCACCATTTTATTCTCTAGGGCGGCCCTCCAGCTGTTGCGAAACTACAAGTCCCATCATGCCTCTGCCCACGGCAGTCATGCTTGTAATGGTCAGCCTTGCAATGCCTCATGGGACTTGTAGATTCGCAACAGCTGGAGGGCTGCCAGTTTGAGACCCCTACTCATGGTGCCTCTGCTGCAAAAATATATAATATTTGGGGGTTCTAAGTAATTTTTTAGCAAAAATACAGATTTTTACTTGTAAACAAAAAGTGTTAGAATAAGGTCTGGTCTTAATGTGGATAATGCCTGAAGTACTCTTTGGATGTTGCGCTTCTCTATGTTGCCAGGCTGTCTAAAAATCTCACCCATGTGGTATATGCCATACTCAGGAGGAGTAGCAGAATGTGTTTTGGGGTGTAGTTCCAAGTATGCCTATGCCGTGTGTGAGAAATACCTTGTTAATATGACATTTTTGTGAAAAAAAAATTGAATTTCTTAATTTTCCAAAGGATTGTGGGAAAAAATTACAACTTCAAAAACTCGCCATGCCTCTTACTAAATACCTTGAACTGTCTACTTTCCAAAAAGGGGTCATTTGGGGAATATTTGTACTGTCTTGACATGTTAGGGCCTCAGGAAATGAGATAGGCCATCAGTACATCAGGTGTGATCAATTTTCAATGATTGGTATCATAGCTTGTAGACTGTATAACTTTCACACAGACCAAATAATATACACTGATTTGGGTTATTTTATTCCAAAGAAATGTAGCAGTATACATTTTGGTCAAAATTTTTGAAGAAAAATTACTTATTTTCAAAATTGTATTTTTAAGAAAACGCATTTTTTTTTAAACTTACGTTTTTTTTCCATTTGAAGCTCAAAAAATCAAAACCCCAGTGGTTATTAAATACCACCAAAAGAAAGTTCTATTTGTGTGGAAGAAATGATAAAAATTTCATTTGGGTACAATGTTGCATGACTGAGTAATTCTCTTTCAAAGTGTGAGTGCTGAAAGCTGAAAATTGGCCTGGGTAGGAAGGGGGTGAAAGTGCACTGTATTGAGGTGAGTAAACATACCTTGACACTAATCCCAAAAAATCCCTGACTTTTTGCAAATGTACAAAGTGTAAGAATTGATGCTGGTTTGTAGGGCTGGGAAAAAAATCGATTAAAATCTTGAATCGAGTTGAGAGGTCAAATCGATTCAAAATTTAAGCAAATCGATTTTTTTAGATTTGTTTTTTTTTTTCACCGCGAAGGTCCCGAGGCGCTGCGGGCATTTTCTGGGAGATTTTCTTAAAAAAAAAAAAAATCTTCGATTCTCTTAAAAAAAACTCGACTCACGATTCGAATCGAGTTTTTTTTTTTTTTGGAAACCGCGCCGGTCCTGAGGCGCTGCGGGCATGAGCTTTTAGGCGAGGCCGCGGCTTCGGCCTAGTCCGCGGCGTCCGGACGCCGCAGACTAGGCCGAAGCCGCGGCCTCGCCTAAAAACTCATGCCCGCAGCGCCTCCGGACCTGCGCGGACACCGCGCCGGGCCTGAAGAGCTGCGGGCAAGGAGTTTTTAGGTGAGGCTGCGGCTTCGGCCTAGTCCGCGAGGCCGGACGCCGCGGACTAGGCCGAAGCCGCGGCCTCGCCTAAAAGCTCATGCCCGCAGCGCCTCAGGACCGGCGCGGTTTCCAAAAAAAAAAAAAAACTCGATTCGAATCGTGAGTCGAGTTTTTTTTAAGAGAATCGAAGATTTTTTTTTTAAGAAAATCTCCCAGCCCTACTGGTTTGAAGCCAAAGGGTAGTCACACCAAATATTGACTTGATTTCGATTTTCGCTCACTTTGCATTTTGTAAACTGATAATAATAAACACTTTACAGTGTTATACAAGCTGTACACTGTTATACAGGCTGTACACTCACTACTTTACATTGTAGCAAAGTGTAGCAAAGTATTTCTTCAGTGATGTCACATGAAAATATATAATAAAATATTTACAAAAATGTGAGGGGTATACTCACTTTTGTGAGATACTGTATATATGTCTATCTATATATAGATATCTATAGCTATCTATCTATCTATCTATCTATCTATCTATCTATCTATCTATCTATCTATCTATCTATCTATCTATCTATCTATCTATCTATCTATCTATCTATCTAGATATATATAGATATAGATATATATAGATAGATAGATAGATATATAGATGTCTTTTTATTTATTTTTGTACATTTGTGTCCTATACACTATCTTGAAGATGTGGCCACTACAATACATATACCCATTTTTTTTCTTTAAAATTCTGAAAGTACAGGACAAAAGCTGAGAGCATACAGATATTTTTTTATGATTATTATTTTTTGTCACAGACTATCACATCAAGGAGTAAAAGCAAAAAAACAAAACAAATAAATCATTTTATTACTAATGTTTCTGAAAAAAAAAAGCAACTGTACAAAGTCAACATTAGGCATGAGCCGAACACCCCCCGGTTTGGTTCGCACCAGAACCTGCAAACGGACCAGGGGGGGATCCAGGGGGGGGGGCAACGGGGCAATTGCACCCCCCAAGAAAATATTGAAGACTGAGGCTGAGCACGCTCCGGGTAACCAGATCTGCGGCCATTCTAAGCATGAATTATGATCACGTCTTCTGGAAGAGGGAGATGTGTGCAGCTGCTGAGCAGAGAGAGCCGAGTGAAAGTTCCTGGAGGTGAGCTCTGCTGCCAGCACTACATTGTGGATTTGTTTACAGGCACCTCTATGCTGAGTTACTGCAGCTTAGCTTATCAGAGGTGCTGTTAGATGACAAATGAGATCTTCATCTTCTTTTCATGACAAGTGAGAAATTGAACTCATTAAAAGATTATGACTGCCCCCTGGTGTATGCCCTCCTGATTCTCCCCCCCCCCAGTGTATCAGTGTATGCCCTCCTGATTCCCCCCCCCAGTGTATCAGTGTATGCCCTCCTGATTCTCCCCCCCCCCAGAGTATCAGTG
The DNA here is from genome assembly GCF_042186555.1 of Aquarana catesbeiana. NCBI lineage: Eukaryota > Metazoa > Chordata > Amphibia > Anura > Ranidae > Aquarana > Aquarana catesbeiana. Next base: position 80,962,895 of record NC_133330.1, on the reverse strand, counting down.
TATGCCCTCCTGATTCTCCCCCCAGTGTATCAGTGTATGCCCTCCTGATTCTCCCCCCCCCCAGTGTATCAGTGTATGCCCTCCTGATTCTCCCCCCCCCACAGTGTATCAGTGTATGCCCTCCTGACCCCCCCCAGTGTATCAGTGTATGCCCTCCTGATTCCCCCCCCCACAGTGTATCAGTGTATGCCCTCCTGATCCCCCCCCCCACAGTGTATCAGTGTATGCCCTCCTGATTCTCCCCCCCCCCACAGTGTATCAGTGTATGCCCTCCTGATTCTCCCCCCCAGTGTATCAGTGTATGCCCTCCTGATCCCCCTCCCCCACAGTGTATCAGTGTATGCCCTCCTGATTCTCCCCCCCCCCAGAGTATCAGTGTATGCCCTCCTGATTCTCCCCCCAGTGTATCAGTGTATGCCCTCCTGATTCTCCCCCCCCCCAGTGTATCAGTGTATGCCCTCCTGATTCTCCCCCCCCCACAGTGTATCAGTGTATGCCCTCCTGACCCCCCCCAGTGTATCAGTGTATGCCCTCCTGATTCCCCCCCCCACAGTGTATCAGTGTATGCCCTCCTGATCCCCCCCCCCACAGTGTATCAGTGTATGCCCTCCTGATTCTCCCCCCCCCCACAGTGTATCAGTGTATGCCCTCCTGATCCCCCTCCCCCACAGTGTATCAGTGTATGCCCTCCTGATTCTCCCCCCCAGTGTATCAGTGTATGCCCTCCTGATCCCCCCCCCAGTGTATCAGTGTATGCCCTCCTGGTTCTCCCCCCCCCAGTGTATCAGTGTATGCCCTCCTGATTCTCCCCCCAGTGTATCAGTGTATGCCCTCCTGATCCCCCCCAGTGTATCAGTGTATGCCCTCCTAACCCCCCCCCAGTGTATCAGTGTATGCCCTCCTGATTCTCCCCCCCGTGTATCAGTGTATGCCCCCCTGAATCCCCCCCAGTGTATCATTGTATGCCCTCCTGAATCCCCCCCGTGTATCAGTGTATGCCCTCCTGATCCCCCCCCCCAGTGTATCAGTGTATGCCCTCCTGATTCCCCCCCACGAGTGTATCAGTGTATGCCCTCCTGATCCCCCCCCGTGTATCAGTGTATGCCCTCCTGATTCCCCCCCACCAGTGTGTCAGTGTATGCCTCCCTGAATCCCCCCCTGCAGTGTATCAGTGTATGCCCTCCTGATTCCCCCCCCCCAGTGTATCAGTGTATGCCCCCCTGAATCCCCCCCAGTGTATCAGTGTATGCCCCCCTAAACCCCCCCCCGCAGTGTATCAGTGTATGCCCTCCTGAATCCCCCCCCCAGTGTATCAGTGTATGCCCTCCTGAATCCCCCCCCCCAGTGTATCAGTGTATGCCCTCCTGATTCCCCCCCACGAGTGTATCAGTGTATGCCCTCCTGATCCCCCCCCAGTGTATCAGTGTATGCCCTCCTGATTCTCCCCCCCCCCCCAGTGTATCAGTGTATGCCCTCCTGATTCCCCCCCCCAGCAGGGCTGGACTGGGACAGAAATTTGGCCCTGGACTTCATCCAGACCGGCGCACTTTAATTGTGCAAACAAGCACAAAAACAGTATATAAACTATACGCAATTGTGCAAAAAAACATAAGTAGCATAACATAAGGAGTCCTCACTAACCTCTTTTATTATTTCACTTATTCTCCTCTGTATTTTTCTCATCTTTCTCACATCACTGCGTGAAGTTGAGGGTAAACCAAGAAAGCCATTACTTTGACAGGCTTTCACTGAAACAGGCCCACTGAGCCATCGGCCCACCGGGAAACTCCCTGTAGTCCCGATGGCCAGTACATGCCTGCCCCCCAGTGTATCAGTGTATGCCCTCCTGATTCTCCCCCCCCAGTGTATCAGTGTATGCCCTCCTGATTCTCCCCCCCCAGTGTATCAGTGTATGCCCTCCTGATTCCCCCCCCAGTGTATCAGTGTATGCCCTCCTGATTCTCCCCCCCCCAGTGTATCAGTGTATGCCCTCCTGATTCTCCCACCCAGTGTATCAGTGTATGCCCTCCTGATTCCCCCCCCAGTGTATCAGTGTATGCCCCCCTGAATCCCCCCCCAGTGTATCAGTGTATGCCCTCCTGAATCCCCCCCGTGTATGAGTGTATTCCCTCCTGATCCCCCCCCGTGTATCATTGTATGCCCCCCTGAATCCCCCCTCCAGTGTATCAGTATATGCCCTCCCGATTCCTCCCAGCGTGTGCCCTACTGTTCCCTGCACACTGCCCTACATCCTACTGACCTCTGTACACCACCCTATATACTACTGACCTCTGTACACTAACCTACATACTACTGACCTCTGTACACCACCCTACATACTACTGACCTCTGTACACCACCCTACATACTACTGACCTCTGTACACCACCCTACATACTACTGACCTCTGTACACCACCCTACATACTACTGACCTCTGTACACCACCCTACATACTACTGACCTCTGTACACCACCCTACATACCACTGACCTCTGTACACCACCCTACATACTACTGACCTCTGTACACCACCCTACATACTACTGACCTCTGTACACCACCCTACATACCACTGACCTCTGTACACCACCCTACATACCACTGACCTCTGTACACCACCCTACATACTACTGACCTCTGTACACCACCCTACATACTACTGACCTCTGTACACCACCCTACATACTACAGACCTCTATACACTGTATTATACTTTAAATTCAGTTCCGTAAGACTGTAACACCTTATTTTCTGGCAGTGCCCCTCCCGAGACTAGACTCTGGATCCGCCCCTGGAACGGGCCAAAAATTTGCACGAACGTTAGAACCCCATTGACGTCTATGGGACTCGAACGTTCGAAATCAAAAGTGCTCATTTTAAAGGCATTTGCATGGTGTTGTCCTAAAAAGGGTTTGGGGACCCGGGTCCTGCTCAGGGGACATGTATCAATGCAAAAAAAACTTTTAAAAACGGCCGTTTTTTCGGGAGCAGTGATTTTAATGATGCTTAAAGTAAAAAAAAAAAAAAAAAAGTGAAATATTCCTTTAAATATCGTACCTGGGGGGTGTCTATAGTATGCCTGTAAAGTGGCGCGTTTCCCGTGCTTAGAACAGTCCCTGCACAAAATGTCATTTTTAAAGGAAAAAAAGTCATTTAAAACTGCTTGAGGCTTTAATGTAATGTCGGGTCCTGGCAATATGGAGGATCAGTGAAACAAATGGCATGGGTACCCCCAAGTCCATTACCAGGCCCTTTGGGTCTTGTATGGATATTAAGGGGAACCCCGCACCCAAATTAAAAAAGGAAAGGTGTGGGGCCCCCAGGCCCTATATACTCTGAACAGCAGTATACAGGCGGTGCAAACAAGACAGGGACTGTAGGTTTGTTTTTAAGTAGAATCTGTTTGTAATTTTGAACTGGTACATTTTTAATGTGTTTAGCTCCAGCCAAAAAATCTATTTTAAGCTTTTTGGAAAACCTAGGGAAGGGTTATCACCCCTGTGACATTTGTTTTGCTGTCTGTGCTCCTCTTCAGAAGATTTCACCTCACTTTTTGTCCCAATGACAAATGTTTTTTGAAAATTTGGGTTTTTTTGTGAAACAAGGATTGGTGATAAAGCATCAGTGGAAAGGAGAAAAGTTGTTCCCATATTAACTCTTACAGGAGAGAATTTCCCTTCCTAGGGGTATGTAGCTCTGGTAGATTTGCGATCTACCATATGTTAGGTAAATTTAGTAACTTGTTCGTTAAATAGGTTAGGTTTGCCTCTGTTTCAGCTTGGCTGATGTTGTGTGTGTTTCCATACTGACCAGTGGGTGTCGCTGTTATCACTGGCCAGTGTTGGAAAGGCAACGTGTCGAAGCGTATGGATGCTCTTCTGTCCCGGAGACAATTCGGTGGAGGTGGTCCTCCAAGTTGCATTCTGGGTGAAGGTATTTATGGGACAGACGCCATATTGTGGGGTTCATTTTACCGCCACCTGCTGGCCCTCCTGGCTGACAGGCATGCGTTAGAGAGCAATCTCGTGGTCCTCCGTTCCGGAGGCCCACACCGCTGCGGTGCAGGGGTGGGCCCAGAAGCTTGTCTGGGGCCTACCACAGCAGCCGAGGAATGGTCCTGAGCTGTCTATCCAGAAGGGAAGAAGCTGGACAACCGAGGAGATCCCAGGGGAGGACCCGTCATGGAAGGATCATGAAGCGTGCTGGTCTGGAGAGGGGCCCGGTGACTCGGTTGGAGGACGTATCCTAAAATGTAACTATACAGCATAGTGTTGCCGGGTTGGCTTAAAGGTTCAAGCACTGTGACTGACGTTCATTGCAGAAAACAATACATCCTGTGGCAGAGGATCGTACGGGTTTATCCCAAATAAGTCTGTGGCAGAGACTTTTGTTCGTGCTACGTACTGGCGGCTAGGCAAGTGAGAGAGGCCTATCCAGGCGAGCAAAGAGTGTGTCCCACGAGGGGAGCGCATCCTATTGTAATATCCAAATTCTACCAGGACATTTGTTAAGAATCTTATAAGAAGATATTTGAGTTTGTTCTGCGGTTTCCCTTCTGCCTCTTTCCTGCTACTTCCTTAGTAAATTGTTTAATGGGGCATTGAAAACGTATTCAAGTGTTGGTGCGTGTATCGTCCAGAGGTAGACTCAACGGGACCCTAGACCCGGTGCCGGTAAAACAGAGGGAAGGAGAGTGAAGGTAACAAGCCCGCTTAAACCAGCAGCTCCACCGAGAGTTAGTGCTACAGGTAGATTTCATCTCACTTCCTGTTGTCTCCTTCCGTTTGCAAGTAGGAGTCGTTTGTAAGTTGGATGTTTGAAAGTAGGGGCCTGCCCTATATACTCAGCAGAAATTTGGGCCTTAGGTGTTGTTGTGGCCACAACACTGTAAGCCCTCACAGGGCCCTGCTGTGAAATATTAGATCAAGAATTGTAATTACATGCCCCTGTTGAACAGGGGCAGAAAAATTGGGCCTTTGGTGGTGGTGGTGGTGGTGCTGGTGCCACAACACTGTAAGTCCTCGCAGATACTCTTGGTGGGTGCAGAAATGGGCCCTGCTGTGAAATATTAGATCAAGAATTCTAAATACATGTCCCTGTTGATGAACAGGGGCTGAAAAATTGGGCCTTAGGCACTGGTGCTGGTGCCACAACACTGGAACCCCTCACAGATACTCTAGTTGGAGCGCAGGAACTAGCCCTGCTGCAAAGAATTGCATCAAAAATTGTAATTACACGCCGCTGGAAAAATTGGGCCTTAGGCACTGGTGCTAGTGCCACAACACTGCAACACCTCACAGATACTCTAGTTGGAACGCAGGAACGAGCCCTGCTGCAAAGAATTGCATCAAAAATTGTAATCACACGCCCAGTATGCTGCAGCAGGGGGAGCATGACTGCCAGATTGCTGTCCTTCTTGGGCACCTCCTCTGTCCGTGCTCACGTTACTGCCTTCATCTAGCTCAGTATCATCATCAGAGCCTTCTAAAGGCTGGGCATCCTCCTGGAGCATGTACCCAACACTGTGGTCAAACAGTTCGAGGGACTCCTCAGGAGGACATGGTGGGGCTAGGGAGGAAGTCACTGATGCCATTGAGCCGAGGGAAGAGGCCGCTTTGGCAGCTGCTTTGCGAGACAAAGTACCCTGAGCATGGGTGAGAGAGAATGAGGAGGATGAGGATGGCTTGGTCATCCACTCAACCAAGTCTTCCGCATGTTGTGGCTCAGCAGGGCCAGCTGCCGAAAAAAAGGCCAAGCGTGTCCCACGGCCACGTGCTGATGAGGATGCACCGTCTCCACGACCAGCACTGTTGCCTCTAGACACAGAGCCTGCTTGCCCTCTTTTATTGGCTTGTGACTGTCTGCCTCTCCTTGTTGGCCTTCCAGACATACTAATGGCCTGCAGTGAGCTGCACTAAGCTGGGATATATATATAGATATATATATATATATATATAGATATATATATATATATATATCTATATATATATGCTGATACTGCAGCTAGCAAAATCAACTGCCTGCCTGTAGTATGAGAACACCACCAACCTTCTACAGGTAGCTTTAGATGAACACTGTACAGAGGTCGCACTACACTAACTTGTAGCTTTAGCTAACCACTGTGCAGAGGACGCACTACACCAACGTTAAAATAATGTAGCTGCCTGCGGTAGTGATAGGATCAGGAATACACCACCAACCTTCTACAGGTAGCTTTAACTGAACACTGTGCAGAGGACGCACTACACTAACGTGTAAATAATGTAGCTGCCTGCGGTAGTGATAGGATCAGGAAAACACCACCAACCTTCTACAGGTAGCTTTAGCTGAACAATGTGCAGAGGTCGCACTACACTAACGTTAAAATAATGTAGCTGCCTGCGGTAGTGATAGGATCAGGAAAACACCACCAACCTTCTACAGGTAGCTTTAGCTGAACACTGTGAAGAGGACACACTACACTAACGTTAAAATAATGTAGCTGCCTGTGGTAGTGATAGGATCAGGAAAACATCACCAACCTTCTATAGGTAGCTTTAGCTGAACACTGTGAAGAGGACGCACTACACTAACGTTAAAATAATGTAGCTGCCTGCGGTAGTGATAGGATCAGGAAAACACCACCAACCTTCTACAGGTAGCTTTAGCTGAACACTGTGCAGAGGACGCACTACACTAACGTGTAAATAATGTAGCTGCCTGCGGTAGTGATAGGATCAGGAAAACACCACCAACCTTCTACAAGTAGCTTTAGCTGAACACTGTGCAGAGGTCGCACTACACTAACTTGTAGCTTTAGCTGAACACTGTTCAGAGGATGCACTACACTAACTTGTAGCTTTAGCTGAACACTGTGCAGAGGTCGCACTACACTAACTTGTAGATTTAGCTGAACACTGTTCAGAGGACGCACTACACTAACTTGTAGCTTTAGCTAAACACTGTGAGGAGGACGCACTAAACTAACTTGTAGCTTTAGCTGAACACTGTGCACTACACTAACTTGTAGCTTTAGCTGAACACTGTTCAGAGGACGCACTTTACTAACTTGTAGCTTTAGCTGAACACTGTGCACTACACTAACTTGTAGCTTTAGCTGAACACTGTGCACTACACTAACTTGTAGCTTTAGCTGAACACTGTTCAGAGGACGCACTACACTAACTTTTAGCTTTAGCTGAACACTGTGCACTACACTAACTTGTAGCTTTAGCTGAACACTGTTCAGAGGATGCAGTACACTAACTTGTAGCTTTAGCTGTACACTGTGCAGAGGTCGCACTACACTAACTTGTAGCTTTAGCTGAACACTGCTCAGAGGACGCACTACACTAACTTGTAGCTTTAGCTGAACACTGTGCACTACACTAACTTGTAGCTTTAGCTGAACACTGTTCAGAGGATGCACTACACTAACTTGTAGCTTTAGCTGAACACTGTGCAGAGGTTGCACTACACTAACTTGTAGCTTTAGCTGAACACTGTTCAGAGGACGCACTACACTAACTTGTAGCTTTAGCTGAACACTGTGAGGAGGTTGCACTACACTAACTTGTAGCTTTAGCTGAACACTGTTCAGAGGATGCACTACACTAACTTGTAGCTTTAGCTGAACACTGTGAGGAGGACGCACTACACTAACTTGTAGCTTTAGTTGAACACTGTGCTCTACGCTAACTTGTAGCTTTAGCTGAACACTGTTCAGAGGACGCACTACACTAACTTGTAGCTTTAACTGAACACTGTGCAGAGGTCACACTACACTAACTTGTAGCTTTAGCTGAACACTGTGAGGAGGACGCACTACACTAACTTGTAGCTTTAGCTGAACACTGTGAGGAGGACGCACTACACTAACTTGTAGCTTTAGTTAAACACTGTGAGGAGGACGCACTACACTAACTTGTAGCTTTAGCTGAACACTGTGAGGAGGACGTACTACACTAACTGTAAACAGTCTAGCTGCCTGACTGTGGTACTAATAGGATCAGAAGAACACCAGCAATTTTCTTCAGGTAGCTGTAAATACTGTAACAACACAAACCTGCCTGTCAGTAGGAAGATAATAACAGGAACGGATCTAGCTAAACTGAATACAGTATATATATATATATATATATATATATATATATACAACACCCGGGATGCATATATATATATATATATATATATATATATATATATATATATATATATATATATATACACAATACACTGTAAGTGAAGCTAACTGACTGACTGTCCTGTCTAATCTATCTAACTTAAATCAAATGACACTGTCTCTCTGTCTCTGTCTCTCAATGCCGGAACACACTACACAGGGCCGCCGTGCAGGCGGCCTTATATAGTGTGGGGCGTGTACTAAACCCCCTGAGCCATAATTGGCCAAAGCCATCCTGGCTTTGGCCAATTACAGCTCTCTCTACAGATGGCGCTATGATTGGCCAAGCATGCGGGTCATAGTGCATGCTTGGCCAATCATCAGCCAGCAATGCACTGCGATGCCGCAGTGAATTATGGGCCATGATGCGCCACACGAATTTGGCGCAAACGACCCATATCGTTCGGTGAACGATCGAACAGACGATGTTCGAGTCGAACATGGGTTCGACTCAAACGCGAAGCTCATCCCTAGTCAACATTATACCTTATAGTAATGACACAATACAGGCTGTAGCAGATACTTCTGGGAAGGAACAAAGGATCATACAATTTCACAGAAGGGTAAAGGCAAGACCAATGAGGAAGCAATTTTGAAGGAACGGGAGGAGGGATGCTAAATAACCAGCATTAATAGGAGTAAAGTGTTCTGTAAGGTGTCATTTTATGCATTATGTACATAATAACCAGACCTGCATTAGTTGGAACTGTTGGAACTGTTAGGGTGCGGCTGTGTGACCCATTGCACGTTAACACCATATTATAGTGTACTGGGTACAAAATGTTGATGGAAAGTTTATGCAAGGATAAGTGGACATTCCCAGGCAGGCACACTCTGTCTGTCCACCACTTCCCCTACCCTCGACTCCATTGAGTACTAATACATCCCCCCATTGACACCCTTTTCATTTGGCTATACGGTGCCTTGAAAAAGTATTCATACCCACTGAAATTTGCCACATTTTGTTATGTTACAACCAAAAACATAAATGTATTTTATTGGGATTGTATACGATAGACCAACACAAAGTGTCACATAATTGTGAAGTGGAAGGAAAATAATAAATGGTTTTCAAAATGTTTTACAAATAAATATCTGAAAAGTGTGGCTTGCATTTATATTCAGCCCTCTTTACTCTGATGCCCCTAACTAAAATCTAGTAGAACCAATTGCCTTCAGAAGTAACCTAATTATTAAATAGAGCCCACCTGTGTGCAATTTAATCTCAGTATAAATACAGCTGTTCTGCGAAGCCCTCAGAGGTTTGTTATTGAACCTTAGTGAACAAACAGCATCATGAAGGCCAAGGAACACACCACACAGGCAGGGCAGGACTTAGGGTGGTGGGGGCCCCTGGGCTTGAGTCACTTTTGGGCCCTACCTTCTATACATTACCTTAAACCTTTAGTTTTCTTTTAAGCGCGCCACTCTGATACTGTTTGTCTACCATTACATCATTGTCTAATGCAGACAGGTTTTCTCAACGGCAGTAAATGAGGCACTACGTAACTGCCAATAACCAATCAGCAAACCTCAAGATTAGAGTTAAAGGTATTTTAAGGAAAAAAAACTATTTAAGGAAAAAAAACTTACATATAAATGCTCATCAATGCAGCCTTGCACAGCGTCCATCTGCATGCTTGTCCAGTGTCATTTGCAGCCTTGTCAGTGTCATTTGCAGCCTTGCCCAGTGACATTGCAGCCTTGTCAGTGTCATTTGCAGCCTTGCAGCCTTGTCAGTGTCATTTGCAGCCTTGCAGCCTCCATCTGCAGCCTTATCTTTGTCCATCTGCACCTTGTCCATATCATTTGCAGCCTTGTCCGTATCATTTGCAGCCTTGCCCAGGCTGCAGTTAAACTGCAGTGACTTGTCAGTGTCACTGCAGTTAAAATATGGCGCGGTCCTGTGTATCTCGGCTCCTGACGGCTTTTCTTGGCTCCTCTCCCAGTCCCGCCCAGTCCCGCCCTATGATGGACATAACACAGATCCAATGGCGGGACTGGGCGTGACTGTGAGCGGAGCCGAGCGCCGACATACATAACCAAGTGTACTCGGCTAGCTCTGCTCACAGTTACGCCCAGTCCCTGTGTTATGTCCATCATAGGGTGGGACTAGGCGTGACTGTGAGCGGCACTAGCCGAGTATAGCCGAGTACACTTGGCTGAGGCCCGCGGGGCCCCCTATTGTGCGGGGCCCATGGGCTTGAGCCCAGTCAAGCCCATTGATAAGTCTGGCCCTGCAGACAGGTCAGGGATAAAGTTGTGGAGAATTTTAAAACAGGGTTAGGTTATAAAAAAATATCCCAAGCTTTCAACATCTGACAGAGCACTGTTCAATCCATCATCCAAAAACGTAATGGCACAACTGCAAACCTACCAAGACATGGCCGTCCACCTAAACCGACAGTCTGGGCAAGGAGAGCATTAATGAGAGAAGCAGTCAAGAGGTCCATGGTAACTCTGTAGGAGCTGCAGAGATCCACTGCTCAGGTGGGAGAATCTGTCCACAGGACAATTATTAGTCGTGCACTCCACAAATCTATAAAAGAACAGCAAAAAGAAAGCCATTGTTGAAAAAAAGCCATAAGAAGTCCCATTTGCAGTTTGTGAGAAGTCATGTGGGGGGACACAGCAAACATGTGGAAGAAGGTACCCTTGTCAGATGAGACCAAAATGTAACTTTTTGGCCTAAAAGCAAAATGCTATGTGTGGTGGAAAACTAACACTGTACTTCACCCTGAACACACCACCTCCACCATGAAACATGATAGGGGCAGCATCATGTTGTGGGGATGTTTTTCTTCAGCCGGAATTTGAATTAGGGAAGCTGGTCAGAGTTGATGGGAAGATGGACGGAGCCAAATACAGGGCAATCTTAGAAGAAAACCTGTTAAAGTCTGTAAAATATATGAGACTGGGCGGAGGTTCACCTTCCAAAGGGAGCAAAGGGAGTAGAACCCACCTGTCCAATGCTTTTCTTTTTATTCAGGCCTCTGTGCTACCCTAAATTGCAAGACAGTGCATCAAGTTGACGATTCAAGATAAGGCCATTAGAAAGAGCAATTTACGACATAATTTAGCATTTCACATGTTGATAATCAAAAAGACAGCCATATAATATTGTTTAAAAAATTATATACAGGGTGATGTATCACCCATAGCCTGTATAAATTATACCTTAGAATTTGAAAGTTGTTCTTCTGAAAGGGGGAGCTGATTGGCAAGTATGGCTCTTAGCCAATGCATAGTCAGCAGGACAACGACCCTAAACATACAGCCAGAGCTACAATGGAAAGGTTTAGATCAAGGCATATTCATGTGTTAGAATGGCTCAGTCAAAGTCCAGACCTAAATCCAATTGAGAATCTGTGGCAAGACTTGAAAATTGCTATTCACAGACGCTCGCCATCCAATCTGACAGAGCTTGAGCTATTTTGCAAAGAATGGGCAAAAATGTCACTCTCTATATGTGCAAAGCTGGTAGAGACATTCCCAAAAAGACTTGCATCTGTAATTGCAGTAAAAGGTGGTTCTACAAAGTGTTGACTCAGGGGGGCTGAATACAGATGCACATCATACTTTTCAGATATTTATTTGTAAAAAAATGTTGAAAACCATTTATCATTTTCCTTCCACTTCACAATTATGTGCCACTTTGTGTTGGTCTATCACATAAAATCCTAATAAAATACATTTACGTTTTTGGTTGTAACATGACAAAATGTGGAAATTTTCAAGGGGGAAGAATACTTTTTCAAGGCACTGTATGCAGTATTGACTATGCATTGGCTAAGAACCATACTTGCCAATCAGCTACCTCTTTCAGAAGAACGACTTTCAAATTCTAAGGTATATTTTATACAGGCTATGGGTGATACATTGCCCTGTGTATATTTTTTTTAACAATATTATATGGCTGTCTTTTTGATTATCAACATGTGAAATGCTAAATTATGTCGTAAATTGCACTTTCTAATGGCCTTATCTTGAATCGTCAACTTGATGTACTGTCTTGCAATTTAGGGTGGCACAGCGGCCTGAATAAAAAGAAAAGCATTGGATAGGTGGGTTCTGCTCCCTTTGCTTTATGTCCAGTGCTGAGTTTAGACCTAGGGCTGAATTTAGATCCAAATTCCACTAATGAATAACGTATTCATTAAAAACCATTAACTATATTTCAAAATGTAGATACTATAAGTATTTAAACTTGATTTGATATTGGCCTCTTGTAATTCCCCACAGAGCAGCATTCATGCTGAAAGAGGGAGGGGCAGTGCTAGGAGCCAATTAAGCTATGCTGCATGTACATGTGCTGGAAAGGAACATACTGACAGGAGAGAGCAGAGTAAACAGGAACATTAGTTCATAGATATGCTGTTGCTTATTCAATGCCCAATTACAGGCTAGTGAGCGGGGAAATCTCCTTGCTGTGCATTGCTGTTTTATAAGTACAGAAGCCAGATTGCCATCTTGATAGTCATTTACTGTTAGAATCATCAACGGTATTGAACATCCTTATGGAAGGACTATATCCATAGTTAAAGTGTTAATAAACCCAAACTTGCATTCACTATATCTGGTCTCCCACAGTACACAGGACATGGAAATAAAATTATTTTAATAAATATAAACTGATAAATACCTTTTCTCATCAGCAGTATATAGCAGTCTTGTGACTTGTATCAGTTTCTAGTAAAGCTTGTGCAAGGAGTTTTCATTCTCCTCTGTCTGGACATGTCTGGACAGTGCTGATTGGCCCTGTGCTGATCACATGCACTCTCCGAGAAAAAAAAACTCTCTAGCAATACACACCAAACTGAGCATGTGCAGCCCGTCCCCTGGCTCTGTAAACATCAGGTTAGTTTTTGCAGAAAGTGGAAAAAGAGGAGGATCAAAGAGACAGGATCATCAGCCTTTATACACAATGCACAGTTCCACAGTGAGTATAACAAGCATGCTTTACTGCATATACAGACTGGTTTTACTGTTGTGGGTTTAGTAACACTTTAAGGACTATCAAGGATCATCTATGGTCTCCAACTTTTCTACTGATGTGATGGTTTTGAGGTATACAGGAGCCTAGCTGTTAAGACCAAAATCCCTGAAGAATAATTTGAGTATGAGTCTTATTGCCGTTTTTGTGCTTAGCTCTTAGCCTGAAATTTAACTTTAACCACTTGCGGACCGCAATATATATATATATATATATATATATATATATATATATATATATATATATATATATATATATATATTAGAAGGCCAGTATGCTGGCCTGAATTTATGGGAGGGGCCCCCGGAGGGTATTTGAGCTAACCACTTCCCCTTCCTTTTTGTCAGTTCCAGTGCACGATAGTACATGTCACTGGGCTGGCTCTTCCCAGCTTACCTTGTGTTCGTAAGTCTGTGCGTTCGATTACAAGTGGGTTGCGGCGTCTTCGTCGGCGGTTCTCGCTTGCTGTTGCAGGTAGGGTTCAAACCTTTTTGTTCATATGCAATGTTACCATTGGATATGTTTCCTATACCTGCAAACTTAGATTTGCAGGCTCCCTCTGCCTTGCTTGTCATCCTATCCACAAACATACGATTCGTTCGTAGATCCAAGCCTCTAAACCATTGTCGGTTGTTCTCCGATATCACTCGATACAGGCTTCATTTTCTCATAGGATTCACTGTCTATGGCAGTGGTTCTCAACTCCAGTCCTCAGGACCCACCAACAGGCATTACCTCGGGGAGATGCAGACAAGAATACTGCAATCACTGAGCAGCAAATGACATCACCTGTGATGTATTTCAGTTATCTTGCAAACCTGGCCTGTTAGTGGGTCCTGAGGACAGGAGTTGAGAACCACTGGTCTATGGGGTTGCCGTCTCATCCATTTGGAAATCAGCATGTATTGTTTGCATGGGTTCTGTGTCTGATTGAGGTGGTAATTAGACCCACCTGGGGCCTTGTCTGCACTTTGATTAGCCTGGGGGGCTGGGTGGTTGGTATGTGTTCGGTTTTAGAAGTAAGATCTGGTATACACGCTGCAACCGATTTGTATTGGATCCACTTCATACATGTTACAACCAATTTGTATCAGTGTCATCTCTTTACAACCAATTCATATTGCATACATTGCATACCTGCTACAATCCGATTCGAACCTAGTCGCATCGGCAGCACAACGGATCGCATCGGATGCATCCCGCTCACTGATTCTTATTAGTCCCTGTTGTACCCCACAAATGGTTCACTTTTTATGTAATTTTCTACTGACTGTTTCGTATTGCTTTCATGTCATACGAATCACAGTCCGATTCAAGCCTAGTCGCCTCCGCGGCACAGCGGTTCGCATCGGTCTTATCATGCACACCAATTTGTAGTGGTTCTTACCATACCCTACGATTCATTATTTATTTATTTATTTATTTATTTTTTTTGTCCGATTCACATCACCTCAACAGCTACATGCATCACAGTCCACCCTGAACCTAGGCGCACAAGCGGCACAACGGTTCGCGTCACGAGTATCCCACACACCAATACGTAACAGTCCCTATCACAAATCTACGATTCGTTACGTATGCCACTTCGCAGTTCCTTCCTACATATACAATTTCTGCTATCCTTTTTCTTTTCGCCTATTGATAGGTGACCTTTCTTGCAATCGCTGCAAGCTACGCATCTATCATAACTCGTTGCAATCGCTGCAAAACACGCATCTCAGCATATACCCATTTGCAATCGCTGCAACATGCATCTCAGTATAAACTCCTTGCAATCGCTGCAAGAACACGCATCTCAACATTTACCCATTTGCAATCGCTGCAAAAACATGCATCTCAGTATAAACTCCTTGCAATTGTTGCAAGATCACGCATCTCAACATTTACCCATTTGCAAACATGCATCTCAACATTAACTCCTTGCAATCGCTGCAAATACATGCATCTCAGCATATGCCCAATTTTGCAATTGCTGCAACATGCATCTCAGTATAAACTCCTTGCAATCGCTGCAAGAACACGCATCTCATCATAACTCCTTGCAATCGCTGCAAGAACACGCATCTCATCATAACTCTTTGCAATCGCTGCAAGAACACGCATCTCATCATAACTCCTTGCAATTGCTGCAAGACACGCATCTCATCATAACTCCTTGCAATTGCTGCAAGACACGCATCTCATCATAACTCCTAGCAATCGCTGCAAGACACGCATCTCATCATAACTACTGGCAATCGCTGCAAGACACGCATCTCATCATAACTCCTGGCAATCGCTGCAAGACACGCATCTCATCATAACTCCTGGCAATCGCTGCAAGACACGCATCTCATCATAACTCCTGGCAATCGCTGCAAGACACGCATCTCATCATAACTCCTGGCAATTGCTGCAAGACACGCATCTCATCATAACTCCTTGCAATTGCTGCAAGACACGCATCTCATCATAACTCCTGGCAATCGCTGGAAGACACGCATCTCATCATAACTCCTTGCAATCACTGCAAAAAACATGCATCTCAGCATATACCAATTTTGCAATCTCTGCAAAACATGCATCTCCATACAAACTCCTTGCAATTGCTACAAATACATGCATCTTAGTGTTTACCCACTTGCAATCGCTGCAAAACAGGCATCTCAGTATAAACTCCTTGCAATCGCTGCAAAACACGCATCTCAGCATTTACCCATTTTTGCAATCACTGCAAAACATGAATCTCAGTATATACTCCTTGCAAACACACGCATCTCAGCATATACCCATTTGCAATCGCTGCAAACATGCATCTCAACATATACTCCTTGCAATCGCTGCAAGCACACTCAGTGGTGCTCATACAGCCCACTTCATTTTTTAGTGGCACTTAATCGGTCAATCATCTCCAGTGGCATTCATACGAGCCGCTCATCGTTTTCGTCTGTCTTTTCTCCCTCAGGTCAGTCGAGTTCAGTTTCCATCCTTTACCAGGTTGGACGTTATTTCCCAGGTTGAAAACAAAAAACAAAAAAAAAATGCTATGTTTGCATCCTCACCAGGGCCAGTCGCATACAAGGGGGACACAAAAAAAAAAGTAAAGAAATCTTGTTGCACTCATGTCACCCCTACTGCAGGTGTTCCCGGTCGACTGAGTTTCAATCCTAACCAGAACCTCGCTACTAGAGCGTCAGTCAGGGCCTAGTTCATGGGCTTTTCTATCACATCATTGCGCAGCACCCTTTCACTATACCGTTACTTCACATACATCATTGGACGTGATCTCCAGGCATTAGTTCTGTCACATATGTCTATACATGACACTAAGTTTTCGAAGGGCGACCCTTCACCTCGCAGACAAGGTCGCTTAACAGTAGGCTTGCTGGCAGTGCAAGTGTTAGCGGGCTGAACACACGTCACCCACTACTGACTGCAACATTCCTACGTAGACCGTACCAGACTTCTACTTCTCGCCCCAGTACGCCCTGGGGTTCTGGTCTTCAGGTTTGTGCTCGCCACAGACAGGCACCCGAGCTATCGGTTATCTGGCCAGTCACCTCCTGGCCCACTTCGGTCGCCATGCACTCTTCTGAGTTTTCTAAATTTCCACTCTACATAAGTTCTGCACAACAGAACTCTGTCAGCTCCTGTCTATGCCTATCATTCCTTTTTCTGTACTTCTCCCTTTTTCCTCCTCTCTGAGTTTTCTCTTTACCACTCGGCTCTCTATCCTATGGCTATGACTCCTCTTGAATATGAGCACCCCGCCCCCTATTGTCTTCTGGCCGGAACCATGTCGCAGGCTGGCAGTAAGGACTTCACACCCGCCCCTCTGTTACCCCCCAGGCGGGCTCAGAGCGCAGCTGCCTGCAGTCCCTCAGGGGACGGAACATCCCCAAAACTCATCGCTGAGCTGAGTCGCAGGGATATTCCCTTTCCCGCTATGGCCAGGAAGGCAGAGCTTTTCAGGCTCCTCTTCCCGCCTCCAGCTGGGCCCAACAGGCATCCCTACAATCCATCCACGGGGCCCAGCTGCACTCTTTGGTCTCTCCCTTAGCCACAACAGTTCGGACGTCCAGACCAGAGCCATACCTTTTGAAAGTTCGCCCTCCCTGACATGGTCATGGTCCCGATGACAGCTTCTCCTTCTGCAGGTACACCAGGCCCTGCACCTATCGTCCTCCCAGCTCATCGTGTCCCGACCAGCGTCGGGGAGGATATATTGGAGGGCAAAGACGTTAATTGGCATCCCTGCTCATCTCAGTCCATGACTTAGCTGACAACAAATCATACGCCTGGGGGGATGTCTCAGTGGTTGTCAAGTCGAGAGACCCCAGCCTCAGTCGTAAGCTGTCAGCCACTGAGTTCGCCCTGGCCTTTGGGATGTTCAGAGACGTACTTTGTTCAGCCACCCTCAGCAGGAGGGAGGAGCTGGACTTATACCTTCATGCAGTGACAGATCTTGCTTACAAATATGGAGGCTTTGCCTTCTACGACTACCATTGGTCGTTTTCAGCCAAAGCAGCAGCGAGACTTGCCCAGTTCCAGATCAGCTCTGACTGGAGCCTCACAGACACAGAACTCTTTTGTCGCCACTTCACCCACAAAGCTGACATTTTCGCCCAGTTCCTCACTTGAACCTGTCACACCAGGCCCAGTGTCACAGGGTTATCCATTATCCGGACGATTTTCTGCTCATCGAACACCTGGACATACCCCCCGGTAGATCCAGACAAGCTAAGAGAGGTCTTCAACAATCTCAATGAACACATAGTGGAAGGCCCAACACCTTTCATATGTTACTCAGGCATCGTCCTGGATATGCACGCCATGCAGCCTAGTCTGCCTTCTGAGCTGCCTTCTTAGCTCGTGTTAGGTCGGTCATTCAGGAGTTAACCCGGTCACAGGAGTGTACTAAGACAGCTGCAGCCCTTGATAGGGATGCTCAATTTCGCTGTGAGAACTATTCCTCAGGCGCGGTCGTTCATCTCAGGACTCTTAGTCTTTCTTGCCCGAGTGCAGGACCCGACCAAGTCCTCAGACTAGACCCAGCAGCAATAGCAGACTTGGCTATGTGGGACGAGTTCCTCTTCAACTGGAATGGCATATCAATGTTTTTCCCTCAGTATCAGCTTAGTCACAGATGCTGCAGCCTCCACCAGCTTTGCTGCGATTTTTGGCCATCACTGGTTCGCCAGACATTGGCCCCCGGAAATCTGCCTGATTCCTGGTTACCCTCGATCTTCGTCATTGTTCGAGCTGTACCCCATCGTAGCAGCAGCCCAAGTCTGGGGCCACATGTGGACAGGTCAGACAGAGCTCTTCACTACAGACAACCAGGCTACAGCTGACATCATTAATAAGGGTAGATCCAAGTCGCTCCCTGTCATGTCCTTCCTGCGCAGGCTGCTGCAATTATCGCTACATCACCAAATTTAACAGTTACTGTGAGCATATCCCTGGCAAGTGCAATGCCGCAGCCGATGCACTGTCCCGCTTCAATTTTGTCTCATTCTTCCAGCAGGAACCCGGAGCCGACCCATCATCCACTCCTATCCCACCTTGGTCTCAACTAACAATGGATTGAAGCCACACCTTGCCAATGCAACCCGGCTCATCAACCACTCACTGTCTAGCAACACACTAAAGGCTTATCGCACGGCCTGGAACACCTACCGTAGGTTCCTTGCCACTTGTCCCAGAACCACAGCAGATGACGTCACTCATGTCCTAGCCTTTATATCTTATTGCCACACACAGCTGGCTCTCGCTCATATCAGCTGGCTCTCTCTCATATCACTATCAGGCTACCTGGCCGGTATCTATGCCACTATGTCCTTCATCTTACGGTCTCCAAAACGCAACAAACTGGACCCGGAGTGGATATCAACTTCTTTCGAACCAGCAACGCCTGGTGCCCAGCAACGATCTTTTGATCGTCTGCTCTTTCACCTACCCAGCCAGCCAGTCTCCAGCCTGTTACTGCCTTTTCCGGTCAACCCCCTGAGTGGCAGTCAGTTTATTAAACATGTTAGGGTCCTACTGGTCAACTGGTCAAAGTCTGCCTGCTTCACCAGATATATATTCCAAAGCCTCAAGATGGCCCTTTCTCCAAGCTCACTCAATGAGGTTAGAGGCAATAAAGATACTTCCCTACCTGGTTATTTTTGGCCCCTTTTCTTGCCATACCTACCAGATGACCAAAAGCCACACCTCAGGTCTATTTATGTTGTGAGTCTTGTCGCGTGTTTATGTGATCCACATTTATCTCAGTCTTAGGGCCACGACCATAAATATATATATATAATATGTTGCGGTCTGCAAGTGGTTTACCAGGATTATGGCTGAAGATATCAGCCATAACCCCCGGTACTGTTTTTTTCAGGAGGCGGCCCGCTTTCTCATGAAACCAGTCCAAGCAGCTCATAAACTGCTGGGCCAGTTTCCAAAGTGGCGGGAGGGGATGATCCCCCTCCGCTCACTGGTGTTTCTTGGGCTTACTGTTTCCACCGGTTTGCCCAAGAAACGATTGACAGTACGGCCGGCTGCTCCCACAGGCGAAAATTAAAGGGGCAGTGTAAAAATAAAAAGTAAAATAAATAAGAAGCGAATGCATCTATAAGTCGCGCACGCATATGTAAATGGTATTCTAACAATACATGTGAGATGTCACCACGAACGTTAGAGCGAGAGCAATAATTCTCACGCTAGACCTCCTCTGTAACTCTAAACAAGTAATCTGTAAAGACCTTTACAGCATCGCTTATAGAGATTTTAAAGTACTGTAGTTTGTCGCCATTCCACAAGTGTGTGCAATTTTAAAGCGTGACATGTTAGTTATCTATTTACTCGGCGTAACATCATATTTCACATTATACAAAAAAATTGGGGTAACTTTTGCGTTTTTTTTTTGTTTTTTTGTTTCTGAAAATGTATTTTTTCCCAAGAAATTGCGTTTGCAATTACCGTGTGCCATAAAAATTGCAACGATCGCTATTTTATTCCCTATGGTCTCTGCTAAAAAAAAATGTATAATATTTGGGGGTTATAAGTAGTTTTCTAGCACAAAATATTGATTTAAATTTATAAACAAAAAGTGCCAGAAAAAGCATGGTCGGCAAGTTTGTATTAAACAAGTTTACATTGCACTAGAATGTGTGGATTCACAAACTTCAGTAATCACATGGGTGAGCAATTTAGTTTTTTTCGTAGTTCAACCTCTGCAAAGCGCAAATGCTAATATAATTACAATGACAGCCAGAGTAAAGCATAAATAATTATGGATAAATTAGCTGTCTGCCCTGCAAAGTGACAGTTGAGTTCCAAACACAAATGCAGATACTGCTGAACACGTTCTGTGACTCGCTATGAACTTACGGACTCATATTTATCTCAGATATTAACACGCAGTAACAAACACAAGACTATAAGTTTCATAAGTAATGAAATTAGATAAGCAACATCTCATTGGATTGTCTGCTGGCTGTTATTACTGTATATTCAAGGGTCACTCGAGGAGCTACATTATTCATAAGCAACTAGGGAATTACAAACAGATATTTAATATAAAGTGACTGATTTCTTTATAGTGGAAAACAGATAATTTGAATAGGATGTTACAGATAAGCAAGACGTTTTTTCCATCTTGAAGCAGAGCTTCACCAGCTGCAATTATTTAAAAATTGAAGATGGGCTTTAAGTAAATAGAAAAAGTAATCTTAAAGTATTTTTGTGCTCTTCTCATGCTAGGTAAACTATCACATAGACTGTATAGAAGGCACCATAAGCCCACTGTTTATGACACCCTAACTGAATATATTTACAAAACCACTGTGAAAAACAAAGCTCATCAAAGAAATCATCAATGACAGTATAGCTCAATTTCAAAATAACTCTAGAATGATAACTATGAAATAAACAACTGCAAGAGCTGAAGTTGATAAACTGTGACACCCCTTGAAATGCTTAAGGGAGCAAAGATCCAGGTGGCATCGTCCCAAACAAAAGGGCATCTGCAGTGGATCAAGCTATACTCTCGACTGATGATTTCTTTGATGAGCTTTGTTTTTCACAGTGGTTTGTGAGTATATTAATTTTGGTTTATTAATAAATTATCTATTTTGGATAATGTGAAAGGCTGGTGTGTCCCCTCTTCTTTGTTTTTGTAGCTTGTTATCAGGGCGTCTCCAGCCCTGAGAGGGTAGCAAAGCATGGTCCTTCCTCCTTTTCCATCGAGGAGTGGAAGTGTGAAAACCATTGCGATCACGCTCATGTGCAGAAGGTGGTCTGCATTGTAAACATCTGCCACTGCACACCTGAGAAAAACTGCAGTTCTTTCAGATATTGACAACCCCTTCTTCCCATTGCAGTACTCAGCACCTGAGTACTTTCACAGGAGAAGGAGTTGGGGTCCTATCTAGCCCACATGAAAATACTGACCAGTGGCGGCCCGCCCATTAGGGGTGCCCGAGCGCTGCCCCCTCTCTCCTCTCCACCCCCTATATGCAGTGGATAGTTTCATGCATAGCATGAATCTATCCACGGCTGCCGCGGCTGCCCCCTATTTATGTGTCCAGCCCCTTTCGGGGGACCCGGCACATGAATTACAGCGGCCAGGTTTTCTTTTAAGCACCTGATTAGAGCCATAGGCACTAATAGGCTTCAAAATAGCATGGGCTCGGGTCGCAGAGGATGCGCCTGGAGCCCACTCAGGTGTGTTGCAATAGCGAATGAATATTCACTGTTGCACCACTGATCCTCCTCCCAGCCAATCGGGAAGCAGGTATGTAACCCATTTCCTGATTTGCCAAAATGTCAGGCGATTCTATTGGATGCCTAGTGCGGGGAGGAACAGAGAGGAGACGCACCGTGGAGAGAACACCAGGAGAGGACACCAGAGCCCCCCACGCTGAAAGATGGCCACAGCAGCTCTGACCGCTGTTCTCACCGCCCACATCCACGGTAAGGACAGTGGGTGGTGGAGGGGGGGTGTTAGTGCTGCACGGCGGGGGGGTAGCTGGCAGTTGTGCTAGTGCCGCTCCACCGGCGGCCCAGGGGGGTGTTTGCCGCCCTCAAAAAAATAAAGCCACCAGCCGCCACTGATACCAACTTTCAGAAAGTCAGCATTTGCATTGGTTTAGCAGCAGATTGGGAAGCATGGTGAAGCTGGGAGCAAGCTGTATGCATACAGTATACAGTATGTGTTAGTTTAGCTAGTCCAAAAAAAGCACAAGTTTAAATTAAAGTTGAACTCAATGAATGAATGAATGAATAACTTATATGGCGCTACATATGCAAACTAAATCGCCTCAAGGCGCTTTTGCTGCCAGTGTCCATCTGGGTCTTCAGAAGAGATGGGTCTTAAGCTTCTTCCTGAAGGCCAGATGGTTTTCTTCCCAGTGGGTAGAGCGTTCCATAGCCGTGGTCCTTGGACTGCAAACCTTCGTTCGCCTTTTAATTTATAACGGGTCTTGGGGATGTGGAGGAGGTTCTGGTTGGTTGACCGGAGGGGGCGACCTGGGGTGTAGTGCTTTATTTTGAGGTATTGCGGGGCTTTTCCTTGTGTACATTTGTGAGTGAGGCAGAGGGTCTTAAATGTAACCTTGTCCTTCATGGCTAGCCAATGGAGGGTCCTCAGGGACGTGGTGATTTATTCCCAGGGTTTTTTCCAGTTACCAGTCTGGCTGCTGTGTTCTGGACGATTTGTAGACGTGAAATTTGGTATTTGGGAAGTCCTAGGTAGAGGGAATTTGCATAGTCGAGTCAGGAATTGATGATTGTTCCAACTACTGCTGCTGTATCTCCTTCCGGGATGAAGTGGATGAGTCTACGCAATAAGCGAAGAAGGTAGTGGGATCCGCTGACTACTGATTCTATTTGTGCATCCATTGTCATGTCTGAGTCAAAGATGACGCCGAGGCTTTTGGCTTTAGTGCTGGGGGTGATGGGTTGTCTGAGGATGGTGAGTGGTGTGGACATCGTTCCAGGGTTTTTGTTTCGGTTTGCATGGAGGAAGAGGAGTTCAGTTTTGGATCCGTTGAGTTTAAGGGAGCTCTCCGTCTTCCAATCGTTGACCAATGAGAGACAGTTTTCCAGTGCCTGGTATTGGTCTTTTTTGTTGGTGATGCGTAGGTAGAGTTGGATGTCATCAGCATAGGAGTGATAAAGCAGGTCCTGGTTGCTGATGATTTTGAGGAGTGGGCGGAGATAGATGTTAAAGAGCACGGGCGACAGGGGTGATCCTTGAGGGACTCTGCATGTAATTTCACGTGCTTCCGAACTGAAAGCTCCTAGTTTCACTTTCTGGGATCGGTTCTCTAGGAAGGATGCGAACCAGGGTAAGTCGGAGTCTGCAACTCCAACTACTTGTGTGAGACGAGTGAGCAGGGCTTTGTGGTCTACTGTGTCGAAAGCTGCACTGAGGTCCAGCAGCACCAGGAGACATGATTCTCCTTTATCTGCTGCTTTGAGGGTGTCTTCCCAGATTTTGAGGAGAGCAGTTTCTGTCCCGTGGCCAGGGCGGAAGCCAGATTGTAGTGGGTCCAAGAGTTTATGGGTGTCCAGATGGAGTTGTAGCTGTTATACTACTGCTTTCTCGATCATTTTGGAGATGGTGTTGAGGCTTGTGACAGGTCTGCGGTCGTTTGGGTCATTGGGATCGAGGTTAGGCTTCTTTAGGAGGGGTTTGATTGTGCCTTGCTTGAGGAAGGTTGGGATGATTCCTTCTTTAAATGACTGGTTTATGAGGTATGTTATGATGGGTGCCAAGATGCCGGTACATTCTTTCAGAAGTTTTGTGGGAATAATGTCGTTTGGCCATATGCTGTCTCTGAGGTTTCTGATGATGGTTTTGGTGGTGTCCATGGTGATTGGGACCAGAGTAAATCTGGGTGTTTGTAGAATATTTGTGTGGTTTTTTTTTTTTTTTTTCTTCTTGTTCTGGCCGAGTTGGGTTACTGGCTATGTTCTGCTGAATTATTTATTGGTTGCAATTTTGTCAATGAAAAAATCCAATAACTAATTGCAGAATTCTTGTGTTTTGTTTGCTGGAGGCTCTAAACAGGTGGGGTTCATAGTCTGGGCGACTAGTTTGAAGAGTGTGCGAGGGCGGTTTATCGATTTTGAGATGGTTTTGGAGAAATGTTCTTTTTTTGCTATGAAGATAGCTTTGTGATATTTAGTGGTGAGTGATTTGTAATTTGTGTGGTTTTCCATTGTTGAGTTCCTTCTCCAGGCTCATTCAGCTCTTCTGCTTTCTTGTTTCAGTGATGTAAGAGAGTCATTGAACCAGCCTGAATTGTTTTTGCAGGTGGGTGCTCTGCATATTGGTGCGACTATGTCTGCTGTCTGTAATAATGCTGTGTTAAGGGAGTTGAGTGTGTCTTCAGTTGAGTGGTTTTGGGTTAAAACCGCTATGTTGCTGGATAGTGTAGTTTTGAAGAGTTGTGAGTATAGTTTGTTTTGTGATCTTGTCCAGTGTATTATTATTATTATTATTATTATACAGGATTTATATAGCGCCAACAGTTTACGCAGCGCTTTACAATATAAAAGGGAGACAATACAGTTATAATACAATACGATACAAGAGGATTAAGAGGGCCCTGCTCAGAAGAGCTTATTGTTGTTGAGTGTGTTGGTTTTTGGTAAATGAAGTTTATTTTGAATTTGATAACGTGGTGGTCAGTCCAGGGCAGTGGCATGTTATCAAGTGTGTTAATGTCAATGTTTTGTTTGAAGATGAGGTAGAGGGTATGGCCCGAAAAATGCATGGGAGCATTTATCAGTTGCTGCAGACATAGTGCTTCCAGTTGGTTGATGCAAGCGGTAGCGATGAGGTCCTGGGAGGAGTTTGCCCAGAGATTAAAGTCCCCAAGTAACAGGAGATTTTTGGTTTTCAAGGTGTATGTAGAGATGAATTTGATAAAAGGTGTGAGGAAGTGTGTCTTTGGTCCCGGTGGTCTGTAGCATAGTAGTATCTGAATGGTGTCCAGCCACCTTACACAGTTAAACAGTTTCCTCCTCTGTACTAGAATAACTTATTCTGATTTCACTGAACACTGTGAGATTCCTATAGTGCCCCTCATATATTTATATATTTGCATAATCCTTGCACCCTTTTAGCTCCTCTCATCAGCCATGATCTGACTGCATTGCAGAGAGAATCACAGATGATGACCTCACAGTGTCTAAAAAAAAAAGATATGTAATGAATGAAACGTTTTTATTTAAAAATGTCATTACTGGGTTAGGGACTCAACATTACTTACTTTTCTGCCCACTTCAGATTATGACCCCTTTCAAGTCCCTGGGCATTCAGATTACCCCAATCTATTGGACTACTGCCATTTGAATATTGCCTCTTTGATTACCCGTTTTAGAGACAAGGTTAAGGTATGGTCTAAATTCTGGCTCTCCCTGGCGGGTAGAACAAATCGTATAAAAATGATATTTATGCCCCAATTGTTGTACTTTCTCCACAACTCACCGGTAGTGGTCCCACTTAAGGTATTCCCTTTTGTCAACACAATATTGCCATGGGGGAACCGCTCGCCAAGAATAATGCTTTAACAATTGCAGAACCCTAAAGACAGGGGGGCATAGCTTTGCCGAATCCATAGCTATATTATCTAGCGTGACAATTGTAACATATGTCCAATGGTCTTACAGGAGTAGACTCCGCTACTGTCCTAACTAGTGATTCCACGTTGCAAGTGATGTTCCCTACCAGAAGGCCTTGAATCATATTCTTTTTGTAAGCCCAACAAACTATTTCCCACTTACAGATTGCTACACAAAATCTGGGTCAAAGTTAGGCAATTACAGCAAGTCACAAGACATATGGTCTATAGCCCCATTTGGCATGATGCAGCCTTACCTGAACTAGCTAAGCTACAATACACTTGTAAGTGGAAATCCTATTGAGTGACTCACCTACAGCATATGTTTGAAAATTGTCACCTCCCACCCTTTTGAAACTTTGCAGTCCAGGTTTACCCTACCGGCAAATATGCTGTTCTATTACTTACTGTTAAAACATGCGGCCTCCACTCAGGGTCCGTCAGACTTTTGGCGTTCCTCCCCTACCCCTATCTTTAATCATTTGCAAACAGATACAACTACTAGGGAGCTTATTTGGAGGGGCACCTGAGCAGGGCGAGTGAGAAATGGGAACAAGGTGTTGGGCTTTGTGAGGTGGACCAATGGGAATCTGCACTACAGCCACTTCAGCTTAGCTCTTTAAATGTTTCTAACAGCATATCACAATGATATATTCTGCTTAGGGCACACTACACACTCGCTAAACTTTATACTATGGAGGTGCGACAGGATCTTATATGTAGCAGGTGCAAACAGGAACACAGAGATCTCATCCACATGCTATGGCACTGCCCGAAATTACACCGGTATTGGGAAAGGGTAGTCACTACTCTTAACTACGTGTTTCAAACGACCTTTGCCCTTGACCCAAAGCAGTGCCTATTGGGAATCCTAGACAATGTTCCACAAGATGCTTTTGTTTTGAAAGTCTTCTCTAAGGCTCTGTTTCAGACATGCAAGGTCATTCTCCTATGTTGGAAGTAGAAGGCTCCCCTGACTGTGGAGGACTGGAGGTGGAGTATGGAAACTGCCCTGCTCCACTTGATACTGTCTAGATTGTTATAATTATGTCTATATAATGACCCACGGGTGTGGCCCTTTATAATCACACAGATATGTCTGCCATGTCTATACTACAGAGTGGTTTTCTCTTTGAGTTATTAAATGTTTTAAATTTGGAGTAGTGAGAGGTTAAAACCACTGTCAGGTTTTTATAGCTGTTTGTGCCCCCCCCCCAAAAAAGCTTGTTCTTTCCTGCAGAAATTGTGGTATATCCAGCAAAGGTGTACTGCGTCTATATTCGAATAGTCTCTCTTCAATGTTAGGAAAAATACTAATATTAAAATATATATGAATTCTGCCTGCTCCCTCCCTCTAAAACGATCAAAAATTCTTCTGCAAATATGTACACATTTTTTGGTCATCAGCTGTAGGAAAAATACATGTTATCTGTTTATTTAAACACTTCCCACCCAACGACATCATATGATGTCATCGACTTTGAGTGGGGATATCTGAATGATGCCTGCAGCTACAGGCATCATTCAGCCCCCCCCCCCCCCCCCCACAGCGGTATAACGGAAGGGCCCAGCCGCAAATGCGACTGCAGCGACCCCTAAAGTTCCGCCACTGGATGTTGTAAACATTAATTGACGCGCTATGACACGAGGGGGAGGCGGTGCCTCAAGTAATTTGCGGGGCCCTACGCAGCTTGCGTAGTGAGTGTATAGGGCAGATCGGCTCTGGTGTAGAGGAATAGTCACCTAGCCCCACAACAACAGAGAACACGTTCCATAAAAGGCAACAGGATAAAGTCTTGGGGGAACTCAATATAAAGTGAGTGAAATTAGTTTAAAGGGGAAGTAAACTGCACCAATTTTTCTTTCTTTTAAAAAAACCCTGCAAAATAAAGGCATAATGTACTAGTATGCATCGCATATTAGCACATTATGCAATACTTACCTTAGAACAAAGCCCTGCACCGCCATGCTGTGAGCTCTGACAGACGTTTCCATCTTCACCCGGTCTTCCTTCCAGGTTCACGTCCTCCGGCTGTCTGGTCACGCCGTAATAACGTCACTTCCGCACATGCACATGGGAGTCACGGACCACGGCACAGAGCTCTGAAGGGATAGCATGGGTATACCGTCCCTTCAGAGCGCATGTGTCGGTGACATCACTGGCTGCATGAAGTGTGAATATCTCCTAAACAGTGAAGGTTTAGGAGATATTCATAGTGCCTACAGGTAAGCTTTATTATAGGCGTACCTGTAGGTACAAGCCTACAGAATGGGTTTACATTCATTTTAAGAAGGACAGAAGTGCTTAGGGTATTGCTCAACCTACCAATGATTATAAACAAAGGGTCAACTCAGAACTGCAGGATCAGAGTTCTCTAGCCATAAGGACTACACTTTTTCAAATTTACAAGGACATCTTCTGCTATGTTATGTAGCCTTGTACAAGGGGACCTCCACATATTAAGGTCAAAGAAAACATGTTTTGGCTGGGTTTTTATTTTAAAATAAGGCAATTAGAGGGATTTCTACAGGTGTCGCTGAAATGTGAGAGATAAAGCAGAGCTGGGTGATGGACACAGAGCATAATTTTCTTTCTCATCTGCATCTAAGCTGGTGTCAGAGTTCATGGTCTAAGGTCTAATGAGGAGAAGGCATTTAGGCTGTTTAGGAAGGGGTCAGTATGTTACATGAGGTAAAGTTTAGACTTTTTGGGGAAAAACAGAGCTTTACAAAAATTGCACTGTAGTTATCCACCATATACCTCAAGTCAGGCTGCACAGAAAAAGAAAACTTGGTAGAAAATAGTCATTCCAACATTACAAAACTGTAAATATGTTTTTCATTTTTGACTGGAATTATTTTAAAGACTACAAAAAGAACAGGAGGGCGCACCGACCTTGTGCATTACCAAAGATAGAATTTATTCATAAGATAAAACAAGGAATATACTCACAAATGAGCTTTAAAAGAAGGCTTATCAATACTCCAGCAATTGCGAGTAGTATCTCTAGATGCCTACAACCTGGACCAGATATTGAAGGAACCAAATGGCACTGCAAGCGGCTTACACCTTACGAGGGCGAACCTTCTTCCTTGGAGCCATAGCAATGGTAGTTTGACCTCCTCTAGCGTCCCCTTAATAAAAATAAATACTGGAATAAAAATAAACTCAAAAAGAAGTTTAAAAATAAAGGTAGAGATCCAAACAGGAATGTTAACTGTCAAGACAGGCAGGATGGGGAACTTTTCAACTTTAGGATACATGATGATTTCTGCCCATGACCTTTGGTTAATAATATGGGAGCCGCTGGCAGGCTTGCTAGCATGCATGCACTTTGGGTAGTTCACCACTGGAGGGGAAAGGATCTCGAGAGCTAGATTGCCCAAGTCCGCCCCTCCTAGAACCATCCTGTAGGACACAATACCATTCGGGGATCTTTCGGCCTCCCAGAAGGCAGAAGTGACGTTGCCCGTGACCAGAAGTGACGGGTGGAATGCAAATCCACCTACACTTCCAGGTTGCGGCTGCTTGTGTTGACACTCGGGAGCTTCCTGTCTCCTGGAGGGCGGAAGTGACGGGTGGAGCGCAAATCCACCCGCACTTCCTGGTTGCGGCTGGGTGTGCGTCCCACATGGAAGGGTGACAATATTGTATTATTCGATTCACATTCCAGTACACGGCTGCTGGATTAGAAGTCGACCTACTTTGGCCCTCCCCTCCTTCTTAAACTCCTTCTGTCTCCTCCAAATGTCCCACAGTCTCCCTCAAGATACAGTCAGCATTAAGATCAAAAAAGAGGATGCACTGCCTAGAATAGGTTGAGTGTGGTGAGTGCTCTCTCTGTTTACTATTAAATAAATGTTAACAAAATTCTGGGGACACAAGAGATGGCTTGTTGTGTGAGAGGAAGGTTTTGTGCATGCCATGCAATGATGTGGTGTTGTGCTCTGTGGGGGAGGTGGTAGCATGGCAGATGACTCCATGCAGTGAAAGTGGTTGATTATTGGATGGTGAAAGCAGCGCATTGTATGCATCATGCCATGGGTGGACATAGTGGGCGGAGATCACTCATGTAGGTGTGGCAGGCTCTGGTGGGCGTTTACCCATACGTGTGATTGGGGGTATATTATGGGAAAGCTAAAGGGAGGTCAAACTACCATTGCTATGGCTCTGAGGGAGAGGGTTCGCCCTCGTAACGCGTAAGCCGCTTGTGATGCCATCTGCTCCCTTCAATACCTGGTCCAAGTTTTAGGCGTATAGAGATACTACTCGCAATTGCTGGAAAATTGATAAGCCTTGTTTTAAAGCTTGTTTGTGAATTTATTTCTTGTTAGAATTTATTCATAAAATAAATCTGGTAATGTACAAGGTCGGTGCGCCCTCCTTTTCTTTTTGTATGTTTCAGTTCTAAGGATACCCATTATTTTGAGGAGGGCAGCAAGATCTGTGACATTCCATTGACTTTGCTAAGGGGGTTGGCTGCGCCACTTACTTAATTGACCGGGCACCTGAGTGCAGCAGATTGTATTGTGTCATTATTTTAATGAACCCTGTTGCTAACTCAACAGACTAAAACTGAAAAGTTTCTACCAAAGAAGAAAATGAATATTTACCTTTCTGTTGGTGTTGATATTTTATTTTGTGTCCTAGAACCAGGGCTTTTTTTCAGGGGGAACTTGGTGGAACTCAGTTCCACCACCTCTGGCTCAGACCCTTTGGTGCCTGCTCACCACGATCACTTGTAAACACAGAAGTCTGGCTCCTGTTTTTACTAGTGACAGCTCTGCACTCTGTATGTAATGCAATCCTGGTATTTAATGCCCCTTTAAGACCCTCCTACTGTTTTCGTGAAATTTGACTGAACACACCCACTATTTGATGTGATTTGGAGGGTGTATGTAGGGGGAGGGGTTTTGTGGGGCCGTGGTTAAGTTCCAGCACCTATTGTTTGAGAAAAAAAAGCCCTGCCTAGAACAATGCAGGGGAAGGGAGGAGGACAAAAAGAGGCTGCAACACCGCCCCAGGTGATACAATAGCTGTACTGAAGATCTGGTGCTGGTCCAATCTTAAAAACTGTCAAAGTATGTACAAAAGAGGTGACCACACTCCAATCTTCAAAAGTATAAATTCTTTCATCGTAAAAATCCACGCATAACATCACTAGGCCACGATACAACAAGGCTGTAGAAGCAAGGTTGACATGTTTCAATAACCATATCGCTTAATCATAACATGAAGGCAGGAGGACCAAAAGCAGGCAGTGGGGGTGGGGTGGGGGGGTGGGGTGTGGGTGTCACATATTAGAGGTGACTGGAGCTTGACATGAGAGCAATGTTTCAACACACAGCCCACCAGAAAGGGGAATATCTGCTCCTTTACAGGTAACTTTCAGTTTAATATTGTTGAGGTAATGACTGGATTACTTTATTGTTTACAGGGAATGCTTTGTTTTGCATTAGCGATAAAATTACCTGTGCGACATTTTCAACTTTGTTGTGATGTTCTGTGAACAAATGAATGCACAGAATTAATGAACTGTGTCTAATAACAAGTAACCGTTTCAGCATGTTTTGAATTTTAAGTTGTTTACCAAAACATTGTCAGCTGAAACATGTTAATTAGCTAATTAGAGACAAATTTATAGTGTAAAGCTGGTCTGAATCAGAAGTTGTCACCAGTTGCTTATTTCAAAGGCTCACATTCTGCTTTGTAAGAGTGTCAGGGGTTATTGTAATTAAAGCAATGCTGCAAACCTTTGGCTAAAAAGGTTAGAAAATAAAAACCAATATCTGATTGGTCGCTGTGGACAGCAGCTGCACTGCTCCTGTCTTTCAGTTTAAAATATACAACAATATCCACTTAAATCCATATAAAATTGCTCTTTCTAGTTGGAAGTTTAATGACAGCAGTCCCAGATCCAGCCCCACCACAATATACACCGATCAGCCATAACATTATGACCACCCACCTAATCTTGAGTATGGCCCCCTTTTACTAAAACATCCCTGACCCATTGCGACATGGACACCAAAGTAACATCCGCACAAATGGCAGGGCCCAAGGACCCAGCAGAACATTGCCCAAAGAATCACACTGCCTTTGCCAAATTGCCTTCTTATACCACATCCTGGTGCCATCTCTTCCCCAGGTAAGTGACGCACACCCACCCGGCCATCTACATGATGTCAAAGAAAACATGATTCATCAGACCATGCCGCCTTCTTCCATTGCTCCGTAGTCCAGTTCTGAAGTTCATGTGACCATTGTAGAAGCTTTTGGCTGTGGACATGGGTCAGTGTGGGCTTCACAGCCCCATACATAATAAATTGCGATGCCCATTTTTTCTGCTTCCACTAATTTAACAAGATATTCCCTTTACCTGTCAGTGGTCATAATGTCATGGCTGATCGGTGTATTTACACAGTATAAATTTACACACAGTTACTCTGGTTGAAAAAAAAAGACACAAGTTCATCAATTTCAACCAATAGATGAGAAAACTTGAATTATTGCTCTTATACTGAGGCTTGTGGAGATGGCAAACATGGGTGTAACAATTGCCATTCCCATCTACATGTGCACCTGACACGTGCTTGCGTTCACGAGAGGGGGTGGGGAGGATAATTATTTTTATTTAAAAAAATGTAAAACATTTTTATTTTTTATTGAATTTTTATATCAGATTATGGCATTTTAAAATTAATAGGTTCACTTAAAGGATCAGTCAAAGCTTAAAAAAAAAGAATCGGCACAAGGGACAGTACTTACAGTCAACATAAAGTGTCCCTTGTGCTGCTGGCTGCAGTTTTTTTAACAGATGCATTTAATTTGGTATAAAGCAGAAAAACAAAAAACTATACAAAACCAAATCATAGTTGGTACAAAACGGTTACAGATCAAAATGATACAACACTAATAGGATCTCTAAATCCTATGAGAGCAACCAACATATAGAAATACCTAAGATAGTTCTTAGGAACAATCCCAAAGGGAAAGCAGTTTAACTCCTCTAACACACAATCTGAGCTCAGGGTATTCAAACCACAAACGTCCCTTTTTTGTAGAGAAGTAGTAAGAAGGGTAAACAAAAGGACGTGGACAAGTGTAAAGGGAGGAAAGGAAAAAAGAAGGAAAAAGAAGTGGGGGGGACCCAAAAGGAAAATATTTTATTAGATTTTACCATTTCTTTACACTATTTTGTTTTACTTAATGTGTAACTAAAAAGAAAACTTTTTTTTTTTTAGTTTTGGATGGAGTGGAGAGGGATTAGAACCCCCTTTCAGTTGCTATTGTCGTCTGTGGCCCTGTTAGGGAGATTCACCTTCTCTTTTTGTACTGTTTACCATTATTACTGAAAATGAAAGTAAAATAAACATTTTGGGTTGACACTCTGGGATTCCCTTACTTTGGAGAGTTTTCCTCTCACTTCCTGTTTTGGCTATGGGACAGGAAGTGAAGGGGAGAAAACAAAACACACTGGGCAGGGGTTAAACCCTCCCTCACTCTATACAAAATTAAAGTTTTTCCCTTAATTCCACTTTAACTTTATTGTCATCACATAGGGGCAGCAAATTTGACAATTACATTCTCAGCCTCAAACTCTGCAGTTGTTTTTAAGCTTGCAGGACAAAAATCCAAGCAGATTTGGTGTTGATTAACTTTGCCAATATCCCTTTACACACATGAACAGTAGCCTCCACTATGTATTTTAATGGAAACACGCCATTCACAGCATCTGCTGTAGCAATCCTGAACTTCAAGAAATGTCTCTGACTCTCCTTGCCCGACCCAGACAGGCGTATACAGAGTTTAAAATATGGTAGCTTTCTTTAAAGAGGCAAGAATCCTATTTTCTGATTAGAGCATTTAGAAATGCTAATTTAAAAACATTGTTTCAGTAGAAAAAATATTTTTAGAAATTGTCACAAAACAGACAACAGCAACAAAAACATAAAAAATGAGAATAAAAGAGAAAAGTACCTAAAGGTTATCTGGTCTTTGGTTTTGACTGAATGTGAAGTCCAATCTGACAGTCACTGAGCTTCATTATGACTCGGCATTCCTTCATCATTTTATTGTTCAATGTGTCTGGTACAAAAATTCATCTCACTATGAGGAATTTTTGAAGCATTAATGGTTAAGAGCATCAGATACAACTAACATGTTTTGGGGAAAAACCTTGTTCTGAGCTTGAGCAATCAGTGTTAATACAATCACAATAGAATGCACAATGGCATAATGTGCTGGAAGAAAAATATAATGTTGTGGCCATTTAAATTGGTTGTAAAGGCAGAAGGATTTTACCTTTATGCATTTTATGCATGAAGGTAAAAAAAGCTTCTGCGTGCTCCCCCCCCCCCCCCCCACAGCCCCTCCTAATATTCACCCAAGCCCCCTCTCGATCCAGTGATGTGCACCGAAGCCTCGGCTGTCCCGGGTTTCTCTCTGCTCGTTGGCTAAAATCACAGCTGTCAATCACAGCCAATGAGCTAATGAAGAGAGAGCGGGGATGGGGAAGAGCCACAGCTCTATGTGTCTTATGGACACATAGAACGGGGCTTGGGACACACCAGTGTCCCCAGAGAATGTGGCTTGCTATTGGGGGCACTGGTCAAAGGGGAGGAGCCAGGAGTGCTGGCACAGGACCCAAAAAGAAGAGGATCGGGCTGCTCTGTGCAAAACCATTGTTCAGTTCAGTTCAATCTGTCTGCTGGGAACTGACCCCAGGTACAGTCAGTTAATTTCTTATTAAGAGGCATTCTAAACTCTATGTATTGTTTATGGTACTGCTGGAAGCTTTATGACCCCTTGTCCTAGCTTGAGTTGTTTTAGTGAGATTTATAATGCTCTGCTTGTATTCTGGTGGGGGTTATATGAGGTGTCTTATGACTGCCTGTGCTCACACATAAGTTCTAAGTTTTAATCGTTTTGTTGCTGACTTGTAAATTTTGAAAAAATGAGGGTGACACTGGGTTCCTCATTCTCCCCATTTAGTTTGGGGTTTGTTAGACCTCTTTATCATCACAGCCAGCCATGCTGTATATTTACCTGTATTAATTGTCACTCAGACCTGGATTGAACACACAGGGCCCTAGGCAAGATTGCAATTTGGCCTCCCTAACATAGAAATAAATATGTAGGTGTGTTACAAATCAATATACCAGTTATAATAGATACTTTACACCAAATTAGTTAAAAAATGATAGTTAGCAAAGAAGGTGATTTATAGGATGGCATCCAGAAAAGGTCATGTTCTGGACTGCATACAGAGTAAGTGACATACTCTAGAGCATAGAAAGTAAGAGGTTTACAGGACAGAGTACAACGTAAATAAGGTATCTTTGACACAAGTATGGCACCCGGGGTGTTACTGAGCACATAGACATTCATGCTTGTCTGTTTCAGGATACAGATATAAACCCAGGGCATCTGCTGTGTCTTGCAGTGGCTCTTACTACTGATCTACCTGAAGTGCTGGATAGCTCGGTGTCTAGTCTATGGGTCAATCCTCCTAGACTTCTGGCTTCTTGATAAACTCTGGGCTACTTGCTTATCCTCTGAACATCCTATTTAAATAGAACTAAAGGCAAAACTTTTTTTTCATTTTGGATGGAGTAGGGGAGGGTTACAACCCATGTCAGGCTTTTTTGCTATCTCATTAGGGATATTTCCTTTTACTTCCTGTCCCGAAGCCAAAACGGGAAGTGAAAGGTAATCTTTGTTTGTCACTAGTGTCACGAGAACTAATATCCCTATTGGCAGATTTCACCTCTTTTATTGTTCTGGAGAAAACCCAAAATGTGGGATTTTTTTTGTTGTACATTCAATGATAATGGTAAACAGGAGAAATAGCGGCAGTGGTGGAACTACCAGGGTCGCAAAGGTTGCACTCACAATCGAACCCTGGCATTCTGCCACCATAGGGGGCCTCGGTCGAGAGTCAGGGGGGACCTTCATGGTTTCTTTCACCAGGGTCCTGAAGGTTCTTGTTACGCCACTTAGAGAGGGTGAATCTCCCTAAGGGGGGCAAAGACAGCAATACAAACCTGACATGTGTTCTAATCCCTCACCACTCTATCAAAAAGTAAAAAAGGATTTGCCTGTGGTTATACTTTAAGCCATGTCTTTGCACTGCCTGTTTGCCAGATTATTGTGCTTTTGCCAGTATCTTGCTCTTTGTTGCCACCACTACACTTTGTTCCTACCGACCCTTGGCTGACAATTCAATTACCACTCATGATTTCTGATTCTTCACTCAAACCTGATACCTTTTGGCTACCAATTTTGGCTGGATTATTGATTATGTTTCTGCTTGCTCCCATACTACTACTGTCTGCATGTGTACAAAACCCATCCTGCTCAAAACCACAAACGTGCATGTTGTATCAACTTTAATGCCCTGTACACACGATCGGACATTGATCGGACATTCCGACAACAAAATCCATGGATTTTTTCCGACAGATGTTGGCTCAAACTTGTCTTGCATACACACGGTCTCACATAGTTGTCGGAAAATCCGATCGTTCTGAACGCGGTGACGTAAAACTTGTACGTCAGGACTATAAACGGGGCAGTAGCCAATAGCTTTCATCTCTTACTTTATTCTGAGCATGCATGGCACTTTGTGCGCTGGAATTGTCCACACACGGTTGGAATTTACGCAAACTGATTTTGTTGTCGGAAAATTTTATAGCCTGCTCTCAAACTTTGTGTGTCGGAAATTCCGATGGAAAAAGTCAGATGGAGCCCACACACAGTCGGAACTTCCGACGACAAGCTCCGATCGCACATATTCCGTCAGAAAGTCCGACCGTGTGTACAGGGCATAAGCCTGACCCCAGATCATGACCGTCTGATATAAGCAATCCTCTGCATACAGTACATCAATCAAAAAAAGAAATAGATATGAGCCTTGGTGATGATGCATATCCAGACAACATTAAATTCCAAATGCTGATTTTGGGCAGTAGGAAATCAGACACCAGAAATTCATTGTCTGTCAATGCGATCCAGGTCATGCAAATCCATTAGCCAGTGTACTAATGGATGATACATTCTTCTATGTCAGTGAAAGGTTCATATGTCCTTTTCTTCACTAAAGTCATGTTAGACGATATACAGTATATTTAAAAAAAATATATACAAATTCACATACCAATTTGTACCAGAGTCATTCAAGGGAAAAATCTCAAACATAACGTCAGTTTAGTTTCCATGGAATTTAGATATCATCTAACATAACCGAGGACACCATATAAACCTTTCATTTTCTATTATTTAAACTAGTTCACTTAGTAAAACCAATTAACTTAGTCATAATAAGAAAATGGTAATCCAACAGGAACTGGGGATATATCAGAATCATTTTTTATTTTTTGCTTTTCTCTCAACAATGATCAATCTTTGTGAGCATTACATAAATTGTAATGAGCATATCATAACAAAAGCTATAATATCTACTGGTTATCGGAAGCATAAAGAAATAGAGAATTTTTTTATAGCCCAGTATATGGAACCTGAGAAATAATGGTCAGAAAAAAAATTCTTTAGACAGTCTCTGTTTGTCCTGCTGACAGTGTTTGAGTTCTGTGGATATGCTCCAGCGGTGCCCCCTGTGGATGGGCATCACTCAAGCATTTGTTCTGGATTGATTCTTTGTGCCTCAAGTTGCTTCCTTTTGTGAGTATTTTGGAGTATTTATTTTACAAATAAATTATTTTTTCAGTAATAAACTAGGTTGATGCGTCCTCTTTCTTTGTTTGTGCTCCAGCGATATTGTCTAAGAATCTGAAGGAGGCAGCAAGGCCTGCACATTGATGAGTTATTAACGGATGGGCCTTTATCTTGATGATATTAGAAGAGTCCTACCATCAATGATTGTTTTTATTATTTTAGACTTGAGATCCCTACTCACCTTTAGTGCTGATGTGTTCTTAGTGTAGTTTTAGTTCTAACTTTTCCGATTTCTTAAGTTAACTTTCATCCATAGTTTTTCTTTGCAATGGGCACTGTGTGAAATCAACATTAAAGTTATTTTTTGTCTTAAAACAGCACGAGTCTTATTTGTACTGTTAGCTGAACAGACTTGTTTGGATTTGGAAAGGTCTGAGCAAGTTTTATAGCAGATGGGTGTTGTAGACAGTGATGGATGATAATATGTAGCCGGCTGCACTGCTGCCAAATTGCTTGTGTGCTAAGATGAACTATAACACAAAAGCCATAGAGCACACTGCCGAAAACTATCCTTTCAATATGAGTGATGAAAGCCATGGCACAAGAAACTTGCTGCAACAAATATACTATTTACTGAACTTAATGTGGGAAACAAGAGTGAACCAACAAAAGCACCTGGTTAAGAAATGTGGAGACTATATCAAAACATCAATATACAGCACTAATCTGTGTCATTTTTACAATATAATAAACCAAATGTAAACAAAATAAACTTATGAAGTCCAAAATTAGTGTCAGTTTTCACTAATGATAAAGTGTCCCCACATCAAAGATGTTTTCCATGTGTTCAAAATGTTTTCCACAGTGCCACAAAGTGCAAAAATATTGTGCAATCAATAATCTTCTATAAGTGCTGTTGTGATTCTAACACACCAGAGAACTCACGACTTAATATGAACACCCACTACAGGTAAGTCATACAGCTCTTGTTTTCACAAGAGATTCCACCATCCGCATTCGACCAGAGGCAGCCACCTTCCTTTCATTAATATTAGAACACGTTCACAAGTATGCCATAGGAAAGGCAAGGAAAATCCGCTATAATATAAAACCTATTGACTTTATTAAAATAATTAAAAACTCCGATGCATTTTGTCATCCTGGCACTTTAAAGACACACAGTAGTGACGTCATCTTGCACAGTACACTTGAAAGTGATGCCATTGTACATACAGGAGGAGGGAGGAAGGGACTACTCGCAATAACATATGAAGCAAGTTCCGGGGTGCATCTGATGTCAAATAAGTGGTTTTAAAAAATAACTTATCCTTGGTGCAAGACATACTTTAATATGTGAGTAAAAATTACTTAGGTGGTTTTTAATGATTTTAATAAAGTTAAGGCTTTACGCTATAGGGGATGTTCCCTGTTTTCCTTATGGCATACCTGTGAATGTATTCTAATATCGATGAGAGGAAGGGTAGCTGTCCCTGGTCGAATGGTGGAATCTCAAGCGCTGTATGACTTACCTGTAATGGGCGGTCATCATAAGTGTGCGCAGTCTATTGAATTAGGGTGTGCACCCCAAAGTTTAAAAAAGCATGCGTGTATATGTAGCAATAACTCACGGTGGAGCTGCTGGTTTAAAGCGGGCTGTTACCGTCACCTTCGTTACCTCTATTTCACCAGAACCGGGTCTAGGGTCCCGTTGAGTTTAACACCAGACAATGTAGGCACCGGACACTTGAGTATATTTTCCAATGCTTTAATAAACACAAACTGAAGGAAGTAGCAGGAAAGCGGTAGAAGGAGAGTTGCAGGGAAGCTCAAATACCTTTTCTTGGTGTAGTATTAGGAATTGAGAGCTTGCAGATGAATGTACTCTCTCTTTATAGTTGAATCTTTGCCCACCTGGATAGGTTTCTCTCACTAACCTAGCAGCCAATACGCAGCACGAACAAAAGTCTCTGCCACAGACTTGATTGGAACAAAACCCGTACGATCCTCTGCCACACGATTTAATGGTTTACGATGAATAGCAAGCACAGCACTAGAACCTTTAAGCCAACCCGGCAGTACTATGCAGTAAGATTACTTTAGGATGAGTCCTCCAACTGAGTCACCAGGCCCCTCTTCAGACCAGCACTCTGCATGATCCTTCCATGACGGGTCCTCCCCTGGGATCTTCTCAGTTGTCCAGCTTCTTCTCATAGGACAGACAGCTCAGGACCATTCCTCTGCCGCTGTGGTAGGCCCCAGACAGGCTTCTGGGCCCACCCACTCACTGCAGCGACGTGGGCCTCCCGGACGGAGGACCACGAGGTAGTACTCCTAGCACATATCTGTCGGCCAGGAGGACCAGCAGGTGGAACGAAAACGAACCCTAAAACATGGCGTCTGTCCCATAAATACCCTCTCGCAGAATGCAACTCGGAGGACCACCTCCACCCAGTTATCTCCGGGACAGAGGAGCACTCATACACTTCAGCGTGTTGCCTTTCCAACACCGACCCATGGTGACAACGACACCCACAGGCACATTGTGAAACTACATGCAACTCAGCCAAGCTGGAACAGAGGCAAATCTGACTATGTATGAACAGATAACCCACTAGATTCACCTATAAGCAGTAGATTGAAAAATCTACCAGCGCTACATATATATATATATATATATATATATATATATATATATAGCAACAGGGCAATAGACAGTGTCAGTAGAGTGGTGGACGGTGTCAGTAGGGCAGAGATTGGTGTTAGTAGTTTATCTTTATTTTTTTATTATTAGTTACCATTTATTTTTAGTTTTTTACCATATTTTTTTACAATAATTTTTTTTTTTTTTTTTTTTACAGTTTTTTAGGAGCCCCATTGGAGGGCTTTGGTGAAATATTAGGGGTCTAAACAGACCCCTGATGTCTCACTTTTGAGTCAGAGAATGGGACTGAGGACAAGCAGCCAAGCAGCAGGGGGAATCTTCTCAGAACAGGGTGATTAGGGTGTGCCCAGTGCGCACACCTATGGTGGTCATATCAAGTCGATAAGTTCTCTGGTGTGTTGGTGGAGGATCACAACAGCACATATAGAAGATTCCACAGTATTTTTGCACTTTGTGGCACAGTGGAAAATGTTTTGAACGCACAGAAATATCTTTGATGCAAGGACACTTTGCTTTATTATATTGGGAGAGTGACAAAGATTAGTGCTCTACATTGATGTTTTCATGTGCTTGAAATACTCAGAGGTTCTTGGGATACAGCTGCTTTATTTGTGTGCTAAAATCCCACCTCTGCTTTAAATATGGAATAGGAGAATGCAGTAGAGAAGGGGTGCTGAGAGCCAAAACAGGCCACTACAGGACACAGTAAAAATCTTCTAATGGGTAAACCTGTTCTGGTGTCAACTGTCCTCACCTTGGAGGGGATCTCCTTTTACCAGGGGTATTGCTAGGATTGTAAAAGAATTGGGACACCTTTGGGCACCCCAATACAAGCAATAATGCATTCTCTACTTATACATTACTGTAAATGATACATTAATGTACTAATAATGCTTAGGAGCCATGTCAGTTTTCATCCAGTACCTGTTTATTCTTTTACTCATCCCATAGTGAATTAATTATTGAAATGGCTGACGACTTGTACAGCTCTAGCTGACAGGGCAAACTTGGATTCTGTACATATCCTTTTGATGACAAGCAGTTATTGTGTTGATGGCTGTCTGGGAGCTATATGATTTGCATAGGACATATATGATCTGAGAGATTTGTAACATCTTCTGCAAGAAGATTTTGTAAGCACAAAAACTGTGCAGTTGTTTGTCCCAGATAGAATTAGATTACTTGTACATTGTGTCTTCAGCTAAGGAATTCAATGACATCTTGAGATCATTGATGTCACATAGTGTGCTTAAATTATCCATTGTCTGTGTCTGTGTGCCATTCTAGGTCTCAGATCAGCCCTGACAAGAGACATTAAATATCAAATAAGTGTGCATAGATTTAACAGAGGTGGAATTTTAAGAAGGATGAGCATTAATCATTCTGTTCAGGTTCGCTGAATAATATTTATGAAAAGTTACAGAATAAGAACAGTTACCAATATTTCCCTATTGGATTTAGTAATGGAAGCCCATTTTTGTCTCATGCATTGGCAGTATTGCGAAATGCAACAGAAAGTTTAAAAAAGTTAATAAGAGTATATCAGATTGGATGAACAAACTTCATTTAATTTACATTTAAAGATGTGTGTTTACATTCAGCCAATGCTATTTTGCAATGAGCACTGTTTTCTATACGGAATATTCCTAACTAGGGATGAACTTCAGGTTGAAGTCCAGGTTGGGTTCACAGTGAATCTAACCCGCTCACGGACCCAGCAGACTAACACAGCCATTTGCCGCCATAGCAACAAACTACTAATAATGCCTGGTCTCCAAATTTATACCAGGTGGCTTAGACTGGCCAATAAAGGGGGTTTTCTTATGTGCCAGCCCCCTCCTTATAAAAGCCAGAGTTCATTGTGGGTTTTTTCAGTGTGTGTGCTTGGAGAAGAAAGGGAGAGTTGACAGTGTGTGATTAGGAAGAGATAGCTGTGCTACACAGTGCTATAAAGTGCTACATTATACAGGGAGTGATAGTTGCTGCTGTACTGTAATATATACAGTATAGTGCTAGACACAATGCTGTATTGTGCTATATTTTGCAAGGAGAGATAGTTGCTATTATGTGGTTCTATATAAAGTGCCGTATTGTGCTTTTGCTACGGTTTGATGGGCTACACTCCAGCGCTGGGTCTTTCCTATTGTGTGCGATTGTCAGCTTTCTGCTTCCTCTGGCACTACAGCCAATCACAGAGGTGGGTACCATCCTAAAGGGCTAGCATGGGGGTTGCTTGTTTCTTGAGCAAGACATCCACATACTAGCAGCTTTCACTAGCGATCTCCCCAGTGATCCCCAGTGCCCCCTTGCATTGCCTCTGTGACACCAACGTTATCCAGTGCCATTTGTCTCATCAGTGACCCTTGTGTACTTCAGCCTGCATCCAATTCTCATAATCCCTGTGCACTTCAGTCTGTACCTTGTGTCTCTGACCACCAGCTTGCTCCTGTGATCCTTTTGTTCTCCAGTCTGCATCCTGCTCTAGTGACTCTGAGCACGCCTGCCAGCATCCAGTTCTTCCTTTACCACAGTGACTTCCTGTGTAC
The DNA here is from genome assembly GCF_042186555.1 of Aquarana catesbeiana. Lineage (NCBI taxonomy): Eukaryota > Metazoa > Chordata > Amphibia > Anura > Ranidae > Aquarana > Aquarana catesbeiana. Next base: position 80,920,252 of record NC_133330.1, on the reverse strand, counting down.
TCCAGTCAGCTACCTGCTCCTCTACACTGTGTCAATGTGATTCCCTGTGTGTTCCAGCCAGCCTCTTGTTACCAGTACCTGTGCACTCCTAATCTGTTTTGCTCCTCTGTGCACTTGTGTGTTCCTGTACACTGTTGACAGTATGGACTGTGTTACTTACAGATTTGTGATCCCAGTGTCTCAGCACTGCAAGAGTCCTTCTTTGCATATGTGCACCTAGTTCTCAGGAGCAGCCTGCTTGGGTGAGTCTGAGAGCCAGAAACTTAAGCAAAACTCATCTCCACCTTCAAAAGCTATGGTAAAAACAAGGCGGTTTCTTCGAATTTGCACCGTGATCTTTCTAAGGGCTATCACCCTTGCTGTACATGTGGGAACAATGGGCTTGCCCTATTGTATCAACAGGTTCCCTGCTTCTTCTAAGACTCCTCAGAGCTATATGTGTCTCCTCTGTGGCCAATGCTACTGCCTAGCTCCAGTTGCTATTACTATTCTTGGTTGCTGGTCTGCTCTCTAGTGTAATTGTATACCAGCCTCGATCTGGCTATTTTCTGTAAAATAAAATACACACTAACTGGTTTTCTGTTATTCATTTTTTATTTTATTTTTTATAAAAACCTGCCTCATTTCTCCCTCTTAAAATGACGCCTGATGAAGCTGCTTACATACAGTGCATTGGCTGTACAATATTTATGGCTATTATTTATTAAATAATACACTATAATTTCTTTTTTTTAGTAAAACCTACCTTGTCTCTCCCTCCTAATTTGCCTAAAGTGTGCATTAACTGTCCAAAATTTCTGGCTGTTGTTTTGAGAAAAAAAAAACACACATTTTTATTTCATTATAAAAATTGCCTCATCTTTACCTGTTAAGCTATAGCCTCATCAAGCTGCTTATGTACTCGCCATCCACTGTAGCTTTTGTCTCTTAAATAATATCCTCTAATTTATATTTCAGGATTAAAACTGCCATATTTTGCAATGTGAGGCTGTGGTTTTGAAGGGTTTTTTTGTGTGCATTCTTTGTCGACATGTTATTAAACTTTTAAGACAATACAGTGTGATACTGTGAAAAAGAAGATTATAAGTTATACTATGAAACTGTTTTGCCACTGGCTAATTGGTATGAAGTTGAGGGCTTTAGCTTAAAGTGGTTGTAAAGGCAGAAGGTTTTTTTATCTTAATGCATTCTATGCATTAAGATAAAAAACCTTCTGTATGCAGCAGCCCCCCTAATACTTACCTGAGCCCCCTCTCTATCCAGAGATTTACACAAGTGCCTCGGCCATCTGGGACACTCCCTCCTGATTGGCTGAGACACAGCAGCAGTGCCATTGGCTCCCGCTGCTGTCAATCAAAGTCAGTTAGACAATCAGGAGAGAGGGGGCGGGTCTGAACCGCGGCTGTGTGTCTGAATGTACACATGGAGCTGCGGCTCGGCTTGGGTGCCCAATAGCAAGCTGCTTGCTGTGGGGGCACTCAACAGGAGGGATGAGCCAGGAGAACGGAAGAGGGACCCGAGAAGAGGAAGATTCAGGATGCTCTGTGCAAAACCATTTCCATTTCCACAAAGTATACCATGTTTGTTATTTTTAAAGAAACAAAAACGAGACTTTACAATCACTTTAATTACTTAAGAGCACACAGCTTTTAGATCTGTTGTGGCTGCTACTTCCATCATTCAATTTGGGCCTATAACCACTGGATAAAAAAAATCAGGTGTCATAGCCAAAACTACCTAAAAATAACCTTTTTCTTCTTCTGAAGTAAAAGCCAAGTAATAATGTAACACTACAAAAAATAAATATACATATACATATACTCAACACTTGAAGTAACCTTAACTTAACATTAACCTACTCTTAACCTAAATCATAATAAAAGTAATCAACACTAAACCTTACAGTATCTTGCCAGTTAAGCTCATGCCACCCAGCCTTTCTGCTACTTGTAAGGTGTCACCATTAGCTGAATCAGAGCTAACTACCCTTTTGCATAATAGAAGTCACTCCTTTTCGGGCCAAAGTCTTGATCACTAGTAAAGCAGCAGCAACATGTCTGGTCCAGAATTTAAAAGCTCAAGCATAGGAGAGGGTGAGAGAACTGTTAGTAATTTTGTTGTTGGTGTTTTGTACCTAGCATCAGAGTTGTTATTGTGACATGGGCTTTCCCATATTGTTTTAACCGGTTCTTGACCAGCCGCCACAGTTTTACTGCGGCAGAATAGCACAGGTGGGCGAAACAACGTTACCTTACGACAACTGGATTTGTTTCAGAACTGATCAGTCTCCATGCCCAGGCCAATGATTTCTGGCCTGGACCTGCTGATCAGTTCTGACGAATGAAATGCTTCTCTTGTCTGTAAGTGTAAACACAGGCAGGGGAAGTGATGTCATCTCCCTCTCTGGAATTATTTCCATTCTAGAGAGAGGAGAGAGGACATCCAAACGCGAGCTGCACCAACACTACACTGACACAGTACATGTAGGCACACATTTCACCCCCGATCACCCCCCAATCGCCACCCCAGTTAACCCGTTCATTCCCTGTCACTGTGTCACCCAGTGCAGTGTTCATATTTTTCTTTGATCACTGTACTGGTGTCATTTGTGACCCTAATCAGCATTAGGGTACTTAGTAGTAGGCCCAGATAGGTCTAGGGACCCCCCTAAACCCTCCTAAAAAAGGTTTAACCCCTTGATCACCCCCTGTCACCAGTGATCACCGTATTAGTGTCACGGGTGATGCTGGTTGGTTAGTTATTTTTTATAGCGTCAGGGCACCCACCGTACATTACGGCGGGAGCCCTGATCACCTGGCGGGTTATATCAGTTAGGTTTTAGCATCAATTAGGGTCTGCGTCGCCCCAGGCAGTGTCAAATTAGTGCCAGTAGCGCTAAAACCCACGCACACACCATACACCTCCCTTAGTAGTATAGTGTCTGAAAGTATCGATATCTTTGATCTGATCAGAACTATATAAGCATCCCCAATAGTTTAGGGTACCCAAAAATGCAGTGTTAGCGGGATCAGCCCAGATACCTGCTAGCACCTGCGTTTAGCCCCTCCGCCCAGCCCAGCCCACCCAAGTGCAGTATCAATCGATCACTGTCATTTACAAAAAACTAAACACATAACTGCAGCATTCGCAGAGTCAGGTCTGATCCCTTCGAAAGCTAACAGTTTTTTTGGTAGCGTTTGAAGCAGTCGCTGACAGTCAGGTGCTCTTTTTTTCTGTGAGTTGCACTAGTGCACCAGTAAATTTAGAGGCCAAAATGTCCAATTGGAGATACACCAGTGAAGAGGCCAACACGTTTCTGAGCATGACAGATGAGAGTGAAGAGGAAGTCACCCATCTATCCGATTCAGGCTCAGAATATGAACCAGTAGACAGCAGCGGCACCTTGACAGATAGCTCTGACGACGGAGTAGTGGTCCCTGCCAAGGTCAGGCGTACCCGACCCCGTTCTTCTGCTGTTGTTGAGGTGCAAGAACTGCAGGGCTCTCGTATGTAGCAGAGAGCCTGTACTAGTGCAGTATATCCTTCTGGTGAACTGGCAAGCACCAGCGGCCTAGTACATCCTGGTTGTATATCCAGCACTGCAGTAACACTTGGTGACATGGCGAGTCCCATAAGTGCAGCTCAAGCTGGTGAGGTGGCTAGCACAACTAGTGTCCCGCAGCCACCAAGAAGACAAAGACAGGCCCGTCGAGCCCATAGTGCCCTTCCAGTTGCATTTGCCAATCCGAATTGGGATCCCACCACTTCTGCAGCACCCGTACTTCCCCCATTCACGTGCCAACCCAGAATTCAGGTGGAAACAGTTGATTTTACTTCACTTGATTTTTATTCGCTGTTTTTCATGGAAGATCTCTATAGATCTATTGTGGACCAAAGCTATTTGTATGCTGGTCAATTCATCGCCGCTAATCCCCAGTTAACCTTTGCCAGAGATTGGAGACCTATTACGGTCTCCGAATTTAAGACCTTCCTGGGCCTATCCCTCCTCATGGGCATAACTAATAAAAGTGAGTTGCGGTCATATTGGTCCACTGACCCAATTCACCATATGTCCATGTTCTCTGCCTCCATGATCAGGACACGATACGAGCAGATCGTGCAGTTCATGCATTTCAATTACAATGAACTCTGTCGTCCTCGGGGTGACCCTGAATACGATCGGCTCTACTAAATTTGGCCCCTCGTAAACCACTTCAACCAGCAGTTTGCAGTCTTGTTTACTCCCGATCAAATCGTCTGCGTTGATGAGTCCCTGATTAAGATTGCGTGGGACTTGGTGTCACCCTTATTCAGAAAGGGGTACCACTTGTGTGTTATTACACAAGCGTGCCACTTTTAAGTCACTTGTTTGATAATGAAATTGGCGCATGTGGCACTGTGCAATCTAATCGCCGGGGCTTACCCCAGCGGATTGTAGATTCCCGTCTTAGGCTGGGGGAGAGAGCCTGCTTGAGATGTAATAATTTGCTCACTATGAAGTGGAGGGATAATAAGAATGTTTTCGTTCTGTCCTCCCTTCATGCAGACACGACGGTCCAAATTCAAACGCCAGCTGGTGTTGTGGAGAAACCCCTATGTGTCCACGAATACAACCTTAACATGGGAGGGGTGGAATTTAACAACCAGTTGTTGGCGCCATTCCTAATTGCCCATAAGGCCAGATGGCGGTATAAAAAAGTGTCTGTATATTTATTCCAATTGGCTCTGCTAAATGCTTATGTGCTATACAAACCTTCAGGATGAACTGGATCCTTCCTTAAATTCCAGGAGGAGATCATCACAGCCCTTCTGTTTCCAGACAGTGCTGTGGCCCAACTTCCCAATCCAAATGCAGTGAGCTGGCTGCATGAGAAGCATTTTCAGAATGTCCTCCCTGGTACCCCTACCCAAAGAAATCCTCAAAGAAGATGTCGTGTCTGCAGAAAACGCGGATATAGGCATGATACCCGCTTTTATTGTCCCTCCTGTTCTGATCAACCTGGTATTTGCATTGGTGAATGTTTCGAATGCTACCACACACTAGTGGAGTATTAGAATAGGGTACAGCATTGCACAGTCCTAGGGCACACTTACACAGGGTCTCGAAAGATGAGATGGCCATCACATTTTGAGAGACTCTAATCGGGAACATTTACAGTTTATAAAAAAAGCTCAAAAATAAAAAAGCCAAGAATAGTTGTGGTTTTATTTTTCTTCTCTCTATTGTTCTCTCTCTTATGTTCGCTCTCTATTGTCCGCTCTATTGTTTGCTCTCTATTGTTCTATATCTATTGTTCTCTCTCTATTGTTACTGTATTTTAGAACTGTAATGTTTTATTTTTACTATGTTTTATTGTATTTGCTTTGCAGGTATGGTATGTTTTACTGTTATACTGTAATGTTACTTTGTTTTATTGTTAACCATCATTTGCTTAGCAGGTACACCATTCAGCAGCAGCACGGGTTTATTTATTCTGACAGCAACAGCGTTTGCTCCCACAATACGTAAAGCCATGACTCCAGTGCTATAGGAGATGATTTCACCACCACAGTTAAAAAAAAGAGCATTTATGCCGAAGCATGGGGGCAGGGGTGGAGGAGCGATTTGCTCCTAACATTAGGGGCGGATTGCCCCCATGCTTCGGCATATATCTTTTAGGCACAGATTGCGTTAAAAAATCAAGTTGTTTAATTGAGTTAATGTTTTATCATTTATATTGTTTGCGTTTCAGGTGATTTCACCACCACAGTTAAAAAAAATGGTGCATGTATGCCCATCATTAGAAGTGGGTGGATGAAGGGTGGTATTCTAATGGTGGGCATACCCACTGATGATCTTTTTTTCCTTCAGCCTACAGGCTGCATGAAAAAAAGAACATTACAATATATGCCCAACAAGGACCAGCAACGTACTGGTATGTTGCTGGACTTTGAGTGGTTATACCAGAATGATGCCTGCAGGTTTAGGTATCATCTTGGTATCATTCTTTTCAGCCAACTAATTAACCAGCTAATTAGCCTCTAGACTGCTTTTACAAGCAGATAAAAAGAAAAAGGGGGAAAGGGGTTAAAAAAACCCTGGGACTTTTAAGGTGCTTAAATTACAAGGTAGATAGGGTAGAAAAACATATACAGCTTATCAAAAAAAAAATATATATTTTTTTATTAATTACACTTAAAACAGATACATAGCAGAAGTTTGTCACTTAAAACAGTGTATTAATATCAAAAAGCCACATCTAATAGTGGGCAAATAGTCGGAAGAGTACCACTTGATTAAATACCACTCTACATGTTTCGCTCATTTGGAGCTTCCTCAGGAGTTTTGGCATAAATTGTGGTATACTGTAGATAATAAAAAAACATAAATAAGATATACTGCTGTATTAATACAATATAAAATTTACAATGATATGTAAATATGTATATGGATAATGGTTCATACAATTGAAAAGCATCAAGAATATCTATCAATCAAAGAAATAATACATCAATATTGGTGATCTTACCAGGCTGCTGCACAAAGAAGGCAAATTGTATTTGATAAAAAAAAAAAAAAAAGCCGATAAAAGACATCAGCGATATAGAAAATTTCAACTATGTCTCTCTCACATCAGAAGTTCCCGTAGTTTTTGGCCTCAGAAGGATATAGAATTTACGTATCCTTAATAAAAAAGGAAAAGAAAGTGTAAGGAGTAGACTGGGATATATAGAGAGTTTATATTCAAAAGGGCATCCACACTGGCCATTGTTTTGGAGATAGAACCACCTCACTGCAAGTTTAAAAAGCAGTAATGAATCAGTATCCACTGGAAAGCCCTAATCGATCATCTAGGAGTCATGAACATGATATTCCAAAAGATGAAATTTAAAGGTGCTTCTATAGAGCAAAGAGGAAAAAACGACAAGAAAAACTGATCAGAAATGAATCCCTATAAGCAGCCTCTGTATAGATCAGACATAGCTCCATAGGGGCACTTACCAGTTGGACGGGATCAAACAGACAAGGAATTGGGAGAGGCACAACCTCTCCCCTCAGTGAAGAGCCTGACTATTTGCCCACTATTAGATGTGGCTTTTTGATATTTATACACTGTTTTAAGTGAATAACTTCTGCTATGTATCTGTTTTAAGTGTAATTTAATAAAAATCATTTTTATGGATAAGCTGTATATGTTTCTCTACCCTATCTACCTGTAATTTAAGCACCTTAAAAGTCCCGGGGTTTTTTAACCCCTTTCCCCCTTTTTTTTTTATCTGTTAGAATATATGGGATGTGGTCAGATGCTTTGAGGGCAGAGGAGAGATCTAGGGTCTAATAGACCCCAATTTTTTCAAAAAAGAGTACCTGTCACTACCTATTGCTGTCATAGGGGATATTTACATTCCCTGAGATAACAATAAAATGATAAAAAAAAAAAAAATGAAAGGAACAGTTTAAAAATAAAATAAAAAAAGCAAAATAAATGATAAAAAAGCACCCTGCCCCCCCCTGCTCACACGCAAAGGTGAACGCAAGCGTCGGTCTGGTGTCATATGTGAACAGCAATTGCACCATGCATGTGAGGTATCACCATGAAGGTCAGATTGAGGGCAGTAATTTTAGCAGTAGACCTCCTCTGTAAATCTAAAGTGGTAACCTGTAAAGGATTTTAAAGGTTTTAAAAATGTATGTAGTTTGTCGCCGCTGCATGTATATGCGCAATTTTAAAGCATGTCGTGTTTGGTATCCATGTACTCTGCATAAGATCATCTTTTTTATTTCATCAAACATTTGGGCAATATCGTATGCTTTAGTGCATTATAATTTAAAAAAAAAAGGGTTTTTTTTTTCCCAAAAAAATTGAGTTTGAAAAATCGCTGCGCAAATACTGTGTGAAAAAAAATTGAAACACCCACCATTTTAATCTGTAGGGACTTTGCTTTTAAAAAATATGTAATGTTTGGGGGTTCAAAGTAATTTTCTAGCAAAAAAAATGTTTTCATGTAAACAAATAAACAAAAAGTGTCAGAAAGGGCTTTGTCTTCAAGTGGTTAGAAGAGTGGGTGATGTGTGACATAAACTTCTAATGTTGTACATTTTTTTTTTGCACAAAGTTACACCCCAAAATACATTCTGTTGCTTCTCCTGAGTATGGGGATACCACATGTGTGAGATTTTTGGAAGCCTAGCCGTGTACAGGACCCCAAAATCCAAGCACCGCCTTCAGGCTTTCTAAAGGTGTAAAATTGTGGTTTTACTCCCTTACTACCTATCAGTTACGGAGGCCCTGAAATGTCCAGACAGCACAAAACCCCCCCAAATGACCCCATTTTGGAAAGTAGACACCCCAAGGTGTTTGCTAAGAGGCATGGTGAGTATTTCTCTCATTTGTTTTTTGAAAATTAAGAAAGAAAAGAAAAATGTATTTTTTTTTTCTTTTTTCAATTTTGAAAACTTTGTGACAAAAAGCGAGATCTGCAAAATGCTCAACATGCCTCTCAGCAAACAGCTTGGGGTGTCTACTTTCCAAAATTGGGTCATTTGGGGGGGTTTTGTGCTATCTTGACATTTCATGGTCGAAACTGTGATAGGTAGAGAGGAAGTGAAAACACCATTTTACTCCCTTAGAAAGCCTGAAGGCGGTGATTGGTTTTCGGGGTCCTGTACACAGCTAGGCTCCCAAAAAGTCTCACACATGTGGTATCCCCGTACTCAGGATAAGCAGAAGAATGTATTTTGGGGTGTAATTTCACATATGCCCATGGCATGTATGAGCAATCATGCCTCTCAGCAAATGGCTTGGGGTGTCTACTTTCCAAAATGGGGTCATTTGGGTGGGGGGGGGGTTGTGCTATCTTAGGCTTTTTATGGCCTTCGAACCTGTGATAGGTAGTGAGGAGTGAAATCAAAAATTTACGCCCTTTGAAATCCTGAAGGTTGGTGCTTGGTTTTCGGGGACCTGTACGTGGCTAGGCTCCCAAAAAGTCCCACACTAAGGACAAGCAGCAGAATGTATTTTAGTAATTCCACATATAACCATGGCATGTGTGAGCTATATTTATCATTTAGTGACAACTTTGTGTAATTTTTTATTGTCATTTTTCAGTCACTTGACTAAAATAAAATATTCAATGAGGTCAACATGCCTCTCATCAATTTCCTTAGTGTGTCTACGTTCCAAAATGGGGTCATTTGGGGAGTTTGTACCGCCCTGCCATTTTAGCACCTCAAGAAATGAGATAGGCAGTCATAAACGAAAAGCTGCGTAGTGTTTGTAGACACTATAAATTTTGCGCAAACCAATAAATATACGCTTATTGACATTTTTTTTACCAAAGATATGTGGCTGAATACATTTTGGCCTAAATGTATGCCTAAAATTGAGTTTTTTTTTTTTTTGTTTTTTTTTTCTTTTTCTTTTTTATTCTTTTCTTTTCTTCTTTTCTTTTCCACTTCAGCGAAAATTTTTCTGAGGGACTTTGTATCAACTTTGAATATCAAAATTTATCTCCTCTCATTTTTCACATCATTGTGGGTTATTTCCGTCTTATTTTTATTAGTTTTCTCTTCGTATATCTTTATTTAAGTACAAAAAAACAGAATAAGCTCCAAAATATGTATCTACCACTGCACCTTTATTCCTTCTTAGTCCTTCTGTAAGTTATCCCCCCCTTCCCCCCCTCCCCTCTTCTGTGTCTGGTCTACTCCTTCTTATCTTTTATATCATTTTAGCTCTGTACCTGTTGCTTCCTTCATCTTGTCTAAATATATATCCGAGGTTTTATATTTTTTCCATCCCTCCCAGAGGCTATTGCACTTATTGTCTCCCCTTTCTCTGCTTCTCAGCAGATCCATTTTACAATAATAGTCTATTGACTATGACTAAAATTGAGTTTATTGGATTTTTTATAACAAAAAGCAGAAAATATGATTTTTGTTCAAAATTTTCAGTCTTTTTCCATTTATATTGCAAAAAATAAAAATCGCAGAGGCAATCAAATACCATCAAAAGAAAGCTCTATTTGTGGGAATGAAAATGATGCAAATTTAGTTTGTGTACAACATTGCATGACCGCGCAATTACCAGTAAAAGCAGCGCAATGCCAAATTGCAAAAAGTGCTCTGGTCATTAAGTAGCCAAATCTTCCGGGGCTGAAAAAAAAATCCTACCCCTAACTCCCAGCGCTCAAACCTGCACATCTACAGTATATTTACATTCAAGGCAAAACATATTGTTTCCAATGCCAAAAGCTCTATGCCAAATTTTACCAGTACTGGGTTTGGCTAATGTATCAGAGAAATATTATTTATACCATTTATTTCATTTATTTCCAGTATTTATACAGGGCTGATATATTGCAAAGAAACTTATAGCATACTGAGAACTATCCTGCTCTCCCATGCAGGTGACAATTAAATCTACATCAGCAAAGTATTAAAGTGCATTATTCTGATGACACTTGAGCATCCACTAGGAAATGTGGAAAACCGGCATTGTTGGTGGTCTCTGAGGATGGCAGAAAAGTTGTGCTAGGCTAGTGACATTTACTGTAAATATTTTCTGATAGTGTATTAAACAGTTTGTAATATGTTTATTGTGGTTTTACAGTCATTGACTGTGATAAATTAGCATATTACTGCCAGTGTTGCTTAGCACTCATTATTTATTACATGTTTCAGAATGTGTCACCATTACATTATTGTCAAGCTGGCCAAATAATATGTTATGTATATGATAGTGAGTTAGGCATACAAATACCCTGCAATGTCAAATACACCAAAATACATTTGTTATGTCAAGTGAGTTAAAACAAAAGAATATGTCACTATATTACTCAGCTGATGTACAGTACATGTAGTATAAGTTATTGTACAATATTGTGAGACATTCGACAATTGGGCCATTGTGTAAAAGCTGGATAAAAGAAGGTTATTATTTTGACTGCTGATGCAGATACTGCTGGCCAAGAATCCTAATCCAGCAGTGAGCTTCCCTGCACAGATTCAAACAAGAAAGCCTTACTTTGAGTCCACTAATGCCGCGTACACACGGGCGGACTTTTCGACCGGACTGGTCCGACGGACTGAATCCGGCAAACAATCCGACCATGTGTGGGCTCCATCGGACCTGCAGCGGACTTTTTCGGTCAAAAATCTGACGGACTTTAGATTTGAAACATGTTTCAAATCTTTCCGATGGACTTGAGTCCGGTCCAAAAGTCCGCTTGTCTGTATGCTAGTCCGACGGACAAAAACCGACGCTAGGGCAGCTATTGGCTACTGGCTATGAACCTCCTTATTTTAGTCCGGGCATACGTCATCACGTACAAATCCGTCGGACTTTGGTGTGATCATGTGTAGGCAAGTCCGTTCGTTGGGAAAGTCCGTCGGAAGTCCGCTGAAAGTCCGTTGGATAGACCGTCGGACCAGTCCGGTCGAAAAGTCCGTCCGTGTGTATGCTGCATCAAGGTTCCCATTTTTAACTTAAGCCCTGATGAAGGGGGAGTTCCATTGACCCCCAAAATGCTATGGCTGTCTTTTAACACAACATTAATAAATTTGGACTCTTATATTTTGGTCTGGCGCTCCTTCCATATATGCAGATCTTTTCCAGATAAAATAAGGTGTCTAGGATGGCAATAGCAATCAGCAATATATTGATCTGTCATTTTTAGAATGCAGGTAATATACTGAAGGCAAACTGCTGATTTTGGTTGCTATGGCAAGGTTCAAGTTCATATTTTACTAAATTTCATACTTTACCTTTAGTCAAACCTTTTTCTGGTATTGCCAGAAGTGTGTGTTTGTGTGTCTGTGTATATGATTTCTGTGGATGTCTGTGCATGCAAGTTTGTTATAAGTTGTTCTGTCTATAATTTACCCTCAGAAGTCTTTTTGCAGTTGAAAAAACAATAATCTTTTCTACGTTCTCAAAAGAAAGACCTCTAATTCCATAAGTGCAGTACTACCTATTGTATTGGAAAAATAGCTCTGGTCCATAAGGTTATCTTATTGGCATTGCTATCTTGGTGGTTGTAAACCCCCAATTGTCACTTTTACCTATAGGTAAGCCTAGAATAAGGCTTACCTATAGGTAGTGAAAATATCTCCTAAACGTGCGCCGTTTAGAAGATATTTACCTTGTAGTGCCCCAATGATGTCATCGGCACATGTGCTGTGTAGAAACGGATCTCCGTGCAAGTGATCTGATGTCGCGCGGCTCCGGCCAGTCACAGAGCCGGAGTCTGCGGCCCAGGAAGGAAGTGGGGTGAAGATGGACGCGGCCACCAGTTGGGATAGCGCAGGCTTCGTTTGCAGGTAAGTGCCACATATTGGTCTAGTATGCAATGCATACTAGCCCATTATGCTTTTACTTTGCAGGGGAAAGCAGGGGAAAAAAGGGGAAGTATAACCCATCAGTTGTGATTACAACCACAGGACGTGTCAGCAGCTGGTTTGGCAGCCAAATACTCTTGGTATTATCCTTTTATTGGAATAAAGTAAAATCTGTCCCTTTTAGCAGTGGTGTGGCCCTTCAATTTACATTTTAGTTATGTCACATAGACAGTGACTCTTACCCCATAATCCACTGCAGCACTTAAAGCAGAAACTGGAGGTGACGGAGGAAAGTTCGGGAATCCTCTCTTTTAACTAAGGGTCCCTCTGTGGGGCAGCTTACTGCAAAAACTGCCAGTAATAACCTGGTAAGAGGTCCTTTGGATTGAACTGAATATTCGACTGATGGCGCACGCAATGGTCTCCACTTTGCTGAATTACTGGTTAAGGTAATTTGTCATTGCTCACTCATCTTTGAATGTATAAATAAATAAGAAAGTAGGATTTCAATGTAATTAGCTCTGCTGAATGTAACATTGGATGTGTAGTAAATACCACTAATGTCACTTAGACCAGGATTTCCCTCTGAAAAATGCTGGGAAAATGTCAGTTTATAGGATTTTTCATTTAAAGAAGAATGCATGTGATAATTGCAAATGATAAATGCAGCACATCTCCCTACAATCATTTGAAAGTGAAGTGTTTATACTGTATAGTTCTTTTTTTTTTTTTTTTTTTGGTACATGTCCAGCTTAAGTTTTTTTTTTTTTAGGTTTGGATAGAGTGGGAACAGGTTAGGTTCTTGTTGCTGTCGGGGCTCTTTTAGAGATATTTGCCCTCACTTCCTGTCCTATTAGCATTTTACCAGACAGGAAGTGAAGGGAACTCTCCAATAGCAATACAGACAGAAATAAAATACGTTTGTTTTTTTTAGTAGTGTATGGGAAAGCTAGAACCCTTTTAAGATTTCTATTTCTGTCTGTGCCTGTGTGTTGCAGATTTTCTCTCACTTCCTGTTTGGGGACATCATCGTCAGCAGGACAGAGAGTAAGAGTAAATTTCTCTGGAGCCCCAAATAGCATTAAAAACCCAACAGAAATTCTAATCCTTCCACACCCTATTCAAAAGCAGAGAAATAAATTGCATTGACATATACTTAAAATATTATCTACCCCTCCTCTTATAAAAAAAAGGTATCAAAGCACTACTCATACTCTCCACACTTCAGCACTGCCCTTCGAGGTATTAATTTGTGGAAAAACTGGGCACTAGCAAGCTTAATGACCAAAACTCAAGCACTCTTGAAATCTGAGAGAGGATGTTGGTCAGGCATTATGGAATCTATTACCTGTAAAGTCACTGGGAAACTTCAGAGGGCTCTGGTAAAGGAGCTTTGGTTAAGCACCAGTAAAGGCTGTGAAACACGTCATCTGTTTTGATTCCACTGTCTCTGTATGCTGTATGGACTGATTTTATTCAATAAAGACATTTTCTTTGGAGTGCGGCTTTCTGGAATTCTTCAATTGTATCTGGTAAAGGGGCCAAATGCGTGCCCAACTACATCAGGCAGCTTCTACCCAAAATGTGACAAAATGTGAAAAGAACAGAAGACCTGAATCTTTGAATAGAGAATAACCCGGAACTCCAAAGAGACAGTTAAAAGAGCCTCCCTCTGCATCAAGCTCTAACCTCCAAACTAATGGAGTCCCTAAACATGGAGACTAAGCTCCAAAATCTCATTTGGAATATCTATTTAAATGTCACAATGGAAAAAAAGGGATACAGGTCCAGCCAGCTGGATCTGCAATCCCAGCAGTTTCTAGTACATTCCCAGCTAAACTATTAGCATAGTGCCCATCCAAGTAAAATAGGAAAGTGGACTGGCCAATTCAAACAGGAATCTCTGCAGCTAAAGTAAAGCTTAACTCACCCCCCACCCCCAATCATAGCCTACTCAGATCCAGCTCAGCTGTATGAACTGCATGTGGCTGCAAACAGAGAGGAAATTTTTTCTTACACCTGTTTGGGAATGATGGGGGAACCCTAGAAAATCTGGATGAACCCTCTGCATACTGCTTTATACCCTTTCTAGTAAACTGCAATGAAAAACAAGGATTTTTAGTTCACACATATCGCAATACTGTTTCCTTTCTTTTTTCACTTGCCTTCTTTCCCACTTTGCTTTTTCATACACCTTTTTCAATTCAACCTTTTATCACTCATCATTTTTTGCTTTTTGTCATTTTTTTCTAGTTCATCTCCACACAAGGGTCTTCTTATCCATCATCACCATTTTTCACATTGTTACCCCTGTGGGGCGCCTTTCATTTTAGTCTGCTGTGTGTCGCACCGCGTCCCTTCAGCTCCCGTGTGGGGCTTCTGTGGCTTGGTCTGGGAATTGCACGGCCTCACCACCGCAGCGAGGACCCGCATGTAAGTGTTTGGGCAGGTTGGGTCCATGGGGGGACCTCTCCTGTCCAAGGTTTGTTTGTTTTTTTTTCTAAATATTACTGTATCCTTTATTTATAGATTACTACTACGGTTTTTTCTCCTGATGATAGGCATAAAGGCCTTGAAACGCATTGAGCCAACAACAACCTAGTGTACACATCTATGAATTCTTGATGGCCGTTCCAATTCATTTGTTCCTTTTTTGTATTTTATTTTCAGCAACATTTTTGTCTGTTCTTAATCTGCAGATTTTACCAAATGTATCTATGTAAACATGCTCTAATCACTTTATGTACTCTATATCATGTATTGATTTCTTTTTGGAATGTTGATTTATGTACAGTGGGGACAGAAAGTATTCAGACCCTCTTAAATTTTTCACTCTTTGTTATATTGCAGCCATTTTCTAAAATCATTTAAGTTCATTTTTTTACTCATTAATGTACACACAGCACCCCATATTGACAAAAAAAACACAGAATTGTTGACATTTTTGCAGATTTATTAAAAAAGAAAAACTGAAATATCACATGGTCCTAAAGTGGTGTTCCGGCCGAAATTATACTTTTGAGATAAAAATACCTCTATAATACACAAGCTTAATGTATTTTAGCAAAGTTAGTCTGTAAACTAAGGTCTGTTTTGTTAGTTTATAGCAGTAGTTTGTTATTTTATAAACGTACAGCAGGCCGAGGCCATCTTAAGTGTGGGCATCTGAAGCCAGACTGTATTTCTTCCTGGATCTCATCCTTGCAGATCTCGCACATGCTCAGTGCAGCACAAGCAGTGTAATAGGTTTCAAGTCAGTTTTCCATAGCAACAGCAGTGTCAGAGGAAGTTGCCGCCCCTTCCCAGAAGGCATTGCAAACAGGAAAAGATGCGATGGGCCGCGGCCTGGGAGGAGGAAGTGAAAAATGAATACAGCAGATATACAGTAGGTGCTGAGAAAAAAATTTTTTAAAAATCCAATTTGTTTACAGTGCACAGTTTAGTGAGGGATGCTGAAGAGTTGTAAAAGTGGGTGGAACTCCACTTAAGTATTCAGACCCTTTGCTGTGACACTCATATATTTAACTCAGGTGCTGTCCATTTCTTCTGATCATCCTTGAGATGGTTCTACACCTTCATTTGAGTCCAGCTGTGTTTGATTATACTGATTGGACTTGATTAGGAAAGCCACACACCTGTCTATATAAGACCTTACAGCTCACAGTGCATGTCAGAGCAATTGAGAATCATGAGATCAACTGCCTGAAGAGCTTAGAGACAGAATTGTGGCAAGGCACAGATCTAGCCAAGGTTACAAAAAAAATTCTGCTGCACTTAAGGTTCATAAGAGCACAGTGGCCTCCATAATCCTTAAATGGAAGACGTTTGGGAGGACCAGAACCCTTCCTAGAGCTGGCCGTCCGGCCAAATTGAGCTATTGGGGGAGAAGAGCCTTGGTGAGAGAGGTAAAAAAGAACCCAAAGATCACTGTGGCTGAGCTCCAGAGATGCAGTCAGGGGATAGGAGAAAGTTGTAGAAAGTCAACCATCACTGCAGCCCTCCACCAGTTGGGGCTTTATGGCAGAGTGGCCCAACGGAAGCCTCTCCTCAGTGCAAGACACATGAAAGCCTGCAGGTAGTTTGCTAAAAAAACACCTGAAGGACTCCAAGATGGTGAGAAATAAGATTCTTTGGTCTGATGAGACCAAGATAGAACTTTTTGGCCTTAATTCTAAGCGGTATGTGTGGAGAAAACCAGGCACTGCTCATCACCTGTCCAATACAGTCCCAACAGTGAAGTATGGTGGTGGCAGCATCATGCTGTGGGGGTGTTTTTCAGCTGCAGGGACAGGAAGACTGGTTGCAATCGAGAGAAAGATGAATGCGGCCAAGTACAGGGATATCCTGGATGAAAACCTTCTCTAGAGTGCTCAGGACCTCAGACTGGGCGGAAGGTTTACCTTCCAACAAGACAATGACCCTAAGCACACAGCTAAAATAACAAAGGAGTGGCTTCACAACAACTCCGTGACTGTTCTTGAATGGCCCAGCCAGAGCTCTGACTTAAACCCAATTGAGCATCTCTGGAGAGACCTAAAAATGGCTGTCCACCAACATTTACCATCCAACCTGACAGAACTGGAGAGGATCTGCAAGGAGGAATGGCAGAGGATCCCCAAATCCAGGTGTGAAAAACTTGTTGCATCTTTCCCAAAAAGACTCATGGCTGTATTAGATCAAAAGGGTGCTTCTACTAAATGCTGAGCAAAGGTTCTGAATACTTAGGACCATGTGATATTTCAGTTTTTTTTTTTTTAATAAATCTGCAAAAATGTCAACAATTGTGTGTTTTTCTGTCAATATGGGGTGCTGTGTGTACATTAATGAGGAAAAAAATGAACTTAAATGATTTTTGCAAATGGCTGTAATATAACAAAGAGTGAAAAATTTAAGGAGGTCTGAATACTTTCTATCCCCACTGTATATTCTCTGGCTTTTATAATTTGTAAAGTTATACAAATGTTTATAGCAAAATGCATAGAATTATTTGATATAAAAACTTTACGATAATCTAAATTAATTTAAAAGCTATTTTATTTCATTCCATTATTGCTCCCGTGTGCTTCATGGAAAGTCCTGCTACTTGCTTTCTCTATTGAATATTACCGTGCCGGGATGGAGGAGGGGATCTGAACGGCCCCGCTATACCTCATTAAAAGTCCCACTCAAACCTTCTTTTCTATACATCTCGCAATACATGTTTAAAGGCTAAGTTCACCTTTTGTTAACTTTTTTTTCTGAATTCCATATCCCCTATGTATCAATATAGCATTAATGTACTTATTTTGCAAAAATAAAACAGCTTTCCATTTATTCTACACACACTTACCTCACTGTCTTCATAGCTGTTTAAAAACACTGCTCGATTATTTATGCCTTACTTTCTGGACAGACTTTAGGTCATGACACAGGAAGGAGTTGACCAGCTGATCTCATTAGCACACACCCTGCATCATCTACCCTCAGCTGGTCAACTCCTTGTGTCATGACCTAAAGTCTGTCCAGGAAGTTAGGCAGAAGTAATCAAGCAGTGTTCATAAACAGCTATGAAGACAATGAGGTAAGTGTGTGTAGAATAATTAGAAAGCTGTTTTATTTTTGCAAAAGAAAAAAAAAGTGAATTTGGTCTTTAAGCTGGCCAACTGCGTCAAAGTAATCCCGCTATGGCCAGTCCTACTCTGCTCTGCAAATGCGACTGTGGACACAATGGCAACATGGGACAAACAGACACAAAGTGGGGGAAAGCTACTAGGTTCTGGTCTAGTCGCTGACCTGCAATGCAACAGAAGCAATATATACCTGTGCTCAATTTCCAGTAACTTGTACATGTATACACGCTAAAGGAGATTTGAGCACAGGTATATCTTGTTTCTGGTAGGAGAACCCATCCTATACTGTACAAGCAGCACATATAGGGGTAGTGCTACACATGTCATAGCCCTCTCCTTTCTCAGAAGCGGGGCTTTTTTTCAGCGGGAACACGGGGGAACGCAGTTCCGGCACCTCCAGCACTGAATGTATGTAATAGCATGGGGTGTGGGGTATGCTGGAGGGTCTATTGATGTTGGCTGCTGGGGGATCTATTGTCACTGGAGGAGATCTGATTTTGTGTGAGGGTCTATTGTTGCTGATGGGGAATCTATTGTTGCTGGGGGGGTCTTATGTTGCTGGAAGGGATCTACTGTTGAGGAAGAGGTCTATTTTTACTGGCTGCTGGAGGATCTATAGATGTTGGCTGCTTGGAGATCTGTTGTTGCTGCTGGGGGAGTCTAATGTTGCTTAGGTGGATATTTTGTTACCGGGTGTGATATTTTGTCGTGGGTGGTTCACTGTTGCTGCAGGGAATCTATTGTTGTTGGGGTGGAGTCCATTGTTGCTGGGGAGTCTATTGTGTGGGGATCTATTGCTGGGATTCTATTGTTGCTGGCTGCAGGGGATCTATTTTGCTACTTTTCTTTTTATCATTAACATGCTCCATACAAATTATTTAGCACCGAAAAATGATACTTGGTTCTGTATTCTCTAAAAGGGGCAGTACTGGTAGGTGGGTAGGGGGTGGAATCAAGGGACGGTGATCTGAGGTGGGTAGGGGGCAGAGACAAGGGGTGACTCAGATGGGGGGAGTTCCTGCACCTATTCTCCGAGAAAAAAAGCCCTGTCCAGAAGTAACTAGTTCCTGCCTGTGCTGGCCCTTCTCCTCACCTACCTCCTCACCTACCTCCTCAACTTTTATTTAGAGGGTGGGGGGATTAAAGGAGAATACTACAGAGCATCAACTGAGTGACAGCTCCAAGATTTGTGAAGCTGCTAACATCACATCCAAGATGACAGTGCCTATTAGCAGTCTCAGTCCTTTTGGATGACTACATGAGGCAAGCATTAACAGGTAAACAACATATAAAATATTTTAAATGCATACAGTGGGGACGGAAAGTATTCAGACCCCCTTAAATTTTTCACTGTTTGTTATATTGCAGCCATTTGCTAAAATCATTTAAGTTCTTTTTTTTCCTAATTAATGTACACACAGCACCCCATATTGACAGAAAAACACACAATTGTTGACATTTTTGCAGATTTATTAAAAAAGAAAAACTGAAATATCACATGGTCCTAAGTATTCAGACCGTTTGCTCAGTATTTAGTAGAAGCACCCTTTTGATCTAATACAGCCATGAGTCTTTTTGGGAAAGATGCAACAAGTTTTTCACACCTGGATTTGGGGATCCTCTGCCATTCCTCCTTGCGGATCCTCTCCAGTTCTGTCAGGTTGGATGGTAAACGTTGGTGGACAGCGAACAGTCACGGAGTTGTTGTGAAGCCACTCCTTCATTATTTTAGCTGTGTGCTTAGGGTCATTGTCTTGTTGGAAGGTAAACCTTCGGCCCAGTCTGAGGTCCTGAGCACTCTGGAGAAGGTTTTCGTCCAGGATATCCCTGTACTTGGTCGCATTCATCTTTACCTTGATTGCAACCAGTCATCCTGTCCCTGCAGCTGAAAAACACCCCCACAGCATGATGCTGCCACCACTATGCTTCACTGTTGGGACTGTATTGGACAGGTGATGAGCAGTGCCTGGTTTTCTCCACACATACCGCTTAGAATTAAGACCAAAAAGTTCTATCTTGGTCTCATCAGACCAGAGAATCTTATTTCTCACCATCTTGGAGTCCTTCAGGTGTTTTTTTTAGCAAACTCCATGCGGGCTTTGATGTGTCTTGCACTGAGGAAAGGCTTCCGTCAGGCCACTCTGCCATAAAGCCCCGACTGGTGGAGGGCTGCAGTGATGGTTGACTTTCTACAACTTTCTCCCATCTTCTGACTGCATCTCTGGAGCTCAGCCACAGTGATCTTTGGGTTCCTCTTTACCTCTCTCACCAAGGTAGCTCAGTTTGGCCAGACGGCCAGCTCTAGGAAGGGTTCTGGTCGTCCCAAACATCTTCCATTTATGGATTCTGGAGGCCACTGTGCTCTTAGGAACCTTAAGTGCAGCAGAATTTTTTTTTGTAATCTTGGTCAGATCTGTGCCTTGCCACAATTTTGTCTCTGAGCTCTTCAGGCAGTTCTTTTGACCTCATGATTCTCATTTGCTCTGACATGCACTGTGAGCTGTAAGGTCTTATATAGAACAGGTGTGTGGCTTTCCTAATTAAGTCCAATCAGTATAATAAAAACAAAGCTGGACTCAAATGAAGGTGTAGAACCATCTCAAGGATGACCAGAAGAAATGGACAGCACCTGAGTTAAATATATGAGTGTCACAGGAAAAGGGTCTGAATACTTAGAACCATGTGATATTTCAGTTTTTCTTTTTTAATAAATCTGCAAAAATGTCAACAAGTCTGTGTTTTTCTGTCAATATGGGGTGCCGTGTGTACATTAATGAGGAAAAAAATTAACTTAAATGATTTTAGCAAATGCTGCAATATAACAAAGAGTGAAAAATTTAAGGGGGTCTGAATACTTTCCGTCCCCACTGTATGTAACCTTATAGGAAGATTGTGTTTAAAACGAATGGTCTAATGACAGGGTCTCTTTAACACATTTTCCATAACCTATACATACTAGCTCTTTAAGGAATAATACATAGTGAGTAATCTGTAGCAGTCTGCATCATCCACACATGTATCTGCTTACGTAAGTTTAGCTAAATTCTATTTAGACACTAAACAGCATTTCCTATTTCTACTGTTAATTCCCAGGAGTGCACAGACCTGCTCGTTATCTGAGTTCTGTGCTAATCATTCTCCAGACTATTTGATGTTCCATTTTTATCACACTCCTCACTATGTAAAATGCTCACACAGTCACTAAACTGATCACACCAGATGATAACTTCAAGATACACAGTAAGCTGATGCTATAATAAGATGAAGACAGACCCAGTCCGTTTATTGTGGCTAGATAAATAATGTGACACTTATTTAAGTAAATATTTGATTCTGGTTTCTCTGTAGTCAAAAAGGGCAGCAAGTTTGTAATTGAGTAATTAAGAGAAAAACATTCTTTTAAGATTGTGCTAAACCACTTTTACAAATGAAATAAAAGTATGCAGTAACATTGTGTAAATAAGTACAGTAAAATCTTGGATTGAGAGCAGTGGCAGCTGGTGCTAAATATTTGGATGGGGGGGCAAACTAACGGCATCCACCCCCTGCCCCCCCCGGATGGATGGGAAGGTCGGTGATCGCTACAAGAAACCCCCTCGACGGAGATGAACAGCAGATGGGAAGGTGGCGATCATCGCAAGCACACCAATGACCCCCCCTGGGCATTAGACAGGCAAGAAGGTGGTTGCAGAGACTAACCTTAACAGGGGGAATGAAGAGCCGGGCCATTCTCCTCTTTGTTCTCCTCTGGGCTGACCAGGAAGTGTGTGTCCTGAGACACAATTGGGAGTCCTAGGGCTCCCTGGCCAATCGGATCTCAGGAGCTGCTTCCTGATTGGCCAGGAGGAGAATCAGGAAGACAATAGTGAATATTAATTTGCAATTGTCACACAAGTGCGTGGGCTCACCCTTTTTTGAAGCCAATTAGAGCCTCAGGCTCTAATCATGTGCTTCAAAAAACAAAAAAACCCCATTGGAATCCATGCGTCCAGCACCCCGCAGGTAGATTTGAGGGCCGGACGCATGGAATAGGGGGCGATGCCCCTCCGCCCCGTATGAATGGGCTACCACTGATTGAGAATAACTTGGTTTGAGAGTGTTTTGCAAGACCAGCAACATTTTCTAATAAAGTTTGACTTGATAAACAAGCGATGTCTTGATATACAAGTAGTGTCACGTCACAACTGAGTATAAAAGGTAAGAGAGGCACCTCTAAGTGTGGCAATATGGTTACATTTAATGAAGCTACAACATTTAGCAACTCATATGGTTGATAATTAAAACAGACTAAGTATGCAGGCATCCGGGGTAAAGCTGTCCACATAGACGTCCTCCATCCAGCTATTGATGTCACCCCTCCCACGATGCGCTCCAGGAGCACTTCAAGCCCCGCTTTCAGATCGCTTTACTGCAGGGTAGTTTTCCTGACCACGATTGCAGACTGACAGCGGTGAGAGCCGGCGGTGTGGAGGATGGTCTATGTGGACAGCTTTATCCCGTATGCCTGCATACTTAGATGTGCCTGTTTTAATTATGAATAGACATGTGCACTGCCAAAAAATGTGCTCGTTTTCGTTTCATTCGTTTTTGGTTTTTTTTGTTTTTCGGGTCATTCATTATGATCGCAATTAGTAAATTTGTACATTTGTAAATTCGTACATTCATACATTCTCACATTCGTACATTCGCACATTCATAAATTCATAAATTTGTAAATTCGTACATTTGTGCGTTCGTACATTCGTAAATTAGAAAATTCGTAAATTTGTAAATTTGAAATTCGAAAACCTGAAAATTAGAAAATCTGAAATAGTAACTAACAATTAAATTATAGGTATTGTAATTTCCTTTCAAATTTGTCTGTTAGTGAACGTAACGAATACGAATTTATCCGAAGTTATGAATTATCCGAAATAACAAATGCCACATCTAAACAAATGGAACGGAACAAATTAATAATAAATAATAATAATAAAAAGTTTTTATTATTATTATTGCTATTTAGTATTATTAATTCATTACGTTCCATTGGTTTGGATATGGCATTTGTTATTTCAGATAATTTGTAACTTCGGATAAATTTCTATTTGTTACGTTCACTTACAGCCAAATTTGAAGGGAAATTACAATACCTATAATTTAATAGTTAGTAATAGTTAAGTTATTATTATTTCAGATTTCCGAATTTACAAATTTACTAATTTACTAATTTCCGAATTTACAAATTTACGAATTTATGAATGTGCGAACGTACGAATGTGCAAATGTATGAATTTACAAACGTACAAATTTACACATTTTCGAATATTCAAATTTACGAATATTTGGAAAAATTAGTTAAACGAGTTTTCGTTAATTCTGATATTTCAGAATTAATGAATTTGTCGAAATTTGTTAAAAAATAAATTCGGAATGAAACTAATTGCACATGTCTAATTATCAACCATGTGAGTTGCTAAATGTTGTACCTTTATTAAATGTAACCATATTGTTACACTTAGAGTCAACACTCTTCTCTCTTATACTCTGAAGGACTTATGAATAAATGGTTGTGGAACGAATCATCTGAGTTTCCATTACTTCTTATGGGAAAATTTGCTTTCATATTTGAGTGTTTTGGATTACAAGCATGTTTCCGCAACTAATTAGGCTCGCAATCCAAGGTTTTACTGTAATAGAATTAGGCACTTGTGGGCCAGTTTCCTGGACAGTGTGGTAAAGCTACTCATAGCCACGAAATGACTATAGCTCAGTAACAGTAGTTGTCTACTGTTGGTCACATGCTTGGAAACTGTATTTCAGTTTTGGAAGCTTTTGCCATTTAGCCCAGTTTTAGGGATATATTACGAATCTCAGGGCAAATCTATTGTAAGTACAACAGTTCAAGTCGAAAGGCGTTTTTAATCTATCCCTACACTGGTTTTGAGCATTTAGTCACTTAAAGTCTAATTCCAGATATAAATAGCATTTTAGTTTTGGGCAGAATGGGAAAGAGTTAATATTAGTGTCAATTTTTTATTTCTAAAATCAAAGTAGATGTGCAGAAAGCCATGTACCAGGTTTAAACCTCAATAGAAAAAAGGAAGAAAAATCTATCCTAAATATATTTATTAAGGGGATTATATGGTATAAAGCCATCTTTATATAGTATATAATAAGTAAGTATCCATTGGGTCAATTCATTCATTTTTAATCCTCATCCTAATTCCAAGCAGTCATAGCACTGCACTTTGACTTCTCAGTTGAGAATGGAATGAAAGCCAGAGTTATTTTCTGCTTCAATGCATTCTGATTGGCTTTGGCTGAAAGGATAGCAGGGGGTCTTTGCTTTATTGCCACTTCTTTGGACCACCTAAGTAAATAATAATGCCATGCGCTGAAACATGCCACAATTCCTTTATTGTTGTGCGGAATTATTCTTTACAATGAAACCTGGGAATCAAAAATGAAGGCTACAGTATAACAAGTGCTGTAACAATAGCCATCGCAGCACATGCGGCTGCTATGGGGCCTGGGATGGAGGGTCCTATTAGAGAGGTTGTTATAGCCGTATTAAATGCAAAAGTAAACACCTATTAGGCTAAAATTTACCGTTTCTTATATATGATGGCTGCATTCGTTTTCTTTTTTAGGCTTTCTTTCCTTTATTTTTACCTAGTGATCTACCCAGTAAGTCTGTTGTTTTTCAACAAAACACGCTGTCCTGCAGATGTAACAGTTAGATGGTTGAGGCAGACCCTGTACCATTGACAGGGGTTCTTGCAATGATCAGCTTTTATACATGCATGTAAAACCTATATCCAGAAACAAAACAAACAAACAAAAAATTTTTACTGTAACTGCATATGTTAGCTGGAGTTCACCTTCAATTTGTATATGTCTAACCCGGATATCTAGCTGAAACTCAGGGGGGGGAAAGCCTAAAAAAAGAAAACGAATGCAGCCACCACATCTAATGCCCCATACACACGATCAGAAATTCCGTCAGAAAAAACTTAGATGGTTTTTCCGACGGAATTCCGCTCAAGCTTGCCTTGCATACACACGGTCACACAAAGGTTCTCTGAACTTTCGACCGTCAAGAACGCGGTGATGTACAACACTACGACGAGCCGAGAAAATGAAGTTCAATGCTTCCGAGCATACGTCGAATTGTTTCCGAGCATGCGTGATTTTTTGCGCGTCCGAATTGCATACAGACAAATGCATTTTTGGATAGGAACTTTTTCCGACCGAAAAATAGAGAACCTGCTCTCAATCTTTTGCTGGCTGGAATTCTGCCAGCAAAAGTCCGATGGTCGGAATTTCTGACCAAAAGCTCACATCTGACTTTTGCTGGCAGAATTTCTGATCGTGTGTATAGGGCATTAGAAGTGGTATGCTGCAATGTATTACATTTTTGGTTCTGGGCTTAATACCGATTTAAGGAAAACTAAATGGTTATGTTTTCAAAATAGAAAGGCTGATATCAGATCTTAGAAACCTTGCTAGTCACAGATACACCTGTTTGTAGTTAGAAGGATTTGATTAGTTCTCTTAAAGTGGAAGTCCATGCAAAATCTAAAATCCTTGCATCTATAGACACCAGGGATCTAACACTAACCTCTCCATCCATGTAAAGAAAAGATGAGTATACATACCTTTTTGGAAGCCGATTTGACCCGCTCCGACCGGATCCCATGCTGAGCTGTCATCCGCGGCTTCTCTGTGTAGGCGGGTGCAGAGGAGACGGAGGATGTCACTTCCCATTCATTGTCACTTCCCATTCATTGTCACTTCCCATTGATTTCACAGCCGTTGTCGTCCGTGTCCTCTGCAGAGCTTCCGTTGCTGTGCTGGAGAACGGGTCGGAGTGGGTCAGATCGGCTTCCATAAAGGTATGTGTACGCATCTTTTCTTTACAGGGATAGGGAGTTAGGCTTGGCCATACATGGTCAAATTTCAAAAGAATTTTCTTTCGAAAATCAGAAAATTTGTGCGTTTTGTGATCAGATGATGCCACCATTGATTTCGAAATTCAGCCAACCAAGCCTTCAATTTCGCCTCATGTTGCTACAGAAAAGAATTTTTGTGGCTGGGAATCTTTTTTTCTTTCCGGGAATTTTCTTTTCTTGCACATGCGCATTTCTTCTTCGATTACATTTCTTGTACGATTCTCCCATCATTGATTAGAAAATCGTTTATTTTTCAAAAAATTTCCAACATGTCCGATTGCTCAATTTTGATTGCCGCATGAAAATCGCCTGTTGCTGCAGCCCACTAATGGTGTGAAATACGAACGAAAATTCTTAGATAAAATTTTTGAAAGAAAATTCTTTCAAAAATTCGACCCATGTATGGCTTGCCTTAGTGTTAGATCCCTGGTGTCTATAGATGCGGGTATTTTAGATTTTGCATGGACTTCCACTTTAAGAATGTAGATTTATTGTCCTTTGAGCATCTGATTCAGAGTGAAAATACGTTTTCTCCTCTGCTAAAACCTTAAAGTGATATTAAAGACTTTTTTTTTTTGTTTAACCTCCTGACTAGAGCACTTTTAGCAATTTGGCACTGCGCTGCTTTAAATGGTAATTGCGTGGTCATGCAATGTTGTACTCAAACAAAATTTCAATCGTTTTTTTTCCAACAAATAGAGCTTTCTTTTGGTGGTATTTGATCACCTCTGCATTTTTTATTTTTATCTTTTTTTATTTTAAAAGAAAAAAAAACAAAAATTTTGAAAACAAATTATATTTTCTACTTTTTGTTATTAAAAAAATACAATAAACTCAATTCTAGTCATACATAAAGGCTAAAATGCATTCAGCCACATGTCTCGGGTAAAAAAAATTAAATATGCGTATATTTATTTGTTTGCGCGAAAGTTATAGCGTTTACAAACTAGGGTACATTTTCTGGAATTTACGCAGCTTTTAGATTATGACTGCCTATCTCATTTCTTGAGGTGCTATAATGGCAGGGCAGTACAAAACCCCCTAAACATGTTGAGCACATTGAATATCTAATTTTTTTGTCACTAGTGAAAGGAAAATGAAGAAAATAAAAATACATTTACACAAAGTTGTCACTGAAACGATATATTGCTAAAACATGCCATGGTTTTATATGAAATTACACCCCGAATTATATTCTGCTGCTTCTCCTGAGTACGGGGATACCACATGTGTGAGACTTTTTGGGAGCCTAGCTGTGTACAGGACCCCAAAAACCAAGCACCGCCTTCAGGCTTTCTAAGGGCGTAAAAGTGTGTTTTTCCTTCTCAGTTTCGGAAGTCATGATATGTCAGGATAGCCCAAAATCCCCCCAAATGACCCCATTTTGGAAAGTAGACACCCCAAGCTATTTTGTCATAAAGTTTTGAAAAAAGAAAAAAAAATTCCTTTTCTTTCTTAATTTTAAAAACAAATAAGAGCTGCAAAATACCATGCCTGTTAGCAAATACCTCGGGGTGTCTACTTTCCAAAATGGGGTCATTTGGGGGGTTTTGTGCTATCTGGACATTTCAGCGCCTCCGTAACTGTGAAAGGTAGTGAGGAGTAAAACCACAATTTCACGCCTTTAGAAAGCCTGAAGGCGGTGATTGGTTTTCGGGGTCCTGTACGCGGCTAGGCTCCCAAAAAGTCTCACATATGTGGTATCCCTGTACTCAAGAGAAGCAGCAGAATGTATTTTGAGGTGTAATACCACATATACCCATGTCATGCGTGAGCAATATATCATTTAGGGACAACTTTGTGTAAAAAAATATAAAATATTCCATGGACTCAACATGCTTATCAGCAAATAGCTTGAGGTGTCTACTTTCCAAAATGGGGTCATTTGGGGGGGAGTTGAACTGTCCTGGTATTTTATGCACAATATTAGAAGCTTATGCCGCACATCACCCACTCTTCTAACCACTTCAAGACAAAGCCCTTTCTGACACTTTTTGTTTACATGAATTTTTTTTTCCTAACATTATATACTTTTTAAAGCAAAGGTCCTGCAGATTAAAATGGTGGGTGTTGCAATTTTTTTTTCACACAGTATTTGCGCAGCGATTTTTCAAACGCAATTTTAAAAAAAACACTTTTTTTTAATGCACTAGAACATATAAAAGATGATCTTATTCCAAGTACATAGATACCAAACACAACATGTTTTAAAATTGCGCACAACCATGCAGCGGCAACAAACTACATACATTTTTAAAAGCCTTTACAGGTTACCACTTTAGATTTAGAGAGGAGGTCTACTGCTAGAATTATTGCCCTCCATCTGACATTCGTGGTGATGCCTCACATGCATGGTGCAATTGCTGTTTACATATGACAAAAGACTGATGCTTGCCTTCGCCTTTGCACACGAGCAAGGGGGGAACAGGGGTGCTTTATTTATTCATTTATTTATTTAAATATTTATTTTGCTTTGTTATTTTATTTTTACACTGTTCCTTTCATCTTTTTTTTTTTTTTTTTTTTTACCATTTTTATTGCTATCATAGGGAATGTACATATCCCCTATGATAGCAATAGGTAGTGACAGGTACTCCTTTTTGAAAAAATTGGGGTCTATTAGACTCTAGATCTCTCCTCTGTCCTCAAAGCATCTGACCACACCAAGATCGATGTGATAAGATGCTTTCCCAATTTCCCAATGGTGCTGTTTATATCCAGCAAAACCGAAGTCATCAAATCCTCGTAGCTTCCAGTTTCTTAAGCCATAGAGATGATTGGAGCCATACTAGTCTCGAACAGCTCTATGGTCAGGAGAGCCAGAGAAAACCATGGAAGACGGCGGGGGGGTATTCCCCCTCTAACTGCTTATAAAAGCAGTCTAGCGGCTAATTAGCCGCTAGGATTGCTTTTACATGAAAGCCGACCGCCGGCTGAAAAGACAGATACCAAGATGATACCTAAACCTGCAGGCATCATTCCGCTATAACCATTCACAACTACTCAATATTAGTACGTCGCTGGTCCTTGTAATGTTCTTTTTTTTCATGCAGCCTGTGGGCTGAACGAAAAAAGAGATTTATCGATGGGTTTGCCCACCATTATAACAGCACCCTGCATTCACCCACTTCTAATGATGGGTATACTTGCACCGTTTTTTCTTTAACGCTGGTGGTGAAATCACCACAACAATAGAAACGACCACTATTTTTGACTTTTTTTAATATATATATATATATATATATATATATATATATATATATATATATTTTTTTTTTTTACACTTTTATTTGCAACTGTAGCTGCAACGGTTCCGGATTCGGGTCTCTTAAAATGCAATGACATCTTTGGAGACCCTTTGAAAGTGTGCCATGTGACTGTGCCATGCTGTACCCTACGCTAATACTCCACTCCGCTAATACTAGCGTATAAAACATTCACCGATACAAAGACCAGGTTGGCCAGGACAGGAGGGACAATAATAGCGGGTGTCATGCCTATATCCACATTTCCTACAGACACAACATTTTCTTTGGGGTGATCAGTGGGTAGGGGTAACAGGGAAGACATACAGAAAATGGCTCTCATGCAGCCGGCTTACTGCATTTTCGTTGGGAAGGTGGGGCATAGCACCGTCTGGAAACAGAAGAGCTGTCACGGTCTCTTCCTGAAATTTAAGGAAGGACCCAGTTCATCCTGACGCTTTGTATAGCACATAAGCGTTCAGCAGAGCCAATTGAAATCGGTATACAGACCCTTTTTTTTACCAGCATCTGGCCTTATGGGCAATTAAGTATGGCGCCATCAACTGGTCATTGAGGTCCACCCCTCCCATATTAAGGTTGCATTTGTGGACACAGAGGGGTTTCTCCACAACACCAGTCGCCGTTTGAATTTGGACAGTCTAATCTGCGTGAAGGGAGGACAAAACGAAAACATTCCGATTTATACCTCCACTTCACTGCAAGCAAATTATTACTTCTCAAGCAGGCTCTCTCCCCCAGTCTAAGTCAGGACTCTACAAGCTGCTGGGGTAAGCCCCAGCGGTTAGATTGCACGGTGCCACATGCACCAATTCCACGATCAAATAAGAGTCTAAAAAGTGGCACGCTTGTGTAATAATTGTCCACGTACAAGTAGTACCCCTTTCCGAATAAAGGTGACACCAAGTCCCAAACAATCTTACCAGCGCGTCCTATGTAGTCTGGGCAGTTCTTGGGCTTCACGTGACTATCTTTTCCCTCGCAAACCATAAAACTATATGTATAGCCTGTTGCCCTGTCACAGAGCTTATACATCTTGACCCCATATCTGGGCTTGCTCAGCTTGCTGGGAAGATACTGTTTGAAAAACGAGAAAACGAGTAGACAGAAAACTTTATCAGGGACTCATCAACGCAGACACCTTGATCAGGAGTAAACAAGGCTGCAAACTGTTGGTTGAAGGGGTTTACGAGGGGCCGAATTTTGTGGAGACGATTGTATTCAGGGTCACCGAGGACAACAGAGTTCATTGTCGTTGAAGTGCATGAACCGCAAGATCTGCTCGTATCTAGTCCTGGCCATGGAAGCAGAGAACACGGGCATATAATGAATTGGGTCAGTGGACCAATATGACCGCAACTCACTTTTTTTAGTTATGCCCATGAGGAGGGATAGGCCCAGAAAAGTCTTAAATTCGGAAACCGCAATAGGTTTTCATTCTCTGGCAAGGGTCAACTGGGGATTAGCGGCGATGAATTGACCAGCATACAAATTGCTTTCGTCCACAATAGATCTATAGAGATCTTCTGTGAAAAACAGTGAATAAAAGTCTTGTGACGTAAAATCAACTGTTTCCACCTGAATTTTGGATTGGCCAGTGAATGGAGGAAGTACGGGTGCTGCAGAAGTGGTGGGCTCCCGATTAGGATTGGCAAATGCAGCAGGAAGGGCACTATGGGCTCGACGGGCCTGTCTTTGTCTTCTTGGTGGCTGCAGGGCACTACTTGTGCTAGCAACCACACCAGCTTGAACTGCACTTATGGGACTCACCACTTCACCACATGTTACTGCAGTGCTGTATATATGACCAGGATGTACTAGGCCGCTGGTGCTTGCCAGTTCACCAGAAGGATGAGTGGCACTAATACTGGCTCTCGGCTCCATACGAGAGCCCTGCGGTTCTTGCACCTCAACAACAGAAGAAGAACAGGGTCAGGTATGCCTGACATTAGCAGGGACCACTACTCTCATCTGTCATTCTCAGAAACATGTAGGCCTCTTCACTGGTGTATCTCCGATTAGACATTTCGGCCTCTAAATTTACTGGTATAGCTAGAGCGACTCACAGGCAAAAAGAGCGCCTGATTGTCAGAGCCCTCTTCAATCGCTACCAAAAAAAATGTTAGCATTCTCAAGGATCAGGCCTGACTCTGCGAGCGCTGCAGTTATGTGTTTTGTGTTTTGTGAGTGACAGTGATTGATTGATACTGCATTTGGGTGGGCTGGGCTGGGCGGAGGCGGTAAACGCAGGTGCTAGCAGGTATTTGGGCTGATCCCGCTAACGCCACGTTTCTGGGAACCCTGAACTACTGGGGATGCTAGTATATTAATATATTGATCTGTTCAGACACTATAATACTAAGGCAGGTGTATGGTGTGTGCGTGGGTGTTAGTGCTACTGGCACTAATCTGACATTGCCTGGGACTGACGCTGACCCTAACTGATGCTAAAATCTAACTGATTTCACCCGCCGGGCGATCAGGGGGTTAAACCTTTATTGGGTAATATATGGCGGGTGCCCTGACAGTATAATAAACTAACCAGCATCACCCGTAACACTAATACAATGATCACTGGTGACAGGGGGTGAAAGGGTTAACTAGGGGGCAATCAGGGGGTTAAAACTTTTATTAGGCAGTATATGGGGGTACCCTGATGCTATGAAAACCTAACGGTGAAACTAACCAACTAACTGGCTATCTAGCGGCACCAGTGACACTAATGTGGCAATCAGAAAAAAGATCTACTAGTGACACTGGTGACAGGGGGTGATAGCGTTAACTGGGGGCGATCAGGGGTTAAACCTTTATTAGGGGAGTTTAGTGGGGTACCCTAAAGCCACCTGGGCCTACTACTAACTGCCCTAACATTGATTAGAGTCACAAATGACACCAGTACAGTGATCAATCTGAAAACTGCACTTGGTGACACAGTGACAGGGAGTGAAGGGGTTAACTGGGGGGGGGGGGGGTGATCGGGGGGTGAAAAGTGTGCCTACATGTACTGTGTTAGTGGAGGGTTGGTGCAACTCACTGTTAGACGTCCTCTCTCCGGAACCGAAAAGAATTCCAGAAGGGGAGATTACATCACTTCCCCTGCCTGTGTTTACATTACACAGGCAGGGGAGGCATTTAATTTGCCAGAAATCATTGGCCTGGACCTGAAGACTGATCGGTTTTGTAACGGATCCGATCACTGCAGGCAGGGGGGGGGCATGCATTTGTGCACCCGTGCCATTCTGCCAACGTATATCAGTGTGCGGCAGTTGGCAAGTGGTTACAAATAACAAACATGTCATACTTCCCTGTTCTGTGCAATGGCTTTGCACAGAGCAGCTCAGATCCTCTTCTCACGTCCCTTGCTGGTGCTCCTGGCTCCTCCCTCCTGCCGAGTGCCACCACAGCAAGCAGCTTGCTATAGGGGCACCCGAGCCGAGCTGCTGCTCTGTGTGTCCATTCAGACATGGAGCCGTGGCTCGGCCCCGTCCCCTCTCTCTCCTCATTGGATCACTGAAATTGATTGACAGCAGCGGGAGCCAATGGTGCCCTGCTGATGTCTCAGCCAATGAGGAGGGAAAGTCCAGGACAGCCGAGACTCTCCTGCAACATCACTGGATCGAGATGGGGCGCAGGTAAGTATTAGGTGGGCTAAGGGGGGCTGCTGCACACAGGTTTTTTTTATCTTAATGCATAGAATGCATTAAGATAAAAAAAACCTTCTGATTTTAGAACCAAGTTTGCATTAGGGCTTTAGACTAAGTGTGTACAAGAGCATTAATAATTTTGACATTTTATATATTATTATTATTTTTACTACTGTAACTTCACCTTTTATCCAATTACTGGTCCCAAGTAGTCTGGCTGTATTTACAGCTCTCCTGTTGCCATGACTTGATTTAGGAATACTTTATGTTAAGATCAATGATGTGTTTTTCTATGGAGCCCAATGACTCTTAGTTACGCCCCTGAGTGTAACCAACTACAATGGTTTATTGATATCACCGTGTTTGCCTCGTTATGGATAAGCTTTTTATACTGAGTTTATTTTCAATATTTGTCCATTAGTAAACATGGTAAATTTTCGCCTCAAAATCCTCAAAAGTGGTTTCCAGAAAGGTTTCATTGACCCTGTCTAGTTACATTTCACTGAAGTATAAACCAACGGCGGGAACTGACCCTTGCACTGGATTGTGGGAATTTCATTTTTCTTGGAAGTTGGGTCCTGTGGGGAATTATTAGTATGACTTTTTAGGATTGACTTTTGTAGTTCTCATGCGCTAATGCTATCCTTTATCCTACATTAAGATTCAGATGTTTCCTGAAGGTTAAAGGAAAAGGTCCCAGATGCGATTTCAGATGTCTAAAGTATATATATTTCACTATCAATCACTATCTTGAGGCTAAGGGCAACAATGACAGTGAATTAACCTTGTTTGCCTTTTTTGAGGCAAGGAATATTATTATTCAAGGAATATTTTTATTCGAAGGAATTCAAGGAATATTATTTAAATAATCTGCACCTTTAAAATAACTTTTTCTCTCCAGTATCTCAGTAAATATCCACCACTCAAGCTCACTGCCATATTTTTGCTCTCATATTTTAATAGGAAGATAGATAGTTGGGAGTTCTAACTATGTTAAAGTGGTTGTTAACACACTATAAGAACTTTATATTATCTTTCTTGTCTCCTAACGATAGGTGCTCCTGTGTCTGTTTTTTAAAAAAAATGCAGTATATATCTCTTTTCAGAGCTCCAATCGGCACTCACGTGACCGGCCGACTCTCTCTCCTCTCTCTCTGACAGATGCAGTGGGAGGGGCCGAGATTCCCTGGCTGACGTCATTCGGGAGAAGGGGATAGGAAGAGAGAGCCGGCCGGTCACGTGAGCACCGATCAGCGCTCTAATATGAGGTATGTACTGCATTTTGTTTTTATAACACACAGACACAGGAGCACCTATCGTTAGGAGACAAGGAGGATTATATATGATATGAAAAATTATTTCAGCAGCAGGAGTGGAGGGGGCGGGCCCTGCCACAGGAGCAGACAGGCAGGGAGGGAGGGGGAGAGGAGGACAGGAGAGCTGCGGATGACAGAGGCAAGTAAACTGACCGTGGTGTCAGGGCTCAGCAGCCACGATATATCGTGGTCAGTTTACAGAGGGAAGGGCATAGCCAGGCTGAATCAGCCAGGTATTTCAGGTGATACAGGGGGCCAAATTACACAGCACAAGTGCTGTATAACATGCTTTAGGGGAACAGGATCCATTTTTTTTTTTTCGGTTAACAAACACTGTAAGTTAAAGTCTATCTAAAGACAAAATGTTCTTTGATTCCTTGAGTTTGAACTCAGCATGTTTCCCTAAATCAAAGCTAAAACATCTATAAAAACAATTACCGGTAATTACTAAACATTTCAATGCAATTAGCTTAGTTGAATATTCTTGAGTCCATGATTTTCTCTTGAAGAATTCTGGCCAATTGTCACCAATATATGGCTCAATAATTTAAAGCCTAATTCCAGAAAATTTTTTATTTTAGTTTTGGAAAGAGTGTGGTAGGGTTATACCCCCTGTCAGGTTGTTATTACTGTGTAGAAGAATGGTCAGCGCTCCAACAAATCCATAAAGTTGATCTTACTTGGAATTACACATCCAGCAAAGAAACCAACAACGTTTAAAAGACGAAAGGTCATCTTTCTCAAGATAAATACGCACAAATATGCACCAGACCATAGAGTGACAAGTCCAAGAAGATTTTATTGGTTCAAAATTCAACTATAAAAGACAACAAATGTATTTTGGGGGCTATAAACCACCCTCTTCATCAAAGGATAGAAGATGATATAGTGGGGCTGATTAACTAAAACAGAAGAGTGCAAAATCTGGTCCAGCTCTGCATGAAAACCAATCAGCTTCCAGGTTTTATTGTCAAAGCTTGATTGAACAAGCTGAAGTTAGAAGCTGATTGGCTACCATGTACAGCTGCACCAGAATCTGAGTGTTCCCGTTTTAGTAAATCAACCCCACTGCATCAACTTGAATACAAATGACACAATGGGGGAGATTTACTAAAACATAATCTGGTGCAGCTGAGCATGATAGTCAATCAGCTTCTAACTTCAGCTTGTTCAGTTAAGCTTTCGCAATAAAACCTGGAAGCTGATTGGCTTCAGTGCAGAGTTGCACTGGATTTTGCACTCTCCAGTTTTAGTAAATAACCCCCAATGCGGCCAGCGGCTGCAAAGTCTTCTTGGACTCTTTTATCCTATGGTCTGGTGTTCATTTGTGTATATTTAGTTTTGAATTGATCCACCTGCATCCATTGAAGGAGGCCTGTTTGGGAACTGCCTTACCAAGCCATTGAGCTTTTTTGAAAACTTCCAACATTTGAACGTTTGAATAAGCATAGGAATCCTAGCACCCCTCAAACACTTTCTTCCTGCCTTTATATGGTGCCAGACATAGACTAAGTGCATATCAAAACAACCACTCACAAAGT
This sequence comes from Aquarana catesbeiana, assembly GCF_042186555.1. Lineage (NCBI taxonomy): Eukaryota > Metazoa > Chordata > Amphibia > Anura > Ranidae > Aquarana > Aquarana catesbeiana. Next base: position 80,884,626 of record NC_133330.1, on the reverse strand, counting down.
GGGGTCCACTTGTAACTACCCCTTGGTCATGGGCATGTGTTGAGGTTTTACATTTGTCTAGGCAATGTGTACAGTGCAGGAGCAATGAAAACCATACCCTTCTTGCTCTGTGCACCTGCATTCAGCACTGTGAGCATTATAGTTGTTTTAATGTACACAAAGAGGTCTATTTATTAAGCATTTGCTGTGCAATTCACACAAATGTTTGCATGACCTTCATCCATCTATATTTTTTGGATTACCCATCAGTTTCAGAGGTTTTGCCTTATTCATCTATCATTTAAAGCTGACGTCCCATCGCACTGAGACGATTAAATGTTAATTTTGCTGGGGGGGCGGTGATAAAAAAGGTAAAATGCTTACCTTATTCCTCACTCCTGCAGGCTTCCTTCCCGCTGTACGATGGGTCCCCTGAATCTGTTCCTCTTCACCACTTGTGACGAAGTCCGGACACCCTTTTGGGTATTTCCGCCAAGAAGCTGCTTCCCAAGTCCTGGAACACGAGACCAATGGATCTGGCTATAGAAACCCCAAGGACCAGACAACACCAGTCTTGGAGTACACCAGAAAATGAACTGCTTTATTTTTAGAAACACACTGAATTTGATACAAAATAACCATCAGATATTTTAATGTATTTTATATATATATATATATATATATATATATATATATATATATATATATATATATATATATATATATATATAATAAAAAAAATAAGAAATACAGCAAACCATCAGATAAGGGCTACTCCCATTATCTCAGACAAAGGTCACCTTACACAGTAGAGATAGTTCTATTATCATAACAATGACCTCCTTAGACAGTCCGGCTCCCCCCATAGGATTAACTTGCATAAGAAGCCACAAGCAATTAGTGGCCAGCACCCCAAAGTCTGAGACAATACCCCCCCGTTCCATAGTCCGGCAGACCTGGCTAGATCCAATACGGGTCAGCTTGGGAATGTCCAGGAGCTATAGTACAGTCAAAATTCAGTTTGCCGGGAAAGTCCATCAGCGTTGCCGTTTTGTCGGCCCGGCCTTTACTGCACAGTAAAGTTGTAGGGCTGCAGGGCAAGACTCCATCTCAATAAGCATCCGTTGTCCCTAGATACTCGATTTAACCAGATCAAAGGGTTGTGGTTCGTGAGCACTGTGAAGGATCGACCATAGAGACACGACTGAAGTTTTTTCAAGGCCCACACCAGCGTCAAACATTCTTTTTCTATGGCTGCATACCCCACCTCCCGGGGTAGTAGCTTGCGACTGATGTAGACAACAGGGTGCTCACTGCCGTCGGGTCTCACTTGGCTTAGCACTGCTCCCAACCTGAATGTAGAAGCATCTGTATGTATACAAAAATGTTTGGGTCAGGAGCAGCCAAAACTGGGGCAGAAACCAAAGCATTTTTCAGGCGCTGGAAAGCATTTTCACACTCTGGGGACCACAGGACCTGGCGGGGAAGATTCTTTCTGGTTAAGTCAGTCAGGCGTTTAGCTATTGTGCTATAGTCGGGAACAAACCTTCTATAGTGCCTAGGAATGCCAAGACCTGGGTTTTCGTCTGGGGGGTGGGTCAGTTGGCAACAGCCTCTACTTTAGCTGGTTCAGGACGCTGTTGCCCACGGCCTACCCGATGCCCGAGGTACTGAACCTCGGACATCCCTATGCTACATTTCTCTGGCTTTAATGTTAGTCCCGCAGTCCTGATACAGTCTAACACAGTACCCAGGTGGAGTAAATGTTCCTTCCAGGTATCGCTGTAGATCACAATGTCATCCAGGTATGCACAGGCATAATCCTGAAGGCCATCGACGAGTTGATCTACCATCCTCTGGAACGTCGCCGGAGCATTTTCCATATGTGTTTGTAAGAGCGTTGGGACCCCATGGGGCAAAGGACCGCGCTATACCGCAGATGGACACCGGCGGCAAAAAGTGCCCTGAGGTGATTCAGTTTGCATAGGTAGTGCTATACAAGTCACTCATTCATTCAATTAATCGACCCGGGGAATGGGGTAGGCGTCAGTCATTGTGCAGTCGATTAGTCGGCGGTAATCTATGCAGAAGCGGGTAGTACCATGCCGCTTTGGCACTAACATTACTGGGGATGCCCAGGGGCTGTTGGAGGGTTCGAAGACTCCTAAATTGAGCATGTCCTTTATCTCCTGCCTCATACCCTCTCTCACTGACTCAGGTACCTGGTAAGCCGCCTGACGGAGAGGTGGCTGTCCTGGGGTTTCCACTCGGTGCACTGTCATAGTAGTGTATCCAGGCTTGGTGGAAAACACTTCCTGATGCTGCCTAAGGACCAGCCTGGCCTGGTCCTGCTGTTCTAGTCCTAGCTGCCCATCTAACCTCACTGTCTCTATACCTGCTCTGCCCCCATCTCTCACCGGTAGCTCTGGCAGGGGAAGGTTCTCGGAATCTTCCATGGCTGGAGCACATATGGCAGCTATCTTCTCAGGCCTCTCTTGGTATGCTTTGAGCATGTTCACATGGAAGGTCCACCGGACTCTTTCATCTAAGCACTTAGCTACCAGGTAGATAGTGTTACATATTTGCTGCACTACCTTGTAGGGCCCCTGCCAAGAGGCCTGTAATTTGTCCGACTTGGTAGGCTTGAGGGCAAGAACTTTCTGCCCTACAGCCAAGGTGTGATTCCGGGCGGTACGATCATACCACCGCTTCTGCCGTTCCTGTGCGGCCTGAAGGTTCTCCCGTACGGTGTCCGTGAGTTCCTGCAGCCACTCCCTGAGCGCTAGTACGTACCCTACCACAGAGGTCTCTTCAGCCCCTACACCTCCTTCCCAATGAGCTCTAAGTAGATCTAGTGTCCCCCTCACCCGTCTCCCATACAATAGCTAAAATAGGGAGACCCCCGTAGATTCCTGTGGCACTTCCCTGTAAGCGAACAGGAGGTGCGGCAGAAATTTCTCCCAATCCTGATGAGAAGTAGCGAATGTCTGCAGCAATTGCTTTAGTGTTCCATTGAACCGCTCACATAGTCCATTAGTCTGGGGGTGGTAGGGCGAGCTGTGTATAGGCTTAATTCCACAGAGCTTCCACAACTGCTAGGTTAGGTCCGCAGTAAACTGAGTCCCTTAGTCTGAGATAATCTCCTGAGAGAAACCCACCCTGGCAAAGATTCAGAGCAGGGCCTCCACTACTGTCCCTGCATGGATGTTTGTCAGAGAAACTGCCTCCGGGTAACGAGTAGCATAATCCACCACCGTCAAGATATATCTCTTCCCAGAGTGACTGGGTCGGGGTAATGGTCCTACCAGGTCTACGGCTATCCGGCTAAAGGGCTCAGCTATGATTGGTAGGGGTACAAAGGAGCTTTAGATCAGTCGTCCTTCTTTCCCACATGCTTACAAGTATCACAGGTATGGCAATACTGTCTAATATACCCAGTTATCCCTGGCCAGAAGAATAGCTAATTTAAATGGTGAACAGTTTTGGTCACTCCAAAGTGACCGGCTAGGGGAATGTCATGTCCGATGCTAAGCAGGTCGCGTTGATATTTCTGCGGCACGACCAGCTGTCCCTTGGGCACTGGATGAGATCCCTTCCCTTCAGTCAGCCGATAAAGTCATTCCCGATCCCACTCTATCCGTTCTCATTCTAATCCCCAGGGTCCATCCCTGCCTTCTTCCAGTAACTAGCTAACATCGGGTCAGATAGTAGTTCCCAGGTAAAGTCAGTCGAGGTAGCCCAGGTAACGGGTGGTACAGTCTGGTCGGGGTTAGGGAAGTTAGGCCTAACCTGGGTCCCATCATCAAGTGCCTTTTCTGCTCGCCTGTCTTGCTGTAGGGTGGTCACGGGGAAGGCTTCTGGGGATAAATACACATGGAAAGATGAAGAAAGATGTCCCAAATCATTTCCAAGTAGAACATCTGTGGGTATATCTCTCATAACTCCAACTTCCATGTCTCTGTATCCTGAGCCCCAATCCATATGCACTTGGGCAATAGGGATGCATAAAACTTTGCCTCCAGCCACTCGCACAGCTATGGACCTCCCGGGTTTTCCCAGTCATTGTAACCATCTTGGGTTGCACCAAAGTAATAGTAGCTCCGCTGTCCCTGAGTCCTTGGGTGGGTCGCCCATTCACCCATACAGCCTTTCAGTAATGCCTGCGATTGCCAGCAACTTGTATCGAGTTTACTTCATGGAGTAGCCCAAATTCCTCTTCACCACAGCCAGTTAAGGTAGATGGTGGGGCGGCTTCCAGGTAATGAGCAGCCGCTCTGGCTGGGCCAGGGGCAGCACCGTTCCATGAAGTGACATTGACATTTCGAGGACAGTTAGCTCATTGGTGTCCCATTTGATTACACCCATAACAGCGAGGTCCGGCCTTCTTGATGGGTATAGCCGGTCGGGCCATTGCCAGGGAGGGCGACTGACTGCTGGGTGGATGGTTGGATATGGGCAGGTGCTGGTGGTGGTCTGGAGATGCCTCGAGGCTCTGGTTGGTGGGATCTCTGGGTATCCATATACTGGTCGGATAGTTCCGCTGCTTTGTCTACCGTCAAGGGCTTTTGGTCTTGGACCCACTGGCGAACTTCACTAGGGGATTGGTTGTAAAACTGTTCCAGTAAGATCAGTTGGACAGCATCCGCTAAGGTAGTTGCCTGACAGCCGGAGAACCATGCATCTATCGATCGGGACATCTGATGAGCCCATTATAGGGCTGGCCTTCTTTCCATTGTAGGCTGCAAAATTTGGACCTATGAGCCCTGGGGGGGGTTATTGCGTATCTTGCCAGCAGTCGCTCCTTGACTCGCTCGTAGTCTTTTTTGTCTTCCCCAGGTATAGCTTCAAAAGCATCCAGTGCTCGACCAGACAGCTTGCTGATGAGGATGGTGACCCAGTTAGCTTCATGAATTTCCTGGAGATGGCACTGGGTCTTGAAGACATGAAGGTACCGGTCGATTTCCTCCACCCCATCCTGGAAGGGTTGGAAAGCTGTGTAGGGAAGTTTCTTGCAGCTACCCCGTTCTGCAGCTGCAATACCCCCCATCTCTTTCTGAACCTCAAGCATTTTCAAACGTGTCATATCTGCAATTATCTTGGTGATCACCTCTTGGGGGGGTGGTGGTGCTGCATAACAACAGCCGCCACTGGATCTCTCGCTGGAGCTCGGCCATCCTGGACCCCTCCATAGCTGGCCCTCTGCTTTTGTCGCTGGCCTGGTCACTCTCCATCAACTTGGCAATTAGAGTTGCCTTTGACTTGTTGCTGGCATTCTGTCCCCTTGATTCCAGCAGATCCTTGAGTGAGCTTCGCTTAAGGCTGGAGTAGAAAAGATCCATCCGACAAGGTCCCGTTGGTGGTTTGGATGTTCCAGGCACAAGAAAGCATCCCACCGCTGCCAACCAAATGTGACGAATTTCGGACACTCTTTTGGGTATTTCCACCAAGAAGCTACTTCCCAAGTCCTGGAACACAAGACCAATGGATCTGGCTATAGAAACCCCAAGGACCAGACAACACCAGTCTTGGAGTACACCAGAAAATGAACTGCTTTATTTTTAGAAACACACTGCATTTATACAGCAAACCTTTAGATAATGGCTACTCCCATTATCTCAGACAAAGGTCACCTTACACAGTCCTATTCTCATAACAATGACCTCCTTAGACAGTCTCCCCCCCCCCATAGGACTAACTTGCATAAGAAGCCACAAGCAATTAGTGACCAGCTCTGGATAACTTAAAAACACATTATAACACAGAGTTCTCCAGGCCATGGTTCTCCTGCAGCCCAAAGTCTGTGACACCTCTCAACCAGTCGCAGCTTTCCAGTGTCATCACATACAATGAAGGACTGGCAGTACTGCATTGCATAGGAGGATCCTGAGGCCCTGCCCACATTCCAGAACTATTGGAGAACAGAGAAAAGCTCTAGCTGTCTGAGGAGCAAGGAATATGGTAATTATGTCACCTTATTCATTTCCACCTAGACCAAATGAGAAATGGGATTGAAATTTAAAAGATAGATTGAGTTCATCTGTGAAAGAGGATTTTCTCTATTAGCCTATAACTTTTGAAGAGGATGCACCACAGAGGCATGATTATAATTGCAACCCGGCTCCATGCTTCAAGGGGCCCGCGCGGCTCCCCTGTAACATTTATTTTGGCACCTGACCTGGTTAGGAGGGGTGGTGGGGGCAGCATATAGAGGAATCAGTGCCCACAATTTTCCTCCTGCAGCTGCTGAAAGCCTGCTTCTCCCCCTCTCCCTCCCACTGGCATTCACAAGCTGCAGTCGAGAAATTGAAGGGGATAGGTTCTCTATATGCCACCCCCACTGCCCCTCCTATCCAGGTTGCCTGTTTTCTACTGCCCCCGGGCCCCTGTGTGCTCCACTCATACCCCCAGCAGCACTGGTGGCTTCCCCCCTCCCCTCTCCCTCTGGCTGCTGCAGGGGATACTTTCAGAATGGAGAGCGGGCGAAGGGGCCAGTAATTTACCGGCCCCTTCCTTTTCTGAATGGACACAGTGAGTGATCAGTACCGATGGCTCCCGTGTCCATTTATAACTGAAGCATAGTAAACTGTGTCTACTCTGCTTCCGTTTGTGAATGAATGGGAAGCTCTGCACAGAGCTATTCCTGTTCATTCATTTTGTGAAGCTGAGGCTGCAGAGATGGAGATTGAGGACTGCGTTCTCAATCTCCCTTTTCTGTCTCAAAAGTGAAATATCAGAGGTCTGTTTAGACCCCTGATATGTCACCAAAGCCCCCTAATGGGGCTCCTAAAAAAAATAAAAATAATAAAAATAAAATTGTAAAAAAAAATAAAATAAGAAAATAAAATGGTAAAACATATTAAATAAAATAAAATAACAAAAATAAAAAAAACTTCTGACACCATTCACTGCCCAACTGATACCGATCACTGTCCTACTGACTATGTCCACTGCATTACTAACAAAGTCCTTGTTTTTTATTGCAATGTCTCCATTAAGCTCTATGCATATGCTGATGGACAAATCATCTGAAACTGATAGGCATATTTTGAAGTTAGGAAATCCATGTCTCTGAAATGTTGGTGTTTTTTGGGGGGTTTTTTCTGGACACGTAATTTCAACTAAAATCTGCTACATGGATCGCAGCATTGAAAGCATTTTCCTATAGCTGTTTAATAATTGCGAACAAATACCCATTGATAATGCTATAGATCCCATGAACTTGTAACTACCTGTGTTCTCTGTCTGTGTTGCTTTGTGTTGGACTTCAGAAGAGTTATGCCCCATACACACGATCGGACTTTGTTCGGACATTCCAACAACAAAATCCTAGGATTTTTTCAGACGGATGTTGGCTCAAACTTGTCTTGCATACACACGGTCACACAAAGTTGTCGGAAAATCCGATCGTTCTAAACGCGGTGACGTAAAACACGTACGTCGGGACTATAAACGGGGCAGTGGCCAATAGCTTTCATCTCTTTATTTATTCTGAGCATGCGTGGCAGTTTGTCCGTCGGATTTGTGTACACACGATTGGAATTTCCGACAACGGATTTTGTTGTCGGAAAATTTTATATCCTGCTCTCAAACTTTGTGTGTCGGAAAATCCGATGGAAAATGTATGATGGAGCCTACACATGGTCGGAATTTCCGACAACAAGGTCCTATCACACATTTTCCGTCGGAAAATCTGACCGTGTGTACGGGGCATTACTCTTCATGTTATGCAGAGGAGGAGAGGAGAAAGTAGCGCTAACTCAAAGTAGAGGGTCTTTCTCTGCAGCATGCTGGCAGGGAAGAGGCTTTTCTACATAAGCTGTGACTGCTTTCCAGAGAAAATTAACTAGACTTTGCCCACCTTTTGTTTTGATGGACCTAGACTATATTCAGCTGAGTTGTGTTGTGTTTCAACTTTACAGACTAATTAACAAACATGAGAAAGGAGAGATGTTTCATGTTTCTTGAAATGTATATAGTGATTCTCCTGACCCTCTCTCAGCATCACCTGCACAAACTATGGTGCATTTGCTGAATGTAACCACAGATGACAGAGGTGGGTCACCAGAAGAGACTAACAAAATACGATAACAATTATTACAAACCTGTGTATGTTTGGTGGAGCACCGCTCCAAGCACCAAAGTTATGGCTCTGTTCATAGGTGTGCGCGGCCTATTGCATTTGGGTGTGCACCCCAATGCTCAAACGCACATGTCTTTCTCTGCAGCCTCAGCTGCACTGGACAGTGAATGAATGGGAAGTGCTCTGTGCTGATCGGCTTCCTGTTCATTCACAAACTGACACATAGTAAAAATAGTGAGTGAGAGTATTCAGTGTGTTCATTTAGAAAAGGAAGGGGTCTGTAAATGAAATAATGATTGTTTCCTTCCCTCGCTGTCCATCCTGAAACATCCCCCGCAGCAGGGAGAGGAGAGGAGGGAAGCCAGCAGCACTGTGGTGTGGGGGCACAACATGGGGGGGGGGGCCTGGGCAGTAAGAGGCATTGGCACGACACAGAGTTATTATGGTGTACCCAGTCACACCTAGCACACCCCCTGCGCACACGCCTATGGCTCTGTTGTCCCACTATTTATGGGCTGTTGGCATATGTGCTAATCCAAGAAGCAGTGTAGCTAATCATGAGTGAAGGCCGCACACCAGACAGCTCTGAGTGCTTGAAAGGTGGTGAACAGCCTCAGCCACAGCTCGTCCCAATAGTCATAACTAAACCTTGGGGGTGGAGTGAAACATGTCAGGGGGCGGGCCTATCAGGAAGAGTTGTGGCTGAGGATGTTCTCTACCTATCAAGCACTCAGATCTGCCTGGTGTGCGGCATTCACTCACGATAAGATAAAAATCATTATAATTAGAAAAAGTGAGGGTTTGCTGCTGTCTCCTCCAACCCAGTGCCATTGGCTATAGTCAACTATAGAGGGATTTTTCCTATTGGAAGAGAAAGATTGGGATCTTTGTGAACCGTGTATGGCCACCATTACACAGTTGTGGCTCCAGTTTGTTTATAAGTATTAAGCATTCTGTATTACACCCAACAACTATACAATTCATATTTTAAATCTGATATTAATTTTTTGCCCAAACGCTCTTATTTAAGCCTTGATAAGTGTAATGAAGAGCTTTTTAATCTGTCATAAATTCCTCAATGATCACAGTATCAAAATACTTCATATGAAAGGCAAACCACAAGCTTACGTCCTTCTCCATAATTTACTAAATAAAGTATAATGTTTATCAGAGCTTACAAATCAATCAGGACAGTTTAATTTGGCAGGAACCAAGACGTCGCTATTTATAAATGCTATAAAGATCAAATGTAAACCATTAGGTTATTTTTATACCAGAGAAATGTAGAGAATAAAATGATGTTTGGTGCTATTGAAATATTTATTGATTGCTTAAAAGGAAAGTTATTTCCACCTTCATTCTGCATGAAAAGAGTTTGTATATTTTCCTCAAAGCATACAGTGTCTAATCCCAAAAACAAAAAAAAAAGATATATTGTAGCTTGCTAGTTACTAGTTTTTTTTTTTTTTTCCAGGTTTTTTCACTTTTTTTTTTTGCCAATAAAAAAAAATAGAAACCCCCCCCACATAGACAACCCTATACCAACACTGTATCTTGGCCTAGGCCCAACAAGGCCCAGGCTTAGGGCAGCACTTTGCGGGGAGGTGGCAAAAAAGCCGCCTCCTGCACGGAAAAAACAGCCTCTTTCCGGCTCCCGCACAAAAAGAGTCCCCGCTGTCTTGTGCTACACTGTAGCGCCAGTTTATGGGGTGTACTGGCCAGGGGGCAGGGTCCAGGAGACAAATCGGTCTGGCGCCCCCATATGATAATACCAACTGGTGGCTGGTGACTGGCCTGACATTCGGACAGACCGGCACCCGCCAGACCCAGTGCACACTGCCTGCACACCACTGCAGCACAGGCCGCCATTTTTCCTTGTCTTGGGGTTGCTGTGGGGCTGTGTGGGAATAGCCACAAAACACAGTCCCACTACAACTGGTGTGAAAGGACCCTTAAGCAGGTCAAAGATTAGAAAATTGCTTGATTCCCCCATCAACACTGAATGTAGAGCTATCATGTTCACCAGGCTGGGGGGCATGGGGAGACATCCCTGCCGGGAGAACACAGCGATTTACAGAAGACAGGGTGGGTCTTAACCACTTGCGGACCAGTCTCAGCAGTTATATTGTGGCAAGGTGGCTCTATTGCGCAAATCGCCATACCGGTATGGCGCTTCGTGTGATAGATACAGCGGCACGCCTGCTCGCGGCGTGGTGCTGATGCGCGTGCCTAGTGGCCGCGATGTCTGCCTGCCACCTGTTGTGCAATCTCATATTAGCCAATGTATTTCATATTATATATATTGATTTGCATATATTTTATTGATAATTATTATTATTATTTATATTATTATATAGTAGTGGTTTTATCAATATTATTATTCAATAAGTAAAGCAACAATTATTAATCTTTAATAATGTATACTGTGTTTTCCATAGATTTAGAAAGTCTTCATTTATAAGTGTTTAACTTTAAATGACCTCTGCTTTATGACAAGTACTTGTACACAGGTGTTCTCGAAAATGTATTAAGATAGTCTACTGGGTGAAAGTTCATTAGAATAGATTCAAGTAATATAGAATTGTCTCAGACAGATAAGAAAACAGGTGGTTAAAATAATTAGGTGGAATACAGGAAAGTTATGTACAGAACATTAATTAAGTTTGACAGGGTCAAACAAAGGTCTGCTTGTGCCCTCATTAAAACTGTTAAAATACATGCATATAGTGAAACATATAAAACATCTGGGGGGGGTATTGAAAGTTAATTGTCTCAAAGTTGTAAATCTGCAAATCCTTGAAGCTAGTTAAATCTTATCAAGATAAGGAGAGTTTGATAACACAGCTGGGTGCCAGACTGTCTCTATACAGGTGTTTTTAATTGGACAAAAACAGTTATAAATCACTTTAATGAACATATAGGAATTTTGGGAATAATTAAGTTTATCTGGTTGTAGAACAGGTGTCAGATTTATGGTTGGTTACTTTGACGTAGATCTTAGCGACCAATCATATGTAAGAGAGATGTTAAGATATGACTTGTAAAAGTGTATATAAATGCAAGCTCTGCAATTGTTAGACAGACAAGTCAGATAGGAGCTCATAAGGCTGAACTCTATGTATGCTGCCCTATTGCACGGGTCATAGAGGTCAGAACCAATGGGCAAGTATCTGTCCTAACTTGTCCCCTCGGACAAGTCAGATAGGAGCTCATAAGGCTGAACTCTATGTATGCTGCCCTATTGCACGGGTCATAGAGGTCAGAACCAATGGGCAAGTATCTGTCCTAACTTGTCCCCTCGGACAAGTCAGATAGGAGCTCATAAGGCTGAACTCTATGTATGCTGCCCTATTGCACGGGTCATAGAGGTCAGAACCAATGGGCAAGTATCTGTCCTAACTTGTTTCCTCGGACAAGTCAGATAGGAGCTCATAAGGCTGAACTCTATGTATGCTGCCCTATTGCACGGGTCATAGAGGTCAGAACCAATGGGCAAGTATCTGTCCTAACTTGTCCCCTCGGACAAGTCAGATAGGAGCTCATAAGGCTGAACTCTATGTATGCTGCCCTATTGCACGGGTCATAGAGGTCAGAACCAATGGGCAAGTATCTGTCCATAACTTGTCTCCTCGTACGAGTCAGAGAAGACTTCTTAATTTGTTCCAGAATGTGGTCTCAGGTGAATTTCCCTCAAGAACTTGGTCGAGCTGGAACCCAGGACTCTGTGAGGGGACCAGACCACCGGCAGATCGGCTGGTCCCTATCAGGTGAGAGGTCCCCAAGAATTGGCAGTAAAGACCCATTCTGGTTCAAGGTGAGAACAATTCACAATTGTTTAAATTTGGTTAGAGGATAAGAATATTTATATCTAATATGCTTACTTGTAAGAAACTGTATAAATTAGATCTGTATTTTGTAATACTTTGAACATAAACCTGTATGTTATCAGCTGTTAATAAACCTGCATTGCTGAAGTTCTGCCTGGTTCGATACTTTACTATTCTACTTCACACCCGCGATTGCTCCACAGAGAGGTGGAACGGGGATCTGCAATGTAAACAAAGCAGACCCCAGTTCTGTCAGGGGAGTACAGTGTGATCGTCTGTTCTTAGTGATTAGGAAGGGCGATCTCTCTGCACTCCCAGTCAGTCCACTCCCCCCACAGTTAGAAACACCTCCCTAGGACACGCTTAACCCCTTAATCGCCCCCTAGTGTTAACTCCTTTCTTCCCAGTGTAATTTATACAGTAATCAGTGCATTTTTATAGCACTGATCGCTGTACAAATGTCACTGATCCCACAAAGTGTCACTTAGGGTCAGATTTGTCTGCCGCAATGTCGCAGTCCTACTAAAAATCGCTGATCCCTGCCATTACTAGTAAAAACAATAAAAAAATAAAAAGTCCCTAAATCTTTCCCCTATTTTGTAGATGCTATAAATTTTGCGCAAACCAATCAATATAAGATTATTGCGATTTTTTTTTTTTTTACCAAAAATATAAAAAATATTAGCCTAAACTGATGAATAAATTGTTGATATATATATATATATATATATATATATATATATATATATATATATATATATATATATATATATATATATATATATATATATATTTTTTTTTTTTTTGGATATGCATTATAGCAGAAAGTAAAAAATGTTGTTTTTTTTTTCAAAATTGTCAGTCTTTTTTTGTTTATAGCGCAAAAAATAAAAACCACAGAGATGATCAAATACCACCAAAAGAAACTCTATATGTGGGAAAAAAGGACATAAACTTTGTTTGGGTACAACGTCGCACGATCACGCAATTGTCAGTTAAAGCGACGCAGTGGCATATCGTAAAAATGGCTTGGTCATTAAGGGGGTAAATCCTTCTGGGGCTGAAGTGGTTAAACAGGAAGGGGTGTTGAACTGACAGGAAGGGGTGGGCCATATTTAAATTAAGGGGTGCACGAGTTTAGTCAGGCCTATGGCAACACAACCTTAAAATAAGGTTGTGTTGCCCTATACCCACTGTTGATTCAGAAGAAGGCAAAATAAACCCCAAGAAACATGATTCAATTTGCTCCAGAGAGGGAAAAAAATTACCTTCCTTAGCCCCAGTAGGCAATTGGATATTCCCTGGGTCAACAATTCTCTGGTGTTATTACCTAAAAATGTTAGTATCCTGTTACTTTTTGTACATTTAGAAATGCATCCAGCTATTTTTAAAATATTCTACTGAGCTGTCCAGAACTAGTTCTTGGGGGAGCACATTTTAGCAACACATATGCCCCGTACACACGGTCGGACATTGATCGGACATTCCGACAACAAAATCCATGTATTTTTTCAGACGGATGTTGGCTCAAACTTGTCTTGCATACACACGGTCACACAAAGTTGTCGGAAAATCCGATCATTCTGAACGCGGTGACGTAAAACACGTACGTCGGGACTATAAACGGGCAGTAGCCAATAGCTTTCATCTCTTTTTTTATTCTGAGCATGCGTGGCACTTTGTGCGTCGGATTTGTGTACACACGATCGGAAATTCCGACAATGGATTTTGTTGTCGGAAAATTTTATAGCCTGCTCTCAAACTTTGTGTGTCGGAAAATCCGATGGAAAATGTGTGATGGAGCCTACACACGGTCGGAATTTCCAACAACAAGGTCCTATCACACATTTTCCGTTGGAAAATCCGACCGTGTGTACGGGGCATTACTGTGAAGAAGCCCCTCCATATGTAGGGGGTTTAATCTCTTTTCCTCCACTCGGTAATCATGAGAATACATACTTCTTGTCCATGGGTGGCTATGCTTACTCACTAGACTATATCTATGGAAGCAGCCATGGTTGCCACCCAAACTGGAATCCAATGGCACACCTTAATACGTATTAAGTAAGGTGATGAGATTAGTGGACTGGCTTTGCTTTTATTTCATCCCATAGGAAGTTACAAGGATACTGCATTTCTGGCAAGAAGTACTTTGTGTACTTGCTAAAAATTTTCTTAGCCTGAAAATAAAAACTAATGCATCCTCCACATGTAAGTAAGTCTACTAACTGTTAAGCTGCAATATATTTAAAACAAAAATTAATTCCATCCCCAACTCCACGCTAAGAAAAAAAATTCTTATTACTAAAAAAAAACAAAATTGTAAAAATAGTGAAAACACTTGCTGCTGCAATATACAGTATATCCCTGATCCTATATCCAAATATGTGGATCCAATCTTTTAAAACCCACCATGCAGCACTACTAATTAACCCATACTATAAGTAAAGAATATTATTAAAGCTTCAAAAATAAATTCACAAACTCTTCAAATTCATGATGTGCGAAAGTGCGTAGTGCAAATGATTGTGCAGAAACATTAAATGAAAACATTAAATTCAATCATAAAATAAAGTCCACTTAAAAAAAAAAGTGCTCTGAGTGCGATGTTTTCTCTTCATTCAAGATTGTGAACACTCTATGCAATGCATCCCGCTCCCATTAGGTCACAGACTCACCAAATTGAATTGCCTTTCTGAAAACATATAGGCAACAATCATTTATTTGACTCCACAGTAGGGGCAGTTCAAATTATTTCTTCCAGCAGGTAATTCTCGTCCAGAATAGATGTTATGAACGCCAAGGAAAAAAGAAATAGCAGCACAATCATGTAATTCCGTAAATCCACCAATTTTTATTTCATCAATCCTTTAAAATGCTAATTATAAGCACAGGTGATTTCTCAGCTTGTCTCTGAGCCGTCAGGACCATGTGTTCACAATGCGGACAGCTGCCAGCTATAGCTGTCACTTTCATGAGCCTCTGGTCTTTATTCTCTCTAGACAGCCTGCACACTCACATAGATTGAACCACACCCCAACAGGATCATCTTTATTTATAGCGTTGTTTAATTCATAGCGCCGCATGCTGGATTTGAAAAGATTGGATCCACATATTTGGCTATATTACATTTTTTGTTATTTGGTAAAGGAGATGTATGGGGTTATAAAAAAAAAAAAAAAAACATACATACTCACCTCCATGCTGCAGCATTGCTGTGACTCTAAGGGCTCTTTTACGCTTGCTTCAAAACATGGCAATTAGCACACGTTTTTAAAGCACTCTGAACACCAATCAAAGCACCTGTCACTAAATGAAATGGTTACCTTCCAGTCCTGGTCACAGTGTTGTTTGCTTTACTTCGCTTCGCTCTTCTGCGCTTCAAAAATTATAACCTCTGTTGATTTCATCTTGCTTCAGTGCTTCTCCAAAGACCAGATACAAGCCAATCAGAGCGCTCCTTAACCTCACCTGCCGCTGTACAGGAGCTTTAATTGAGTGTTATCACTTTTCCTTTTGAAAAAATAGAAAACCAACACAGACAGGGCATTTGCCAATCTTCATTAAAGCTTAAAAAAAGCATCACAGAAGCTTCAAAAACACATATTTAAGCATGTTGAAATGGTGGGCATTTTAATGTGTGTTAAAGTTGAAAACCTAAGTAAACGAGCCGTAATCCAGATAAGTGAACAATCACTACTGACGATCACTCAACTCCCAGTCCACTCTGAGCAGAGAGCAGTAACTGTCATTCACCGCTCTCTGCTATGCTCTCCAGTGCTCAGCGGAACACGGGCAAGAGAGGAGGTGGGAGCAGCTGGCTCAGGCTCTTAGATGTGTGCTGAGAGGCTTAACCAGCTGCCAATGAGGCATCTGGGGGGATCCTAATATTGCTGTTGGATCCTTCCAGAGTCTGGAGTGGCTCTGTGACATCAGAGGAGAGTGTGCATTCTTGTGGCCCACAAGAGAAGTATGGCCAACAAAAACTTTGGGCATGCTTCTCTTTTAAGTTATGCCTTAAAGTGGATGTAAACCTGATTCATGAAATTTGACCTAAGCACATACAGTATGTCTGATGTCTTCAGCTTGCTATATTCCTTGGAAAGTGCACATCATGTTAGAAATGTTCTCTTCCTGCTCAGCACTGGGAGTGGATTCTTACCATACACTGTGTGACAGCTGAATGGAGGAAAGGCACACCCCCCACTCCACATAGGCCGAGGAAGGAAGGAATGTGCAGAGCTGTACTGTGAATAGACAAGCTCTCTGCTAATCTATTTATAGCACCCACCCCGACACAAATTTCAGGCTGGTTTTATCTTGGTTGTCGGAAAACTTGTCAGAAGTTATCATGCTGATAACAGAAGAACGAAGCAGCAGAAAGACACAAGACTTAGGGCTTTGGAAAGAGATAAGAAAACACTATATATACAGTATCTCACAAAAGTGAGTACACCCCTCGCATTTTTGTAAATATTTTATTATATCTTTTCATGTGACAACACTGAAGAAATGACACTTTGGGCCCATTTTGGACATTTTCACTTAGGGGTGTACTCACTTTTGTTGCCAGTGGTTTAGACATAAACGGCTGTTGGTTGAGTTATTTTGAGGGGACAGGGAATTTACTCTGCTATACAAGCTGTACACTCACTACTTTACATTGTAGCAAAGTGTCATTTCTTCAGTGTTGTCAATGAAAAGATATAATAAAATATTTACAAAAATGTGATCCCACTGCCTTGCTAAAGAAGCTGAGGTAAAAAGGTGATAGATTGGCCAAGCATGTCTCCAGACCTAAGCTCTATTGAGCATCTGTGGGGCATCCTCAAATGGAAGGTGGAGGAGCGCAAGGTCTCTAACATCCCCCAGCTCTGTGACGTCGTCATGGAGGAGTAGAAGAGGACTCCAGTGGCAACCTGTGAAGCTCTGGTGAACTCCATGCCCAAGAGGGTTAAGGCAGTGCTGGAAAATAATTAGTGGCCACAGAAAACTATTGACACTTTGGGCCCAATTCGGACATTTTCACTTAGGGGTGTACACACTTTTGTTGCCAGAGGTTTAGACATTAATGGCTGTGTGTTGAGTTATTTTGAGGGGACAAGAAATTTACACTGTTATACAAGCTGTACACTCACTACTTTACATTGTAGCAAAGTGTAATTTCTTCAGTTTTGTCACATGAAAAGATATAATAAAATAGTTACAAAAATGTGAGGGGTGTACTCACTTTTGTGAGATACATGTAAAACGTATGTAGGGAGATTTGTTTAACCTCTGTGTATCATCTGAGGCTGTTTACACCCACTTTAAAGAGATTCTGTCAATTTAGGCACTCGTACTGACACTTTCTCTCCCCATCCCAACCCCTCTGCAACCCACTATTACTCGCCTTCCCCACATTACACCACTGTTCCATTGGTATCCAAGTTTACACAGAATTATTGACTTCTTCCCTTTTACCATGTCCCATTGTTTGAGCTTGGTGACTGGCTGCTCAGGTCTGGGCAATAGATCCTGTGAGAATGTCACTTGTTTTCCTGTATGCGTTAGCACCAGGCATTTAATACCTGCTGTATCACTGTGCTTAAATGAGGAATGTGACAGATCCTCTTTAAAGTGCATGTAAACCCACCACAACCATCTCATAGGTGTTAACATGTTGATGTTGTTTTAAAAATCTTTATGATTTTTAAAATGGCATCCTTCTGAATAATTCACATATAAAATATAAAGACATATATATGGCACTTTTTTTGTGGTTAGCGCAGTGTTTTTTATTTATCATTAGTTAACATTAACTATCGGGTTTATTAGGCAAGCTGACAACATTGCTGCTAATTGCAAGGCAGTCGCATAGCATTGTCAACCCATAACAGGAATGTGCTGTTAATGATAGGAAGTAAGAAAAAGTGCAATACATTTCCAAAAAATTATTTGCAATCTGTATAAAGCAAGGTGTGATGTGTTGGTTTATATAATACAATTATGAACGTATGAATATATCTATGGAAGAAGGCATGTTGATTTCTAATTGTTACACAATGTACTTTTGGAAATCAATGGACACTCTTCTACGCATTTAAATCAGGTCTACTTTAAAACTATTAAAGAAAAAAGTTAGGACTTAATGGCTGTAGACCACCAATGCAGAGTTTGCATTCACGTACACCTTCAATCTCTACTTCATTCAGTCACTCAACAGCAATCTTTCACTCCTTATTGATTAATTTTTTGAAGCTAAAGTATGATTAACCTAGGTGTTCATCTTGTCTAAAGCTTTTGAGGACCACAGAAGCAAGCAGAGAAAGGAACACAGCAGATAAAACAAGAAACCAGACAGGTGATCATGGTGGTGAACAGGAATCGACAGTACAAGCTTAAAAATAGGCAAAGCACATTAGACATCATATGTTATATAATTAAAGAATATCTAAACCTTAGAACAAACATTTATTATATTGCAGCTTACCATTCCTTAAATGTGACAGTTGTACTGGTTTTCATTTTTCAGGATGAGAACATTTTTAGCAAGTACAGAAAATACTAGAAATGTTGTGTTCTCGTAACTTCCTGGGAGCTGAAATTAAAGCACAACCAATGATATCCTCCTTGTAAGTTATCTTCTCTTAATTACTAATGCCTCCCCCCCATGTAATTGAATTGAAGAAACGAAGACATGTTTGAAGTCCAGTACATGAGTGAGCACTGTCTTGCTAGGGTAGGATCAACAAGTGAAAATAACAGAATCAACTGCATTATAAGATCAATTACACGCTGCTGCTTGGGGCCCAAAAAATATAATAAAAAATATGAGTGTACCTGTTCTTCAAAGTGAACCTGCACTGTGAAAAACTATTATTATTATTTCAGGTACTTATATAGCGCCATCAATTTACACAGTGCTGTACATATATATTATATATTCACATCAGTCCCTTCCCTCAAGGAGCTTACAATCTAAGGTCCCTAGCTGACATTAATACATACACATATTAGGGCCAATTTGGATATGAATCAACTAACCTACTAGCATGTCGTTGAAGTGTGGGAAGAAACTGGAATACCTGGAGGAAACCCACACAGGCAGAGGGAGAACATGCAAACTCCATGTAGGTAGTGCCATGGTTGAGATTCAAACTGACGACCCTAGTGCTACCATATGGATGTGCTAACCACTTATGCCCCGTACACACGGTCGGATTTTCCGATGGAAAATGTCCGATCGGAGCGTGTTGTCGGAAATTCCGACCGTGTGTGGGCTCCATCGGACATTTTCCATCAGATTTTCCGACACACAAAGTTTGAGAGCAGGAGATAAAATTTTCCGACAACAAAATCCGTTGTCGGAAATTCCGAGCGTGTGTACACAAATCCGACGGACAAAGTGCCACGCATGCTCAGAATAAATAAAGAGATGAAAGCTATTGGCCACTGCCCCGTTTATAGTCCCGACGTACGTGTTTTACGTCACCCCGCGTTTAGAACGATCGGATTTTCCAACAACTTTGTGTGACCATGTGTATGCAAGACAAGTTTGAGCCAACATCCGTCGGAAAAAATCCTAGGATTTTGTTGTCGGAATGTCCGAACAAAGTCCGACCGTGTGTACGGGGCATTAGACTAGATTCTTTAGCATTGCTGTGTTCAATGCAACTAAATTGAGTGAATTAACCTACCAGCATGTCTTTGGAGTAAAACTAGTGCTATAAACTAGTGCTTCTGAAAAATTGGTAGCATAAGATGGTGGAATATAGTCTTTTTTTTTACTAACTAATGCCCACTTTAGACAAAGCAAGACATGGTGCCTGCACAATCTATCACGAGAAATAGAAACTCAAAAGATAGTGGACACCTAGTGGTAGAAAATAATTACTTTGGGGGACTCTAATATAGACAAGGTGAGTATTGCATCCAGAGCTGCAGTTTTCTTTTACACTTCCTGCGGTGCCATTTTTTAAAATTTTACTGCCCCAGGTTGTTCTGTGTGACATTTGCAGAAAAAGACCACGTTCAGCTCATTTCCATTTGTGGATGAAAGTGTGAAAAAACATGTTCTAGGTGTGTGTGAAACTATCAAGGCAGTTTGAGGATCTTGCTATTAAAATCTTTATCTTAAAGTGGTTGTAAACCCTCCCTACTGACTTTAATCTATAGGTAAGCCTAGAATAAGGCTTACCTATAGGTAGTGGAAATATCTCCTAAACATGCGCCGTTTAGGAGATATTTCACTTGTAGTGTGCCGATGATGTAATAGGTGCATGCGCTGTGAAGAAACGGACCTCCATGCTGTTTCGTTTGCAGGTAAGTGTCACATAATGGGCTAGTATGCGATGCATACTAGCCCATTATGCTTTTAATTTGCAGGCTTTGCAGGGAGCAAAAGAGGAAGTAAAACCCATCATGGTTTACTTCCTCTTTAAAAATTAACTCAATGCAGAAATAAAAGGCAAATGAATGCAGCTCTTTATTCATTAATGCTTCATTAAATTTATTCTTTAAATGCAAGAACAGTAAGTGCTTGAATTTGACTTGGTACCAGCCTTTTTCAATCCTCTGTACAGCTGAACTCAACTGGGGTAGGGAAAAGCAGCATAAGAAGCCAACCAGTTGTGCTGCAATGCAAAGAGCACGATAGGAGGAGAGAGCAGAGTGACAAAAATAAGTTAATTAATGTATTGCTTCTTTCCTCGCAGCTGTTGGAGGTACAAGACCTTTAAGTGTTACTAAATTGCAAAAAAAAAAAAAAAATAGGTCACTTTCTCTGCAGACAGAGCTATGAAGTGTGACTGTGTTAAAAAATCTCAGAACTGGAATGACAGAAATACAAACCCCTTGATAAAGCAACTCCCATATACCGTATGTATTTCATATGTATTTAGCTGTTTTGCCTGAAGTTCTGTATTACTGTTATTTTCTATTCATAGAGCAAAGGCAAATCATAGTTGTCATGTACTACTTCAGGTAAGCAAGAGAGGTGAAATAAGTGATCCTATGAGGACTTGATCATTTGGAAACAATTCAGATTTCCCTGTGTATGCAAAGCTTTACATTTACATCATTAACTCATGGAACATTACAATTTCATTATATCAACTGTTCTGGGCAAGATATTGTAATCAGTATCTTGTTAAAACAAATGTTCATCCTGCTTTCATTTAGCAGTTGTGCTGAGACACTGGACAAAACAATGCTTCATTGACTTTTCATTTGTTTTGCAGATCATGAGAAGAATTCAGAACAGTTCATCTTCCATCTCTGACGCACCACATTAAGAGACGGAAGCCATTGTGTCTCCAGCCTAACACACTTGGGAATGATGCTGAATAACAACTTGAGTATAACAAAGAATGTCACAGAAATCCACTCTGCAAGCTTAGGCCTGGTTCTAGGGACCATATCATTTTTTACAGTCATCATGAACATTTTAGTGTTGTATGCTGTAAAAACCGAGCGCAAACTTCATACGGTTGGAAACCTGTACATTGTCAGCTTATCTATTGCAGATCTTATTGTAGGTATGGCCGTTATGCCCCTTAACATTGTGTATCTCCTAAATCATGATTGGATACTTGGAAGACCAGCATGCCTCTTTTGGTTGTCTATGGACTACGTTGCTAGTACAGCCTCCATATTTAGCCTTTTTATTCTCTGTATTGATCGTTATCGTTCAATCCAGCAGCCGCTGCAATACTTAAAGTACCGTACAAAGACCCGAGCCTCTGCAATGATATCAGGAGCATGGCTTTTGTCCCTGACTTGGGTTATACCAATTTTGGGATGGCATGTGTTTGCAAACGGTGGAGTTCGATCAGTACCAGAACATATGTGCGAAACAGAGTTCCACAAAGTGACCTGGTTTAAAGTTCTTACAGCCATATTAAATTTTTACATTCCATCTTTGCTAATGTTGTGGTTTTATGCCAAAATTTACAAGGCTGTAAGGGAACACTACAAACATCGACAGCTTATTAATGGTTCCTTCCAACTGTTTTATGGCAGTAAATTTGTTAGAAATGTGAAGGTGCTCAAAAAATCTAAAGACTGTGTGAGGCGGCAGTGTCCTAATGGAAATCTTATGGTTCCTGAGACAAATTTTCACAGCCATTACACCACAGTTTCTAATGTTTTTACACAACAAAAAAACACTCAAGAACATTTCCAAATAGAAGAATATGAAGCTCAACAGGGATATGAACCATGTGATAATAAGGTTGTTAAGTTGCACTGTTTTCCTCTTGCTATAATACAGGCCCACCCAGAAGAGTGCCGAAACTACGTCACAGTCAACAGAAAAAAACTGAAAGACCAGTGTCTGGATAACCTGGATGTGACAGACGAAGACCATACATTTGCAGAAGCAGGTTCTTGCATCTTAGAGACAAGTCACGTGGAAGACAACAACACAGAAAATGCTGAGGGATCTGAACCCCAAGTCTCTGGGAACCTTAGCTATCTGAAACATACTTGGCAGAGGTTCCGCACCCATTCCAAACAGAACATCCAAGGACTTCATATGAATAGGGAGAGAAAAGCGGCTAAGCAATTGGGTTTCATTATGGCAGCATTTATGTTGTGTTGGATCCCATACTTTGTTCTTTTTATGGTCATAGCATTTTGCCAAGACTGCTTTAACCACAATTTTCACATGTTTACTATTTGGCTAGGTTACATCAATTCAACACTGAACCCTCTTATCTATCCCTTGTGTAATGAGAATTTCAAAAAGACATTTAAAAAGATATTTCATGTTAAGTTAAACTGTGGTGTTTGTAAAAAGGAAACGTTTACAATGTGCAGCTATAAATGAACTTGAGGACAAATCAGAAAATACAGGATTTCAGTATTATCATTCAGTGTTTTACAGGAGATTTTCATTTTCAGAAAAAATGGAAACAGGTTGTAATGTCCAGCAGCTATCTGCTCCAACCAACTTCCAACCAACCTAACTAGCAGAACCAACTACAGCACTCTCAGA
This sequence comes from Aquarana catesbeiana, assembly GCF_042186555.1. NCBI lineage: Eukaryota > Metazoa > Chordata > Amphibia > Anura > Ranidae > Aquarana > Aquarana catesbeiana. Next base: position 80,861,762 of record NC_133330.1, on the reverse strand, counting down.
GCACTCAAAGCTGGTAGAAATTTAAAGTCAGATACCTTGTTGGTGTCAAATGCTTCAGGGGTCTTTGAATGGATTTCACTAATGATGGGAACCAAAACCATTGAACGCTACTCCCCTACTGAAGATGTTTTCACTTTTCTTAACAATGGAAAACTCATATGTCACTGTTTATAGACTGGAACACTGTTTTACTCACTGTTTTATGTTATCTGTAAAAAACTTTAATATTGTCTTAATATTGTTGGAATTTCGTATGGACTACTTGCAGTAAGTTATTGTTGAGCAATTAAAATAGTCAGTATCTGACATAACCCAGAGACATACAATAAGTATTTCTAAGAAAAATCTCAAAAAATGTGTATGAAAGACAATGTTTCCTCCTTACTATGTTGTTAAATGTGACCAGCTTGTGAAGTTTACACTAGTAATTGTATAGGCATTGGCTTGAAACAGTTTGGACAATTTCTCTCTTTTACATCTTGCTACTGACAGTGGAAATGATTTTCAGGCTTCCTTCATGACCGATAGGTAAAAAGATACAATTTTATTCTTAATGCGTGACATCAATTATTTAAAGCCGAGCTCCAGCCCCCCCCCCCCCCCCCCAGAAAATTAAAAGTCAGCAACTACAAATACTGTAGCTGCTGACTTTTACTATTAGGTCACTTACCTGTCCAGGGATCCCGCGATGTTGACACCCCAGACAATTTTTTAATCGGCTCTTGGGTGCTGCCGCCGCTGCCATCTCTTGTAGGGGAAACGGACAGGGAAGCATTGTGGCTTCACACAAGGCTTCACTGTCAGTTTCCCTTACAAGAGATGGCAGCGGCAGCACCCAAGAGCCGTTTGAAAAATCGGCTGGGGTGCCAACATCGCGGGATCCCTGGACAGGTAAGCCAGTTCCCTACTGTGCATGCACTTTGTGACTGGACCAGCAGCGGGGGCAGGAGGAGGGGGGCCAAACTTCTGGGTGACTGCGCTGTGGTGAAGTCACCTGGAAGTGGGAGCGGGTACCTGTCAATAACAATTATCCGCTCCCCCCCCCCCCCGAAAAGTGCCAAATGTTGCAGCGGAGGGGGGGGGGAGCAAACAAGCTGAGCTTCCCTTTTAAGGTGTATATATGAGCAAATGAAAAATGCATCTCTGCAATATATCTGCATTAACCAAGCACAGAAAAATACTTGATTCTGTCAGAAATCCAGTGCGCCCCCTAGAATTCTGTTGTAGATTGACAATGCTGCCTCTTCTACACTGAAATCCCAACAGTGTAATCAACCCTAAAGCCTCCCTTGCTGGACTACAGAACATATTATCCACTCCTCATCTCTGTAAGATGAGGGGTGGGTGTTCTGTGGTCCATCAGGGGAGACCTTGGGGCTTAAAACAGAAAGTTAAAAGCTTGCTGGACTTACTGAAGGTCAACAGACATTTTCTATACATGCATATGTACAGTTTTTATTTTTTATTTTTTCCAGACATACACTTTAGCAAAGAGCTGAAAATATTATTTTGAATCAGAAATTACTTATGACAACAAATTAGCCAAGTAAATTAAAGAAATTCATTCTGATTGGCTGTTTTCATACTCTGCGTTGAGACTTGAGTCAACATCATATAAGAGAATGAGCAGTAAAGAACAATCTAACTTAACTCAATATTTAAGAATATATTTTCTCAATAATATAAAACATGTTTAATATGTACAAATTGTTTTACAAAGCATTTTCTAAATGTATGTTAACTGTACTTTTATTCACAATATTTTACATGACCGAGAATTATACCATATTGATGCGGCTGCTACTCCGAGCAAACATAAACATCTTAAAGTGAACCTGCACCCAGACTATGAACAACTATTTACACATTATTAACAAGTAGTAAAAGATATTTAACCACTTACCGACTGCCTAACTGGGAAAATACATAATGAATTTGACATTTAATACTGGAGTTATGGCTGCGGCTAGATGCCATAACCCTGGTATTCATTTTTCTCTCAGGCACCTGTCTTTCTAATAAAAGTAATCCGAGCAGTGGATTCGCGGCTGGATCACTTTTAGCAGCGGCGAGGGGTCCTCCTGGATGATCAGTAGCTCCGGGAACCGATTTGGTCCTGGCAAGTGCTGGTCACAGAGATGAGTGAAGGAAAGATGACCTCCATGCATCTCTATGGCCCTATGGCCTTAGGAGGACCGGAGTGATGTCATGATGTCACTTCCAGTTCCAGCCCAAGGCCATTTTTTTTAAAGCAAAGCTTTTTTTTTTTTTTTTTTTTTTTATCTTTTTCTTTTAAAGATAAAGGAGAGATTTGGGGTCTTATAGATCCCAGATCTATCCATAAAGAGTACCTGTCACGCTGTATTGTTATCGCAAGGGATGTTTACATTTTTTTCAATAGCAATAAAAGTGAGCAAACCATTTTTTTAATGGGACAGTGTAAAATTAAAAAAATAAAAAATAAAATAAATAAATAGTAGAAAGCCCAAATTTTTAAAGCGCCACCATCATGCAGTGGTGAACTCATACATAGGTCGAGCCCACATATGTAAACGGTGTTCGCACCACATATGTAAGGTTTTGCCGCAAACATCAGAGCGAAAGCAATAATTCTAGAATTAGACCTCTTCTGTAACTCTAAACTGGTAACCTGTAAAAATGTTTAAATCATCTCCTATGGAGATTTTTAAGTACCACAGTTTGGCACCATTCCATGAGCGTGCGCAATTTTAAAGCATGACATGCTAGGTATCTATTTACTCAGCAAAAAACATTGGGTTATCTTGTGTTTTTTTTATTTATTAAAGTGTATTTTTTTCCCCCAAAAATTGCGTTTGAAAAACTGCTGTGCAAAAAACATGTGACATAAAAAATTGCAACAACTGCCACTTTATTCTCTAGGGCAGTGGTTCTCAACTCTAGTAGTCAGGACCCACCAACAGGCCAGATTTTAAGTATTACCTTGGGGAGATGCAGACTAGAATACTGCAATCACTGAGCAGCAAATGATATCACCTGTGATGTACTTCAGTTATCTTGCAAACCTGGCCTGTTAGTGGGCCCTGAGGACAGGAGTTGAGAACCACTGCTCTAGGGCCTCTGCTAAAAAATATATCTAATAGACATGTGCATTCGTTTTCGTCCGAATGCATTTTCGTCCGAATTTCAGGTATTTTCGTTATCGTTTTAACAAACGATAACGAAAGTGCAGAATCCGAAAAATGAAAGATCCGACATAAACAAATGCTTTATTTTCATTTTCGTTGCTACAACAGTTCGATGTAGATAGGAGATTCGACATGATGATGACAATAACAATCTGTGTCTATCAAACCTGTGGTCAAATGTGCCTAACTTTAACTCTATTAGTCCAAGATTATTCTACATAGAGAGAAAAGATTCGACATAGAGAGAAAAGATTCGACGTAGGGGAGAAAAGATTTGAGGTAGGGGAGAAAAGATAAATAAAAATAATGATGATGATGAATGTTATTGGCTGATTGTAACCAAAGAGGAGGAGCAGTAAAATAGCTAGAACTAAGTACACACGTAGTTTGGCTTATGGTGTCTGTTGAAAGTTCTAAGAAGATTTGACGGAGCAGGTAAACTATACGGCGTCGTGCAGTTTAGCTGCTCCGTCAAATTTTCTTTGAACATTCGACAGACACCATAAGCCTTCAATGATAGATTCGACCTTAATTTGGATCTTCGGACGAATGCAATTTTTAACGAAAAACGAAATAAATAAAAACGAATTTCGGGAGTTACTAAATAAATTTATTTTTCGGACGAAAACGAAATTCCGAAACTAAATATTTCAGTGTGCACATGTCTATGTTTGGGAGTGTAATTTTCAGCAAAAAATACAGATTTTCACTTGTAAACAAAAAGTTACATGTTTCTCATTCACATAGCATAACTTGCCTTTTTTAGATGTTCTGTTCTGGAAATTCCAGCACTGTAAAATCCTACTAATTCTCTTTTTTTCTGAGGGGGCTGGTCAGCTTTGTTTGTCATAATTAACTCTGTACTGTGCAGGCAGATCTTCATTGTCAGTTGTAAACTAGATTTAAACACTGCCTGCCCCAACAAAGGGTTAAAGGTTTAGAAACTGATCAGGCTGCCAAGATTCTGTTCCCAAAAGAACTGTAATTTTAGTGCCTCTGTTGTATACTCTGAGGGTCCATGCACACTGGGCTTAAAGAGGAAGCAAACCCTAATATGCATTGCATAGTAGCCCATTATGTGTCACTTACCTGATAAAGGAGCCTGCGATGTCGCCGCTGTCCCCTCTTCCACGAAGCGTCCATCTTCCTTCCGGGTATCGCTGCTGCAGCGATGTGACTGACCGGAGCAGCGATGACGTCACTCCGGTGCATGCGCACAGGAGCTGTCAGTGATGGCATAATTGCCTTCACTAACGGCACACTCAGTGCACCTGCGTCTTTGTCTATGGCGTGCATGAGCCGTAGACATCGGTGCCTGTTTTCAGGAAACTATCTCCTTAACCGTATAGGTTAAGGAGATATTTCTTGCACCTACAGGTAAGCCTTAATCTAGGCTTACCTGTAGGTTAAAGTGGTCTGTAAGGGTTTACAACTACTTTAAAGTGTTGTTCCACTCAAAAGTAGAAGCTCCGCTTATCTGACACCTCTCCCCCTCCACTGCCACATTTGGCATCTTTGGAGGGGAGGGGGGAGCTGGGAGCCGGTACCTGTTTTTGATAGGTACCTGTCTGCACTTCCGGGAGATTGCGCCACGGCGCGATTACTCAGAAGTTTGGCCCCCTCCTCCTTCCCCCGTCGCCAGGCCATTTAGAAATCACAGTGCACTTCGCGCATGTGCAATAGGGAACCGACTGTGAAGCCGCAAGGCTTTATGCCGGTTTCCCATACTACGAATGGTGGCAGCAGCACCCGAGAGGCAATGAGAACATCGGCTGGGGTCCTGACATCGCTGGATTACAGGAGAGGGAAATGTCCTAATATTAAAAGTCAGCAGCTACAGCATGTGTAGCTGCTGACTTAAATTTTTTTTGTGGGGGGTGGAACGCCTCTTAAAAAAAACACCAGTTCTTTTGAAATAAAAAAAAAGTTCATATAGAGAGTTTTTGTACAGGTGTTTAGAAGCATTTAGTGTTTTTTTTCTGCGAGAAAACTCCTCTTAAGAGTGCAAACCAGAGGATTTTTTTCTGCCTCTAAACGATGAGCTTAAACATAAAGCTTAAAAATAAAACATGCCTTTAGATGTCCTAAACACATAGGATAACATTGAGCTACTTCTACGGGCAAAACACAAAACTCCTGTAAAAGCAGAATTTTTTAAGCTCAGTGTGCATGGACCCAGAGGCGGCTCTTTAATTAGGCAAATTAAGTGGTCACCTTAGGCCTCGCACTCACAGGGGCCTACCGGCCGCCTAATTTCCTTGAGGTGTATGTAGGAGTGGGAGGGAATGTCCCCCTGTGACCCTGTCAGTGTCCCCACTGAGCGAGCCGGATGGATGAGTGAGGGTCTCTCCTAGTGTGCAGCCGCATCGCTGCTATATGATCAGCACCGCGTCGACCTGAGCTTCTTCCCTCTGCCACTCTCGGGCCCTATGTGTCCTTCAGGCAGCGCCGCCTGCAGACAGATTATAGAGGTGGAGGCGGAGCTGCCGCAGCTGCTGGACCCAGGAAGGATGCAATGCACGCACATGCAGGAGAGGAGTTTGTTCTGTCATATGGAGGGAGGTGAGCTGGCATGTACATACTACCCACTGTCATGCCTTTCACTTTCCTCTCCTACACACCATTGTACAGCGCCATCATAATAACATCATGGGCAAAGGAATGCACTGGGGCCCCTACTAGGTAGATGGTGACCTGTGGCATATAGTGACCATGGCTCAATTATACTACATATTATTGGGCATGGCTTTTTAGTCTGATTAGAAATTTTAGTCAGATTTTTTTTTTTTTGCAATAGTTTTATTATTATTTTACTTTTTTTTTGTAAATAAAATTACATTTTTTAGTGAGAGTTTTTGGCTTCTTTGGTGAGATATCAGGGGTCTAAACAGACCCCTGAAGTCTCACTTTTTTGACCGAGAAAGGGACTGAGGAAACACATTCCCAAACCCCTTTCACTGCAGCCTCAGCTGCACTGCAGATGAATGAACAGGAGACAGAGGCTCCTCTCCATTCATAAACCGAAGCAGATTAAACACAGTCACACACTCACTGTGTTCATTTAGAAAAGGAAGGGGCTGGTAAATGACATATTTACCAGCCCCTTTTCCTGAGGATCTCCCACAGCAGTCAGCGGGAGAGAAGAGGTGGGAAGGCGGCAGCTCTGTGGGGGGGACATAGTGTTTTTTTATTGCTTGACTTTTTTTTCTCATTATGGACATGAGTGGGGCCTCGTGTCTAAGTTTTGCCTAAGGCCTTACAAAGTCTAGAGCCGCCTCTGTATGGACCCTAAAGATTTTTCCAAAATGCATATAGCTACAGAGGTCAGTTAGGTCATTTACATCTTTAAGAATGTTTTCACTGTTTCTGTTTTCAGAATATGTAAATAATTTAATGTACTTAGACTGAGGACAGGTTTATTTTAAACTAAAACTGTGCTTTGCCCATGTAAGACAAAATCATCAGGTTCACTTTAATGTTCCCCTTATCCAGCAGCATTTTGTTACCTTCTTTTTGCTCATCTGCTACATTTTGTAGATTACACATGGCTTAAGGCTTCATCTACACCGTAATTTACTGTGGCCAAGGGAAAACACAAAAAAAACAACAAAAAATCGCGTTTTGCATCTTGCCGCGGCCTGCAGTCAAAACGTTCCTATCCTGAATGCAATTCTTCTATGTTCACGAGAGGGAGGTTGAGGAAGGTTGAACATCACTTAACTGCAGCAGATCCTAAACTCTGATAAAGCCTATGTGTACATTGACACATAGGCTTTTATTGAGTTGAGTTTTGGAGCTTTGGCAAAAAACGCCAAAAGCTCATAAACTCAAGTTTAGTTTCTGCTATTGTCCATGAAGACTAAAAGTGTCTCCCAACCTTCATATGATAGCACTAGGCCAATCAAGAAAGCACCATAACTGTCAGATACAATGCCTTGAAAAAGTATTCCTACCCCTTGAAATATTCCACATCTTGTTATGTTGACATTGTAAATGTATTTTATTGGAATCTTATGTGAGAGACCAACATAAAGTGGCACATAATAGTGAAGTGGAAAGAAAATGGTAAATGGTTTTTACATATTTTTACAAATAAATATGTGAAAAATGTGGCGTTCATTTGTATTCAGCCCCCCGAACCACCTTTCGCTGCAATTACTGCTGCAAGTCTTTTTGGGGATGTCTCTACCACCTTTGCACATCTAGAGAGTGACATTTTTGCCCATTCTTCTTTGCAAAATAGCTCAAGCTCTGTCAGATTGGATGGAAAGTGTCTGTGAACAACAATTTTCAAGTCTTACCACAGATTCTTAATTGAATTTAGGTCTGGACTTTGACTGGGCCATTCTAACACATGAATATGCTTTGATCTAAACCATTCCATTGTAGCTGTATGTTTAGGGTTGTTGTCCTGCTGGAAGGTGAACCTCCGCCCCAGTCTCAAGCCTTTTACAGACTCTAACAGGTTTTCTTCTAAGATTGCCCTGTATTTGGCTCCATCCATCTTCCCATCAACTCTGATCAGCTTCCCTGTCCCTGCTGAAGAAAAGCATCCCCACAACCTGATGCTGCCACCACCATGTTTCACGGTGGGGATGGTGTGTTCAGGGTGATGTGAAGCATTCGTTTTCTGCCACACATAGCATTTTGCTTTTATGCCAAAAAGTTCAATCTGACCAGAGCACCTTCTTCCACATGTTTGCTGTGTCCCCACATGGCTTCTCGCAAACTGCAAACAGGACTTCTTTTGGCTTTCTTTCAACAATGGCTTTCTTCTTGACATTCTTCCTTAAAGGCCAGATTTGTGGAGTGCACAACTATTAGTTGTCCTGTGTACAGATTCTCCCACCTGAGCTGTGGATCGCTGCAGCTCCTTCAGAGTTACCATGGGCTTCTCTGATGATTGCTCTCCCTGCCCATCCTGTCAGTTTAGGTGGATGGCCATATCTTGGTAGGTTTGCAGTTGTACAATACTCTTTCCATTTTTGGATGATGGATTGAACAGTGCTCTGTGAGATTTTCAAAGCTTGGGATATTTTTTATAACCTAACCCAGCTTTAAACGTCTCCCCAACTTTATCCCTGACCTGTCTGGTGTGTTCATTTGCCTTCATGATGCTGTTTGTTCTCTTAGGTTCTCTAACAAACCTCTGAGGTCTTCACAGAACATCTGTATTTATACTCAGATTAAATTACACACAGGTGACTTCTGAAGGCAATTGGTTCCACTAGATTTTAGTTAGGGTTATCAGAGTAAAAGGGGCTGAATACAAATGCACGCCACTCTTTTAGATATTTATTTGTAAAATATTTTGACAACCATTTATATTTTCCTTCCACTTCACACTTATGTGCCACTTTGTGTTGGTCTATCAGACAAAATTCCAATAAAATACATTTACGTTTTTGGTTGTAACAGAGAAAATGTGGAAAATGTCAAGGGGTATGAATACTTTTTCAAGGCACTGTAAGTGAGTCACATGCTTTAACATACCAGAAAATTATTTTGGATATTTTGTTTTGGCCCTCAGCATCTGAAAGACACAAATATGCAAAGAAAAGATGAGTATGTAATGCCAGAAAAGTGGGGCAAAGCAGGTTTGACCTGCACAATATGCTTTAACAATTTTACTGCAAATCCAACCAACAAGTACACTGGACCCACTAATGCTATTCAACAAACACTGCAACTTTGCTAGTTGTAAAGTTTACTTGGAACTGAATTATCTGCAATCCACAGAGACCAAAGTAATCAACAGTGGCCATATAACACAGAGTTCCATATATTGGGGATGGGTGGGTGGTAGATGTAATGGGGAAAATTCACTGGGACCTGCAGTGGACCTCTTTTTGGAACATTTCCTGTTCATTACAAATTGGTAAGCAAAAGTGTATTCCAGATTAACAGTATACCAGAGAGAGAGAGAGAGTGGAGTAGGTTGGCACTATAAAGCTATATCTGGAAAAAAAAAGAAGCCCTGAGCAAGTATTATGTTTTGCCTGTATGAATTTCAAAGCTACATTATTACATTTGCCTGAATTGTACCTTGTAGAAGCTGTTCAATCAATGCAAGAAAAGAATGTAAAAATGTTAAAGGACCTCAACAAAACATTACCAGGTGATGTAACTGGTAAAGAAATGGTAAAGAAATTGAACCCCTTTTTAATAAAATGTTCAAGCCAAGTACACTTTTTAACAATATGAAATCGGGCTCCTCTGATTACATGTGCCTATGTTTATTTAACTGTATGGGAATGTAAGAACAGTACCCACTAGTAGTGCTTGTCTATAGACTACGTCTTTTGGGATTTTAAATGTTAGAGCCGAAATAAAGGAGAGGGGTAAATAGGGGTAAATCACACATGCTTCCTACAGCACTGCCCTCTTAGTACTACTGTTAAACACAGTGACTGAGCATGCAATTCTTGTACCCATTTCTGTGTAAGGCTCCTCTTCTACACGAGAACAATACAATACTTTCTCTTGAACTCTAAAGACCCAAAGGTGTATATCTGTGACAGGTGTGGTTGAAGAAAACATTACAAAGAAGTCAACTGCCAAGAACATTCAGAAGAGAAAGAATGTTACTTAAATCACTTAGCAAGACATGAGTGCAAGAAAAACTACAGTGTATAATGTATAATAACTGGAAAGAACTAAAGGAAATCAAACTATAAAAAAAACAGTTATGCCAAAAAAAAAATGGTTATGCCGCGTACACACGATCGGACATACGGACAACAAAATCCATGGATTTTTTCCGACGGATGTTGGCTCAAACTTGTCTTGCATACACACAGTCACACAAATCTTGTCGGAAATTACGAACGTCAAAAACACGGTGACATACAACACGTATGACGAGCCGAGAAAAATGAAGTTCAATAGCCAGTGCGGCTCTTCTGCTTGATTCTGAGCATGTGTGGAACTTTGTGTGTCGGGATTGTGTACACATGATCGGAATTTACGACAAGGGATTTTATTGTTGGAAAATTTGAGATCCAGATCTCAAATTTTGTGTGACGGAAATTCCGATGGAAAATGTTCGATGGAGCCTACACACGGTCGGAATTTCTGACAACAAGCTCCCATCCAACATTTTCCGTCGGAAAATCCAACCGTGCGTACGGGGCATTAGGTTAGGAGTTTGCCATATAAAGAGATTCAACCACATTTTTACTATGGTATGAGTAAGTGAGGCTTACACCTCAAGGATAATATTTATAGTTAATGCATAAGATAAGTTTGAACAGCATAGAAAAGGATTAAACCCCTGACAGATTTGTTTTTGCCATCTGTGACCTATTGGAGAGATTTCCCTTCACTTTCTGTTTGACTGACACAACAAAAAGTTAGAGAAAAAGCTATCCAAATTTAAGGAAAACCGAACTTCGAGAGTTGTCACTGCAGCAAGTATCCAGCAAGTATCTATACTGAAATAACTTCTCTCCATTAAAATGGTCACCAGGATAAACAGATGTCCCAGTGGGGACATAAACTTCAATAAAAACCTGTCAGGGTTGCTAATTGTTCTCTACTTTCCCAAAAACATTTTAGTTTTAGGTACAGCTCAAAAAACAGTTCACCTTTAACAGATCGGACATTCTGACAACAAAACCGTGGATTTTTTTCCTTCGGATGTTGGCTCAAACTTGTCTTGCATACACACGGTCACACAAACGTTGTCGGAAATTCGGAACATCAAGAACGTGGTGACGTACAACACGTACGATGGGACTAGAAAAAGGAAGTTCAATAGCCAGTGCGGCTCTTCTGCTTGATTCCGAGCATGCGTGGAATTTGTGCGTCGGAATTGTGTACACACGATCGGAATTTCCGACAACGGATTTTGTTGTTGGAAAATTTGACATCCAGCTCTCAAATTTTTGTTGTCGGAAATTCCGACAGAAAATGTCCGATGGAGCCTACACACGGTTGGAATTTCTGACAACAAGCTCACAATGAACATTTGTTGTCGGAAATTCCGATCGTCTGTACGCGGCATAAGGCTTCATGTACACTGCAGCTGCTAAACTCATGTTTAGGAGCAGTTGGGCATTTTTTTTCAGCAGCCCCTGAACTCTCTTCTATGTTATCTTATGTGTACATGTACACTCAGTCCATTATAGTACTTTAGAGGCATTTGAGTTTACGTCTTGTTGTTTTTTTTAAAGCAGATAAATGGTGTTCAGGATGATAGTTTACCGGCGTTTCAAATGCCAAATGCTTGTAACTGCTTGAAAAAGCATGTAAATGTTAAGATACATCGTTTAGCCACATCAAGTGTTTTTCTTGACATGTCAAAATCAATGGTTTCCTACGAGAGCCATCCTAGCTGATCTGACTTTCAGCCCATTGATTTGAATAGAAGTCACATCCAAGTTGGATCATCATGATGTGGTGTGACTTGTGCTCTGAGGATCTTGAAGGGGAACCCCATGCCAAAATTAAAAAAAAAAACGTCACGGGGTCCCCCCAAAATTAATACCAGGCCCTTTGAGACTGGTATGGATCTTGAAAGGGAACCCCAAGCCAAAATGGAAAAAAATATGGTGTGGGGTTCCCCCCCAAGACCATACCTGACCTTTCGGTCTGATATGGATTGTAAGGGGAAACCCCATGCCAAAAAAAATAAAGGCATGGGGTCCCCCCCAAAATCCATACCAGACACTTATCTGAGTATGCAGCCCGGTAAGTCAGGAAAGGGGGGGGAGCGAGTGCCCCTCCTCCTGGACCATACCAGGCCACACGCCCTCAGCATGGGGGGTGCGGAGGCTTTACCCATTCACCCTAAAAAAGGCAGCGTAGTAAAAACAAGAGACAGTTTTCACAAGTGCTTTATTAAAAATCTTCCTCTGGTTCTCTTTCTCTGGTCTTCTTCCTCCAGTGCTGTCTTCTCTGCAGCCAACCCACTCCTCCTCTGATGCTGTCTCCCGTCATTGTGCCAGCTGCGCACTCTGCCGGTACTTATATAGCCATGGGCCGTGGCCATCCAGTGATGTCACCACGAGACTCCGCCTATTGTGACATCACATCCAGGAGGGGAGGCATCGCTTGATGCTCCTTCCTCTAACCTTCCGTCTTAAGCACTGGCCCATGACTTGATGGACCTAAGTTCAGAAGCTTAAATAAAATTTAGTCTGTCAAGTATCTGGGGACTATTTCAATAAAACGTAAAGATATACAGGCAGAAATAGAATTCAGAATATATAAAGCAAATGTCTGCTACATTGTGTTATGTGATATGTTACAATCAAATCTAAATTTGGAACATCAAAATTGCTATTTAGGGAAAGCTGCGGTTTCCAGTCCTAAGAAAAATGGAAGAAAACTGGCTAGGTATTTACAGAGATAGTATGGCCCCAAGCTGAAAAATGGGGAGTTACAAGAAAGGACTAATGAGGAACTCAGGACAATGTACTTGCGCAATGGAACTAGAAATTGTTGGTGAATTCAAGGTGAAAAACTGGTTGCAACATCTAGTAAGAAGGGATGAGCCTTATACCAAACTGTATCTTTTCAAGAAAGGGAGAGGACAAGGAAATAGTATAGGAAATAAAGACTGATGTGAAACATTTAAGTGTAGCCTCCCTGGCGGTATGATTAAGTCAGATTTTTTAATCTCAAAGCTGTACATTGTTTTGCATAGAAATTTGGCGTTTTATATTGTAGGCCTGTAATTCTTAGGAATAACTCACTTAAATCTGTCCAAACAAAAGTCTAGTAGACATCCCGGGTATGATAAAGTTTGAAACACAAAATCATAAATTATAATATAATAAATAACTATAAATAATTATAAAAAATAATAATATAATAATAATAAAATGAATTTCACCACGAATCACTATCTCTCAATTCTGCAAGTGTTCTGCAAGTGAATTTACTATCGCTGTTTTCTAGCTGGTCTAAAACTGCTTTTGACCTAAAGGGACACTTATTGGATGCCATGAACATTCTCAAGTTTCCAGGCAGAAAGAACAGTATATATAAAAGTGCAGGCAGGGCACTGGACAAAGCACTAGGTGCAAAAGGGAGGTGAAATGATTTGATACAGTAATGTAATCTTACAGATTACAGTGTACTGTATGTGTTATGTTTTTTGTACTTTTTTGAATTTGCCGCTGGGCTCCACCCCATGCATTGCGACGCTCGCAGGGAACGGAGCCCGGAACACAGAGCATCGGGCGGAGGATCCAGCAGAGGAGCGAGGGGACATCGCAGGATCCTGGGGACAAGATTAGTTACCTGTACCAGGATTCTTCAATGCAATCCCGAGTGTGGCTCGGGGTTACCGCTAATGGTAATGAAAATTAACCCCAGGCCACACTCGGGATTACCGCCAGGGAGGTTAAAACGTTAAAGCTAAGCTCCACCTAAAGGGGGATGCACCGCTTGCCTGCCTCCTCATTCCCCCCTCCGCTGCCACATTTATCACCTTTTGGGGGGGAGCAGGTACCTGGTTTTAAATGAACTGCTTTGGAAAATAAGCCCCCCTCCTTGCCCCACAGCATTCTGGGACACTTCACAGGTCCCAGTAGACTGTGGCCCATGTACAAAATGCAGCACACTTCACTGACGGTTTTGCTTAGTCAAGATGGCGGCGCCAGCACCCGATAGCCAATTGAATTATCGGCTCGGATTAGAACACCGCTGGATGCCTGGACAAGTAAGTGCCCTAATATTAAAAGTCAGCAGCTACAGTATTTGTAGCTGCTGACTTTTATTTTTTTTTTTCTGAAGGAGCCTGGAGCTCATCTTTATGATAAAAAGCACCAAACAAGAGAAAATATAAAACAATCTTAGATGAGGCAAAATCTCTGCACCATGATGGTAACATGGAGTAAGGAAGCAAAGTAAATGTTACAGGTCAAGTGAAACTGATTCTCAGGGTCACATGCTGCTCCCTCAGTTTTACAAATTAGTGAGTCACTCATTCCAAGCCTAGATTTGTAGAAAAGCCACATAATGGCTATTGAGACAGTGGACTGCCCCCTTTTTCATAATATACCAGTAATTTACACAGCTTTGTTCTATAGTTCCTTAGGGTAAATATTAGAAAATATTTACATTTTACCATTTATAGAATAACACTTTTTATATATTATATTATTTTATATTATATTATACTATTTGGGATTTAAAGATCTGTCTGTCTCATGCAACTCGCTATCAGGGCTATCAGAGTCACATCGACACAACAGAAAATATTGAGCCACCTGGCTAATTTTGATCCACTGAGAACGTGGATCTATCTCCACACAGACCCAAACGTCATCTCTTTTAGGTGAGGGCCTGATCAGGACATCGGTCTTTGAGGCCAACAGACCCAAACACAAACATACACACCTAGTGTGTCTGTACACACTTGCTGCTCCCTGCAGCATGACTCTCCTGGTGAGAATGGAGCACTGGCTGGCTAGTCTGTTTGTAATATGTAGGTCCACCCCCCACCTGACTCCCATGTGTCCTACACCTGAATAGGTACCCTTTCACTGCTGAATCAGTGGTTAACTGCCTTTTAAAACAGTGGCAGACTATCTGTATTGACCTGATGGCAGGGCCGGATTAACATAGGGGCTATTGGAGCTGCAGCCAAAAAAAAAAAAATCACAAAAAAAAAATGATTGAGTTTCTAGGGTTGTAGAGACCCCAAGTTTGGGGAGTAGGTAGCCGAAGACCTACCCCACCACTGGTCAAAAGGGGCTCCTATCATCTATGGTTCTGGAGATACGGGGCTTCTTGTGCAGTCTGTCAGAAGCTACATACAGAGCGGCCAGTTTAAATACAAGCTGGCACACTCTGTTTGCAGCAGACTGAGAGGATGAGCTCACAGTGCCTCTCACTTCTTGTCAGAGGCACTGAGCTCAATGGACAGCTTGGAACCTTGGACCAATGGTAAGGTACCATTAGTCCCAGCTGTTCAATAAAAATGCTGCAGTGGAGGCACGCCTCTCATTGCAGTGTCATAGAAGGGGGCATGAGTCTATAAGACACATGCTCCCTTCCAGCCCAGCCCTCTTAATTTGAAGGAAAAAACATGGGTTTATGGGTATAAGGTTTACCCATAATCCCATGTTTTCCTCACACAGTTAAGAGGAAGATTGAGAATCTTCTGCTACTGAAAAGGTACTGTTTTAATCAAGCTAAATCATATATTATTATGCTATATGTTATAACACAATCATTTATTATTTATTTACTGTAAAATTACAGGCAGTCTTCGAGTTACAAACACAATAAGGACTGTAGGTTTGTTCGTAAATGGAATTTGTGTTTAAGTCGGAACACTGCATTTGTAAGTGTAACTCCCGCCTGTGCATGGATGTGGGATGTTCCGGGCACTTCTGGGCATGCAGTTATGTTATCTGGGGCTCTTCTGGCCATGCAGTACATGTAGTACTGCAGTGTGAGATGTGTCCGGCACTGCAAGATAGCTAATCGGAGGTATCCAGGACCAGCGTGGAACACAAGTGGCTGGCATTGAGGCCGTTTGTAAGTAGGAGTCGTTCGTACCTTGGGTGTTCATAACTCGGGGAATGCCTGTACTGGTTTGAAGTTATAACTTCAAACTTCAGTAATTTGTCCGTTAAGCCACCTGCTTGAGTACAGTTTTTGAAAATATTGTTATTATTTATTATACAGGATTTATATAGTGCCGACAGTTTACGCAGCTCTTTACAACATTAGGGCAGACAATACAATTACAATACCATACAATTCAATACAGGGGGTAATCAGAGGGCCCTGCTTGTTAGAGCTTATAGTTTAGGAGGGAGGGTCAAGTTATACAAAAGGGTAATAGCTGTGCAGTTGTTAGATGGAGGCAGGATAGGCTTCTCCGAAGAGGAAAGTTTTCAGGGATCGCCTAAAAGTGGATAAATTTGGAGACAGTCTGACAGACTGAAGTAGAAAGAAAGAGAAATTCCCCTAGTGGTGGATTTTAGAGGCACATGTAAAAAGGCGTAAAGGGAGTATGTGTAGTATAAATAATGATTTATTAATTGAAAACATAGTAAAAACACAAAGCAAAAATATAACAATAATTATAAGGAATGTGAATCCTGTACTTATACACAGATACAGTGTTGATACCAATATTCTTGCACCCGACACGTTTCGGAGTTACTTAGCCTCCTTCCTCTGGGGTGGGTATAGGTTTACAGAAATTTCTATATTAGAGACAATGTATTACCAAGAGATGGTAAGGGGGCGGAGCGTCGCTACGTAGGAGCGCTCCGTAGGAGGCCTGGCGCCATTGCTCTCCCCGCATATCTGCTCAAACAGAGAGGAGGAGGCTGGGAAGCCGCAAAGACGCCGGCACAGTGAGACGATACCGGCGCGGCCCGGAGTGTGATAAGAGAGGGATAGCCGCTCGTCCCTGACTGCTGCTGCTGCTGCTGCCGCCGGGATAAAGCCTCAATCCGCCACCGACACTGATATCTGGAGCGTGGAGCTCTGAAGTAACGGACAGGGGAGAAACCGGGAATGGCTTTGGAGGCACGGATCTGCTCAACAATAACAAGGTAACGCTGCAGCTGGAGGGGGGTAGCCAGCACGGGGACACACTGGAATAGGAGCAGGGAGAGGTGAGAGATGAGGAGAGCTCTGTGTATGCTGATATCCCCTTTTGTGTCCCCCCGGCTCCTCCTATGAAGTGTCTATGAAAGCAGCTGGAAAACAGGGTAAGAACTCAAACTTTATTCTTCATATACATTTCCTGGAAAATCAACCCTGCTATACATTGTTGAGATACCTGGATTCATGATTTATATTAAAGGCTAAAGGAATAATCTCCAGAACAATAACGAATAGATGAGATGGGTTTGAAGTGCATTTACCTGTATACAGACGCCCTGAGCAGATGAACTGATTACCTATTTACTCAGTGGGAGCACCTGTGTTTATCTATACCCACCCCCCTTGGTTCTTTGTGACTTTGTAAGGTAGAGGAGGAACTGAAGTAGGGGGAAGCAGACGAAGGCATATATATATATATATAAATTTCAAGGAGAACTGATTTGGCTTCGTGCCTAGAAGAACAGTCTGAGTGGAAAAAATAAAACCTCAATTTTAAATGACATTCTTTATAACAGTGTTAACCCTCTGGGATGCATGTAGTAGATCGCAGATGATCTGAAACAGAAGGCCTGGTTGTTTTTGCTCTCTCTCTCTTTTCTTAACATGGGGGTCCCCTAATTGACCCCCTTTGATAGCCAAAGGCTAAGAAGCCCTAAAGTGTTTGGTAGGGATACCGGCTACCCGGGGCTACTTGGACTATATAAGTGAATACTTGGCATAGGGACAGAAGGGTAGAGAGGCAGGGGTAAGATCAGCTCAAGAAGAAACGCATACCCTAAATTGGGGTCTGGCGGTTAAAACTTGTTTATCTCTCCGACAAACAGAGTGTAGAAAGGGCCAGATAGCGGCCCTGCGGTATTACTGGGAGGTAAACACCCCCGCCCAGACCTGACGTGCAGGGTTGGTGGCGGGCAAAGCTTCTACGGAAGACCCCCCCACAGACCCAAGTGGACCGAGGGGATTCCCTGTGGAACCAGTACAAGAGCTTGGGTGTGAGCGGATGCAGGTGATTTGCCCACTTGTATTGGAGGGCCAAGAGAGGGAACTGAGGGAGTTGGCTCCTGACTCCGTAAAGGAGTAACCTGGGTACAGTCACTGGCGCTTACACCTGGGCTCGCACTAATCTTTTGGGGCAGGGCGGAGCATCTCGAAGCCCATGGAGATGAGGGGGAAGGCAACTAAGGGTAGTAAAGGAACTGTAACCGTTCCTAGCCCAGGTGGGATTCAGCGATACATGTCAACTGAAGCCAGCATGTTGGAAGAACCCCAAGGGAGCCCCAGATTGGGAGTACCCTCACGTTCAGGAATGAACAAACAGAAAGGGGCATCAGAAGAGAATAGAAGTAAAAGTGTAAGAGCAAGGATCAGCGGAAGCCAGCAGATGCACGGCTCTGAGATACAGGAAGGCCCCTATGGGAGAACTGAGGAGGAGGATACCACAGGGGGGAACAAACCACCACCCCAGTTTACACAGGAAGAGGTCCCACAGATCAGAGAAATGCTTACTGAATTGCTACTGAAACTGGAGACCTCCCTTAAAAAAGAAATCGCGACCGTAAGGGTAGACATCGGGCATGTATTGAAAAGGGTGGAGGAGACGGAAGACAGATTTGAAGAACATGAGCGGAGGTTAGAAGGTATGAGCACGCAAATAAGAGATCTGCAAAGAGCAAACAGAAGTCTTCTCTATAAATTAGAAGATCAGGAGAATCGCAGCCGACGTAAAAATTTGCGAATCAAGGGCCTCCCAGAGAAAGCCGGGAAGGAAGAGCTGGTGCAATTACAGCAATTGCTAAACCCATTGATGAATAGAGAAGTAACGGCCCCCCTGAAAGTTGGCAGAGCCCATAGGGTTGCACGATACCCCAGAAATACATCAGAGAACCCAAGAGATGTGATAGTGAAGTTCCACTATGAGGATGAAAAAGTTAAAATTCTGGGAAAACTGCAGCATCAACCAGGCCTAAGCTTTGAAGGGGCAGAGATACAGGTTTACCCAGACCTATCTGCAGAGACCCTCACAAGAAGGAGGCTGCTGAAGCCGCTGACAAGCATGCTAAAAACGACAGAAATATCATATCAATGGGGGTTCCCGGCTTGCTTAATTGGAAAAAGGAATGGACGAACGGCAGTGCTTAGATTCCCAGAAGACCTCGAGGATTTTTGTTGCAAGCTAGACATTGCCCCCCCACGTATCCCTGGCTGGGGCGTGGAGGAGACTATAACCCCAGCGAGAGATAAAGCATGGCGGAGGGAGGGTAGGGGCACAACGGTTAATGTAAGCTAGTATCCAAGAGGTATAGTTAAGGGGAGAAGGGCAATGCCGACATGAGCGGGGCGGGGGGAGGGTGCTGGGGCGATACAGGGAATCCTTACGACATGAGCCCTACGGGGAATATGGGTGCAGGATGGCATCTGATTGAGGGTGACCACCTGATCCATATTTTGAACAGAGGAGTCTGCCCCGCCAGAATAGGCGATCTGTTCCAGATGGGGGGTGAGGGGGGGAGGGGAAGGTGGAGGCGGAGGGAGGGGGATGGGTGGGTGTGGGTGTCTGGGTGTTTTTTTTTCTCCCTTCCTCTCTCTCTCTCTCCTACTATGCCGCACGGGATTGGCCGGACGCTCCTTCCAGTAATATAAAATGGGAGTAATAAATTTTGTTACCTACAATGTGAGGGGGCTGAATACAGAAAAAAAAAGGTATAAAATCAATCAGGAGCTGCAGCTCCTGGGCGCGAACGTGGTGTTTCTGCAAGAGACCTATGTAACACACTTAAGTAGGGGACTAACATCATATTTGTTCCCAAAGTGGCTTTATGGGGACGCTAGCTCAGTACATTCAGGGGGAGTGGCTATAGGGTTCGATAGAACAATAATGTTTGAAGAAAAGGAGCGACTGGCCGATCCTAGGGGCAAGTTCTTGTTTGTGAAAGGGAAAATGTTTGAGACGTGGATTACGCTGGCGAACATCTATGCCCCTAATAGAAACCCGGAGAACTTCTTAAAGAGAATTTTGGCGAAACTAGAATCTTTCAAAAAAGGGAACCTAATAGTCGCAGGAGATCTGAACCTGTGTATGGACCCTGAGGTGGACACATCAAGGGGCGACTTAAGATCGGGTACACAGGGAGGGACATTTAAAAAAATGTTAAATCGAATGCAATTAATAGATGCATGGAGGATAAGCCACTTAAAAGATCGAGACTACACTTTCTTCTCCCCTGTACACAAATCATTTTCGAGGCTAGACTACATTTTAATAGAACATCAGTTGGTCCCTTTCTTGAAAGTGGCAGAAATAAAGGCTATTACCCTATCCGATCACGCACCGGTGAAAATCCAAGTAGAGATCACCGATGCGGATCGGCCTAGGATAAACTGGAAACTTAACGACTCCCTCATACAGTATCCAGATGTAGTTGGGAAAATAGAGCAGGAATTAAAAAGTTATTTCAAGATCAATGATACAGAGGATATATCCAGGTCCACTCTCTGGGAAGCACACAAAACCTATATAAGAGGGATTTGGATTGCTATTGGAACAAGGAAAAAAAAAGAGAGAGGGGAAAAGTTGACACGACTATATAGGGAGATTCAGGAAGCAGAACAGAGTACAAGACCCAGGGGGCTACCAGAAAAGCGCAAACTAATTAAGAAAAGAAGAGACCTGAATGAGTTATTGGAGAAGGAAAGGAGGTGTGCTTTTGACATGATAAACAGAGACGTGTATCGAGAAGGGAACAAACCAGGAAAGTGGATGGCTAGAAGGGTCAGGGAAAAAAAGAATAGGACTTTTATACCTAAAATAAGAGATGAAGAGGGGAACCTAGAATTTTCTATGCTAAAAATTGCTAGAATATTCCACTCTTATTACAGTGCCCTTTACAAAGTAGGCCAGAGAGAGAGAGGGAGTGATAATAAGAAGGAAAGGATAAGGGAGTACCTTCGGGAGCTAGACCTCCCCAGGGCAGAGAAGGATATGGTTGAACGTCTTGATGCTCCCATATCCCAAGAGGAGGTAGAAAAGGCGATAAAGAACACTGCCCTGGGAAAGAGCCCGGGCCCCGACGGATACTGCGCAGCATACTATAAAAAATTTTCTGAAATACTTGCACCCAAATTATGTGATTATTTGAATGCTCTCGGGGAGAATGAAGAGTCCCGAGAAGAATCCCTATTAGCGTACATTACCCTGATCCTGAAAGAAGGAAAGGATCCATCCTCCCCTGGAAGCTATAGACCAATCTCGCTCCTAAATGTAGATACAAAAATCTTTGCTAGAATACTCGCAGATAGGCTGAAAATTGGATTAAAACAATGGATACACAATGACCAGGTGGGATTTGTCCCGGGTAGGGAGGGGAGAGATAATTCCTTAAAAATATTTCTTCTCATGCAGGAAGCAATTAGGAGCAATACCCCAGCAGCCCTGCTATCAATCGATGCCGAAAAGGCATTCGATAGAGTGGATTGGGGATTTATGACGGAAACCCTGAAACATCTAGGACTAGGAGAGAGGATGATGAGATGGATCCTCTCATTATATAGGCATCCCAAGGCGAGGATTAGAGTAAATGGGACCCTGTCTTGTCCCCTTGAACTTTTTAACGGGACAAGACAGGGTTGCCCTCTCTCCCCAATTTTGTTTGTCTTATCCCTAGAGCCGCTATTAGCGGCCTTTCCGTAGGAACAAAGACATTCAGGGAATCAAGGTTGGATCGAAAGAATATAAGATAGCAGCATTTGCTGACGACTTGCTATGCTTCATTACTTGTCCTAGAACGACAATCCCCATGGTGCTTAAGGAATTTGAGCGCTATGGGGGTTTGACAAACTTCAAAATAAACATGAGTAAGTCAGAGCTCCTAAATATAACAATCCCAAAGCAAGAGCAGAGAGCACTTCAAGCTGGGCTCCCATTTGTATGGTGTGAGAGGGAACTGGCTTATCTAGGTACAAAAATACCATCCTCACCGGGAGACTTATTTGCCGCTAACTATATACCCCTACTTAACAAAACTAAAGACCTATTAGGTAGGATGAGATACAAAGCCCTGTCATGGATCGGCAGGATAAATGCGATTAAAATGTTTGTGCTGCCCATGCTAATATACACTTTTCAAATGGTTCCAATAGAAATCCCCTCTAAATTCTTTGCTAAACTGCAGTCCTTAATTTTGAGATTTATATGGGCACGTAGGCACCCTAGGGTATCATATGACACTTTGACGAAGGACAAAAAACTGGGAGGGGATAGGCGCACCGGATTTTAAAAAATATTACCAGTCGGTCGTGATTGCTAGGATAATTGACTGGTTACACAATAAACAGGAGAAAAGCTGGGTGAACATAGAAGTAACACTGAGTGGGGCGGATATAGAAAAATTAATATGGAACCCACCACAATATAGGGATTTGGGAAATAGAGTTAATTTTTTGACTAGAAACACTTCTAGAATATGGGATAGGGTAGGTAAGAGTTGCCACTGGGAATTTAACTCACCGTTACTATCACTATTAAACACGGATTATTTTTTACCTGGGAAGGAGGAATACCTATATTTCATGAGATGGGCAAAAAAAGATGTAATACAACTTCAAGATGTAATGAGAGGAAATAGACTGTACACTTACACTGAAATCACACAGGCCTGGGGGAACAAACCACTAGACAAGTGGAGGTACGCCCAGATACAGCATTTTACACATTCACTACCACAACCACTAAGGGGAAAAGATCAGTTAAGGGTCATAGAAAAACTACTAAGCTCCCCAACGTGTGTGAAAGGAAGTATCTCAAAATTATATAGCGTTCTAAGGGGGGAAGCTAGTAAAGGATACCCCACCTTCCTGGAGAAGTGGGAAAAGGAAATAGGAGGTTTAGAAGGCGAAGAACACAGAAGTAAGATCCTAAAGATCGTTTACTTAACGGCAAAAGACTCCCGGACACATGAAATGGCTTATAAAGCGATAGCAAGATGGCATAGGACGCCCCAAAAGGTGCATGAATATGATATTGAGACTCCTCAAACTTGTTGGAGAGGATGTGGAAAAGTTGTCACTCTTGCCCACATATGGTGGGAATGCCCTAAAATCCAGAATTGGGAAAAAGTCTTGGATGAAATACAACAGATAACGGGGGAGCAGGTTAATAAAAACCCTTGGTCGTGCATGTTCCATGACACGGAAAGAGAGATCCCCCAATACACAAAGTCAGTGATTCCATTCCTTTTAAATGTAGCCAAAGCACTGATCCCGTGTCATTGGAAGGATGTAGAAACCCCAAGGATGAAGGAATGGATGACAAGGGTAGAATGGGTTAGAGGAATGGAAGAAGCAAGACACTCGATGGAAGGACGACGAGATAAATATACTAAGACGTGGGCAAGATGGCATGAGTATAGGAATACAGAAAGATACGTGACAATTATGGATGCTTGAGGGGGAGAGAGGGAGGAGGGAAGGAAGGGGGGGACCTTTTTTTTTTTTTTTTGTGTTCTCGTAGGGGAGGGGGGGATGAGGGGAGAAAAATAGATAAGTAAATATTGGTACCTTCAGTGGCTAAAAGGGAAAGGGAAAACCTATTTCAAAGTTTTTGTATTAAAGAGATTATAATGTTCCTTAAGCCACAATGATGCGAAAAAGAGAGGGGGCGCAGCGTAAATGACGCAGCTGACTTAAAAACTCTATAAAAGCTTGCTGATGTGGAAAAAAAAAAAAGGAAAAAAAAGAGATGGTAAGCATATAGGTATACATAAACATTAAAATGTTTACATGCTAGACTTTTCATTTTATTTTCACATACATTAACACTGTGTAGACTGACTTGGCATTCCAGAATAGTTAAAAACAAAGGCACTGACATTGTCTGTCTATCCAGCGTATTCCCGATTACGGTAGATGGATTATTATATTATCAATGCTGTTACTTCATGCGCAACAGTAAAAAAAAATTTACGTATGGATGCAGGTAAGTGGTATTCTCTTCAAAAAATGAAGAGTAAAAAGCCCAAAGAAAAGGGCATGGAAAGGTATAAAAAACCTGGAGCTCCACTGAGGCCGAGGGCGGGTCCTGCAAAAAAAAAGTAATGGTGCAAATGTATAGTGACCGACCGTTTTAGTCATATAATGTAGATGAACAAAGTTAGATAAGATATTGATAAGGTAAATAACCCATACCTGATAGTGGCTCAGTAGATGGCTCAAAAGGGTACGTAATAGATAACTGATAGTGGCTCGGTGGATATGTCTTGGATAGCTGAAGGTAGTAGCGAAACAAGAAAGGTGTGAGAGTACGGTTGATTGGATAAGCAGACTCTTCAGCTATATATTATTTAGAGCCGAAACATTAAAGTGTGTCAGTATCTAAAAAACTAGTGAAGTTTGAATAAAACTGAACTGTCATGAGTTAACTATTGTCATATGTAGTATACAGAATTGAAATGGTTTGTAATATGATTGGCTATTTAAGCCAGTCAGAACAGACCATAAAAAGAGATCTAGATAAAGAAAAAAAAAAAAAAATTTTTTTTTAAAATAAATGTGACACGAATTTTTAAATCAAATTGAGCCATTCAAAATAGATAGCACCAGAACACATAGCAGGTCTGACTGCAAGGAGTGATTGTTAAAGTATAATCAGTGTAACCTAGATTGACATAGTAATCATAGGAGAGTAAAGTATTACTTACTATTTAAACACAGAGGGATGGATGTCTGTTCAGGCCGGAATCATCCTGCAATCTGTAGCGGATGTCCGGCATGAACAGTTGCTGAGTATATAAAGCCCTCCTCCCCCAATCAGCTGTTGATGGAACAAGCAACAGCTAATTGCCTGGGACGGAGGAGGGGCAGGCACGCCGTGAATGGCCCCCCGGGTGGAGTAATAGCCGCCTTGTCCACAGTGCGCATGCGCAAGCATTCGCGTCGGGACGTGGCCATGCCTACTTCACCCGCCGACACGTTCAGCTTCCCCGGCGGACTGCGCATGTCCGCCGGGGTCGCAAGATGGAGGCCAGTGTAAGATGGAAAATACACTGTAGCCTCACATAGCGCCGCCACGGGTTGAAGAACCCGAGCGGCTTTGTGTGCCGGGCGAGCTGCAGGTTTAATAAATAATATGTTAGTGTGGTGTAGAACAGTAGCACAGCAGCGCCCAAAGTTCAAGAGATAAATAGAGAAACTACCACAGAAATCAGGGAACCACTGCTGACAAGCAGTATCTTACAGGGTGAGATGACAAATTCAGTAAAAATAGATATATATGACATTGGGAAACAGAAAGTGGATCCAATCAAAGGTATAACAGGGGGGATTAGATCACAAATAACCCACCTGGCTAAATTATATATGGACTATGATAGCAATAGCAGAATTGAATTATGCATGTAATGTGTGTTTAAAGTTATTAATCGAAAACAAACGATGGAAGGAAATTGATTACTGTATTTATTGGTGTATAACACTCACTTTTTCACCATGAAAATCGGGTGCAAATAGCATGTGCGTGTTATACGCCAATACTTCAGTTTCAGCTGCCTCGGAAGGGACACTGAGTGGGGTGGGATGAGCACCATCAGATTACATACAGTGAGAATCTCCTGTTTACTTGGCGGCCTCTGTAATAGGAAGTCCTCTCTCCTGGGCCACCATTGGACCACTGTTCTGTCTATCATAGGAGATTCTCACTCTATGTAATCTGTCGGCGCTCGTCCCGCTCCCTGTCCCCTCTAAACTGCAGAAGGGCATTGATCAGGCTGCAGTGATGGCAATGGTGATGCTTCTGCATTGATGGCAATGGTGATGCTTCTGCATTGATGGCAATGGTGATGCTGCTGCATTGATGGCAATGGTGATGCTGCTGCCTTGATGGCAATGGTGATGTTGCTGCATTGATGGCAATGGTGAAGCTGCTGCATTGATGGCAATGGTGAGGCTGTTGCATTGATGGCAATGGTGAGGCTGCTGCATTGATGGCAATGGTGAGGTTGCTGCATTGATGGCAATGGCGAGGCTGCTGCATTGATGTGGACTGATGACGCTGCATTGATGGTACTTGTGAGGCTGCAGATGGGCACTGACCCAAAGGTCCTTATTTAAAATAAAGTTTTTTTTCCTGAAACTTCCTTCTTAAAATTAATGTGCGTGTTATAGGCCTGTGCGTGTTATACGCCGATAAATACGGTATATTGAATAAAAGGAATCTGCAGCGATGTTCGGTTGTGTAAGCCATAGACATATGTGAGAGTCAGAGGCAAGGGAGATCTTTCTATAATATTGGGGCATTTATACCAAACATATAGTCCATACACATGCAGATAAGATTGGCAACCTAAGCGCTGTAACAGTTTAGGTGACAGGGGGTGACACATACTGCATGAGGCCAACAAAGAGTATAGAGTTTGAAAATATCTGGGTGGTCTCACGCAAGATATTAATAATATTTAGGTAGATATTATCATTTGAGCCTAGAATATTTACATTGCTCGAGAAGAGTGCTGTCAAGGTTGTTGTATTCTATAAAGATTCTAATCGTATGTGTCAGAGGTTTTTTTTCCCCCATAGTTATCCGCCATAACATATGGCAGTAAGTAAAGGTGAAACACCGTCAACTTCAAAGGAACAAAAATAGGGACCAAATGTGTGCATCCGGGTCCCGGATGGAGGGGCCGAAACATTGGAAAGAGGAGGCAGAAACAAACAGTTGGAATTACTGTTCCCTGCCACCTGAGGAAAAGCCCTCGAGAAATGGCTTGAACCAAATAGTTTCGTTTAAACCCAGGGGTTGAGTGGCCCTTAAATTGTATATCCAACGGGATTCCATTTGTAACAAAGTTTTGTTCCAGTCGCCCTCCCTGGAATCCGGGTGCACACGGTCCAAAGTAAGAAATTTTATCTTTGGAAATTTACCGTTGTGCACTATTGTGGTATGTCTCCCAAGTGGGAGATCAGGGTCACAGGTTTTCATGCCCAGTATGTGTCTGTATGCCCTCCTCCAAAACTCTACTTTTGTTTTACCGATGTAAAAGCATGTACATTCGCATAGAAACATGTAGATTACTCCGTGGGTTTTACAGTTAGCGAAATGTTTGAGGTAAAAAATCTGGCCATTCGGGAGGGTAGGGTTTTTGTCCGTGAGCATAACTTTGCAATAGTTACAAGCTCAAACATTTTTGTTTGTTTTTTTGACTCATTTCTAGATTGCAGGGAGGCTTTCTTAAAAGATTGTTTTAGTGAAGCATGGGAATAGCCCCGTAGTAACAGTCTATCCCGTAATTTATTTGCCTCTATTCTAAAGGTGTTGTCATTGGAGCAATTTAGTCTCACCCTAAGATACTGGCTATACGGAATCGAATCCAGAAGGGGTTTAGGGTGGAAGCTGGTAGCATGCAGAATTGCATTGCTCGCGGTGGGTTTTCTGTACAGTCTGCTCATAATGGCTCCTCCCTCTCCTCTGTAGACCTCCACATCCAAAAATGTAACAGTGCTTGTCGAATGACATCGTAAAGTTGAGGTTAAAATCATTGCGGTTCATCCTCAAGAGGCACTGTTGGAGTAGATCTACTGATCCGTCCCAAATGATAAAGAGGTCATCGATGTACCGGTACCACCCAAGAATGTGGTCCGTGTACATCGATAGAGCCTTGTCACCCAAGAACATGGCCTCCCACTCCCCCAGGTACAGGTTGGCATACAATGGGGCACAACATGTCCCCATCGCAACCCCCTGCACCTGGAGGTAGTGGGAGCCATTGAAGGTGAAAACATTATGATTAAGGATGAATTCTAACAATGAGATGATGAACTCTCCATATATAGGTTCCACATTTTTGGCTGTACGAAGAATGTGTTTAATAGCTGCTACACCTTTTTCATGAGGGATAGAACTATAAAGAGATTCAACATCTATTGTTACCAATAAAGCGTATTCTGGAATTTCCAATTTATCAATAATTTGCAAAAAATTAAGTGTATCCTTAACAAAGGAAGATAGAGATGAAACAAATGGTTTTAGAACTTCGTCCACTAATTTGCTGGCGTTTACGCTAATCGCCCCTACACCGGAGATGATAGGTCTTCCAGGTGGATTGTGGGTGTCCTTATGGACTTTTGGTAGTGAATAGAAGACCGGCGTACGGGGGAAGTTGTTCCTAATGAATTCCCATAGAGATCTGGTGATTATCAAGTGGGAATAGGCCGTATCTACTAATAAGTAGAAATCATCATTGTATTTTTTAACAACACTTGCCGGTATCCGGCGGTACCATTCCAAGTTGTTTATTATTTTATTACACATGTTGATGTAATTTTCGTTGTTGAGTACAACGATGTTCCCACCCTTGTCCGTGGCTTTTATTGTAATCTGGTTGTTGCTAGAGAGCATTTTAAGTGCTGCTATTTCTCTTTTGGTTAAGTTGTTAGGGAATGTTGTACAAATTTTCAACTTATCTAGTTCTTTGTCGACTAATTTAAGGAAAGCCGCCGCGTTCAGATGGATGCTGGATGCTGGACAGAAGTCTGATCTTTTCTTTAATGTAGACTTATTTATCTTGGGGGGCTCACTAGGTGTTTCGATTGACTTTAAAATTTGGGAGAGATCGATCTCGTCAATGAGATCGGTTTGGTCATTTTCGTCGAGGAGGGAAACCAACTGGTTTATTGCCTGATTTTCTTGTGGGGTCAGATCCTTCAACCCTTCTTGTTTATGGTAAAGTTTTTTTTTTTTTTTTAACAAAAACAGTGGTGCTTTATTATTGTAATAGATAATCAGAGTTACAGAATACCATTCAACAGAGTATAATACATTACATACATAGATTACATATTTGAGGATAGGGAAAATAATATGCAAAACCCGCAAACAATAGGTAAGGTTAATAGTACCATTCTCAACAAGTACCGTCCACCCTCCACCCTCCAAAACCCTTCCCTATTGGGGCAAATGAACGTAGTGAACTGAATGTTTCTCTACGAGGCCATCCACGGAGCCCAAACTTTTTCAAATTTCCACGGACAGCCACGGTTTATATATGTCATTTTATACATGGGGATTACTGCCTCAATCTGTGCCTCCCAGGCTGAAAAGGATGGAGGGGAAGAATCTATCCATTTCATGAGTATTTCTTTTTTGGCATAGAAAAGAAGGAAGGAAATCAGTAATTTAAGATGATATGGCCTCTGCTCATCATCATGTATCCCCAGCAACGCCATGGCCGGCAAGAGCGGGATAGAGGTCTGCAATCTGGAGTTGATTTCACCTACGATCTTAGTCCAAAATAGTGCAACAACTAGGCACTCCCAGAACATATGTATAAATGTGCCTATATGGACTTTGCATTTAGGACACATGGGGTCTCTCTCAGGAAATATGCACTGAAGTCTCTGCGGGGTATAGTAGACCCTGTGTATAAATTTAACTTGAATCAGTTTGTCCTTGGATGCTATCACTAATTTCGGGCCATACTCCAGACAGTCCTCCCATCCCTCCCTATCCAGCGACGGGATATCAGCCCGCCATCTTTCCCATAATTTATTAATCTTAGGGGAATCTCTTCCCAGCAACGCATTATATAGAGAGGATAGGGGTTTAGACAAGTCTCCAGGAGATAGGAGATCTTCGATGGGGTCCGTCTGTAACAGGGGAGTTTGCGGGAATTGAGCCCTGGCCGCATGTCTCAGCTGTAGGTACCGGAACCCCATCCAACGGGGCAGTCCAAATTTAGCCGTAAGCTCATGCAAGGAGAGCAGTTGACCCCCAGACATTACGTGTTCCAACAAGGTTACACCATATCTGGCCCACACCTGTGGGTCCGGTATCATACGGAAGTGTTTAAGTCGTGGGTTCCCCCATAGCGGATGAGCTGGAGACAATTGGCCAGGTCTCAAGTATCTGCGCCTAGCCACTTCCCATACCCTCCAAGTTGCTCTAGTAGGCCCAGGGACCTCACAATATGCCTTGGGTCCTCTATAGGGAAAATTCCGAAGGTCCGTCAGGGAACCCAGAATATTCGCCTCGAGACAGGTTGCCACATTGGATCTAGAACCCTGGAACCACCAGTGTACCGTCATCAACATGGCTGCCCAAAAATATAACTGGAAATTTGGGAGGGCAAGTCCGCCCAAATCTGCAGGTAAACATAACGTGGTACGTGCCAACCTAGGGTTTCTCCCCGACCAAATAAAGGAACCCACTATACGGTCAATCTCCCTAAAAAACGAGGGGGGCACCCAGACCGGGCAATTCCTAAACAGATAGTTAAATTTGGGCAGTATCATCATTTTAAGGAGACTAATGCGACCCAGAAGATTCAGAGGAAGATTCTCCCAGGCAGCACATTTCGAACGTAGGGTGTTCAGAACAGGGGCCAGGTTTCTTACAATAAAATCAGAGAGATTCCTAGTGATCACAACTCCAAGATATTTAAATTCCCTAACCCTTTGTAGTGGGGAGGAGAGGGGTCCAGAGTTAACTCCATCATCTATAAAAAATAGGACTGATTTGGTCCAATTTATTTTTACTCCCGAGAGTCCACCAAAACTGTCAAAAATACGCAAGGCAGCTTGAAGAGAGGGCCCAGCATCATTAAGGTACAATAATGCGTCGTTGGCATAGAGGGAGAGGCGCTCTTCCATCATACCCACCCGCAGGCCCAGAACGTCCGGTGCACTCCTAATGGCAATTGCCAGAGGCTCCAGCGCCAGGGCGAACAGGCTGGGGGAGAGCGGGCATCCCTGCCTCGTACCACGAAACAGAGCAAAGGAGTCTGAGACCCAATTGTTGGTGCGAACCCGTGCCCGGGGGGATTGGTACAGCAATCGTACTCCATGAATAAATTTGGGACCGAATCCAAATCTACGCAAAGTTTCCCATAAAAATTTCCATTCAACAGAGTCGAAAGCCTTCTCGGCATCTAAAGAGGCAATAACCCTGGACCCCGTGTTGTCATGCGATGTTGCTAAGTTAAGGAATAGGCACCTAATATTAATATCTGTGCCCTTGCCTGGCATAAATCCCGTCTGGTCTATACCCACTAGGTCTTCTATTACATGGGATAGTCGGGTGGCCAAGACCTTAGCAAAGATCTTGGCATCAACATTAAGCGAATGAGATGGGCCTGTACGATGCGCAATCAAGAGTAAAGTTTTTTTAGAATCAATTTCCGTATGAAAAGTTGAAGGTCCTTGTAGATTTCGAATTTATCTACATTTTGATTGGGGCAAAAGTTTAGGCCTTTTTTAAGGACAGCAATCTCATCTTGGGAAAGTTTGTAAGATGATAGATTAATTATGTTTAACTCATTCAGTTCCTGTTTCTTACCAATTACAGGGGCAATTAAAGTGCTATCTGTGTATATGTGTTGAGATTGGGTTGTGTGGGTTGAACGCCCATCAGGATCTTTTCTAAAAAAGACGGATCATTAGAAATCATGTCTAGTGAGCCAACAGTTGGGAGATTTGATTGGGAGGTGACTTCCCTTATCGGGATATGCGTATTGGTTTGTGTATTAGTAGATACGGCCTATTCCCACTCGATAATCACCAAATCTCTATGGGAATTCATTAGGAACAACTTCCCCCGTACGCCGGTCTTCTATTCACTGCCAAAAGTCCATAAGGACACTCACAATTCACCTGGAAGACCTATCATCTCTGGTGTAGGGGCGATTAGCGAAAACGCCAGCAAATTAGTGGACGAAGTTCTAAAACCATTTGTTTCATCTCTACCTTCCTTTGTTAAGGATACACTTAATTTTTTGCAAATTATTGATAAATTGGAAATTCCAGAATACGCTTTATTGGTAACAATAGATTTGAATCTCTTTATAGTTCTATCCCTCATGAAAAAGGTGTAGCAGCTAATAAACACATTCTTCGTACAGTCAAAAATGTGGACCCTATATATGTCATCCCATTGTTAGAATTCATCCTCAATCACAATGTTTTCACCTTCAATGGCTCCCACTACCTCCAGGTGCAGGGGGTTGCGATGGGGACATGTTGTGCCCCATCGTATGCCAACCTGTACCTGGGGGAGTGGGAGGCCATGTTCTTGGGTGGCGAGGCTCTATCGATGTACACGGACCACATTCTTGGGTGGTACCGGTACATCGATGACCCTTTTTATCATTTGGGACGGATCAGTAGATCTACTCCAACAGTGCCTCTTGAGGATGAACCGCAATGATTTTAACCTCAACTTTACAATGTCATTCGACAAGCACTGTGTTACATTTTTGGATGTGGAGGTCTACAGAGGAGAGGGAGGAGCCATTATGAGCAGACTGTACAGAAAACCCACCACGAGCAAAGCAATTCTGCATGCTACCAGCTTCCACCCTAAACCCCTTCTGGATTCAATTCCGTATAGCCAGTATCTTAGGGTGAGAGGAAATTGCTCCAGTGACGACACCTTTAGAATAGAAAAAACAAAGGAATTGGGGAAAGTGGGACTTTAAATGAAGTACTTGGTAGCTGTGTATGTACCCCAATGCCTACCCTTTTCTTTGACATTAACATTATATGTATGGTTACCAACAATGTACATAAAATAAAGTTCCCTTGTTCAGTTCAACTATCTATGTGCTACCTTCATTTAAAGTCCCACTTTCCCCAATTCCTTTGTATTTGACTTGTCAGGGATGGAAATACATGACCTTACCAGGTCATGATTTCAATTAAAGTCCCGTAGGGATGGAAATACGTGACCTCACCAGGTCTGGGCTTCCCCAAAGTCCCTAGAACTCGTCTTCTCCCCCCATTTTTTTGCATAACCTTTAGAATAGAGGCAAATAAATTACAGGATAGACTGTTACTACATGGCTATTCCCATGCTTCACTTAAACGATCTTTTAAGAAAGCCTCCCTGCAATCTAGAAATGAGCTACTCCACTCTGAGAAAGTCAAAAAAACAAACAAAAACGACACTAATACCATTAGAATCATTACAAAATACAATAATCAACACAGACAAGTCAGAAATATTGTAGAAAGATACTGGCATATGCTACAATGCGATCCAGCACTGGGACCCTTTGTTCCCCCCAAACCTCTCTTTACCTTCAAACGAGCTACATCTTTGAGAAATAGAATTACTACCAGTGAGTTTAAGGGGGAAGCAGGTAAATCCCACTGTAAATATAAGGGAACCTTTAGATGTGGGGCTTGTAACTATTGCAAATTTATGCTCACGGACAAAAACCCGACCCTCCTGAATGGCCAGACTTTTTACCCCAAACATTTCCCTAACTGTAAAACCCACGGAGTAATCTACATGCTTCTATGCGAATGTACATGCTTTTACATCGGTAAAACAAAAGTGGAGTTTTGGAGGAGTGCATACAGACACATACTGGGTATGAAAACCTGTGACCCTGATCTTCCACTTGGGAGAAACACCACAATAGTACACAACGGTAAATTTCCAAAGATAAAATTTCTTATTTTGGACCGTGTGCACCCGGATTCCAGGGGGGGCGACTGGAATCCCGTTGGATATACAATTTAAGGGCCACTCAACCCCCGGGTTTAAACGAAACTATTTGGTTCAAGCCATTTCTCGAGGGCTTTTCCTCAGGTGGCAGGGAACAGTAATTCCAACTGTTTGTTTCTGCCTCCTCTTTCCATCGTTTCGACCCCTCCATCCGGGACCCAGATGCACACATTTGGTCCCTATTTTTGTTCCTTTGAAGTTGACAGTGTTTCACCTTTACCTACTGCCATATGTTTTGGCGGATAACTATGGGGGGAAAAAAACCTCTGACACATACGATTAGAATCATTATATAATACAACAACCTTGACAGCACTCTTCTCGAGCAATGTAAAGATTCTAGGCTCAAATGATAATATCTACCTGAATATTATTCATATCTTGCGTGAGACCACCCAGATATTTTCAAACTCTATACCCTTTGTTGGCCTCATGCAGTATGTGTCACCCCCTGTCACCTAAACTGTTACAGCGCTTAGGTTGCTAAGCTTCCATCGTTTGTTTTCGATTAATAACTTTAAACACACATTACATGCATAATTCGATTCTGCTATTGCTATCATAGTCCATATATAATTTAGCCAGGTGGGTTATTTGTGATCTAATCCTCCCTGTTATACCTTTGATTGGATCCACTTTCTGTTTCCCAATGTCATATATATCTATTTTTACTGAATTTGTCATCTCACCCTGTAAGATACTGCGTGTCAGCAGCGGTTCCCTGATTTCTGTGGTAGTTTTTCTATTTATCTCTTGAACTTTGGGCGCTGCTGTGCTACTGTTCTACACCACACTAACATATTATTTATTAAACCTGCAGCTTGCCCGGCACACAAAGCCGCCCGGGTTCTTCAACCCGTGGCGGCGCTATGTGAGGCTACAGTGTATTTTCCATCTTACACTGGCCTCCATCTTGCGACCCCGGCGGACATGCGCAGTCTGCTGGGGAAGCTGAACGCGGGTGGAGTAGGCGTGGCCGCGTCCCGACGCAGATGCTTGCGCATGTGCACTGTGGACACGGCGGCTATTACTCCACCCGGGGGGGCATTCACGGCGTGCCTGCCCCTCCTCCATCCCAGGCGATTAGCTGTTGCTTGTTCCATCAACAGCTGATTGAGGGAGGAGGGCTTTATATACTCAGCAACTGTTCATGCCGGACATCCGCTACAGATTGCAGGATGATTCTGGCCTGAACAGACATCCATCCCTCTGTGTTTAAATAGTAAGTAATACTTTACTCTCCTATGATTACTATGTCAATCTAGGTTACACTGATTATACTTTAACAATCACCCCTTGCACTCAGACCTGCTATGTGGTCTGGTGCTATCTATTTTGAATGGCTCAATTTGATTTAAAAATTCATGTCACATTTATTTAAAAAAAAATAATTTTTTTTTTCTTTATCTAGATCTCTTTTTATGGTCTGTTCTGACTGGCTTAAATAGCCAATCATATTACAAACCATTTCAATTCTGTATACTACATATGACAATAGTTAACTCATGACAGTTAAGTTTTATTCAAACTTCACTAGTTTTCTAGATACTGACACACTTTAATGTTTCGGCTCTAAATAATATATAGCTGAAGAGTCTTCTTAACCAATCAACCGTACTCTCACACCTTTCTTGATTTGCTACTACCTTCAGCTATCCAAGACATATCCACCGAGCCACTATCAGTTATCTATTACGTACCCTTTTGAGCCATCTACTGAGCCACTATCAGGTATGGGTTATTTACGTTATCAATATCTTATCTAACTTTGTTCATCTACATTATATGACTAAAACGGTCGGTCACTATACATTTGCACCATTACGTTTTTTTTGCAGGACTCGTCCTCGGCCTCAGTGGAGCTCCAGGTTTTTTATACCTTTCCACGCCCTTTTCTTTGGGCTTTTTCCTCTTCATTTTTTGAAGAGAATACCACTTACCTACATCCATACATAAAAATTTTTTTACTGTTGCGCATGAAGTAACAGCATTGATAATATGATAATGAACCTCCATCTACCGTAATCGGGAATACGCTGTATAGACAGACAATGTCAGTGCCTTTGTTTTTAACTATTCTGGAATGCCAAGTCAGTCTACACAGTGTTAATGTAAGTGAAAATAAAATGAAAAGTCTAGCATGTAAACGTTTTTATGTTTATGTATACCTATATGCTTACCATCTCTTATTAATACATTGTCTCTAATATAGAAATTTCTGTAAACCTATACCCACCCCCGAGGAAGGAGGCTAAGTAACTCCGAAACGCATCGGGTGCAAGAATATTGGTATCAACACTGTATCTGTGTATAACTACATGATTCGCATTCCTTATAATTATTGTTATATTTTTGCTTTGTGTTTTTACTATGTTTTCAATTAATAAATCATTGTTTATACTACACATACTCCCTTTACGCCTTTTTACATGTGCCTCTAAAATCCACCACTAGGGGAATTTCTCTTTCTTTGTATATTCAATTTAGGATGTGGCACAATCTTGCAGTTAACTGCCGATCTACAACCTTCTCGACAGATTGAGGTAGTGAATTCCAGAGGTTGGGCGAGGCTCGGGAGAAGTCCTGGAGGCAGATATGGGAGGAGGTGATGAGGGAGCTAGAGAGCAGGAGGTCTTGGGAGGAACAAAGAGGGTGATTAGGTTGGTATTTTGAGACTAGGCTAGTGATGTAGCTGGGGGCAGAGTTGTGGAAGGCTTTGTAACGTATTGTTAGTATTTTGAATTTAATTTGTTGGGCAGCCAATGGAGGGATTGGCAGAGAGGGGTAGCAGACACTGAGCGGTTTGTAAGGTGGATGAGTCTGGCAGCAGCATTCATGATGAACTGAAGGGGTATAGTCTATTTAAAGGTAAGCCAATGAGGAGGGAGTTGTAGTAGTCAAGGCGAGAGATAACCAGGGAGTGAATCAGGAGCTCTGTGGTTTCATTGGTTAGAAAGGGACGTAGTTTGGAGATGTTAGGAAGGTTGAGGCGGCAAGCTTTGGAAAGTGATTGGATGTGGGGCCGAAAGGAGAGTTCAGAGTCCAGGATAACACCTAGCATGCTGACATGTGGGGATGGGTGGATGGTTGTGCCATTGTTCTTGACAGAGAAGTCAGGGGAAGAGGCACATGGGGGAGGAAATATTATAAGCTCGGTTTTGGACAAGTTGAGTTTGAGGAAGTGGTGTGACATCCATACAGATATGTCTGTTAGTAAGTAAGTGATGCGTAAGGAGACTGATGGAGCGAGTTGAGGGATGGAGAGAAAGACCCAGCTGACCCAGGGAAGAGGTGTAGATTGAAAATAAAAGAGGTCCAAGAACAGAACCTTGGGGGACCACGACGGAGAAGGGAAGACGAGTGGAGGAAGTAGAATTATAAGTGACACTGAAGGTGCGTTGGGATAGATAGGATGAGAGCCACTGAAGAGCACAGTCATGGAGACCAAGGGAGTAAAGTTTTTTGAGGAGGAGGTGATGTTTAACCGTGTCAAATGCAGCTGAAAGGTCCAGAAGTAGGAGTACAGCATAGTGTCCATTGGTTTTTGCAGTTAGTAGGTCATTTGTGAGTTTTAAAAGAGCAGTTTCTGTGGAGTGTTGAGGGCGAAATTCAGATTGAAGGGGATCAAGAAGGTTATTCTTAATGAGGTGGTCACTCAGTTGGTTGTAAACCAGGCGTTCAAGGAGTTTAGAGGAAAAGGGGAGCAAGGAGATAGGGCGTAGGTTGTTAAGATTGGTAGGGTCCAAGGACGGCTTTTTATGTATGGGGGTGACCAGTGCATGTTTTAGAGCATTGGGGAAAATGCCAGAGGTGAAGGAGAGATTGAAGATGTGGGTTAGAGAGTGTAGGATGGAGTCAGAGGGCGACCGAAGTGTTTGAGAGGGAATAAGGTCCAGGGTCCAAAATATAGTAAATTACCTTAAAAACAATATATAATAATTATTTGTATATTACTTATTTATGGTAATTAACCCCTTGTCATCCAGGCCAATTCTGACGTTTCTCTCCTACATGTAAAAATCATAATTTTTTGCTAGAAAATTACTCAGAACCCCCAAACATTATATATATTGTTTTAGCAGACACCCTAGGGAACAAAATGGTGGTCATTGCAACTTTTTATAATACACGGAATTTGCGCAGCAATTTTTCAAACGTGTTTTTTTTGGAAAGAAACTGTTTCATAAATAAAAAAAAAACAAAAAAAACACTAAAGTTAGCTCGATTATTTTGTATACTATGAAAGATGATGTTACGTTGAGTAAATAGATACCTAACATGTCACGCTTTACAGTTGCGCACACTTGCGGAGTGTCGCCAAACTTCAGAACTTAAAATTCTCCATAAGCGACGCTTTCACATTTTTTACAGGTTACATGTTTAGAGTTACAGAGGAGGTCTAGTGCTAATGTTCGCGGCATATGTGATGTATCTGGTTCTGATACAAGCCAGTGCCTCGCCAGCCACTGACCTCACCGCACGTCCCTGCTTTACTTACTGCCCACTGTCTTACCCTTCACGCTCGTCTTCTGTACACACTGCTCGGTATCATACCCTCCACACTGCTCTGCTGTACATACTGCCCACTTTCATAAACTCCTCTACTGTACATAGTGCAAGCTGTCATGCCCTCCACACTCCTCTTGTGTGCATACTGCCCCATCATACCATCCACACTCCTCTCCTGTGTATGCTGCCCCATCATACCCTCCACACTCCTCTCCTGTACATAGTGCCCACTGCCATACCCTCCACACTCCTTTCCTGTACATAGTGCCCACTGTTATACCTTCCATATTCCTTCCCTGTGCCTCTTACCCACAAATACATTTCTTTAAAATTATATTGAATATCCTCAATGTTACCAGCTCTAGAATGGGCACACGTTTGTTAGTTCAACTAAAGGAAATTTTCTCAGTCCTCATATTTGTTCTGTCCATTATTAGTACTCATTTCATTTTGTGATTACTATTGTGATGTATAGAGGAACATAGGGGATGTCAGCTACTCTAACCTTACCCCTCACCCCCTCTCATCCCCTTTCTCTCTCTCTCATCCTCCCTCTCGCTATTTAATTTAATTTGTTAAACCAAAAAATGTTTGCATTTTTATTTATTTTTTATAAAAAGCCCCACCAAAATCCTCAGCACCAGGCCCATGATGTTCTTAATCTGGCCCTGTCTGGGGGTTGGAACACACAAATACCCCAACCAATGGTCAGTGGCCCCAGTCTCATTTCCTTCTCCTACCCTGACCAACATAAGCACACCCACTAAAGGATCTTTACTGCCTCTCATCCTGGCCATTTTTCCCCATTCTTCTCCAGTTTGAAGAAATCTTGGCTTGCACAGCTACCCAAGTGCTATTTTAAGGGGAGCTCTCCAGTATGCAACCTGAGATACAGTCTATACTTGCCTGTCATCACAAATTCGTATGGGAAATTTCAAAGCGTTTCCTATGAATATGTGTAAGGAACATCATATGAAAGGTCTTGCTAGCAATGAGGCTTATGCACATGAATTTGCACATGTTTTTGGGCATGGGAGCCTAACTAAACATGCAAGGATGCTATCTGCATTGCCAACCTCTGCTCATCCTGACCTAGATCCTGCTCACAATTTGGTGCCTTCCTGATCGGCTTTGATCTGTACTTAACTTAGTGTATTTTGGGTGCCCTCACCACTGTGTTCTGCTTACCTGACTACAGCTTGTGTCCTTGAATTGTCCTTGTAGTCCCTGTCCCAACTTTAGGGATGCTCGGATGGGAATTGTGCAAGAGCCCACCCTCCTCATCTCAGGCTCCTCATACAGAAATGTGACAGTATATTTCCATAAGCCATGTCTGACTACTTTGATTGGGGTCATACTAGGCATATTACGATCAGGGCATTTACCAGGCTTGACATCTATTGAGACATGGTAGCAACTCCAAGACAGTGGCTTTGTCCTGTATTCACTTCCAGCTATACAACTTTAATAGAGTCTTCCAGTAGCATAACTCTGTATGTGCCAGCCAAGCTTTGAATGCCTGGGACAGATACATTTGCAAAGCTCCTCTGGTTCTCTACACCGACACCTTCATCTTTGTCCATTGCTACTAGCAATGCTGAGAGGGCAGGATGCTCAGCAGTTTCAGACATTTCATTATTCACTTTTCCTTAAGTGCTTACAACTCCCAAATATCTCCTTTAGCTCTGCCTTATTAAGCCATGGGCTAACGTTCCTAACCCTTTGTTTCCTGGACTGTGGGAAATCCTTTCAGTCAGCTTGCTGTACTTTGCATATTCAGCATTAACCCTGACTTTCTGCACCTTAAGGGCTTTATCAGGTTTTTCCAAGGAAACCCAAATTTGGTTCAGTGACCTTGGTTTCAATACTTACACCTAAGCACATTACCATATTTACATAGTCAGGTTGAAAAAAGGCACAAGTCCATCTAGTTCAACCAATGAAAAAAAAACATACAATCCCATATACGCAATCCTTCACCCACAGTTGATCCAGAGGAAGGTGAAAAAAAAACCAGCAAAGCATGATCCAGTTTGCTACAGTAGGGGAAAAAATTACTTCCTGATCCCCTGAGAGGCAACCAACACCTCTTTATTTTGCCATGCAGACTCTATAACCCTTTCCTTGGTTACAGAGAATTGTTAATTATACACAGCACTTTAACAAATAATGTACTTCAGTTAGGATATACATGTACCTATTGCTTTGCCCTGAAGGCTGGAGCATAGATTTGCTTTAGGGCATTCAGCCTTAGAGCATTATAACCAGTTAGGCTTCAGAGCCATTTTCATATTTCACTTATAAGCGATAACTTTGCTATCTCGTAAGACATGAAAGTCTAATATAATTATTTTTTTCTTCATTCAACAAGACTTGATTTTGGTGGTAGTGTCTTTAAAGCAGAGGCGTATCTAGTGAAAATGGCGCCTATGGCAAGCACTGAAACTGCGCCCCTGTCAAAAAAAAAACAACAAAACAAAAAAAAAACAGCTAACAAAACTACAAGTCAAGCTCTTTAATCCTTCTATTAACAAATTAGTACTACATAAACTGCCCAATGGATCAGTTCGCCCCTGGTCATTAAACATTCTACATTCAGTGAAAGTTAGTGTACTGCAAAGTTTGCTCTGCATGAACTTTCACTGAATGTAGAATGTTTAAGGAGCTTGTTGCACAAATCACTTTATTAAACTTTATGATATCTATTTATTTAATCCATATTGAGCACTATTTGATTGTGTGTATATGCCAAGCACAAGCAGCCAATCAAATATGGTGCTCAATATGGATTACATTAATATGCATAGCCATAAATATCAGAAATAAAAGTGTAATAAAGTGATTTGTGCAACAGCAGGTACTACTTTTAAATAGACTGCGAATGTGACTACAGCTGATGACCAGACTGCGAATGTGACTACAGCAGATGACCAGACTGCGAATGTGACTACAGCTGATGACCAGACTGCGAATACAGGAGATGACCAGACTGTGAATGCGACATACTACAGGAGATGACCAGAATGCAAATGCGACATACTACAGGAGATGACCAGAATGTAAATGCAACATACTACAGGAAATGACCAGACTGCGAAAGCGACATACTACAGGAGATGACCAGAATGCGAATGCGACATACTACAGGAGATGACCAGAATGCGAATACGACTACAGCAGATGACCAGACTGCGAATGCGACTACAGCAGATGACCAGAATGCGAATGCGACCACAGCAGATGACCAGACTGCGAATGCGACTACAGAAGATGACCAGACTGCGAATGCGACTACAGCAGATGACCAGACTGCGAATGCAACGTACTACAGGAGATGACCAGCCTGCGAATGCGACATACTACAGGAGATGAACAGAGACTGCGAATGCGACTACAGCAGATGACCAGACTGCGAATGCGATATACTACAGGAGATGACCAGACTGCGAATGCGACTACAAGAGATGACCAGACTGCGAATGTGACTACAGGAGATGACCAGAATGCGACTACAGCAGATGACCAGACTGCGAATGCGACTACAGCAGATGACCAGACTGCGAATGCGACTACAGCAGATGACCAGACTGCGAATGCGACTACAGCAGATGACCAGATTGCGAATGTGACATACTACAGCAGATGACCAGACTGCGAATGCAACATACTACAGGAGATGACCAGAAGGCGAATGCGACTACAAGAGATGACCAGACTGCAAATGCGACATACTACAGCAGATGATCAGACTGCCAATGTGACTACAGCAGATGACCAGACTGCGAATGCGACATACTACAAGAGATGACCAGACTGCGAATGTGACTACAGTAGATGACCAGATTGCGAATGTGACATACTACAGCAGATGACCAGACTGCGAATGCGACATACTACAGCAGATGACCAGACTGCGAATGCGACATACTACATGTAGATGTGAGCACTATGTTCACTATAGTCAGAAAACAGTTATGGCCCCCAAACAATCTAACTGCAAATAAATGGGGTGATTAGATGCTGTACAAATAATATGATGAAATAACAATCTGGAACTGTAAGTTTATATAGGTAATCAAACAGCAAACTGTAAGCTGTTAGAGTCCAAAAAGAAACTGGGTTAAAGTCCAATTAAAACAGTTGTAGAAGGCAGCCCTGTTGGTAAAGAAGAAGCAATCCTCTGGAAACTGTAGAAGAAGAACAACAATGGCGCCACTCAGAGTGCAGTATTAAAAAGGATTTTAATAAATCTTTAAAAACAGGTACTCACAAAGGTACATATGATCAGGCATGTAAGTGTTGGACAGGTTGTGCCAGGTGTCCCAGGGGTATCATCCGGTCACCTCCTCAGATATCGTTCCGCTGTGGAGACAGGCTGCGCTGCTGTATGGACGGCAGATCCGGCCGCTGGAACACACTGTGTGTGATCTGGGGGAGCGAAGGCACTTCCGGGTCCATGCAGGGGTAGCGAATAGCGGCCGGATCTGCCGTCCATACAGCAGCGCAGCCTGTCTCCACAGCGGAACGATATCTGAGGAGGTGACCGGATGATACCCCTGGGACACCTGGCACAACCTGTCCAACACTTACATGCCTGATCATATGTACCTTTGTGAGTACCTGTTTTTAAAGATTTATTAAAATCCTTTTTAATACTGCACTTAGAGTGGCGCCATTGTTGTTCTTCTTCTACTGCGACATACTACAGCAGATGACCAGACTGCGAATGCGACATACTACAGGAGATGACCAGACTGCGAATGTGACTACAGCAGATGACCAGATTGTGAATGTGACATACTACAGCAGATGACCAGACTGCGAATGCGACTACAGAAGATGACCAGACTGCGAATGCGACTACAGCAGATGACCAGACTGCGAATGCGAAGTACTACAGGAGATGACCAGACTGCGAATACGACATACTACAGGAGATGACCAGAGATTGTGAATGCGACTACAGCAGATGACCAGACTGCGAATGCGACATACTACAGGAGATGACCAGACTGCGAATGCGACTACAAGAGATGACCAGACTGCGAATGTGACTACAGGAGATGACCAGAATGTGACTACAGCAGATGACCAGACTGCGAATGCGACTACAGCAGATGACCAGATTGCAAATGTGACATACTACAGCAGATGACCAGACTGCGAATGCGATATACTACAGGAGATGACCAGACTGCGAATGCGACTACAAGAGATGACCAGACTGCGAATGCGACATACTACAGCAGATGACCAGACTGCGAATGCGACATACTACAAGAGATGACCATACTGCGAATGTGACTACAGCAGATGACCAGACTGCGAATGCGACTACAGCAGATGACCAGACTGCGAATGCGACTACAGCAGATGACCAGACTGCGAATGCGACTACAGCAGATGACCAGACTGCGAATGTGACTACAGCAGATGACCAGATTGCGAATGTGACTACAGCAGATGACCAGACTGCGAATGCGACTACAGCAGATGACCAGACTGCGAATGTGACAACAGCAGATGACCAGACTGCGAATGCGACATACTACAAGAGATGACCAGACTGCGAATGCGACTACAGCAGATGATCAGACTGCGAATGCGACTACAGCAGATGACCAGACTGCGAATGCGACTACAGCAGATGACCAGATTGCGAATGTGACTTACTACAGCAAATGACCAGACTGCGAATGTGACTACAGGAGATGACCAGAATGCGACTACAGCAGATGACCAGACTGCGAATGCGACTACAGCAGATGACCAGACTGCGAATGCGACTACAGCAGATGACCAGACTGCGAATGCGACATACTACAGCAGATGACCAAGTAGCCAGTTTAAAAATCTAAGCTTTCAGCAATGCACAGCTATACGGGGGATAAAGAACATTGTCAGGGAGGGTTTAGTAACACTGAGTCTATAGGTAGAAAGACCTACCTGACCAGCCGGGCTCACCTCTCAGAGGTCCGGAGGCGGAGCTTTCCGCGGTAGGGGCGGGGCTTGCGGCGGTAGGGGCGGGGCTTGCGGCGGTAGGGGGCGGGAATATTTGTGGTCCAGGAGAGGCAATGCCAGTGCTCTGAGAACATACAGAGTACATGGGGCGGGGCAGGGCAGGGCAGGGTCAGAGCGTCAGTGGAGCTCCCTGCCCCACCCCTCCCTGCTGACAGAGCCTCCCTCAGCCTAAACCGAGCCCGACAGCCATCTGATAGAACACCAGCGCCGCAATCCTGCAGGCTGACCACGGCGCCGGTGGCTATATTAGTCTGGGAGGACAGGTGGGGTTTTTTTTTCATGCAGAGGGCGGCTTTTTGCCGCCCCTTCCCCCCATGGCGCCCATGGCACTTGCCATGGCTGCCATACCTTAGATACGCCACTGCTTTAAAGAATGATTTAATTTGCAAAACAGAAGTATACCGTAGAAAAAAAAT
The DNA here is from genome assembly GCF_042186555.1 of Aquarana catesbeiana. Taxonomy (NCBI): domain Eukaryota; kingdom Metazoa; phylum Chordata; class Amphibia; order Anura; family Ranidae; genus Aquarana; species Aquarana catesbeiana. The sequence goes on along the minus strand of NC_133330.1, from coordinate 80,817,579 downwards.
CATACTTTTTCAGTGATAATTTAAAATAACACATTTTGCTACATATATAAAGTACTCGTTTAGATTAATTGGGGGTATACAGTTCTGTATATGGAGGCTTTCAATTTATTTATTTCTTCTTCTTTTTTTTTATATTAGTTGAACTTGATGGACTTTTTGACTTTTTTCAATCTAACTTTTTAACTAGGTAGTTTAAAGCTAGCCATACATGGATCATAATTCGGCTGGTTCAGCAGGGACCGTCCGAATTTCAATCAATGTATGGCCACTGTGGTTGAACAAGAGTTGATCTACCGATCAAATTCTGTTCAACCTCCCTGTCAGATTTTAGCCACTCAATCAGCACTGCAGGGTATAGACTGCAGCACTAATCAGTGTATTCTGATGCCGGGGAAGTCTCCCATTGTCAGAATAAAAGACACAGTGGGAAGAATTCCCCCATCCACCCCAAAGCATCATGTTTCCACCTCCGTGCTTGACTGGAAGGATAGTGTTCTTGGGGTCACAGTCAGGATATTTCTTCCTCCAAACACAGCTAGTCGAGGTAATGCCAAAGAGCTCAATTTTGGTCTCATCTGACCACAGCACGTTCTCCCAATCCTTCTCTGAATCATTTAGATGTTCATTGGCGTGACTGTACATGTGCCTTTTTAAGGAGGGGGACTCGCCGTGTTTGGAAGAGGAAAAAGGCTGACTATGACCCTAAGAACACCATCCCTACAGTCAAGCACAGAAATGGAAACATGATGCTTTGGGGCTGTTTGTCTGCTAATGGTGAAGACCGGCTTTGCCGCATTGAGGGACCAATGGATAGGGCCATGTGTTGTAAAATCTTGGATGAGAACCTTCTTCCCTCAGTAAAACACTGAAGATGGGTCGTGGTTGGGTCTTTCAGCATGACAATGACCGAAAACATACCGCCAAGGCAACAAAGGAGTGTCTCCGTTAGAAGCACATTAAGGTCATGGAGTGGCCTAGCCAGTCTCCAGACGTTAATCCTTCAGAATATTTATGGGCAGAGCTGAAACTTTGAGTTGCCAAGCGACCCCTGCATGGAGGTTGAGCTAATCTGATGTTCTTTTTTTCAAAATGTTTTTTGTTTATAGCGCAAAAAATAAAAACCGCAGAGGTGATCAAATACCAACAAAAGAAAGCTCTATTTGTAGGAAAAAAATGACATCAATTTTATTTGGGTACAGTGTCTCACAACCACACAATTGTCAGTTAAAATAACAGTGCCATATCGCAAAAAATGGCCTGGTCATTAGGAGGGTAAATCTTTCCGGGGCTGAAGTGGTTAAAGACTATATGAACACCTTTGAGAATAAAATGTGTACATGAAAGTCGACTTCAGTTTCCAACTATTTAAAATTGAGTTCTTTAAAAATCTAACAGCATCAAACTAAGAAAAACTAGCTATTTAATTTAGTTTGGTCATTTTTTCCCTAAATTTTCTATGTGTCTGGTCGCAAAAAAAAAAAAAAAGTTGCAATTAAACATTTTCATCTGAAGGTAGAATTGTCAGGCTAGGGGGGTATGTTCTAGTTGTCACTATATAGACCCCAGTGCAAAAAGTAAAGTAAGGCCCCATCACATCACATAAAAATCAAGGACTTCAAGCACTGTCCAAGTCAAGTACTTTTTTGTTTTAAATAGACAATTATCACATTTCAACCCATACAGGACCGCTAGAGACTTAAACAAAGAGGTATGAAGGATAAAATATACATTTGTTTTCTTACAGCATGTAATGTGTGCATAGAAGAAGAAGGTAGAAAGCACACAGTACTACATAAGCCATGTCCTCAGAGACATACAATACAATAGTGGAAATTTGTGTGCAAGATGTGTGTAGAATAGGAGGGTTTCACCAGATGGAAAAAAAAACATTTGATCCAGCAGTTCCAATAAATGGAGGGTACACAACTAGAACCACAAAACAGAAAGAAGAGCACATGGATCCCATGCAATAAAAGGGTTAAAAACCATGTGACAGCTCACATTTTCCAATTGACCTGCACATATTAGTACAGATGGGAGCCATTCAATAGCAGCCCACTCGCCATACCCAGAGAAGATAGGTATAATGCCTGTCCCATCTGCAGATGGGGCCTGCTTCAAAGTTCACAAATTAGCAGTGTCAAACAGTCTCCTGAAAGCACTTATTTAGAAAAGAGGTGTAGATTGTATCAAAGTGTGAGTCCATGGGAAGAAGACAGCACATTTAGAGTGCATTTCCTCGTTTTCAAGCCTTTCTAAGGAAGTACAGTTAGAAGACATTACTGAGACATACGTGCGCATATTCAGAAATATATGTATGTGTCCTACGTTTGGGACACTGAGAACTGGATTGTGTAGGAGTAAGCAGTGATCTAAAAAATGCATGGGTCTAGTAGAACTTTGTATTCCATAACTGATATAGGATGAGCAGTGATTTTTTTCCCATCTCTATTTTATCTTTAAAATATAAATATTTTGTACTCTTACCAGTGTTGTACAAGATTTGGCTGCTATAATAGCTATTGCATAATACAATTTTCATATCAGTCTCTCTATATCGTTCTCTTACCACCACTGTAAGGGAACATCCTTCCTCCTGCTGACTATCAATATACTAATGTAAGGTAGCATTCTACCTCCCACTGACCACCAATGTAAGGGGGAATTCTTTCTTCCTTTGACTTCATTTGTTAGGGGGCATTCTTCCTCCCATTTATCACCAATGTAAAGGGGCATTCTTCCTCCCATTTATCACCAATGTAAAAGGGCATTCTTCCTCCTGTTGACCACCAACGTAAGGGGGGCATTCTTTCTCCGTATGACCACCAACGTAAAGGAGCATTTTGCCTGCCACTGAATACTAATGTAGGAGTGCATTCTTCCTTCCACTGATAACCGATGGAAGAGGGGATTCTTTATCCCTCTAACCACCAACCTAATGGGGCATTCTTCCTTCTGCTAACCACCAAATCAAGAGGGCATTGTTCCTCCCTCTGCCCACCAATGTTAAGGAGTATTCTTCCTCCTCTTGACTACCAGTTTAAAGGGAACATTACAAATTTAACATTTAGGTTGTAAGCAAGTGTAACTTCTTCTTTTTTGTATGTTTTTTTTTCATTTTACAAAATATATTGAAGAGGTTTTCAGGTCACATATTAGCTATATTGCATCTTCATTCCAATCATCATCCATTTTTTTTAAGCTGTTATTCAAATACCTTAAAACCAACAATATATACCGTATTTATCGCTGTATAACACGCACAGGCGTATAACACGCACATTCATTTTAAGAGGGAAGTTTCAGGAAAAAAACTTACATTTTAAATAAGGAACTTTGAAGCAAAATAAGGGTCAGTGCCCATCTGCAGCCTCACCATTGCCATCAATGCAGCCTGATCAATGCCCATCTGCAGCCTCACAAGTGGCATCAATGCAGCCTCATCAGTCCACATCAATGCAGCTGCCTCGCCATTGCCATCAATGCAGCACTGACGGAGCTTGTCCCGCCCCCCTTCCTGTCCCCTGTGAGGCAGCTAAAATTGAAGTATTGGCGTATAACACGCACACACTATTTGCACCCAATTTTCATGGTGAAAAAGTGAGTGTTATATGCCAATAAATACAGTATTTGTATATGCTGGAAAATAGCACACATGCTATAGCTCAAAGCCTGTGGTTGTACATCACAGCTGCTTTTGTCTGCTATGTGGGACCCCATTAAAATTTTGATATGGGTCCTATGATTTCGATCTATGCCCCTATCTACTACAAAGCAGGCTTGAATGGAGGAGAAGATTTGGATGCCGCACACTGGATGTAGTCAAAAAACTTCACTTTATTGAAAAAATGGGATCATCAAAACAACAAGACTGTCATGCAGAAAGTACAGGTAAGCTGACGCGTTTCGCACTCAGGACTGAGTGCTTACTCATAGCTCATCTACTACAATGTTGCTAACTACACATCTATCTGACCTCTTGGAAAAGATGTAATCCTTAAAGCTGGCTATACACATAGCTACCTCAACCAGCTGGGCACTACATAAACATCCAGTTGAATGCATCCACACTTATAAAAACGATTCTGTTGGCTTGTAATTTTAACACAAAAATGTTAACATCAACAAATAAATAAATGTTAATTATTTTACTTTGATATTTTAACTTAAGTACCTTACTTAATTTTCACTAGTTCTTAAAACACACTTTTACATTTACAAAAATAATGTATAATATTGAGTAATCTAGAAAAAACTTTTAAGGTATGTGCATTTCCATATTCTAATTGAGTTACATTTACTTCAAAAAATTATCTTTTTATTGACTGAAATTGTGGGAAGCAGATGTTTGCCAAACGTGCAACCACACGAGTTTTGATGCTGTATATTTTGAAGAGTTTGACGTCTTTTGGTACTTTGAAAACCTGCAAAAGGCAGTTCTCATAATTTGAGGCCCATCAGGAAAAAAGAGCGCCACCAGTGACAAGAATTTTTCCAAGTCACTACAAAGCCATGCAATGGCATTGAAAGGTATAGAATGAACATTGATCAAATTATCGTTCACATGCTTTAAATGTTGCTTAACATACCACAAAAATGTTTATTTTATTTGCCGATTAATACATTCATAATAAATGGACATACGTCTGTTGTATACATCTATTGAGACAACTCACTTGTGCGCACGCAGAGTTTGCGCTTACTGCATTCGGCAGGGTGAGGGACCGCTGGCTGTTAAGATTAAAAACTGTTTTGTGCCACAAAAATTGATGTTTCTGCCATTCGGTTTTGAAGTTATTGCAATTTTAGATTATGTGACCTCAAGCCTGACCCACATTGCACATCGTGTTATTACATTTCAAACCTAAATATACTATAGGTTTGTGCTGCATTTGTGCAGCAAAAACAAGCATATTGCTATAGTGTATTATTTCACATAGCACTCTCATTTTATATCAGAAAGAATGATTATGGGACTCATTTATGCTTTTAACCTAAGCTACCCTAAAAACCTAAAATATACCTTTGAAGTTTTTCAGAAAATCTTTTTAGAGCTAGATGTGGGGAATATATCTTCAAAAGTTCACACTTTAAAGTGTAAATTACTTTCCTAAAAGGCTTTTAAAAAAAAATGTTCTTTACAGATATATTGTATGTTACATGTGTGTGTTTCAGTTTGCTTTGTTAGCTTACAAAGAAGCACTTTTTTCTTAAAAAAAAAAAAAAAAAAAAGAAGATGTTTACATTTACATTTGATGCTGTTTTAATAATATTACATTTGTAACACTTTATAAATAATGAATGTTAATTTGTTTTGAAAGCCTGTTTCACGAGACCTTTTTTTTTTTTTATTCCCATTTTTTTAAAAACCATATTATTGTATTATCATTATATAAAAACCTTCAAACATATATCAAATACATTTGGAAAATAAGTTTTACCAACTTTAAAAAATTGATTAAGTTACAAAAAAAAATTAAGATAATATCACTTAAAACTATGGTTCCAGACAAGTAATAGGGCAGCACAGTGGTGTTAGCACAGTGGTGTACCTGTTAGCACTTACAGTTTGCATGTCTCCCTGTGCCTGCGTGGGTTTCGTCTGGGTACCCAGTTTCCTCACACACTCCATAGACATGCTGGAAGGTTAATCGGCTCCTGTCTAAATTGGCCCTAGTATGTGTATGTGAGTTAGGGACCTTAGATTGTAAGCTCCTTGGGGGCAGGGACTGATGTGAATATACAATGTATATGTAAAGAGCTGAGTAAAATGACAATGCTATATAAGTACCTGTAATAAATAATTTAATGTATGTATTCCTAACTTCAACCTATGTTCTATAAGCTGAAAAAAAATAGTAGGTCTTACTTAAACCTATGGTCTAGAAAGTGGAAAAATTGAGTTGGCTTTACTTAAAACTATAGTTCCAGACAAGTTAAGGTATGTATTTCTAACTTAAAACACTATGGTCTATAAAGTGAGAAAAAATAAGTTGGTTTTACCTAAAACAACAAAGTTGAAAGCATGAAAAGTCTAATGAGTCAGACAAAAATAAATTTAGTTGACAGCACCTAAAAAGCTGATGCAAATAGTTGCCTCAATTTTTTTGAGTAGACCCAGCACAATATTTTTTACAGTGTACTATAGTTTATATTGGTAGTAGGTTGCCTTGATCTGTTCATTGTGATTGAGAGGTGGTTAAAAGTAACTGCAAAACTAAACAAGTACCATTTGTAGCTAGCATTAGTGTGATAATTCTAGGGCTTTTTAAAAAAAAATCCAAATGCACATAACATAGTAGTTATTATTTCCATTTCCCATTCCCATTCTCCCATAAGTAAGGTTATTATTTAATAGTAATAATAAACAAAACAGTTTCTAAACCTAAAAAAACAGCTTTAACTACAAGAGATACTGTACACATAAAAAAAATAACAACAAAAAATAAAAATAGATAGATAGATAGATAGATAGATAGATAGATAGATAGATAGATAGATAGATAGATAGATAGATAGATAGATAGATAGATAGATAGATAGATTTCTATTTAGATATTTCTAAATTTTTACATAACACAATCCTTTCAGCTATTGATACCTATATTATTTTTCTGGCAAGTTTGTTCCAAAGATTGTGTCTCATAACTACATAAACGTTATTCCACTGGTGTCCGAAGTGAGCCTTAAACAGCTGAATGAATGCACTGTGTGATGTGAACCTTTGCCGTATAGCAGTAATAAGTTCTTGTAGGAATCAAGCCAGACCCTCTGCATTGAATTTATCTGACATTTTGGAGTTTAGTCTTACAGCAGGCTGCATGCAGATACACACACACCCAGAATTTTTGTGAACCCTAAAATTATATGTAAGATCACGCTTTCCTAAAAAAAAAAAAAAAAAAAAAAAAAGTTAGTTTAGCTTGTCGAAAGCCTTGCTGTTGGGTTGCCTGACTTTGGGCTTAAAACAGACATTACCCACATGGGTGGTTTTGTTTTCCATGTATTGATCACTGCAATTAACTTCAGCCACTTACATTTTTTTGTTTTCTTTTTAAGAGATTTAACTTTACGTCTGGTCCTAAAACAATAGTAGGAAGTGAGGAGAAATCCCCTCTTAGGTTGCTGTCATCAGAACAGCTATCCCTATTGGAATACCTCCCATGCTCGCCTCCAGGACTTTTCCAGAGCCTCTCCAAACCTATGGAACTCCTTACCCCAATCTGTCCGATTATCTCCTACTTTATTAGCTTTTAGACAATCCATGAAAACCCTCCTCTTCAGAGAAGCCTGTCTTACCCACACCTAACAACTGTATTTTCATTTTCTCCATCAGCTCATCCCCCACAGTTAATACCTTTTGTTTCACTTAACCCTCCCTTCTAGATTGTAAGCTCTAACGGGCAGGGCCCTCCGATTCCTCCTCTATTGAATTGTATTGCAACTGTACTGTCTGCCCTCATGTTGTAAAGTGCTGCGCAAACTGTTGGCGCTATATAAATCCTGTATAATAATAATAATTTCCATTATTGTTTTGTCCCAGTGACAATAGTCATAAGGACAAACAGAAAGGGTGAATCTACTAGCGTGTAATAAAAACCTGACAGAGGTTTTATCCATTCAGTGCTCTGGCCAAAACTAAAGAAGTCATTTTGACATATGCTGCACATTCATCTTTATGGTATAGTACGGTATAGTACATACAGCATTTATGAATAAATGAATGGATGCCCACAGATAGTGTCTTTGGGCTGCCATATTAAATAGGGCTATATTAATGTGAACCTGCTTGTCCTGCACTTGCATTGGCATCTCTATACACATTTTGAACACATTATATACCAGGGACGGCCCGTCAATTAAGGACTCGCGGGCGCTGCCTCCCCTTTCCATCGCCACTGCCACCCCCTATTCATGCGTCTGGCCCCTTTCAGGATGCCGGGTGCATGAATTACAGCGGCTGCGTTTTTTTTTTTTTTAACCACCTGATTAGAGCCAGAGGCGGGCGCACTGTTTGTCGTTCCCTCAAAAAAAAATTACCACCAGCCGCCACTGTTATATACCCCACCAGTAATGCAGGTTTTAAAGCAAAATTTGACAATTTGTAAACAAGAAGGTTTCCTTTTTATTGCAGATGAGGCACACTACGTTCTTTTATGCAATTAAAGTGGAATCTCAGCTTACACCTAACTAGCTATAAAAAAATAACCTGTATAAAAAAAGATGATATAATTACCTATTTTCAGGCTGCTCTGGTTTAATCACGTAATCCAGCAATCCCTTCTCAGCCAGCAGTGGTTGCAGAGGAGAAGAGGGAGCACCGACAACAGACGGGCCATAGAAGCCTATGGATGACATCAGCGCTCCAGGCTTTACCAGTCATTGTCAAGAGCTCTCTCCTTTCCTCTGCAACTGTCGCTGGCTGACACGGGGGGATCACATGACCAAACTAGCCTGAGCTGAAAATAGGTAAGAAAACATTCATACTTTTAACCACTAGGCGTCCACGCTATAGCCGAAAGACGGCTACAGCGCGGACTCCAATTGCCGGGAGGGCGTCCCTGGATGTCCTCCTGTTTACTTCCGCGATGCGCGCGCCCCCGTGCGTGCATCGGGGAAATTCTGTGTTGGCCGTGTCCCTTGGACACAGCCAATCACAGATCATGCTAAATGGCCAATCACAGCGGCCATTTAGCACTCGATTTGAGTGTTCAATGAGAGATGATCTCATATGTAAACATATGAGATCATCTCTCATTGCCGTCTCTCTCTCCTCACACAGAGACAGCGTGTGAGGAGGGGGAGCGAACGGCTGCAGCGGTGAGTGTAAAAAAATATAGAAAATACAGTGCCAACAGTAATTGTCAGTGCCATCTGTCCTCAGTGCCATCTGTCCCCAGTGCCACCTGTCAGTGCCATCTGTCCCCAGTGCCACCTGTCAGTGCAATCTGTCCCCAGTGCCACCTGTCATCAGTGCCACATGTCATCAGTGCCACGTATTAGTGCCATCTGTCATCAGTGCCACGTATTAGTGCCACGTATCACCAGTGCCACATATTTGTGCCATCTGTCATCAGTGTCACGTGTCATCAGTGCCACGTATCAGTGCCATCTGTCATCATAGCCACCTGTCAGTGTCACGTGCCATCTGTTATCAGTGTCACGTGTCATCAGTGCCACGTATCAGTGCCATCTGTCATCAGTGTCACGTGTCATCAGTGCCACGTATCAGTGTCACGTGTCATCAGTGCCACGCATTAGTGCCACCTGTCATCAATGCCACGTATTAGTGCCATCTATCATCAGTGCCACGTATTAGTGCCATCTGTCATCAGTGCCACATATTAATGCCATCTGTCATCAGTGCCACATATTAGTGCCATCTGTCATCAGTGTCACGTGTCATCAGTGCCACGTATTAGTGCCATGTGTCATCAGTGCCACATCAGTGTCACTTGCCATCAGTGCCATCTGTCATCAGTGCCACCTCAGTTTCACGTGTCATTGTGCTGGTGCTCCAGGGCCTTCAAAAGTGTAAAAGGTAGTCAACAAATTAGATGTGTAATTTATGCTCATAGAACACCTGATGGTGCTCCCTGCATGTTGGGCCTCTCTATGTGGTTAGGCTATGAAAAAGTCCCACACATGTGGTATCATAATACTCAGGAGGAGTAGCAGAATGTATTCTGGGGAGTCATTTGTGGTATACACATGCCATGTGAGAGAAATAACCTATTACAATGACAATTTTGTGGAAAAAAAAAATCTTCATTTTGCAAAGAATTGTGGGAAAAAAATGACAACATCAAAAACCTCACCATGCATCTTACTAAATACCTTGGAATGTCTACTTTCAAAAAAGGGGTCATTTGGGGGGTATTTGTACTTTCCTGGCTTGTTCAGATCGCAAGAAATGAGATAGGCCATCAGTTCATCAGGTGTGATCAATTTTTTATGATTTGCACCACAGCTTGTAGACTCTCTAACTTTCACAAAGACCAAATAAAATCCACTAATTTGGGTTATTTTTACTAAAGATATGTAGCAGTATAAATTGTGGCCAAAATTTATAAAGAAAAATTAATAATTTGCAAAATTTTACCACAGAAACTAAGAAAAAGGCGTTTTTTTTTTTTTCAAAATTTTTGGTCTTTTTTCATTTATAGCGCAAAAAATAAAAAACCCAGAGGTGATCAAATACCACCAAAAGAAAGCTCTATTTGTATGAAAAAAATGACAAAAAATTAATTTGGGTACAGTATTGCATGACTGAGTAATTGTCATTCAAAGTGTGAGAGCGCTGAAAGCTGAAAATTGGTCTGGTCACGAGGGGGGTTTAAGTGCCCGGTTGTCAAGTGGTTAAAGAAGGTGGGGAATTGGAACATAACCTCCAAAAGTGACAGCCCAGGGCATTGTCCCATATAATCAACTATTTTAAAAAAGGCTTACACATAATTGATATCCACCGGAAACTAAATATCTCAAATTTACCAAAATGATATTAAAAACATAACTTTTTATTACTATACGTACATAATCCATAACATTGTTTTGCATAAATAAGCGCAATATGTGCATAAGTAAAAAACAACACAGCAAAGATTAGAGTCTAGAATGCATGGCAGCTTCGATTGGTTCTACGCAATTTGTGGAAAACGCCGCTTCTGCAGGACCTTGAATGCTAATGTGTCAGATTTGACGATCATAGTTGTTAATACTCTCTAGTGGTAATGCTGCACCTGTAAACCTCAAAAACCTCTAAAAGAGAGATTTGGTGAACCAGCCGGCCCATGGGAAAGCTTATGATGAAATACCAGAGTCTGCATTCGCAGTAGAGTAAAAGTTCCTCTCAACAAACAGGACCCTCATTGACCAATATACAGTAAGTGGGCAGATAGCCGTACCACTCAAAAATGCTGTTTCTAAAATAAAAAAGGTAAATATAATAATCTTTTTAACACAGGTTAGTTAGCATAGATGTTAGGAGGGGGGAAGGGAGCATTTGTAAGGCTAGTTGTGTAAACTGGAATTCTGCTTTAACCACCTCCAATCCGCGCTATAGCCAAAAGACAACTACAGCGCAGGCCTTAAAGGGTTACTAAACCCTTGTTTAACCACTTCAATACCAGGCACTTACGCCCCTTCCTGCCCAGGACAATTTTCAGCCTTCAGCACTGTCATACTTTAAATGAAAATTGCGCAGTCATGCAACACTGTACCCAAATTTTTATCATTTTCTTCCCACAAATAGAGCTTTCTTTTGGTGGTATTTGATCACCTCTGCGGTTTTTATTTGTTGCTAAACAAACTAAAAAAGACCAACATTTTTGAAAAAAATTGATTTTTTAAAAAATTTCTTTCATAAAATTTTGTTTTCCCCTTCACTGACGGGCACTAATGAGGCGGCACTGATGGGCACTGATGAGGCGGCACTGATAAAGTGGCACTGATGGGCACTGATGAGGAGGCACTGATATGTAGAATTGATGGGCACTGATAGGGGGCACTGATATGCAGCTCTGATGGGCAACAATAGGCGGCACTGATATGCAGCACTGATGGGCACTGATAGACGGCACTGATGGGCACTGATAGGCGGTACTGATTGGCACTGATAGGTGACACTGATGGGCAGCACTGATGATTAGGTACTGATAAGTACTGACAGGTGTTACTGCTGGGCAGTGATTGGCACTGTGGATGACAGTGATTGGCACTGTGGTGGGCAGTGATTGGCACTGTGGTGGGCACTGGCACACTTTATTGTTGAGGCACTGCTGGGCATTGATTGGCAGGTGACTGGTATATTTGAGGGGGCTATGCTGATAATCAATGTGCTGATTATCAGCACAGACCGCCCCCCGACAGGGAGAGCCGCCGATTGGCTCTCCCTGTCGGTGCGAACCGAGGAATGCCCTTTACCGGCACTTCCTGGTTCACGCGATGATCAGCTGTGATTGGTCAAAGCTGATCACATGGTAAGTAGCCTCTGACAGAGGCTTCTTATCACGATCGGAGATGCGGCGTGTCAGACTGACATGCTGCACTCACGATCGCCGCGCTGCGCACCCCCACGGGTGCGCGCCGGCATGTTATCCTGCTGGACGTCATATGACGCCCAATCAGGATAACATAACCACTTCCCGGCTGTCAATCTGCTATAGGCTGGGCGGGAAGTGGTTAAAAAACAAACAAAAAACAAACATGTCAACTCTCCTACACTGTGCAGTTCGTTTTGCACAGAGTGGCCCCGATTGTCCTCTTCTGGAGTCCCACATTGGCACTGGTGGCTCCTCCCTGCATCAAGAAACAACCTAGGAGAAGCGCTCTCCTTGGGGGTAACCATGCGGGCGCACTCCTGAGTCCAGCATTTGCGCCCATTAACACAAAATGTCGGTCTTGGCCCCACCCCCCGGCACCCGCGTCATTGGATTTGATTGACAGCAGCGGGAGCCAATGACTGTGCTGCTATCAATCTATCCAATCAAGACCTGAGACAACGGGCAAAGAGGTAGAGCGCGTCTTTGTCGTGGGAATGAATGGGCTCAGGTGAGTAAAACGGGGGGGCTGGTCAGTATCAGAAGTTTTTTCACCTGAAAAAACATGAGGGTTTACAACCCCTTTAATTGCCGGGAGGGCGTCCATGTCTGTCCTCCCGAGAATGCACCGCATGGTGCGCTCTGTGATCAGCGAGTCCCTTACCACGTGATCAGCTGTCAGCAAATGACAGCTGATCACGTGATGTAAACAGAAGATCGTAATCGCCTTTTTTTTCCTCTCACTGACAGCGTGAGGAGAGAAAAAAAAGCAGCAGCTTCTGTCAGAGGGACATCGATCCGGATCATGGAGAGGCGCGGCTGCTATGCAGTGCCCACCAGTGCCACCTGCCAGTGCCCACAAGTGCCACTAACCAGTGCATATAAGTGCTGCCTATCAGTGCCCACCAGTGCCACCTGCCAGTGCCCACCAGTGCCACCTATCAGTGCCCATCTGTGCTGCCAATCATTGCCTCATCATCAGTGTTGCCTATCAGTGTCACCTACCAGTGCCTATCAGTGCCACCTATCAGTGCCCTTCAGTGCCACCTTTCAGTGCCCTTTAGTACTGCCTGTCAGTGCCCATCAGTGCCACCCATCAGTGCCACCTCTCAGTGCCCATCAGTGCCACCTATTAGTGCCCACCAGTGCTGCCCCATCAGTGCCCACCAGTGCCACCTACCAGTGCACATCAGTGAAGGAGAACAATTACCTGTTTTCACATTTTTATAACAAACTATGAGTTTGTTTTTTGTTTTTTTCAAAATTTTCGGCCTCTTTTCTTTTTTTTTTGCAAAAAATAAAAAACCCAGCAGTGATTTAATACCACCAAAAGAAAGCTCTATTTGTGTGAAAAAAATGATAAAAATTTCATTTGTGTGTAACAATAACTCTCTGCAGAGCTGCTGGTTTACACGGGCTTGTTACTTTCACTCTCCTTCCCTCTGTTTCACCGGCACCGGGTCTAGGGTTCCGTTGAGTTTACCTCTGGACGATACACGCACCAACACTTGAGTACGTTTTCAATGCTTTATTAAATCATCAACGAAGGAAGTAGCAGGAAAGAGGCAGAAGGGAAACTGCAGCGGAAAACTCAAATACGGTACCTTTTTTAGTAAGATTCTTGACAAATGTCCTTTGGGGTTGGATATTTCAGTAGAATGCACTCCCTTGGTGGGACACACTCCTTGCACGCCTGGATAGGCCTCTCTCACTAGCCTAGCAGCCAGTACGTAGCACGAACAAAAGTCTCTGCCACAGACTTGTTTGGGATGAACCCGTACGATCCTCTGCCACAGGATGTATTGGTTCTTTTGTGGTGAATGTCAGTTACAGTGCTTGAACCTTTAAGCCAACCCGGCAACACTATGCTGTATAATCACTTTAGGATACGTCCTCCAACCGAGTCACCAGGCCCCTCTCCAGACCAGCACGTTGCATGATCCTTCAATGACGGGTCCTCCCCTGGGATCTCCTAGACTTTCCAGCTTCTTCACTCTGGATAGACAGCTCAGGGCCATTCCTCGGCTGCTGTGGTAGGCCCCAGACAAGCTTCTGGGCCCACCCCTGCGCCGCAGCAACGTGGGCCTCCGGAACAGAGGACCACGAGATAGCTCTCTAATGCATACCTGTCGGCCAGGAGGGCCAGCAAGTGGCTGTAAAACGAACCCCAAAACATGGCGTCTGTCCCATAAATACCCTTGCCCAGATTGCAACGCAGAGGACCACCTCCACCGAGTTGTCTCCGGGACAGAAGAGCATCCATACGCTTAGACACGTTGCCTTTCCAACACTAGCCAGTGATAACAGCGACACCCACGGCTCAGTATGGAAGCACACGCAACGTCAGCCAAGCTGGAACAGAGGCAAATCTAACCTTCCTAACAAACAAGTTACTAAATTTACCTATCAGATGGTAGATCGCAAATCTACCAGCGCTACATGTGTACAGTGTTGCATGACCGCGCAATTGTCTATCAAAGTGTGAAAGCACTGAAAGCTGAAAATTGGCCTGGGCAGGAAGGGGATTTGAGTGTCCAGTAAGCAAGTGGTTAAGGGATGACTCCACTTTCATGGGGGGAAAAAAAGTAGCAAATAAAGAAAAACAATATAGCGTATACAATTGCGACACAAGTCATATTATAATTGAATGTTATTAAAAATTACCTTTCCTTTTTAATCTGCAGCTTTGTAACTTTCTGAAAATTCAATGCAATATAGCTACCTGGAGGTGTTCTGTACACAGAATGTGTACAGAACGCCCCCCAGAAAAATAATTTCCTGCTTGTGTGATTGGCTCAGCAATTTTCCCAGAAGTCTGCACTAAGATACAAGTCAGATTTCAGGCATCCCCTGCAACAAAAATGTAATTTTTGGTGAGATATTTCCAATAGGAAATCACAGCTAAAGTGATGCAGGTCCATCAGCTTTCCTCATTAGAGCCCTAAAAGTGCACAGCTGATTGATAATTATGAAACCACTCCCATTAGACTCACTTTCCCACGTGGATACAGACAAACACACAGGGATTTCTTCAGAATAACAAAAGGTAGGAATGTGCAACAAAGTTTGGCAAAACCCTTGTAATGTACATAGATCACCCAGAGGAGAATGTTTTTTTTTCTCAACAAAAGTGGATTTACGCTTTAAGATTTCTAACCTTCTTCCTCACAAACTTTTTACACTGTACACTGAGCTGTGCTGGTGCTGGTATGTGCAAGAGCTACATCATTCCAGCCTGGACAATTAAGATGGCCCTGAACCCAGAGAACGCATGTGAGAAGGTATTAATACCTGTGAGAAAGCTTCCAACACTGCATCACTGGAGTGGAGGTAAGGATAATACTTTTTTTATTTAAGTTTTATTTTGAAAAATAAAAGTCATATACAAGAAAAAGACAAGAGAAACACAAGAGAAAGAATGAGATTACACATCTCTCATTAAGCAAATGCGGTATCGGAGTCCCATTCCAAGGTTGTCAAAGAGTTGGCAGAAAACAAACATTATGAAGAAACAGTTAGTGGAGCCTCAAGAACCGGCAACCAACTACCTGTGAGCTATTCTGGTCCTCTGGTTTATGTCAAACCATGGACTGCCATGGTGGTTTATCTATCCAGAGTGAGTGTAAGAATTGTGAAATTTGTCTGAATCTGAAGCGTTCAGAAGCAGGTAGGTCCAGCTTACTGATGCAGTGATTGAGGGAGAGAGGACACGTGGAGGTGTAGAACTGTCCAATTCGGTACAGTACCTTGTCCAACCACCATTTAAATGCTGTGATGTTCATTCCTGGGGGAAGTCTGGGTTGTTAAATAAATCAGCTAGCAGCTTGCTTGATCTTACCAGGGCTATCGACGTGTGCATAGTGTCCCATAAGTGGGCCATTATCGGAGGGCGATTTTTCGGGGACACAAGAGCAAAAAGTCCAAGGTGTGGTAAGGAACTGCTTGACTTTCTATTTGTACCCAGTCCAGTTTCTCGAACCTGGAGTAAACTATTGAAAGCTGGGCAAGTCTGGCAGATAGGTAGTATTTGTGTAGTTGAGGTAAGCCTAGGCCTCCCTTTTGTCTATGATAGCATTAGGCTTGTTGAGGAATTCTATAGCCAGCCCTTCCCCGGGTGAATTTCAGTAGCTTGCTTTGAAAGGATTGGATGTGGTCCCTCTTGATTGGGATGGGGAGGGAGCTTAACAGGTACAGCAGCCTGGGGAGTAGTGTCATCTTTATAGAGTTTATCCTTCCTAGCCAAGATAGGTTATTTTTGGACCAGCTCTTAAGGTCTGATTCGAGTTTACGAGTTTACGGTACATAGGGGGGTAATTACTAACACAGAGGGATTCTGTCTTAGCTGTCAAGTTGATTCCAATATATCTAATGGAAGACTCACTCCATTCGAATTTGAAGGATTTCTGCAATAGGGTAACTGTGTCTGGCTGTAGGCATACGTTCAGTCCTTGGGACTTGGAATAGTTAACCTGAAGGCCCGATATCTTAGAGAACTCTTCTGATGTTTGGCATAAATTAGGAAGTGAGGTTATAGGGGAGGTGAGGAATAAGAGAATATAATCCGCGAAGAGACCATATTTGTGTGTTTGGGTGCCACATGATACTCCTTTTATGTTAGGGTTTTGGCGAATTGAGATGGCTAGGGTTTCAATTGTTAAGGCAAAAATGAGCAGTGAGAGTGGACATCCTTGTCTGGTGCCTTTTGCTATATGTATTGATTTGGAGTAGTATCTCAGAAGGTGAATGTGTGCTTTTGGTTGAGAATAGAGAGACTGAATTAAGCCCATGAAATGCCTGCCGAAGCCCCAGCGCTCCAGAAGGGAAAAAATATAGGACCAGGAAACCGAGTCAAAGGCTTTTTGTAGGTCTAGAGAGCGTAGCATGCCTGATTGTTTAGGTCCCCTTCCCAATTAGTCTGGAGTATGGATACTATATCAATTGCTCTTCTAATTTGGTCGGGGCCCTGTCTGTCTGGGATGAAACCAACTTGGTCTTTGTGAATGTAAGTATTAATAAAGGATGCTAAGCAGTTGGCTAAAATGTTGGTCAAATTTTTAGATCATTATTTATAAGGGATATTGGACGATAGTTGCTGACTTCCTCTGGATTTTTGTCCAGCTTGGGTATTACAGCAATATATGCTGTATTGAGTTGTGTGTCCATTGGGTCACCCCGGGTCTTGGCATTAAAGAATTTTGCTAAATGGTGAGCCAAGGTGTTAGTGAACGCTTTGTAGTAGGGGATTAAAAGACCATCTGGTCCAGGGGCTAAAGCTTTTTAGAGGTCCCTGAAGGCTCCTAACAACTCCTCCTCGGTGAAGGTTGCTTCAAGAATATCTTTGTGTTCGGGGGATAAGGAGGGGATGGGGAGATTATCCAGGAACCTATTAATGGAAATGTTATTATTCAAGACGTGGGGCTATACAGATTGGCGTGGAAATCATGGAATGCCTCTAAAATTTTCGAGGGGTTGGCTGTAGGACCTTGCTCGGGAATTCTTATCTTTGGCTTTACATGGAGCTGTATTCGGAGTGACAATTTGGATGCCAGCATGGTACCTATCTTGTCTTTCTGGGTATAAAATTTGTTTTTGTTCCAGCTAATGTATTTTTCTGCTTTTCCTGTGAGTGCCAAGTTGAGTTCCAGCCGGGCTTTGTCAAGTTGGTCTATTGTAGTTGCTGAAGGGTTCTTTTTGTGTTGGGCTCATAGTGTTTGTAGGCTTTTTCTAATCTCTCGATGTCGGACATTCTTTCTTGTTTAATTTGACTGGCCATCTGAATGATTTCCCCCCCTGATGAAGGCCTTGTGGGCTGCCCACAAGGTCTCCACAGAGTTTCCATCAATATTGTTGAAGTTAAAGTATTCCTGTAATGATTTATCGATCATGGCAACTCTGATTGGATCAGAGAGCATGGACTTGTTCAGTCTCCAGTGCCTCTGTCCGGACTTTGGAGATAGTAGGCGAATAGTCATTATTACTAAGGAGTGGTCAGACAAGACCGTGTCTCTAATATGGGAGTTTAAGACAAGTGGGATAATGTGTGTGGGAACCAGAATATATTCGATTCTGGCATATGAATTGTGTGCATTGGAGTAGTGCATGAAGTCTCGTATTGAGGGGTTCAGTTCTCTCCAAACATCTGCCAAGCCCTGGGTATGTATTAGTTTAGCTATTTTGTGGCTTACTTTGGTCGGGCGGGTCAGTTGGGTTCCAAGTGGCTTAGATTTATCTATTCCTGTCAGGACTGGCTCAGCCCTTCCTTCTCTGAGCTGGCAGCTCAGCTGTCGGCTAATTGCCAGCGCTCATCTCTCTCCACAGTTAACCAGCTGCTGTGGATCTGCTCGTCAGTCCCGCCTACTTAAAGATCTCCAGCTCACTTCATTCCTACCATAGCCTTGGTCACATCACAAGAAACCATCTCCTGCGTTCCTGTTTAAAGACTGGCTTTGCTGACATCCCTTTTGGCTCCTTATCCTGCTTGCTGTTCCACTACTTGGATCCCTGACTTCTGGCCTGGCTGATTACCCGATATGGTTACTGAACTCTGGCTTGGCTGATTACCCGATCCGGTTACTGGACTCTGGCTATGCTTTGACTACGCTTACTCTATTTACCTTTTTATTTTTATTAATAAACAAGTGTGATTTTACTGTACTTCTGTCTCGGTCTGGTTCATGGTTTCTGACAATTCCCTGATCAAAGGATACATTGGAGTCACCCCCTAGGATAACCCTCCAAAAGGGGTTTAAGGGTGTCAAGATGATGTTTGAAGAATGCCGCTAGTCCTTTGTTGGGAGTATAGTAGCATATCAGGGAGTATAGGTGACCCTCGATCGTTCGCTTAACTAAAATGAACCTGCCCTCTGGGTCTCTAGTGCCTGAGAGCCAGTTAAATTTGCATGATCTTGAAACTATGATGGCTACCCCCTTGGTTTTATTTTCCGCATTAGCTAGTTAAAT
Organism: Aquarana catesbeiana; assembly: GCF_042186555.1. Lineage (NCBI taxonomy): Eukaryota > Metazoa > Chordata > Amphibia > Anura > Ranidae > Aquarana > Aquarana catesbeiana. The sequence goes on along the minus strand of NC_133330.1, from coordinate 80,798,581 downwards.
TAGGCAATTGAAAGTGTAGAAACTTGGGACTGTACCGATCCGGAAAATGAGTTTCTTGAAGTATAACTACGTCTAGGATCAAAGACTTATAGTTATAAAAAACGTTCCTGCCTTTGAGAGGTGAGTTTATGCCCTGAACATTAGGAGTGGCTACCCTTAGAGTGTTCTGTGTGGAGTTAGCCATGAAACCAGAAGTGGGGAGAGCAGACGAATCTAACGTCACTTACCTCAGGGGGTCTTTTCCAGTAGAGGCATGTGAAGGGAATTCTCTGTTGGAGTATTCGAAATCTAGCATACTTTACAGGCCAGGTGAGGTGATTTTCTGCTGGAGACAAAATAATTAGGAGATGCATGATAGGAAAGAGGATGAGAGAGAGAGGAAGAAAGACAGTAAGAGAGGGGGATTTTTCCCTAGATAGGAATCTGGTCCCAGGGGGTAGAAAAGATCCCTGGGAACCACCTTACAAGAAAAAAACAAAAAAAAAAACTAAATAGGCTTGGATATCCTATCCCCCGGAGACCAGTAGGAAGGGGTAGGAGGAGTCACATGGAAGCTACCCCAGACCAGGGCACCCTTTAGAAATATAACAATATAGCTGTGTCTAAAACAGTAAGTGTGTCAAAAACAACAACCAATTAGAAAAATAACAGTGATGGGGTATAAATTGACCCCAGGAACCACTCCCCCACCTTGGTATAAAGGAGGGGGGTGGGCCGGGTAAGTCAATAAGTTGAACAGATAAGTCTACAGTGCGAACACCTTCAGCCAGTTGCATAGAGTGGTTCTTTCTCCTAAGTAGTGGCGAGTGGACCACGGAGATTTCAGCTTCAGGGAGCAAAAGATGAACTGTCCAACATATATAAAACTGACGTAGAAACTTAGGAGGAACAAAGGAGAGATCACTCCTGTCAATGGGTTCAACCAAGCGCAAATGGTGAGTGTTCCAATGTTAGGTTAGATAGACGAAAGAATACAGAACCTTAAGGGAGGGGGCTATTCAGGGGGGCATTGTTCGTAGATCTTTGTGTCTTCATCTTGTTCCAGAGGGGGGTCAATGGACTTGCGGGTGGTGGCCTTTTGGTGGATCTTGAAGTGGAGGTTGACGTGTCCAAATCCGTTTCTTGGGAGATTATTTTAAGGCTCAATAGGAGTTTTTCTCCTGTTGGGAAGCTAGAGAAGGCCTGATTTTGGCCTTTATAGGAGAACTTCACCGCAAAAGGGAAAGTCCATTTGTATTTGATGTCCTTCTGGGCTAGAGCAGATAGTAGTGGTTTCAGGGTCCATCCACGCTGGATGGTGGAAGGTGATAGATCCACGAAAATCTGCACCGGGTGGCCTTGGCATGTCACCTGGGTCATGGCACGAGATTGCTTCATAACCGTTGCCTTAACTGCATAGAAGTAGAGATTGACTATGATGTCTCTGGAGGAGCCACCCTTCCAGGGGGGGTCCCAGGGCTCCATGGGCTCTGTCTAGCTCCAGACGGTGTTGCGGGGCATTCAGTATCAGGGTTTTTATTAGGTCTTGGGTTGCCACTGTGATATCGGCGATTGTCTCTAGTAGGCCCCTGATCCTGAAATTGTACCTTCTGAATCTGTTTTGCAAGACGTCCATGAGCGATAGGGCGGTGTCCAGTTGTTCATGGTGAGTTTGGATAGTCTGAAAGTCAAAGCTCTGGTTAGATACCGCTGCGGTCTGATCCAGTTTGTTTTCAATTGCTTCCATCCTTGAGAATAGATTTTGGAGGTCTGATTTTATGCCCCTTGTAATTTTGGAAGCTCTAGTCGCCAATCCCCTTTCCAGGAGGGCTGATAATTAGTGGTATAGATCAGCTGCATTAAAGTTATGATCTTGGGCTGGGATGCCTGGGGTGGAAAAGTCAATGTAGTTAGATGCAGTAGGCCCTACAGGGGAGAAAGCATGGTCACCAAAGGAACGGCTGATTAGGGATTCCATGGATGTAGGAGAGGGTGTCAGGGCCTGCTGGCTGTTCCCATGAGTTATTGGGGTGTAATTTAGAGTGGCAGGGGCGATCACTTTCCTTTGTTCTGGAGCTCTTTCCGAGCTGGGAGCTTTGTGGCTGCGGTGGCCATCTTGGTACACCGGGCCCTGGTGGAGGCTTCGAAATGCGGCCCCAGGTCTCTCCTGACGGCTGGGCTGTGCATTCGTGGTGTTCCCAGGCAGTTTGGGGGAATGATCCCCTCACTGTGTGCATTCCTGGATGGTGCTGGAGGGCGCTGGTCTGGTAAAGTGAGGAGCTCCAGGCTCAGGCAGCAATCTCAGAACATGCGCACTCCGAATAATATTTATCTTATTCCTATGAAGGAACGTTTTCTGGAAACCACAGCAAAGATAAAGGAAGCAGGGTGTTTTTGCATAACACTAAAGTACAGAGGCATGAATGCAGCCTAATGCCCCGTACACACGGTCGGACATTGATCGGACATTCCGACAACAAAATCCTAGGATTTTTTCCGACGGATGTTGACTCAAACTTGTTTTGCATACACACGGTCGCACAAAGTTGTCGGAATTTCTGATCGGCAACAACGTGGTGACGTCAACCACGTACGACGAGACTAGAAATGGCCAGTTCAGAACCAAGCGCGGCACCCTTTGGGCTCCTTTTGCTAATCTCGTGTTAGTAAAAGTTTGGTGAGAGACGATTCGTGCTTTTTCAGACTCATGGCTTTCAGATCGTTTTCTACGGTTCAGTTTGTGCTTGTGGGTTTGTATCTGCTCTTCAGTGCGTGCAAGCAAGCTACGCGTGACTTGGATTAGTCATTGTGTTCTTGTTTGTTCGTTGCTGTTTTTCAGGTCGCTCGTCACAATCCTTGCTGTTCTTCAGTGCGTTCTGTTACTTCGTTCTGAGCAGCCGACCGTTTTCTAGCCATGTTGCGTATACGTACTCCTCGTAGAGTTCGTGCTGTGCGGGGGCTTGGTGTTGGGGTCCTGACCTTGACACAAGTCCAGTTCATGAACAGGGTGGGGAGGAGTTCATGGACCAAGAATTGGTTGCTTCAGCGTGACCAGTTCTCTCATATGCATTTGCTCCGTGAGATCCGTGAGAATAATCCTGATGATTTCAGGAACTTTCTCAGGATGACGGACCCCGTATTTCACCGTTTGTTGACTTCACCGACCCCCTATATCAGCAGGCAGGATACCTGCATGAGGCAAGCCATCACTCCGGAGCAGAGGCTTGTCGCTACCCTGCGGTACTTGGCGACGGGGAGAAGCCTGCAGGACTTGAAGTTCTCGACAGGCATCTCCCCCCAGGCTCTGGGTATCATTATCCCAGAGACCTGTTCTGCCATCATCCAGGTCCTGCAGAAGGACTATATTAAGGTAAGATTTGTATCCTTTAATATCACATTTTATTGTATTTAACGTTTGATAATATATTGTATTTCTTTCCTCATTCCCTAATTACCATGATTGTAATATGCTGTGAATGTCCCCTTTGTCCTCATGCATGCTGGAATTCACTTCACTTACCTCCCCAGCATGATCTCCTGCCCTATATTCACCTCATGTAGTCACTTAACAATGTATTTTATCAGCTCCATAGTAGTACTTTACCCTAAATACCCCCTAAAATGTTTAGAAATCTGATTTGTGCATTAAATTCAGGCAGAGTGCCAGAGGCTTTTTTTTTTGTGGTGTCCCCAAATAATTTTTAACCCTCCCTCCCCCCAACTGCTAAGTTAGCTGATCCCTATTCTCTATCTATCCTCAATCATCTATCTGCTGACTTTGCCAAACCCATACACACTATACCCACCTCTTTTGTGGTCAGATGTATGGATGAATTCCCCAAAGCATGTAGTGCAAGGGCCTGCCTGAATACTTTCAAATGGTACTGTTTAAAGTTTTTGTATCCTATTATTATCTTGATAGGTAATAGCAGAATGTCCAAATGTGCTCAAATGTGTAGTGTGTATTTATATCTTTGTATTATGACACTTTTTACCTGTCCAGTGGTCTGCCAATAGTGTAACTAAGGAGGGGCTGTTCCAAGTAATACCCATTATTTAGGCATTTATCTCTCAATGAAGTGGAGAGGGTTACCTGTCCAAGATTCCCCCCCTATAATGTTAGAAATGGCCCATGAGGGGGGGGGGGGATATGATAGGTGTACCTTATACTTTGGTGTTGTAAAATTCCCCTTAATAAATGTTATCTGGATGTTGGCCAAGAATGTTTGTGTCTAATCTGCTTTCCATGTTTGTGCAAAAATACTAATTTATTTTTGTTTTCCTCAACAGTTTCCTTCCATGCCACAGGAATGGCAGACTGTGGCCTCCCACTTTGCCCAGCGGTGGGACTTTCCTAACTGCGGAGGGGCAATTGATGGGAAACACGTCCACATCGTCCCACCACCCAACTCGGGGTCGTACTATTATAATTACAAGGGGTTCAATAGTATTGTGATGTTGGCGGTGGTGTCGGCTAATTACGAGTTCCTGTATGTGGACGTGGGGAAGAATGGCCGGATGTCTGATGGTGGAGTTATCGCCCAGACGGAGTTTTACAGGCGTCTCCAGAATGGCAGCTTGGGCTTGCCACCTCCAGAAGAGAATGTGGAAGGACTCCCATTCGTCTTCGTTGCGGATGAAGCATTTGCGCTGGGGGACCATCTTATGCGGCCATTCCCGATGAGGACCCTCACACCGGAACAGAGGGTTTTTAATTACTGGCCAGAAGCCAGAAGAGTGGTGGAGAACACATTTGGAATCATGGCCAGCCGGTTCCACCTATTTCTTACACCCATCCATATGGCGGAGTATAAACTGAATCATATAATCCTGGCGTGCTGTGTTCTACATAACTTTTTATGGCAACATTCTGCCAACTATGCTGGCTTAGTTGGGCCTGAGGCCGGAATTATAAATGAAACAACCCTGACGGCGCTTGAAAGTGGCCGTCCTGGCTTGCCCTCCCTGAGTGCCCGTGATGTCCGGCTAAGATACCTTGAGTTCTTTGTGGGTAGGGGGGGCCATCAATATGCCAGACAATTTGTGAAACCTTAATCAAATAAAAAAAAATTAAGCAAATCTTTGGTGACATTTACTGCTTGTGTTTGTTTTAGCTGACCCTGACCGAAATGTGGTGAGTCGTGAAAATGGCGTGATTGTGTAACCTTATACAAAGCACTGTTGGTTGTTATTTACTAAAGGCAAATACACTTTGCACTACAAGTGCACTTGAAAATGCACTGAAGCTGCACTTGTAGTGCAACGTGGATTTGCCCTTAGGAAATAACACCCATTGTCACAGAAAGCAGCAATTACATTACCACAAAAGTGTTGTAGCGTTGAGACAATAATCCACACATTCTTGATTAACAATCTTTTTAATACCTGCACAATCACATGTGCATTTAGAAAAGGTTTTTAAAACAAACCAACATGTTTGTTGTATAACAATTTTTGGGGTGGCATTATCAAAAAGAGAAATGTCCATTTAAGATAAAACAGGCATGTGTAAAACCAACAAGAAAGACACAAATCTTGAACTTACAAAGTTCACATATGGTAAAACTTGAAGGCAATATTAGACATGAGTATTTAGGAACTGTGTTTGATATTGCGTTCAGATGGGGTAAAGTCACCCCAGGAAAAGCCAAATTTTGAAGATGCACACCAATTTACGAATGTCAATATGTGCTAGCTGCCATCACGGGGGATCAAGGGACGTGTTTTGGGGGAGCAACCCCTTCCTCTCAGCTACTTTATTATTGGGGAAGGGGTTGCACCCCCAAAACGCGTCCATTGATCTCCCGTGATGGCAGATAGCACATGTTGGCACACTGTGTGCATCCTCAAAATTTGGCTTTTCTAAAAATCGCTAAAACATTTTTACTATTGTAGCGTACAAAAAAACTAAGGGATTTGGAGGGGTTTTAAACTCTCCCCAAAACATCAATGATGTTATTATTTTTTTGAATAACATCATTGATGTTTTTCTTGATGTTTTCCAAAGCTAAATTACACCTCATGATCTCCCCAATCAGGATCTGTGCACTTTCAGAGGTGAAATGCCCTGGGTCCACAACATCACGATCACCTAAAAAGAGAGAAAACCAAAAAAAAAACAGGTATTATAAATATGCCGGCATCCATCTCTTACCTGAGTCTGTGGTCGCAGACACTCACCTGTTGTGGTGCCAATTTCCACCACGTCTTCTTCCTCCTCCTGCTCTTCTTGGGTTGGGGGTATTTCCCCTTCTTCCCGAGGTGGGGGGTCTGTGGTCTCCTCGGATGAGGGGTGTCCTCCAAGTCTTTTCTCCCCTATGTAAAACAAAAATGGTATAATTAGCACACAGATATTTGATGGCCGAAATATAAAGATGAAACATTGCTTGGAAGTGGGGTACAATTGTCTATTTTGGCAGAGTTCCAAGATGTAGCATTTTTATTGTCCGTTGTCAAGCTTCAAGACTTTACCTGTCTTGTACAAGCTTCACAGATGGAGTCACCCCTATAGTATACACAGGAGCACCTGTGTGGGCCCCCTAATAAAAAGGGTGTTCTGGTGTCCCACACTAGTGCTCCAGCGTCCAGATGTGAAAACAGCTGCTGAGTGTCCTCTCCTTACACAGAATCTAGTTTGCATTTCATTCTAGTCACAAACCCATCTACACAACCAAATATTTTTCATACAAGTAGGCTCTAAAAAATGTGGGCAAATGCATATGGCCTAAACAATGGTGTTTTATAGGCCGAAAGAAAAATGTTTGATACGAATGAATAATGGTCCCATGAACATGAAAGTTGCCATTTTAAACTGTACAACACTTAAGGAAAGCACATGGAGCAGCACGAACATAATAAAGACAAAAAGAATAGGAACACAGCAAAACTACTTACTTTTTTGCAGCACTCTCCGGATCTTTCTGTACTGCTCGGGCTCTCTTAATTTCAGGTCCGACCACCGCTTCCTGAGCTGATCTTTTGATCGTTGTACCCCGAAATTCCGGTGCAGACTTTTGACCACTTTCGCCATGATCTTGGCCTTTCTGATATTGGGGTTGGGGTAAGGTCCATACTTTCCATCATAGTCGGCCTTCTTCAGGATGTCGACCATCTCCAACATCTCACCAAAGAACATATTTGATGCCTTAAATCGTCTCCTTCTGGATCGGGACGTTTCCGGATCCGGGCTTTCCTCCTCCTCCTCCTTGTTGCTATAATTAGCACGCACCTGCTCTGACTCCGCCATGTGCTCTTCACCCACTGCGCTGAACGAAATGGGCGGGAAATAGACTAGAAAGAACGTCAGGGGCGGGCGGAGTTACACGCATGCACAGTGTGTCTAAAGCATAACACGCGTTCGTATACGTATGATCTGTGAGCGGATGAAGGAGTATCGGAGGCGCCGATCGTGATAACGAAGGTAAGAGCCAAACTTGGGCCTATACTGCTTCTAGATTGAGGCCTATATTGTAACTAGATTAGAAGAGTTTTGCCTGACATTAGGGTTTGTCTTGTGTTGTGCCTTGCAGTGAAAATGGATATCTTGAACGATACCGACTTTATGGCAATCTTCATTGACATATTCAGGGAGCTGCCCTGTCTGTGGCAGATAAACCACCCACATTATAAGAACCAAACAAAGAGGAAGGCAACACTGGATCAAATGCTGGAAATTGTGAAGCAGGTGATCCCCACGGCAGACACCACCTATTTGAAGATCCTAATTGGTGGCCTGAGGAGCACTTATCTAAGGGAGCACAAGAAGGTCCAGGATTTGCAGAGATCTGGAGCAGCAGATGACATCTATGTCCCCAGGATGTGGTACTATGACAGGCTGCATTTTCTGGCAGGCCAGACTGAACCCAGGTCATCACTCTCCAGTCTTCCTTCCACACTTCCTTCCCCCCCAGCTGAGGCTTCTGACGCCCAACCTGGGCCTTCCAGGCAGCAACATGTGGAGGAGCCCAGCTTGAGCCAGGTATAGCATTCCTCTAAATAGTTCAGGTTGTCCAATCAATGATGTTAACTAGATGTTAGTTTGGAGTACTAATTTATGTTTGGGATTGATGATGCAGAAACTAAAACCATGTCCCTTTTTCATACACAGGGAAGTCTCAGCCAGGAGGTGGCCGGGCCGAGCAGGCTGCCTGATATGCAGGTCCCTCCCCTACACCCGCAAAGAGAAAGTGGCAGGAAGAAGAGTACCCTAGAGGAGGCTGCCATAGGTCTCTTTTGGAAGGCTACAGAGGCCCTGACAGCCCCCCACACTGTGGAGGAGGACTTTGCTGGCATAATTGCCTGTAAAATGCAGCGGATGGAGGAGGGCCAACAACTCATGTGTGAGTCATTAATGTTGGAAGCTCTCAATAAGGGGTTGAGGGGCCAAATAACATCTGCTACCCACATTTGTGACCTCACACATGGTCCTCCTCCTCCTCCTCCAGGTCCTTCTACTTCTCCTCCTCCTCCAGGTCCTACTAGTCCTCCTCCAGGTCCTACTCCTCCTCCTGCCACATCTCCAACAGCAGAGCCACAGCCGGGAAGGAAGTGTGGAAAGAAGACCAGAAAGTGATGACCCTGGGTCCAGTCTGGTCTGGCAAAAGATGCAGCCTCTTGTGGTACCACAGCCTGAGGACACAGATGTCATCTGCTGCTTTCCAGATCTCTGGGACTTCTGGACCAGACTGCACTCCCTTACATATGGACTCCTCAGGCCACCAATTTTGATGTTAAAGAATTGATGTCTGCCCTGGGGGTCTAAGGCTTCGCTAATTTCTGCTGTTTCTCCAGTGTTGCCTCCCTCTTTGTTTGGTTATGAGCCTTAATAAAGGATTTTTGGTTTCAATTATACTCTCCTATGTGTGTTTTCCTTCAAAAAGGACAGTTTGTTTGTGAGGAGGCAGGTACATTTCTAAAGTACAATGTGAAATTAACAAGGGACACCAACAACAAACAATCTCCTTGAGATGAAATAATATAAGATATCAATGGTGTTGTGGTAACTTGACACATAAAACACACACAAAAATATTCTGGAGTAAAACTAAAAATAAAACAAAACAAAGATCAGCCTTGGAATAAATACAAACCTAAAAAAAAAAATGCCTTTAAAAAAACAAAACAAAAAAAATATATATTTTTGTCAGATGTGACAAATCAAAATATATTGAGAGAATCCCGATAAATAATAAAGAAAGAAGTTTTTGAGAAGTCTATGTGAATATGAGCAGCAAAACTACTTCATTCTTCTCACATTATAAAGAAGAAGAGAGTGCGCTGTAATAAACCATTTTTAACATTGCACCGTGACGAAAGTGTTGTATCCATTGCGAACGCTAAGTTTACCAGACCGAGCTGTTCCGTCTCGGAATTTCTTCTGAGCATGCGTGGCACTTTGTGCGTCGGAACAGGCCACACACGGTCGGAATTGACGCAATCAGATTTTGTTGTCGGAAAATTTTATAGCCTGCTCTCAAACTTTGTGTGTCGGAAAATCCGATGGAAAATGTCCGATGGAGCCCACACACGGTCGGAATTTCCGACAACACGCTCCGATCGGACATTTTCCATCGGAAAATCCGACTGTGTGTACGGGGCATAAGTGTCTTATTTGTTTTAAAACCCAAGAGTAAAAATCAAATATATTGCAGCTTACTAGTCCTTAGATGTGAGGGCTGCATTCATTTTCATTTTCAGACTATTTTCATCTGGCAATCCTGCCAGAAATACACTTTCTGTCTTAGGGTGACAATGCTCACTCACTATACTGTATCTATTTAGCTTATAGATATGCAGTCTTATCTTCCTGGCTAAATTACCTATATGAACAACAGAACACCTTTCCTCTATGGTATAGAAAAGAGTAGAGCAGGGGTCGGGAACCTTTTTGGCTGAGAGAGCAATGAACGGCAGCTTGTAGCTCAAAATCTCTGACGGAAACACCGGGGATGTAACTCAGGTCGGCGCTGTCCACTGCACACTCGTGTGGATGGGTGATGAACTTAAAAAGACAAGTGCGCTCACAAAATTCTCCAAAGCGCGCTTTGAATGACTGCAGGAGATTAGATGTGAAGCCTGCTAGCTGCTGAAGATCAAGATGTTGAGCAGGGTCACTTGCTGTGCATGCATCTTTAAACTCTCCCAGTTTTTCAAAGTGTAGTAAATGACCTGTTTCAATGTCGGCGATGAAGAGTTCTAGCTTGTTTTCAAATGCAAACACTGCTTGTTGAAGGGATAAGACTAATTCCAACGCCTTGCATTTTCACATTGAGCTGGTTCAGATGTTCAGTCATGTACACGAGATAGTAGAACTTCAAGAGCCACTCAGTGTTAGTTAACTCAAGACTTTTCTTGAAATGAACGTTTTTCATTTCAAGAAAAGTCCGGATTTCATCCGGAAACGGCTGAGCACCTTCCCTCTTGACAACCAACACACATTGCTGTGCAGAAGCAGACCAGGATAATTATTCCCAACTTCATCCAGCAGTGTTTTAAACTGGCGATCATTTAAAGCTTGGGAAACAATAAAGTTGACCACCCGAATGACCAGCGACATCACCTCACCAAGCTGCTCGCCACACATCTGAGCACAAATCGCCTCCTGATGTAGGATGCAGTGAAAACTTAGGATGGGTCTCTTTTCATGGTTAGCGCTACGAATCCTCTGTTTTTCCCCACCATGCACGGAGCACCATCAGTACACACCGAAATAAGTTTATGCATCGGTAAATTTTGTTCTTTAGCGAGCTCAGTGAAAGACTTGAATAAATCCTCCCCTCTTGTTGTCCCTTTCATAGGCAAAACAGCAAGACTTTCCTCACGTAGTGTGTCACCGACAGCATACCTTGCAATCACGATGAACTGGGATAAATGGCTTACATCTGTTGACTCATCCATAGTGAGAGAAAAGAATGGTGCTGCATTTATGTCCTTCACTTGTGTTGACTCAATTTGATTTGCCATCATGATGGTACGATCGTGAACAATTCTTGCCAACAGAGGCATGTCTTTAATTCGTTTGATTATTTTGTCTTTATCCGAAAAGTCATCAAAAAGTTCATTGGCAACATCAAGCATGAATGTTTTGGCATACTCCCCATCTGTGAATGACTTTCCATTTCTCACAATAGCTAAAGCACCAGCAAAGCTAGCCGAATTCCAGTCACCTTGTTGGGTCCAAACACAGAGTTAGTGCTGACTAGCTTGCACTCTGCACAGTAGCTCTTGACATGCTTTCCTCCTGCTGTCCCAAGCAGGATATTTCGATGCAAATGTAGTATGGAATGTGTCGAAGTGCCGCTTTATATTTGACCTTTCATCGATGCAATTTTATCATTGCAGATTAGACACACTGCATAACCTGCTCTCTCCACAAAGGTGAATTCCTCTGTCCATTCCTGCTGAAAAGTATGATACTTCTCATCTTTTTTTTCTTTTAGCCATCTTCTTCGAAAAAAGGGTTTCTGCAATGAGCTAGCTGACTAGTTGATTAAAAGGAGGGAAGTTTACTTCCTGACCTCACAACGACCCGTGTACGTTACACATTATCCAATAAAAATTTAGTGTTGTCCCGGAAGACAGCTGTGATTGGCTCCAGCCACCCGCAACCATGAACATGAGTGGGAGGAAATGAATGGATTGAAATACATGAGAATGTTTTATCTTTTTAACATTAATAATTTTTTTATCAAAGATTTGTCTGCGAGCCAGATGCAGCCATCAAAAGAGCCATAGGTTCCCGACCCCTGGAGTAGAGGGTGATGTTCTTCAGTTCACATAGGTAACCTAGCCAGGAAGGTAAGATTGTTTGAAATAACAATGCAAAGGACACAGGACAGTTTTGAATTTCTGCCAGGGACAACGGGTACTTTTGGCACTTATCAACAGATATTACAAAACACTTTTAATAGTGTGTTTAACAGGCGAAAATCAAGCAAGAAAACATCAGTAATGACCCTCCCCATCCTAAGGAAAGGGAGCCTTGACTGCTGGATGCTTGGCTTCTAAGTGGGGCGTCAACCTAACCATGGAGTTGGAGTGGCTCCATTGGGATTGGCTACAATGGCACGAGGTGACTGGGTGGAGCATGAACTCTAGAAAAGGCTACACAGAGGCACGTCTCACTGCTCTCAAGAGGAGTTGACATCACAGGAGTTGCCCACCCACCCATTGTGAGTCTCGTCACAGCTTTCTTGGCAGTTTTACCCTGCCAGCAATTGATATTACTTTATGGGCTATGCCCTCAAGTTTAATTGCGGAGTCAGTTAAATGCCTGTCTTGCACTGATGGTGGAGACAGGCCTCTTAGGCTATCCGGGTTTTGGTTATGGATGCTCACAGTATAACTGTGACTGGCATGGTCATGTGGTATTTTGAAGGTTGTTATACTTGATATGTTCAATAAAGCTGTGGCCTTGCCCTACTTCCAACTTAAAGTAGTCTAATGCCCCGTACACATGGTCGGACTTTGTTCGGACATTCCGACAACAAAATCCTAGGATTTTTTCCGACGGATGTTGGCTCAAACTTGTCTTGCATACACACGGTCACACAAAGTTGTCGGAAAATCCGATCGTTCTGAACGCGGTGACGTAAAACACGTACGTCGGGACTATAAACGGAGCAGTGGCCAATAGCTTTCATCTCTTTATTTATTCTGAGCATGCGTGGCACTTTGTCCGTGGATTTGTGTACACACGATCGGAATTTCCGACAACGGATTTTGTTGTCGGAAAATTTTATATCCTGCTCTCAAACTTTGTGTGTCGGAAAATCCGATGGAAAATGTGTGATGGAGCCCACACACGGTCGGAATTTCCGACAACAAGGTCCTATCACACATTTTCCATCGGAAAATCCGACCGTGTGTACGGGGCATTAGGTCACTGCCACTTTCCGGCAGAAAAGGTCCAATGGAATCATTCCGTCGGACATTCCGATAGTGTGTAGGCTTCATTGGACTTTTTCTTTCTAAAATTCTGATGGACCTAGAAATAGAACATGTTTTAAATCTTTCCGACGGAATCAGTTCCTATCGGGAAAACCGCTCGACTGTATGCTATTCCGACGGACCAAAAACGACGCAAGGGCAGCTATTGGCTACTGGCTATTGAACTTCCTTTTTCTAGTCCCGTCGTACGTCATCGCGTTCTAAACGATCAGACTTTGGTGTGATCGTGTGTAGGCAAGTCCGTTTCAGCGGAACTTTGTCGCAACTCCGTCTCCGTCTAACGGAAAGTCCGGTCGTGTGTACGCAGCATCAGTGTCTTTTTGGTTTCAATAAGTGGGGTTAAGATAAGCCTAAGCTTCTCAGCAGTTATGGACAACAGCTCTGAATGTGAATAGGATGGCGCAAGAGGTACCAAAAGATAGCTGAGAACTATCCAATATGCATGTCTCTGTTGCCACCAATTTATTTCGATATTAGGCTGATTGGAGAATAAGCATAACTCCGAATTTGTAGCATGTGCAGTCCTGTGAGCAACGAGAAATACTGTATGTAGACTGCTATTTCTAGTCTTTCTTCTGAAAGTACCAGTTGCTCAGCTGTTTGTGGCTTCAGTTCCCTAAGCTACTGACCTGGAACATGCATGCAGCCACTGAATTCAGAGTAAAGTCAAAATCCTCTGATGTGCCTCCCTGTAGCCAGTCAGAGGCACTCAAAGTATTGAGGTTACTGATCAGCATAACAAGACAGCCAGGTAGTCCTTTTCCGTAAGGGGTAGTCAGCAAAAGCAGCTTATGCATTCCTCTCTAAACAGGCTTCCTTTTACTGTAAACATTCTTTGTCATTTTTTTTTAGTTGAGTACTGTCCATACTACTTTTTTATTTGCACTAACGGTTACTTTTTCAGAATAAGCTTTCAGGGGATATTCACCTACTAAGGTCCAAGCTGTACTGATACACAAGGCAATATGTTAAAAACTATTTCTTAAAAAAAAAAAATAAAAAAAGTAAAAGAATAAAAAAATACAACACATGGTAGCTTTCGACTGCATTGTTGCATATGATCCATTACAGCTACAATTAAGTTTTGCAATTCTCTGAAGTGCCACCTGGTGCACAGGGTTAGCATTGCAGTCATCAATTTTCCAAATATTCCTTCTATAAAGTATGTCAATGTAAATCCCGAAGCAGACATGTCCCCTTCAGGCAGGGGAAGCAGTTGCACCCTTTAAAGCGGCTTCTGCTTCTTCTGCATTGTCCCAGCCTTTTCATTCTTTGAATAAGGGCATGAATAAATGAAATGCTGATTTAAAGAGAAATTTAGTAATGCAAATAGAAGCTGTAGCCACATGCATTTCTTATTATTATCTCTTTATGCAAACTGACATTTTATATTGTTGCAATGCCCCATTATAATCACTGACCCTGCTGTTTTGTTTGTGCTGTAGGTATCTGTTAATGGGTTCCCGTGTGTCAAAGAGGACACAGAAAAAAAACAACTTACAGAGAACATGATCAGACTACAAAGAAATACTTTATCACACAAGAGAGAAGTACGCTGGACTGCGCTAGTGTGCTAAGAACAAAAATATTATAAAGCAATGATGCAAGTCAACAAGTTAAAGTGCACTTGTCATACTGCAAATACAATCTGCCATGCAATGAGCTTAGGAAAAGTTAACACTGTGCTAGTTTTTCTTTGTATTAAAGTTTTAATGTATTTTAAATGAGGTGATTAAAGCAGACCTTGCATTATATTCAGGTTAAACAAAAACACTCTCACACCCATAGATTATGGTGATGGCAGCTGCATATCGAGGAACTGATTTCTTAATTTTCCTCCTGCACCCACTGAATGCCCACGGGAGGGAGAAGAGGAGAAGCGTGCATTCAGCGGCTGCAGGAGGAAAATGGAGAGATCTATTAGTCTATATGCAGCTGCCCCTGTCATTCCTCCTATCCAGTTTCCTTCTCCTGCCCCCTGTGCTTTTTCCCAGACCCAGCCATGCTGGGTTCCGCCTCTCAATTGCCAGCTACTGCAGTCGATCCATCAGAATGGAGAGCAGGAAGGGGCCAGCAAATGTGTCATATACCGGCCCCTTCCGTTTCTAAACAGAGAATCAGTGATCTGTACCGATCACTGACTCTGTCCATTCATAACTGTGGCATAGTAAACTTTACTATGCTTTAGTTTGTGATTGAACGGGAAGCTCTGTACAGAGCTATTCTTGGCCATTCATTCTGTGCAGCTGAGGCTGCAGAGAAGGCTGTGTCCTCAATCTCCTTTCTCTGTCTCAAAGGTGGAACATCTGTTTAGACCCCTGATATCTCACCAAAGCCCCCCAACAAGGCTCCTAAAAAATTGCAAAAAATAATTACAGCACCCCCATTTAGTGTGCTAGAGTACTAGATTTTTGTTGTTAGTGTAGGTAAAATGTTCACACTTGGCTGACAGCCAAGCCTGTGGTTTTTTTTGTCTGGGTCTGAGCATAGATTTAGGGAGGGTTGGATGGCTCAAATGCAGCACCTCTGATACCTTCCCCTACTTCTAGAAACTTGGAGAAGATTCTCTAAGAAAGGGAGGGAAGGTGAGAAAAGAGCTGCCTGGAGTATTCATGACGGCCCTGACCAACCCCCAACAGATGGTTTGGCAGGAGGCAGGCCCTCTCAAATACTCAGGGTCAGCCCAGCTGGGGAAATGGAGTTCGGGTGGAAGATGGAGATGGAATGTTAGGAGGCTGTCGGAAACTTTTGAGGTCAGCCCCCTAGTCTGGGGGGGCAGTGACCTCGGGTTCGGAAGGGACCCTCTTCATGACACACAGAGGTGTCCTGACCAGTGGCACGGGAGCAGGTGTGAGGACAGCAGGAGGAGAACACTGCTGGACTCAAAACCAAGTGCTATTGCCCCTCGTAACCAGCAGGAGCTGCTGCTGGACTAGCTGCAGCCCTGCATACCCAGTTTCCCCAACTGCGGCTGGGAAGGACACTTGTGTTAACCTGCTATTTATTAAACTGTATCATGTGCTGCCACCCATGGCAACCACAGCGGGTGATCGCACCCTTGGATTACAAAATGTGTAGTGTTACCCGTGACAATTGCAGCGGGCAATTTGCTTAAAGCTGGAAAGAGTGACTCTATGCTTCAAAATGCACAGAGATGTCTGCTGTTGCCTATAGTGATTGGATTAACCCAGCTGGTGCCTGCAGGGGGGAGTTTGCCAGTTGTCTAACCATGGCTGATGGGAAGTACTGTCCTAAACCTGCTAACTACGGTGAGATATCTGCCACAGACTTTGCTGTTATTAAAGACAACCACAGTAAATGCATGCTGCCATCTGCTCCCAGTTACTCTGGCACAGTCGGTGCCAAGCAGCATCTCTGGACAAGTTCTGCAAGTGCCAGTGTATGTGTCATCATCATTGTGCCTGTAAAACAGGAAAAGGCTGGGTTATCAGCATCACAGGCGCCATCCAGTCTGGAAGGTTGAGGGTGGAGCCAAGCCCTGGAGGAGACCCAGCGTGCCCTACTAGCAATGATAGAGAGGAGCAAAATGGCGGAGGGTGCACACGTGTACCCAGCTTTAACCTGGTTGCCTGATCTGCAGGAGTGGACACTGGTGGACACTGGTGTCCGGTTGGAGCATTGCAAGGGATTTGTCCTCGGCATGATCAAAGGGACTGAGTGCTTGTGCCTGCTGCGTCCTGCATGTAGAATACCAACTATGGTGGTTGGTGCCTGGATCCAGTGCCGACACTGTGATGAGCCGCTCCTCCGGCTGACATCCAGCAAGCCAGAGCCTCAGAATTACAGTGTAGACCTGCAGTCAGGACTGTGTACTTTGCTGGCATGGGCCTGGAACCATGCGCTCAAGGCGAGGTAGAGTCTGAGCCTGGTGACTCCCCTGCAAAGAACAGTGACATTGGGTAGGAAAGCTGGAGATACACCGCCTGGAGCCACCTTTGCAGGAAGATGACAAGTCTTCAGGTTATCCAGCGGAGAGTGGTAGCCGTGGGGACATAGACTGGGGATCACCCAGACTTCGGGCATACTTAGGGCCCATGGATGACGAGTTTGCAGACTGGTTGTCCCACAGCAGCTCGGAGAAGGAGTGGGAGGGTGGACCCACTCAGAGGCAAGAGGAGGTACTAGTAGAGGTGCTAAACGTGCCAGATCCAGCTGAAGGGACCGGAGGAGCCACAGAAGCCCCAGTCAGTTTTAAGCATGTAAGCAGGGAAATTAGCTGTATTATAAAGGGGAACACAATGCGTGGTATTGTAAATGAAGTAACTTTAATTGCTGGAAAAGCAGCAGTAGAAAATTATATTTACAAAAGTGGAGTAAACGGTTCTCTTGTTAGCATAAAAGGCACAGATTCACAGTCCATTCACCAAAGATGCAGAATGCAGCTCAGTAAACTGGCACTGTAGTTACTATTCCTCTCTTCAGGCACATCAGTAGTATACAAGGCACATTTTGATTACTTGCCATAGGCTGGAGTCCATAAGCAGGTTCCACAGATGTAGCAGAGATGATTTAACAGGAAAATACAGTCTTAGATGATCTTCTATCACAAGCACAGAAGCAGTGCTGATAAGCAGGTCTCCTGAGGATCTCTGTTCTGTCCCTATGGGCTGGAACACTCTCCCTGTATAAGGCCTAGCTTTCCCTCACAGGCAGTATACCTTTCCCTCACTCATTCCACACACATGTCTCTTAAAATGGTGGCTGGGCCCCCTTTTATATGGAAGCTAACAGAAAATGGTGGACAAAATCTTGAGAGAACTTAGTACCAATCAGAACAAGAGGCTTCTCCAAGATATCTGCTGGAGTCAAGTTCAGAGAATGTTACAGCCTCAACAAGGTTTCACAAAACAGCAAGAAAACACAAACACGTTGTGAATATAATATGACATTTCTGCATGAGAAAGTATGTATGATACAATTGTAGTCCCACTTCTCCTCTCAGCCAGCAAGACTGTCCTGTCACAGTTAACTGTATGTGAGGAGGCTACCTACAAGCGGACCTTCTCTAACAGGCCCTCAACCATCCAGACCAGAGCATCAGTGGGTATTGAGGTTGCCCAACACCTATGTCCTCCCAGGTAAAGGGAAACCAGAAGAACTGCCCAGGTTTTCCAGGTTCCAGCAGAAGGTGCAGCGCAAACCACACTGAACAGGGATGTGGACTACCCCTATTTCCCTTCCGACATCATGGACATCATTGAGGACTCTCAGAGAGAATGGGAGAATGACCTGGTGTGGGAGTATATGTACATCCCTAAGCCTTTGCAGGTGTCAGATTGTGAGGAGACCTGGGCCGGTTTCACGATATTCACCAGCAATGGAGGCTAGGAAGGGCAATTTACAAGAACAGAGTGGTGATTGTGAAGGCAGGACGGCCAGCTAGGAGCCACACCCTACGCGTTTCGCGAGACAAGGCTCGCTTATTCAGGGGTGGATGCGTGTATGATATATCTGCAATAAAATAAAAACTGTACAATGGTGGTATTGTGGTAACTGGTCAGAGGGGTCTCAAATATATGACCTCATACTCACCAATAGGCTTAGACCAAGTCACCAAATGTCGGATTCCCAAACAGCGGCAGCAACAAACATCCAGCTCGGGAGCTGAGGAGGAGGAGCAAATGGTAACCCCAACAGGGGACAGCCGGAGGACAGACATGGCATGGGTGAGAAAGTGTGTCCCTAAGAGTCTTAACATGACCATGGAAGATGTCAATTAAAATATAAATGTATATGTACAGTATCTCACAAAAGTGAGTACACCCCTCACATTTTTGTAAATATTTTATTATATCTTTTCATCTGACAACACTGAAGAAATGACACTTTGCTAAAATGTAAAGTAGTGAATGTACCGCTTGTATAACAGTGTAAATTCTCCCTGAGACATACAGTATCTATTTTTCCACAATTGCTAACTATTGTGGACAATCATGGGAGGGCATGATGGATAAACTGTTGTTAGAAATCTCTGGCCCAGAAAATACACATATCGACACAGACACACATTTTTTAAAACTAAAACAATTATTGATCTGGAAGTCAAAGCTATGCTGGCATAACAGATTTTTTGAGAAATATATAGAACACAAATGCGTGCCCTTTGGATTACGCATTCAAATCTTTCCAACAATACCACAATTAAGTCAAGATCTTAAAGAAGCATGGGAACAAAATCTCCAAGCTTGCTCTTTTAAAATAATGCCATTGCTACAAGATTACTACCGATCTGAACTATTGACAGTTGAGTAGGGGTGGGCTTTATGTTAGGGTCGAACATGAGTTTGACTCGAACATTGTCTGTTTACCCGTTCGCCGAATAGAGAACAATTTGGGGTGTTTGCGGCAAATTCGAAAGCCGCAAAACACCCTTTAAAAGTCTATGGGAGAAATCAAAAGTGCTAATTTTAAAGGTTAATATGCAAGTTATTGTCATACAAAGTGTTTGGGGACCTGGGTCCTGCCCCAGGAGCCATGTATCAATGCAAAATAAAGTTTCAAAAATGGCAGTTTTTTCGGGAGCAGTGATTTTAATAATGCTTAAAGTGAAACAATAAAAGTGTAATATTCCTTTAAATTTCGTACCCGGGGGGTGTCTATAGTATGCATGTAAAGTGGCGCATGTTTCCCGTGTTAAGAACAGTCTGAGAGCAAAATGACATTTCTAAAGGAAAAAAAGTCATTCAAAACTACTTGCGTCTATAGTGAATTGTCGGTCCCGGCAATACACATAAAAGTCATTGAAAAAAACATCATGGGATTCCCCCACAGGGAACCCCGAACCAAAATTTAAAAAAAAATGCGTGGGTGTCCCCCCAAATTCCATACCAGGCCCTTCAGGCCTGGTATGGATTTTAAGGGGAACCCCGCGCCAAAAAAATGGCATGGGGGTCCCCCTAAAAATCCATATCAGACCCTTATCTGAGCACGCAACCTGGCAGGCCGCAGGAAAAGAGGGGGGACAAGAGAGCGCCCCCTCCTGAACCGTACTAGGCCATATGCCCTCAACATGGGGAGGATGTCCCCATGTTGACGTGGAGAAGGGCCTCATCCCCCCCAACTCTTGTCCAGTGGTTGTGGGGGTCTGCGGGCGGGGGGCTTATCGGAATCTGGAAACTCCCTTTAACAAGGGGACCCCCAGATCCCGGCCCCCCCGTGTGAATTGGTAATGGGGTACAAATGTACCCCTACCATTTCACAGAAAAAGTGTCAAAAATGTTAAAAAAGACAATAGACAGTTTTTGACAATTCCTTTATTAATGTCTTCTTCTTTCCCCGCTTCTTCTTCCATCTTCTTCTGGTCTTTCTTCGGTGTTCTTCTTCTTCCTTCATCTTGTTCTTCCCCCGCTTATTCCTCTATCTTCCTCTGCTTCTTCCTCCGATTTTCTCGTCTGGCATCTTCCTCCGGCTTCTTCTTCCCCGCTTTGTCCTTCGGATGATCCGCCTCAATGGGAGTCTCCTGCTGTGTGACGCTTCTGTTCTTGTGACAGCTCTTATAACATGGAGGGCGGGGCCACCTAGTGACCCTGCCCCCCTCTGACACACAGGGACTTCCCTATGGCTTTCCCCTGGTGTCAGAGAGGGGCGGGGTCACCCCTTTACATAAACAGGTGACCCTGCCCCCTCTGACGCCCTGGGAAAGCGTCAGAGGGGGCGGGGTCACCCAGGAAAGTCACGGTTTGGCCCCACCCTCAATTATAAAAGAACTGCCACAAGAACAGAAGCGTCACACAGTGGAAGACTCCCATTGAGATGGATCGTCCGGAGGACGAAGCGAGGAAGAAGAAGCTGGAGGAAGATGCCAGAGGAGAAGACCGGAGGAAGATGCCAGAGGAGAAGACTGGAGGGTGAAGCAGAAGAAGATAGAGGAAGAAGTGGGGGAAGAACAAGATGGAGGAAGAAGAAGAAAACCGAAGGAAGACCAGAAGAAGATGGAAGAAGAAGCTGGAAAAGAAGAAAACATTAATAAAGGAAATGTCAAAAACCGGCTATTGTCTTTTTTAACATTTTTGACACTTTTTTGTGAAATGGTAGGGGTACATTTGTACCCCATTACCAATTCACACGGGAGGGGGGATCTGGGGGGTCCCCTTGTTAAATGGGGCTTCCAGATTCCAATAAGCCCCCCGCCCGTAGACCCCCACAACCACCGGGCAAGGGTTGTGGCGATGAGGCCCTTGTCCCCATCAGCACGGGGACATCCTCCCCATGTTGAGGGCTTGTGGCCTGGTACGTTCAGGAGGGGGGCTGCTCTCTCGCCCCCCCTTCTTTTCCTGCGGCCTGCCAGGTTGCGTGCTCGGACCAGGGTCTGGTATGGATTTTTGGGGGGACCCCCACGCCATTTTTAAAAAAAATTTTGGCACGGGGTTCCCCTTAAAACCCTTCTTCCATCTTCTTTTGGTCTTCCTTCGGTTTTCTTCTTCTTCCTCCATCTTGTTCTTACCCCGCTTATTCCTCGATCTTCCTCTGCTTCTTCCTCCGGTCTTCTCGTCCGGCATCTTCCTCCGGCTTCTTCTTCCCCGCTTTGTCCTTCGGATGATCCGCCTCAATGGGAGTCTCCTGCTGTGTGACGCTTCTGTTCTTGTGACAGCTCTTATAAAATGGAGGGCGGGGCCACCTGGTGACCCTGCCCCCCTCTGACGCACGGGGACTTCCCTATGGCTTTCCCCTGGTGTCAGAGAGGGGTGGGGTCACCCCTTTACATAAACAGGTGACCCTGCCCCCCTCTGATGCCCTGGGGAAGCCATAGGGATGTCCCCGTGCGTCAGAGGGGGCGGGGTCACCCAGGAAAGTCACGGTTTGGCCCCACCCTCAGTTATAAAAGAACTGCCACAAGAACAGAAGCGTCACACAGCGGAAGACTCCCATTGAGATGGATCGTCCGGAGGATGAAGCGAGGAAGAAGAAGCTGGAGGAAGATGCCAGAGGAGAAGACTGGAGGGTGAAGCAGAAGAAGATAGAGGAAGAAGCAGGGGAAGAACAAGATGGAGGAAGAAGAAGAAAACCGAAGGAAGACCAGAAGAAGATGGAAGAAGAAGCTGGAAAAGAAGAAAACATTAATAAAGGAATTGTCAAAAACCGGCTATTGTCTTTTTTAACATTTTTGACACTTTTTTGTGAAATGGTAGGGGTACATTTGTACCTCATTACCAATTCACACGGGAGGGCGGGAATCTGGGGTGTCCCCTTGTTAAATGGGGCTTCCAGATTCCGATAAGCCGCCCGCCCGTAGACCCCCACAACCACCGGGCAAGGGTTGTGGCGATGAGGCCCTTGTCCCCATCAACATGGGGACATCCTCCCCATGTTGAGGGCTTGTGGCCTGGTACGTTCAGGAGGGGGGCTGCTCTCTCGCCCCCCCTTCTTTTCCTGTGGCCTGCCAGGTTGCGTGCTCGGACAAGGGTCTGGTATGAATTTTTGGGGGGACCCCCACGCCATTTTAAAAAAAAAATTTGGCACGGGGTTCCCCTTAAAATCCTTCTTCCATCTTCTTCTGGTCTTCCTTCGGTTTTCTTCTTCTTCCTCCATCTTGTTCTTACCCCGCTTATTCCTCGATCTTCCTCTGCTTCTTCCTCCGGTTTTCTCTGGCATCTTCCTCCGGTTCTCGTCCGGTATCTTCCTCCGGCTTCTTCCCCGCTTCGACCTCTGGATGATCCTCCTCAATGGGAGGTTCCCGCTGTGTGACACTTCTGTTCTTGTGACAGCTCTTATATAACTGAGGGCGGGGCCACCCAGTGACCCCGCTTCCTCTGACATCCCTATGGCTTCCCCCGTGGTGTCAGAGGGGGCAGGGTCACCCGTTTATGTAACGGGTGACCCCGCCCCCCTCTGACATCACACAGGGAGGTCCCCGTGTATTGCCAGGACCGACAATTCACACGGGGAAAGCCATAGAGAGGTCCCCATGTATTTCTGGGACCGACAATTCATATAGCCGCAAGTACTTTTAATTTAAAAGTACTTGCGGCTGTTAATGAATTGTCGGGTCTCTGCAATACACATAAAAGTCATTGAAAAAAACGGCATGGGATTCCCCCAGAGTTCATTACCAGGCCCTTTGAGTCTGGTATGAATATAAAGGGGAACCCGAACCAAAATTTTTTTTAAAAATGCGTGTGGGTCCCCTCAAATTCCATACCAGGCCCTTCAGGTCTGGTATGGATATTAAGGCGAACCCCGTGCCAAAATTTTTTTTAAAAATGGCGTGGGGGTCCCCCTCAAAATCCATACCAGATCCTTCAGATCTGGTATGGATTTTAAGGGGAACCCTGTGCCAAAATTTTTTTAAAAAATGTCGTGGGGGTCCCCCTAAAAATCCATACCAGACCCTTATCCGAGCATGCAACCTGGCAGGCTGCAGCCTCCTGAACCGTACCAGGCCACATGCCCTCAACATGGGGAGGATGTCCCCATGTTGATGGGGACAAGGGCCTCATCCCCACAACCCTTGCCCGGTGATTGTGGGGTCTGTGGGCAGGGGGCTTATCAGAATCTGGAAGCCCCCTTTAATAAGGGGACCCCCAGATCCCCCCCGTGTGAATTGGTAATGGGGTACAAATGTACCCCTACCATTTCACAAAAAAAGTGTCAAAAATGTTAAAAAAGACAATAGACAGTTTTTGACAATTCCTTTATTAATGTCTTCTTCTTTCCCCGCTTCTTCTTCCATCTCCTTCTGGTCTTCCTTCGGTTTTCTCCTTCTTCCTCTATCTTCCTCTGCTTCATCCTCTGGTCTTCTCCTCCGGCATCTTCCTCCGGTCTTCTCCTCCGGCATCTTCCTCCGGCTTCTTCTTCCTCGCTTCCTCCTCCGGATGATCTGTCTCAATGGGAGTCTTCCACTGTTTGACGCTTCTGTTCTTGTGGCAGTTCTTTTATAACTGAGGATGGGGCCACACCGTGACGTTCCCGGGTGACCTCGCCCCCTCTGATGCACAGGGACTTCCCTATGGCTTTCATAGGGCATCAGAGGGGGGGTGACCCCGCCCCCCTCTGACACCAGGGGAAATCCATAGGTAAGTCCCTGTGCGTCAGAGGGGGGCGAGGTCACCGGGTGGCTCGGTCCTCTGTTATATAAGAGCTGTCACAAGAACAGAAGTGTCACACAGTGGGAGATTACCATTGAAGCGGATCGTCCGGAGGACGAAGCGGGGAAGAAGAAGCCAGAGGAAGATGCTGGACGAGAAGACCGGAGGAAGCAGCAGAGGAAGATAGAGGAAGAAGCGGAGGAAGAACAAGATGGAGGAAGAAGAAGAACACCGAAGGAAGACCAGAAGAAGATGAAAGAAGAAGCGGGGAAAGAAGAAGACATTAATAAGGGAGCTACCCCAAGGCACCCTCTGAATGTTGAGGGCATGTGGCCTGGTACGGTTCAGGAGGGGGGGGGTTCTCTCGTCCCCCCTTCTTTTCCTGCAACCTGCCAGGTTGCGTGCTCGGATAAGGGTCTGGTATGGATTTTTGGGGGGACTCCCACGCCATTTTTAAAAAAAAAATTGGCGGCGGGGTTCCCCTTAATATCCATAACAGACCTGAAGGGCCTGGTATGGAATTTGGGGGGACCCCCACGCATTTTTAAATTTTGATTCGGGGTTCCCCTGTGGGGGAATCCCATGACGTTTTTTAATGACTTTTATGTGTATTGCCGGGACCGACAATTCATTATAGCCACGATTTGTTTTAAATTACTTTTTTCCTTTAGAAATGTGATTTTGCTCTCAGACTGTTCTAAACACGGGAAACATGCGCTACTTTACGGGCATACTATAGACACCCCCCAGATATACGAAATTTAAAGGAATATTACACTTTTATTGTTTTATTTTCTTCCTTCACACATATGGATGAATATAAGAAAAGTGACAATAAAGTAAGTAACATGAATGGGAAAAATGACTTACAAAAAACACAGTCCCCAAAGGGACAAGCCCCCCCTCCCCTTTGGGGGGGACCAAGAAACAGAGCAATCTGGAAACATTTATCACTAAAGTAAATTAGGTATGGATGAAATGCAGATTATTAACCTTTCCTCCTATTCGCTGTCTGCCAAGGAAGCCAGGCCTTAGTTAGGCCTTAGGCCTTAGTTTCTGTCCAGACCAGAACATTAACAAATTTAAAGCAACGGAGGATGTAAATCTCTTTGCCAGAAACCTTTTATTACATGTTTTGCATGATGAGGACTATGGAGCATCCTTGGATTCCTAGGTCGACAGCGAAATATGTAGGGATTTTACTATAAAAGATTTCAGGACTTTGAGAGATCTGATGCTCCTTTATGAGGAGGGTCAGGTAGATGAGGAATCAGATAGGGATGATGACTCCTCAGATGAGAAGGACACTCCATTGACCTATAAAAACAAATCACAGTTTTTTCCTACTTTACAGACTAACAGTAGCATTTGGATACCACCACATTATAGACAATTGAGCACGAAAACTTTGGATATCACCAAACACACACTATGTGGGATAAATTGCACGACAGGGAGCAATGGGGATATAATTCACCGTTAATCCTGCTTAAGGACACAAACTACTTTTTGCCTGGGAGGGAAGATCTGTTCGGGAGGTGGATATTGAAGGACGAGGTCCAACTAAAAGATATCATGAGTCAGAGTAAGATATGTACATATCAGGAGTTAAAAGCTAAAGACAATTGGTTTACTATGTATATATGGAAGTACAGGCAGTTGAAGCATTTTGTTGATTCACTCCTGCAGCCAATAAGGTCGATGAAAGACCTACGCCCCCTGGAAAAAGTGTTTCTGGAGAAAAAAGGGAGGGGAGGTGTGTCTAGGATCTATAGAATATTGATTAAACTGGGAGAGGTGGAGTGCCCGACATTTCTTAAGAAGTGGGAGGAGGAATTGGGTAATAAGATCAGTGAAAGGGAGGTTGGGCTGGTTCTGGAAAGGGTGAACGTTACCTCGGTGAACTTTAGGATAAATAAGATGAACTTTAGAATCCTGGTGAGAACGTATATCACCCCGGACAGAGCATATAAAATACAGAAAGAATCATCGCAATTATGTTGGAGAGGTTGCGGGGACATAGGGACAACGGCGCATATATGGTGGCTGTGTCCGGAAATTAAAACATTTTGGGGGGGAGATAAGGAGAATTATATCCGAGATCACCAGTATGAGGGTCCCGGACGACCCTTGGGTATGTCTACATCATGGGAGTAATATGCCCACGAAGAGGTACCTGAAATCACTGTTACCGCACCTCCTCAATGCCGTTAAAAGTCTTATTCCTAGACACTGGTTGGATAGAAGGAGACCCACACTGCGGGAGTGGTTTAATAAAATAAATGAAATCCACTGCCTGGAATATTTGAGATACAGTGACGGGTTAGATATGGAAACGTATGAAGAGACGTGGAGGGACTGGGTAAAATATAAGTCCTCACTTCAGGCGGCAGAGGTGTGGGAAACTTAGCCGGATAACTCACCCAACATAAATTTCAATATAAACTTTAACTAGATGACTCACACTCAAACAGTGTAAAAGAGAAGGAGGAGGATGGTGATAGGTATAGGTCATGACTCCAGTGGGACAAGTTGGGGGGTAGGGTTGGGGGGGTCGGTTGGGGTAATTGGGTGTAGTGAGGGGGGTGGGTTTTAGGGGTAATTAATTAATTGGGGATATTTGTATTGCTTGTTTCTATTATTATTTTTCAATAATTGGATAAAGAAAGATTACGCCACAATGATGTGAATTTGTTAAGGGACGAGATTGAACTGTAAGTTGAAACAATATCTCCCATATAAACACTTTGCTGAAGTGGCAAAAAGAAAAAAAAAAACAGTAGCATTTGGGCATTTGTACAGAAGGTCAGTTATGATATTATCCGCATTAATGCTTCTCAACTTGGATCCCAAAATCTACAGCCCTCTTTACAGAATGCAATAAAGAAACTAGAAAGTAACTCCAATCTGATTATTAAACCTTCAGACAAGGGGGGAAATGTGGTATTGATGAACAAGGAACACTATATCACTATGTGCCAGAAAATTATTGCAAATCGAGAATGGTACAGATTAATTTCAGAGATCCGTCCTTCCAGATACTATGAGCAGTATAGAATTATTATCAATGAGGCCCATTCCACTGCTCTTATATAGACAAAGATATCTGGAATTTCTTGAACATCAGACACCCTGTAACTCTGACCTTTTACGCTCTGCCTAAGGTCCACAAGAGTCTTGTGGACCCTCTGGGCAGACTGATTGTGTCTGGACTGGGATGTCTGATGGAACACACCAGCCAACTTGTAGACAATTACCTTAGACCTTTTGTCTCTTCTTTACCATCTAACATCCAAGGCACTAGGGACTTGCTATGTACTCTAGAGAACCTGGTGGTCCCCCCGGGGAGCGTGGCTTATCACCATTGATATAGAAGCTTTATATAGCTCAATACAGCACACTAGGGGTCTACAAGTGATTGGGGAATATTTAAACACCAAAAGACCTTATGGCCCTACAATTCGTTTGTCCTCAGATTTCTGGAATACATACTGTCTCATATTGTTTTTGTGTTTCAGGGTTCCCACTTCCTCCAGGTGCAGGGGGTGGTGATGGGGACACATTGTGCCCAATGGTATGCCAACCTGTACCTGGGGGGTTGGGAACGCCAATTATTTTTTGATGACAGCATGTCGATGGATCTGTGCCATGTAATATCGTGGCACAGATACATCGACTATGTTTTTATGATCTGGGATGGCACCAGACCAAAATTTGATACCTTTATGAATCTGATCAGCCAGAATGAGTTCAACTTGAAATTTACGATGAAATGCAGCCAATCAGTAGTGATGTTCTTGGATGTACAGATCAAGGTGGATGAAGGTGGCAATTTATTTTCTGATTTATATCGGAAACCTTCATCAGCAAATATTATTCTACATGCCAGCAGCGCCCATCCCAAACCGCTGGTGCATAGTATTCCTTATGGGCAATATCTTAGGCTCAGGAGAAATTGTACCAAGGAGGAAGATTTCCTCCTGCGAACTAAAGAACTACAAGAAAGGCTTCTCAGACTGGGCTACACCAAGACCCGCCTGAAGAAGGCCTTCAAAAGGGCAAAACAAAAAAGTAGAAATTCATTGATCCACTCAAAAAGACAAGATAGTCAATCATCACAAACGAGAATAATCACGAGATTTTCCAAACAACATTCACAACTACGTGCCATATTGGCACAACATTGGCATCTTCTTACTGATGATGCCATTGTGGCCAAATAAGTCAGTAAAAAAACAACTATCACCTACAAAAAGGCTAAATCACTTAGAGACCATCTAACTAGGAGCCATTTTCCAAAAAGTTCCACATCTTCACAGTTTAGGCCGGCAAATAGAGGGGCTTTCTGTTGTGGGAAATGTGAGTTCTGTGAGTGGATAAGACTGAATAGATGTGCAACTTTGCCAAATGGTTCTACCTGGACCCCCCAATACCGTTTAGACTGTGGTGGTCTATATTATGACCTGCAAATGCAAGGCATTTTATGTCGGCAAAACCCAGAAGCCTTTTTGGAAGAGCATACATCTACCTGCTAAAAAATGTCAAAATTGAATCAGCAGTAGGTGCCTTTGGCCAAGGGTGCCTTTGGCCAATCATGGCTCAGGGGGACTAAGTCCACGCCCCACACTATATAAGGCTGCCTGCACGTCGGCCCCGTGTAGTGTGTTGTTGCCATGGATGGAGAGAGAGTGTCATTTAGATTGAGCAGGCAGGCAGGTTACTCAGTTAGCTGCAGTGTATTTAATATATATATATATATATATACAGACAGTCTCGTGTATATATATATCCACTGTATCCAGTTTAGCTATATCTGACTGCAGTCCGTTCCTGGTGTACTGTTTCTAATATACTTCAGGCAGGCAGGTTATTCAGTTAGCTGCAGTGTATTTAAAATATATAGACAGAAAATCTCATATATATATATATATATATATATATATATATATATATATATATATATATATATATATATATATATATATATCCACTGTATCCAGTTTAGCTATATCTGACTGCAGTCCATTCCTGGTGTACTGTTTCTAATATACTTCAGGCAGGCAGGTTATTCAGTTAGCTGCAGTGTATTTAATATATACAGTGGGGGCAGAAAGTATTCAGACCCCCTTAAATTTTTCACTCTTTGTTATATTGCAGCCATTTGCTAAAATCATTTAAGTTCATTTTTTTCCTCAATAATGTACACACAGCACCCCATATTGACAGAAAAACTCAGAATTGTTGACATTTTTTCAGATTTATTAAAAAAGAAAAACTGAAATATCACATGGTCCTAAGTATTCAGACCCTTTGCTGTGATCCATTTCTTCTGATCATCCTTGAGATGCTTCTAAACCTTCATTTGAGTCCAGCTGTGTTTGATTATACTGATTGGACTTGATTAGGAAAGCCACACACCTGTCTATATAAGATCTTACAGCTCACAGTGTATGTCAGAGCAAAAGAGAATCATGAGGTCAAAGGAACTGCCTGAAGAGCTCAGAGAGAGAATTGTGGCAAGGCACAGATCTGGCCAAGGTTACAAAAACATTTTTGCTGCATTTAAGGTTCCTAAGAGCACAGTGGCCTCCATAATCCTTAAATGGAAGACGTTTGGGACGACCAGAACCCTTCCTAGAGCTGGCTGTCCAGCCAAACTGAGCTATCGGAGGAGAAGAGCTTTGGTGAGAAAGGTAGAGAAGAACCCAAGGATCACTGTGGCTGAACTCCAGAGATGCAGTCGGGAGATGGGAGAAAGTTGTAGAAAGTCAACCATCACTGCAGCCCTCCACCAGTCGGGGCTTTATGGCAGAGTGGCCCGACGGAATCCTCTCCTCAGTGCAAGACACATGAAAGCCCGCATGGAGTTTGCTAAAAAAACACCTAAAGGACTCCAAGATGGTGAGAAATAAGATTCTCTGGCCTGATGAGACCAAGATAGAACTTTTTGGCCTTAATTCTAAGCGGTATTTGTGGAGAAAACCAGGCACTGCTCATCACCTGTCCAATACAGTCCCAACAGTGAAGCATGGTGGTGGCAGCATCATGCCGTGGGGGTGTTTTTCAGCTGCAGGGACAGGACGACTGGTTGCGATTGAGGGAAAGATGAATGCGGCCAAGTACAGGGATATCCTGGACGAAAACCTTCTCCAGAGTGCTCAGGACCTCAGACTGGGCCAAAGGTTTTCCTTCCAACAAGACAATGACCCTAAGCACACAGCTAAAATAACGAAGGAGTGGCTTCACAACAACTCCTTGACTGTTCTTGAATGGCCCAGCCAGAGCCCTAACTTAAAACCAATTGAGCATCTCTGGAGAGACCTAAAAATGGCTGTCCACCAACGTTTACCATCCAACCTGACAGAACTGGAGAGGATCTGCAAGGAGGAATGGCAGAGGATCCCCAAATCCAGGTGAAAAACTTGTTGCATCTTTCCCAAAAAGACTCATGGCTGTATTAGATCAAAGGGTGCTTCTGCTAAATACTGAGCAAAGGGTCTGAATACTTAGGACCATGTGATATTTCAGTTTTTCTTTTTTAATAAATCTGCAAAAATGTCAACAATTCTGTGTTTTTCTGTCAATATGGGGTGCTATGTGTACATAAATGAGGAAAAAAATGAACTTAAATGATTTTAGCAAATGGCTGCAATATAACAAAGAGTGAAAAATTTAAGGGGGTCTGAATAGTTTCAGTCCCCACTGTATATACAGACAGTCTTGTATATATATATATATATATATATATATATATATATCCACTGTATCCAGTTTAGTTATATCTGACTACAGGCCATTCCTGGTGTACTTTTTCTAATATACTTCAGGCGGTGTACACAGTACACAGTACTGTGCACCCATAGTGCAGTTGCTACTACTTTTCTGGAGGTGTACACAGTAAACCCATAGTTGTTATTACACTTCTGTTGGCGTATACAGTACATTGCACCCATAGTGCAGTTGTTACTACTTTTCTGGTGATATACATAATACATTACACCCATAGTTGTTATTACACTCCTGTTGGTGTACACAGTACCGTGTACCCCTAGTGCAGTTGCTATTACTTTTCTGGTGGTGTACACAATACAGTACACCCATAGTTGTTATTACACTTCTGTTGGTGCACAGTACACAGTACTGTGCACCCCTAGTGCAGTTGCTACTACTTTTCTGGTGGTGTACACAGTACGCAATACATACAGTGCACCCATAGTTGTTATTAGACTTCTGGTGGTGTACACAATACTGTTGGTGGCTGACTCCCACGTCCTCTGTGGCTGGCTCCTGTGGGTGGCTGGTCAGCACCCTGCTGTGGCTGGCTGGCTCCCTGGTGTGGGTGGGTCACTGTGGGTGGCTGACTGGCATCCTGGATGGTCACAGTGGCTGGTTGGCTCCTGTGGGTGGCTGGCTGGCACGTTGCTGTGGCTGGCTGGCTCCCTGCTGTGGGTGGGTGACTGTGGCTGGCTCCTGGTGTGGCTGGCTGCTTTCCTGCTGTGGGTCGGGGGGTGGCTGGCACGGTGCACACTGCTGCGGCTGACAGAGAGGGGGACAGAGAGGGGTGGCACTGACAGAGAGGGGTGGCACTGACAGAGAAGGGGGGGCGCTGACAGAGAGGGGGGCACTGACAGAGAGGGGGGGCACTGACAGAGAGGGGGGCACTGACAGAGAGGGGCGAGCTGACAGAGAGGGAGGGCACTGACAGAGGGGGGCTGACAGAGAGGGGGGCTGACAGAGAGGGGGGCACTGACAGAGAGGGGGGGCACTGACAGAGAGGGGAGGGCACTTACAGAGAGGGGGGCACTGACAGAGGGGGGGCACTGACAGAGAGAAGCAGGTTGACAGAGAGGGGCAGGCTGACAGAGGGGGGGCTGATAGAGAGGGGGGTTGACAGAGATGGGTGCGCAGACAGAGGGGCGGGCTGATAGAGAGGGGGGGCTGATAGTGAGGGGGCTGATAGAGAGGGGGGCTGGCTGATAGAGAGGGGGGTTGACAGAGAGGGGGGCTGATAGAGAGGGGGCTGATAGAGAGGGGGGTTGTCAGAGAGGGGGGTTGACAGAAAGGGGGGCTGATAGAGAGGGGGGTTGACAGAGAGGGGGGCTGATAGTGAGGGGGGTTGAGAGAGAGGGGCGGCACTGATAGAGATGGGTGCGCTGATAGAGAGGGAGGGACATAGAGAGAGGGGCGGGCTGATAGCGAGGGCGGGTGCTAACAGAGGGGGTACACTGACTGTGAGGGGGTAGATGAGAGCGACCTCAGAAGACACACAGCACGCCAGGCAGAGAGGCGGGATTCCTGCAGCAAGTGGTCGCGATCACCCACAGACCAGCCCCGCCTCCATAGTGACCAGCTCCGCCGGGCCAATCAAAGGTGCCCATGTCAGCCGCCCGCACATGACCCTGTTCGGCCAATCACATGGTGCTCGCATGGACTACAGCTCCCAGAATGCCACAGCGTAGCGGCTTTCTGATAAAACACCCCACTGCGGCCGTGCCCCTGGCTCTACTTTCTCCGAGAAATTTAAAAAAAAAATAGTCAGTGGGCGGCCGCTGGCCATTTTGCATATAAGTTGGGACGGCCTGGGGGGAAATTGCCACCCTGTCCCCCAGCCCAGCCTGCCCCTGGCGGCCGAGAAGTCACTGCAGGAGTGGTGCCGCCCCTGTACCACTGCCGCCCCGAGGCCTGCCCTCGGTGGCCTTGTGGGAAATCCGGCCCTGATTCCATCGGCTCCATGTCAACAGTCTCTCCTTCCCTAGCCCCACCATCATGCACAGAGGAGTCCCCCGAACTATTCGACCACAGTGTCAGGTACATGCTGCAGGAGGATGTACAGCGATTTGAAAGCTCCGATGATGGTACCCAGGTTGAGGAAGGGAGTAACGTGAGCCTAGAGAAAGGGGGTGCCCAAGAAGATCAAGAAACTGGCAGTCATTATCCCGAGCTGCAGCATACTGCCAAGTTTGCTCCAGTGATGAGGAGGGAGGGGATGATGAGGTTACTGACTCTACGTGGGTGCCTGATAGAAGAGAGGAGGAGGAGGAGGCACATCTCCAACGAGGCATCATGCCCTCCAGTGGGCAGCTTAAGGGCAGCCACCCTATTGTATCACACTCCAGAACTAAGCAGGTGCAGGGCGCTGCTGACTCCCCACATATTTTGAAAAGTTCTTTGGTGTGAGCCTTTTTTGACACGTGTGCAGCAGATCGCACCATTGCTGTTTACAACATACAGTAGTACATCTCTCATATTTTTGTAAATATTTTATTATAATCTTTTCATGTGACAACACTGAAGAAATGACACTTTGCTACAATGTAAAGTAGTGAGTGTACAGCTTGTATAACAGTGTAAATTTGCTGTCCCCTCAAAATAACTCAACACACAGCCATTAATGTCTAAACCGCTGGCAACAGAAGTGAGTACGCCCCTAAGTGAAAATGTCCAAATTGGACCCAATTAGCCATTTTCCCTCCCCGGTGTCATGTGACTCGTTAGTGTCACAAAGTCTCAGGTGTGAATGGGGAGCAGGTGTGTTAAATTTGGTGTTATCGCTCTCACTCTCTCATACTGCTCATTGGAAGTTCAACATGGCACCTCGAGGCAAATAATTCTCTGAGGATCTGAGAAAAGAATTGTTTTCTGTACATAAAGATGGCCTAGTCTATAAGAAGATTGCCAAGACCCTGAAACTGAGCTGCAGCACAGTGGCCAAGACTATACAGCAGTTTAACAGAACAGGTTCCACTGAGAAAAGGCCTTGCCATGGTCGACCAAAGAAGTTGAGTGCACATGCTCAGCGTCATATCCAGAGGTTGTCTTTGGGAAATAAACAAATGAGTGCTGCCAGCATTGCTGCAGATGTTGAAGGGGTGGAGGGTCAGCCTGTCAGTGCTAAGACCATACGCCGCACCAAATTGGTCTGCATGACTGTCATTCAAGAAGGAAGCCTCTTCTAAAGATGATGCACAAGAAAGCCTGCAAACAGTTTGCTAAGGACAAGCAGACTAAGCACATGGATTACTGGAACCACGTCCTGTGCTCTGATAAGACAAAGATAAACTTATTTGGTTCAGATGGTGTCAAGAGTGTCTGGCGGCAACCAGGTGAGGAGTACAAAGACAAGTGTGTTCTGCCTACAGTCAAGCATGGTGGTGGGATTGTCATGATCTGGGGCTGCATGAGTGCTGCCAGCACTGGGCAGCTACAGTTCATTGAGGGAACCATGAATGCCAACATGTACTGTGACATTTGAAGCAGAGCATGATTCCCTCCCTTCAGAGACTGGGCCACAGGGCAGTATTCCAACATGATAACGACCCCAAACACACCTGCAAGATGACCACTGCCTTGCTAAAGAAGCTGAGGGTAAAGGTGATGGACTGGCCAAGCATTGTACTGTGGCTTTGTAACCGATCACAGAGTGCGCCTGTCCACAGACTCTGTTGATCGGCTCAAATTCATAAAAATGAATCAGTCTTGGATCTCCAGCTACCAAGCACCTGATGCTGATGTAACCGATTGATTTTTCTATGGATGTGGGATCCCTTGAAGACTGCATATGCTGAGTGACTATTCTATTATGCTGAGTGACTATCCTATTCCTCCTCAATCTCTTATCTGTGAGGCTTTACAGTGTTGTGCCACCACCACCACCAGCACCGCCTAAGGCCAAATTTTTATGCCCCTATTTAACAGGGGCGCGTAATTACAATTCTTGATGTAATATTTCACAGCAGGGCCTGTTCCAGCACCTACCAAGAGTAACTGTGAGGGCTTACAGTGTTCTGGTACCACCAACACCTATGGCCCAATTTTCCACAGAGTGTATAGGGCAAGCCTGTCCCCTATTTTCAAACATCCGACTTACAAACGACTCCTACTTACAAACAGAGGGAGACAGCAGGAAGTGAGAGGAAATCTACCCCTAGGAATGGAAATTCTCTCCTGTAATGCCCCGTACACACGGTCAGATTTTCCGACGGAAAATGTGTGATAGGACCTTGTTGTCGGAAATTCCGACCGTGTGTAGGCTCCATCACACATTTTCCATCGGATTTTCCGAAACACAAAGTTTGAGAGCAGGCTATAAAATTTTCCGACAACAAAATCCGTTCAATCAGAATTAGAATTTCCGATCGTGTGTACACAAATCCGACGCACAAAGTGCCACGCATGCTCATAATAAATAAAGAGATGAAAGCTATTGGCTACTGACCCGTTTAGAGTCCCGACATACGTGTTTTTCGTCACCGCGTTCAGAACGATCGGATTTTCTGACAACTTTGTGTGACTGTGTGTATGCAAGACAAGTTTAAACCAACAACCGTCGGAAAAAATCCTAGGATTTTGTTGTCGGAATGTCCGATCAATGTCCAACTGTGTGTACGGGGCATAAGAGTTAATATGGGAAAAAGGTGTCTCCACTGATGCTTTATCACCAATCAATTGTTTCTCTAATAACCCAAATTTTTCTAAATCCAATTGTCATTGGGACAGAAAGTGAGGTGAAATCTTCTGAATAGGGGCACAGACAGCAAAACAAATGTTACAGGGGTGATGATAACCCTTCCCTATGTTATCCAAAAATCTTAAAAATACATTTTTTTGGCTGGAACTACACTTACAAAATGTGCCTGTTCCAAATTACAAACAGATTCAACTTAAGAACAAACCTACAGTCCCTATCTTTTTTTTAACCCGGGGACCGCCTGTATACTGCTGCTGTTCAGAGTATATAGGGCCTGGGGGCCCCACGATTTTTTTTTTTTTTCTATTTGGGTATTGGGTGCGGGGTTCCCCTTAATATCCATACCAGACCCAAAGGGCCTGGTAATGGGCTGGAAGGGGGCAACATTACATTACAGCCGTAAGCAGTTTTAAATGACTTTTATTCCTTTAGAAATGTCATTTTGCTCCAGGGACTGTTCTAAACACGGGAAAAATGCGCCACTTTACAGGCATACTATAGTCACCCCCCCAGGCACGATATTTAAAGGAATATTTCACTTTTATTGTTTCACTTTAAGCATTATTAAAATCACTGCTCCCGAAAAAACGGCAGTTTTTAAAACTTTTTTTGCATTGATACATGTCCCCGGGGCAGGACCCGGGTCCCCAAACACTTTTTATGACAATAACTTGCATATTAGCCTTTAAAATTAGCACTTTAGATTTTTTTGTTTAGATTTCTCACGTTCGAGTCCCATAGACTTTAACGGTGTTCGCACAAATTTTTTGCCTGTTCGCATGTTCTGCCACGAACCGAAGCGGGGGGTGTTCGGCTCATCCCTAATCCTTATATAGCTGATTGTACACCCTCAGCTAAAGAGTGGCAATAGGTAGTGGTACCAATAGCAATTACTCATATATATAATGTTTTATGTTTTCTCATGGGTAATAGTTTACTAAATATCCACTAGGGGCGCTTAGTATTTTAAGAGTATAGTTTTTTATATATTATTTAATAAATGTTTTTACATTTTGATCATGGTTTAAATACACCGTATGGCTCATCTGATCCCTCAGTTAAGAGGTGCGTATCCTTAAGTATCCTTAAGAAATTTGTATATATATATTATTTATATGGCATTGCTTTACAAACTGCATTTTTCCATATATATATATATATATATATATATATATATATATATATATATATATATATATATATATATATATATATATATATATATATATTTATATATATATATAGTTATATATATATATAGTTATATATATATATATATATATTGTTATATATATATAGTTATATAGTTATATATATATATATATATATTGTTATATATATATATATATATATATATATATATAGTTATATATATATATATATATATATATATATATGCACTCAGTGCAGTGTTTCTATTGTATTCCTTTATTGTTTATATGCTTTGCATGACTTATGTGATCCTCCTACAAATTAGTTTTGTATCCTTAAGTCATTTGTATATTATCTAAGCGGCATCGCTAGTGTAAATGTATTTTTTGTGCATGTATGTACCTAGCGCTGACATGATAGCGTCTAGCAGCTAGAGGATCCATTTCCTGTTGGTGCATCTGTCAGGGGGCTCCTCCTCTGTCTCTCGCATCATCTGTGAAGCATTTCCTCTGTATGGAACGCAGGCGCAGGAAGTGATGCATTCCAGCAGAGTATTTCCAGTTTTCACGTCATCCTGGGGGTTGATTCCTCCGCGATATGCGTCACCGATGACGCACTTAAAAGGGCGTGCTTGTGTGGTAGAGCCACACCTCTGATGATATCCATTGGATGAAACATGTCAGGCTGGCTATGAGCTGTTTTGTTTTATGATGATCGTTCTTATTGACTGTACATGTAAGTGGCTACAATAAATCCTTTCACAGGTGAGACAGGCTTTACTATATGCTGCTTTATTTCCATTTGGTGATTACATCCCCTTGATTGGTTGAGACTAGGGATGAGCTTCGTGTTCGAGTCGAACCCATGTTCGACTCGAACATCGGCTGTTCGATCGTTCGTCGAATTGCGAACGATATGGGCCGTTCGCGCCAAATTCGTGTGGCGCGTCACGGCCCATAATTCACTGCGGCATCGCAGTGCATTGCTTGCTGATGATTGGCCAAGCATGCACTATGACCCGCATGCTTGGCCAATCACATCGCCGCCTTAACAGAGAGCCGTAATTGGCCAAAGCCAAGGAGGCTTTGGCCAATTATGGCTCAGGGGATTTAGTACACGCCCCACACTATATAAGGCCGCCTGCACGGCGGCCCTGTGCAGTGTGTTCCGGTGTGCTGAGAAATAGAGAGAGAGAGAAAGAGACAGTGTCATTTCATTTGAGTTAGCTAGATTAGGCAGGACAGTCAGTCAGTTAGCTGCACTTAAAGTGTATTGTCTATATATATGCATCCCAGGTGTTGCATATATATATATATATATACACTGTATTCAGTTTAGCTAGATCCGTTCCTGTTATCTTCTAGACTATTTACATTTAGTGCAGTGCGTCCTGCTCACAGTGTTCAGCTAGATCCGTTCCTGTTATCTTCTTACTGACAGGCAGGCTTGTCTTGTTACAGTATTTTGAAGAAAATTACTGGTGTTCTTTTGATCCTATTAGTACCACAGTCAGGCAGCTAGACTATTTACATTTAGTGCAGTGCGTCCTGCTCACAGTGTTCATCTAGATCCGTTCCTGTTATCTTCTTACTGACAGGCAGGCTTGTCTTGTTACAGTATTTTGAAGAAAATTACTGGTGTTCTTTTGATCCTATTAGTACCACAGTCAGGCAGCTAGACTATTTACATTTAGTGCAGTGCGTCCTGCTCACAGTGTTCAGCTAGATCCGTTCCTGTTCTCTTCTTACTGACAGGCAGGCTTGTCTTGTTACAGTATATAAAGCTACCTGAAGAAAATTACTGGTGTTCTTTTGATCCTATTAGTACCACAGTCAGGCAGCTAGACTATTTACATTTAGTGCAGAGCGTCCTGCTCACAGTGTTCTGCTAAACCTACAAGTTAGTGGGGTGTGTCCTGCTCACAGTGTTCAGCTAGATCCGTTTCTGTTATCTTCTTACTGACAGGCAGGCTTGTCTTGTTACAGTAAATACAGCTACCTGAAGAAAATTGCTTGTGTTCTTTTGATCCTATTAGTACCACAGTCAGGCAGCTAGACTATTTACAGTTAGTGCAGTGCGTCCTGCTCACAGTGTTCTGCTAAACCTACAAGTTAGTGGGGTGCGTCCTGCTCACAGTGTTCAGCTAAACCTACAAGTTAGTGGGGTGCGTCCACCTCACAGTGTTCAGCTAAACCTACAAGCTAGTGGGGTGCGTCCTGCTCACAGTGTTCAGCTAGATCCGT
This sequence comes from Aquarana catesbeiana, assembly GCF_042186555.1. Taxonomy (NCBI): domain Eukaryota; kingdom Metazoa; phylum Chordata; class Amphibia; order Anura; family Ranidae; genus Aquarana; species Aquarana catesbeiana. Next base: position 80,759,747 of record NC_133330.1, on the reverse strand, counting down.
TTCTGTTATCTTCTTACTGACAGGCAGGCTTGTCTTGTTACAGTAAATACAGCTACCTGAAGAAAATTGCTGGTGTTCTTTTGATCCTATTAGTACCACAGTCAGGCAGCTAGACTATTTACAGTTAGTGCAGTGCGTCCTGCTCACAGTGTTCTGCTAAACCTACAAGTTAGTGGGGTGCGTCCTGCTCACGGTGTTCAGCTAAACCTACAAGTTAGTGGGGTGCGTCCACCTCACAGTGTTCAGCTAAACCTACAAGCTAGTGGGGTGCGTCCTGCTCACAGTGTTCAGCTAGATCCGTTTCTGTTATCTTCTTACTGACAGGCAGGCTTGTCTTGTTACAGTAAATACAGCTACCTGAAGAAAATTGCTGGTGTTCTTTTGATCCTATTAGTACCACAGTCAGGCAGCTAGACTATTTACAGTTAGTGCAGTGCGTCCTGCTCACAGTGTTCTGCTAAACCTACAAGTTAGTGGGGTGCGTCCTGCTCACAGTGTTCAGCTAAACCTACAAGTTAGTGGGGTGCGTCCACCTAACAGTGTTCAGCTAAACCTACAAGCTAGTGGGGTGCGTCCTGCTCACAGTGTTCAGCTAGATCCGTTTCTGTTATCTTCTTACTGACAGGCAGGCTTGTCTTGTTACAGTAAATACAGCTACCTGAAGAAAATTGCTGGTGTTCTTTTGATCCTATTAGTACCACAGTCAGGCAGCTAGACTATTTACAGTTAGTGAAGTGCGTCCTGCTCACAGTGTTCAGCTAAACCTACAAGTTAGTGGGGTGCGTCCACCTCACAGTGTTCAGCTAAAGCTACCTGTAGAAGGTTGGTGGTGTTCTCATACTACAGGCAGGCAGTTGATTTTGCTAGCTGCAGTATCAGTGCATATATATATATATATATATCCCAGCTTAGTGCAGCTACAGGCCATTAGTATGTCTGGAAGGCCAAGAAGGAGAGGCAGACAGTCACAAGCCAATAAGAGAGGGCAAGCAGGCTCTGTGTCTAGTGCTGGTCGTGGAGACGGTGCATCCTCATCAGCACGTGGCCATGGGACACGCTTGGCCTTTTTTTCGGCAGCTGGCCATGTTGAGCCGCAACATGCGGAAGACTTGGTCGAGTGGATGACCAAGCCGTCCTCATCCTCCTCATCCTCTCTCACCCATGCCCAGGGTACTTTGTCTGGCAAAGCAGCGGCCTCTTCCCTCGGCTCAATGTCATCAGTGACTCCTTCCCTAGCCCCACCATGTCCTCCTGAGGAGTCCCTCGAACTGTTTGACCACAGTGTTGGGTACATGCTCCAGGAGGATGCCCAGCGTTTGGAAGGCTCTGATGATGATACTGAGCTCGATGAAGGCAGTAACATGAGCACGGACAGAGGGGGTGCCCAAGAAGGACAGCAATCTGGCAGTCATGCTCCCCCTGCTGCAGCATACTGCCAGGTTTGCTCCAGTGATGAGGAGGGAGGGGATGATGAGGTCACTGACTCAACGTGGGTGCCTGATAGGAGAGAGGAGGAGGAGGAGGAGGAGGAGGCGGCACATCACCAACGAGGCAGGATGCCCTCCAGGGGCCAGCCTAAGGGCAGCACATTGACTGCATCACACCCCAAAGCTCCACATGTGCAGGGCGCTGCAGTCTCTGCGCGTTATTCAAAAAGTTCTTTGGTGTGGGCCTTTTTTGAGACGAGTGCATCAGATCGCACCGCTGCTATTTGCAACATATGTCTCAAGCGTATCTCGCGTGGCCAAAACATCTCCCGCTTGGGTACCACATGCTTGACCAGACATATGTTGACCTGCCATGCAGTTCGTTGGCAAGCGTATCTAAAAGACCCACACCAAAGAACAAAGAGGACCTCTCCTTGCTCCTCATCAGCTGAGATTTCCAACCCCACTAGATCTTCAGTCCTCTCTGAGACCTGCACTGAGAGGAATGAAGGTGTAGAATTAGGTGTGTCACAGCCAAGTACTTGTGGGCAATCTGATTTTGGTACACCGACGTCAGATTGTACTAGGCAAATTTCCCTGCCCCAGCTGCTGCACCGCCGAAAGAAGTTTGTTCCCAGCCATCCACATGCCCAGCGGTTGAATGCTAGCTTGGCAAAATTGCTAGCACTTCAACTGCTGCCTTTTCAGTTGGTAGACTCTGCCCCCTTCCGTGAGTTTGTGGAATGTGCGGTTCCTCAGTGGCAGGTACCCAAACGCCACTTTTTCTCACGGAAGGCGATTCCGGCTCTCTACCAGCATGTGGAAGGCAATGTCCATGCCTCGCTGGACAGGGCGGTCAGCGGTAAGGTGCATATTACCGCTGACTCATGGTCCAGCAGGCATGGACAGGGACGTTACCTAAGTTTCACGGCGCATTGGGTGACTCTGCTGGCAGCTGGGAAGGATGCAGGACAAGGTGCAGTAGTGTTGGAGGTTGTTCCGCCACCACGCCTCCAAAATGCTAATGATTGTGACACACCTCTCTCCTCCACCCCCTCCTCTTCTTTTTCCTCCATGGCGTCTTCCTCGGAACCAGCGGTGCTCCGTAGTCGTTCAAGGGGCTACGCAAGTACGCAGGCCAAAAGATGCCATGCGGTGCTTGAGCTGGTGTGCTTGGGGGACAGGAGCCACACTGGGGCAGAGGTTCTGTCAGCTCTGCAGGGGCAGGTTCAGAGGTGGTTGACGCCACGCCAACTTAAGGCAGGAATGGTGGTTTGCGACAATGGCACCAACCTCCTCTCTGCCCTCCGACAGGGACAAATGACCCATGTGCCCTGTTTGGCTCACGTCCTTAACTTGGTGGTGCAGCGGTTCTTGGGCAGGTACCCGGGCTTACAGGATGTCCTGAGGCAGGCCAGGAAAGTCTGTGTGCATTTCCGCCGGTCATATAATGCCAGTGCTCGGCTGACGGACCTCCAAAAGGAGTTTAACCTGCCCAAGAACCGCCTAATCTGTGACATGCCCACCAGGTGGAACTCAACGTTGGCCATGCTGCAGCGGCTGCACACGCAGCAGAGGGCCATCAATGAGTACCTGTGCGACTATGGCACCAGGACAGGGTCAGGGGAGCTTGTTTTTTTTTCCCCACGCCAGTGGGCCATGATCAGGGATGCATGCACTGTCCTGTCACCATTTGAGGAGGCCACGAGGATGGTGAGCAGTGACAGTGCATGCATCAGTGACACTGTCCCCCTTGTCCACCTGTTGGAGCACACGCTGCATGGAATAATGGACAGGGCACTTGAGGCAGAACAGAGGCAGGAAGAGGAGGACTTCCTTAGCTCTCAAGGCCCCCTTTATCCAGACAGTGTTCCTGCGTGCCCGCCGATCACACAGGAAGAGGACGAGGAGGAGGAGGAGGAAGATTGTGTCAGTATGGAGGTGGAGCCTGGCACTCAGCATCAGCAGCAGTCTTTAAGGGATCAGTCCCAAGAAACACATGGACTTGTACGTGGCTGGGAGGAGGTGGCTGCGGACCATGTCGTCCTTTGTGACCCAGAGGATTCCGGACCGAATGCCTCAGCAAACCTACGCTGCATGGCCTCCCTGATCCTGCAAAGCCTGCGTAAGGATCCTCGTATTCGTGGTATCAAGGAGAAGGACCAATACTGACTGGCAACCCTCCTTGATCCACGTTACAAGGGTAAGGTTGCGGACCTTATCTTGCCATCGCAGAGGGAACAGAGGATGAAACATCTTCGGGAGGCCTTGCAGAAAGGTCTGTGCAACGCGTTCCCAGAGACTGGGAGGTTACAAACTCCTGTTTCTGGACAACGTGTTGCTGAGGCTTCGGTCAGTCAAAGAAGGAGCGGTGGAGAAGGTGGCCGTCTGACCGATGCGTTCAGACAATTTTTTGGTCCGCAGCCCCAAGGTATGATCGGTTCCAGCAACCATCGCCAGCGTCTGTTTTACATGGTGCAGGAATACCTAGGGGCAAGATCAGACTTGGACACCTTTCCCACCGAAAATCCTCTGGGTTACTGGGTCTTGAGGATGGATCACTGGCCAGAGCTTGCACAGTATGCAATTGAGCTACTGGCCTGTCCTGCATCCAGCGTTCTTTCGGAACGCACATTCAGTGCTGCTGGAGGCGTGGTAACCGATCACAGGGTGCGTCTGTCCACTGACTCGGTCGATCGACTGACCTTCATAAAAATGAATCAGTCTTGGATCACCACCAGCTACCAAGCACCTGATGCTGATGTAACCGAATAATTTTTTTTGAAATCTCAGATCCCTTCAAAGACTGCCTATGCTGATGCTGAGTGACTATCCCTGAGTAATTATCCTCTTCCTCCTCAATCATCACGCTGATAGCTTGTAAGAACATTTTTGGTTCTGGGCGCCACCACCAGTGCCTAAGGCACAATTTTTCAGCCCCTGTTTAACAGGGGCGTGTAATTACAATTTTTGATGTAATACTTTGCAGCAGGGCTCGTTCCTGCATTCCAACTAGAGTGTCTGTGAGGGGTTGCAGTGTTGTGGCACCAGCACCAGTGCCTAAGGCCCATTTTTTCTGCCCCTGTTTAACAGGGGCGTGTAATTACAATTTTTGATGCAATACTTTGCAGCAGGGCTCGTTCCTGCGTTCCAACTAGAGTGTCTGTGAGGGGTTGCAGTGTTGTGGCACCAGCACCAGTGCCTAAGGCCTAATTTTTCAGCTCCTGTTCAACAGGGGCATGTAATTACAATTCTTGATCTAATATTTCACAGCAGGGCCCTGTGAGGGCTGACAGTGTTGTGGCCACAGCAACACCTAAGGCCCAAATTTCTGCTGAGTATATAGGGCAGGACCCTACTTTCAAACAACTAACTTACAAACGACTCCTACTTGCAAACGGAAGGAGACAACAGGAAGTGAGATGAAATCTACCCCTAGGAAGGGAAATTCTCTCCTGTAAGAGTTAATATGGGAAAAACATTTCTCCTTTCCACTGATGCTTTCCAATCCATTGGGACAAAAAGTGAGGTGAAATCTTCTGAAGAGGAGGAAAGACAGCAAAACAAATGTCACAGGGGTGATAACCCTTCCCTATGTTTTCCAAAAAGCTTAAAAAAGATTTTTTGACTGGAGCTAAACACGTTAAAAATGTACCCGTTCAAAATTACAAAGAGATTCTACTTAACAACAAACCTACAGTCCCTGTCTTGTTTGTATACTGCTGTTCAGAGTATATAGGGCCTGGTGGCCCCACACCTTTCCTTATTTTAATTTGGGTGTGGGGTTCTCCTTAATATCCATACAAGACCCAAAGGGCCTGGTAATGGACTGGGGGGTACCCATGCCGTTTGTCTCACTGATTTTCATCCATATTGCCAGGACCCGACATTACATTAAACCCGCAAGCAGTTTTAAATGAGATTTTTTCCTTTAAAAATGACATTTGGTGCAGGGACTGTTCTAAACACGGGAAACACGCGTCACTTTACAGGCATACTATAGACACCCCTCAGGTACGATATTTAAAGGAATATTTCACTTTTTTTTTTTTTACTTTAAGCATCATTAAAATCACTGCTCCCGAAAAAACGGCCGTTTTTAAAAGTTTTTTTTGCATTGATACATGTCCCCTGGGGTAGGACCCGGGTCCCCAAACCCTTTTTAGGACAATACCATGCAAATTAGTTTTTAAAATGAGCACTTTTGATTTCGAACGTTCGAGTCCCATAGACGTCAATGGGGTTCTAACGTTCGTGCAAACTTTCGGTCCGTTCGCAGGTTCTGGTGCGAACCGAACCGGGGGGTGTTCGGCTCATCCCTAGTTGAGACGCCTGCTGACTGCTGGAAGTTTACTGCTTTGTTGCTGCCTGTGACAAGTGAATGGATGCAAGCTTTGCAGTGTATTTTAACCATCTACTTACTGGTGATTGATGAGTTCAGATGTGATCCCTTGGGAAGTTATTAATCAGTGCCTATCACTTGCTGATATCTGGTAAGCAGATTTGATTTTCACGTGGTGTGCTGTTCTTCCCTATACATACTGCATGTGGACTTTGTATATGTTTATCACCCTATGGCAAGCTCCTTTTTTCGGCTGAAATACATTTGAAGCACTCCCGTTCTGGAGCTGTCTGCGTGCTGTTTCTATATCTATCCTTGTGGCATGGGGTTGGGCATTCCATGTTTTTTACTGCAATCTGGTTAAGTATCCACAAGCACTCAAAATATATGTCATTGAAAATTTAACAAATACTTTTTCTCTCTTTAATTTTATTGTCCCATGAAGAACACATGCAATATACCTTGTTTTTGCTGTTGATGCATAACTTGCTTACTTGCTTTTGAATATATATATATCTATAGATATATATCTATAGATATATATATATCTTTATATATCTATAGATATATATATATCTATAGATATATATAGATATATATATATATATTGTAATGTATATTGTATTTCTTAGTACCAATAGGATCCCCTGAGGAATCTATAAGCGAAACGCGTAGTGATCCCTCTGTGCGTTGATCTCCTGTGGGGCCCTGATATGTAAGACCTTCTGTATACGAGTCATAGAGTCCACCATATCTATGGGCATATCTACAGGTTTTCTAAAGTGTCCACATAGGTTTTTCCTAGGTTTTCTAGGTTTTTCCATATATTTATGGAATCACCTGCTATGTACTTTATTTCTGATTTTAATATGTTTTTACTATAATGTTAAAAAAATAAATTTTGATTTTTTATTCAACTGAGTGCTCTTTCCTTCATTTTGGGTCTACTGGTGGCTACCTATTTAAAGTCCATGTTCATCCTTGATTTTCCTTTTTCGCTTATATTTGGATGTGGTGTCACATTCTGAGTCATGTCTCAACCATATTTCACTATAGTGAAAGTATACATCTATCCTTTTGTGATCTTGATTAATAAAGTAAAAGGTAGAAAAACTGTGCTTGGTGTTCAGCATCAAACAAAAATCAAAAACTCCCACAGCTGCACCCACAAACACATAATACCAGCGCTGAAACAAAATTAAAAGCAATATAAATGTTACACTGTGTTACTAAATTAAATGTGCCTTAGTTATATGTATCCCAATACAAAGGATCATAATATTATCAAAAATAAATGTGATTGAAAAATAAAATTCAGAAGGTGACACCACTATTCCAAAGGGACACAAAAAATAAAAAATACAAATTTATAAATCAATAAACAAAGATTCTGATGGAAGTCCACCACGTATATGCAAATTTCCAAACAAGTAGTTGTGTGTAGGAGGGTTCCACCATCATTGCACATCTAGTCATATGTTTCCACTTGTGAGCAGCCTTGTGAATTCAACATCACCACCAATTACAGCCTCTTACCAAGTGATAAGACCCCAAATTAGGAATGGTCTTATAACAGCATGTTAACAGTAAACATTCTTCCAAAGCCTTAAAACCATATAGGATATCACAGCAACAGGTTGTTCAATGGCACTTTCAGGAAGTACATCAGCAGGGGTTGACTGTTTGCACCTCCACTCCGCCTTGTACATTAAGCCACGTAAGAGATAAGCAAGCATTCCATAGTGCAACCAGCAGATTTTTTGTAATAAGTAGAGATGAGCCGCGGTTTGAGTGGAACGTAAATTCAAATCGAACATTGGGTGTTTGTTTGCTCGCAAGCGAACCGAACATATGGGCCGAAATTCGAGCGACGCGGACCGCCCCATAATGCATAGTTGCCAACATTGCAAAAAAAATATGTGGGACACTTTTTTGGCTGTAGGCAGAGCCGTAGAATAATTAGGGGGCGGAGCATTCGTTTGTAGGCGTGGCCTAGCAAAAAAATGACAAGTGCGGCACGCAAAGTGCGCTGTGGCGAAAAATGGGCGTGGCTTACGCGTAAAAGTGGGCGTGGTTCGAGAGGGTGTGGTTAGAGTCTGAGATAAATGAGGGATGGAGAGGGAAAGGGGGAGAAGGAAAGGGGGAGAGGGGAATGACGGGACAGCAGCCCCAGATACTACACAATAGAAATATGTGTATTCTAGAAAGTTTAACAATCAGCAGATAAAGATACTCCAAACACCTGGTGTTAACGCTTCAATCATCCCGGCACCATGGTTGTTATGGTGTCAGGATGATTGAAGCGCATTATTTCTATTATTACATTGTAATATAAAATTAAATAATTCAACTCACCATAATGCCGAATCAGTGGGATCCCTGAGCGTGTCACTAGCCACGTCGCCTGCCACCAGCAGAGTCTGTCCTTGCATCAGGTGCCCCCGGCAGAGTCTGTCCTTGCATCAGGTGCCCTCGCCAGAGTCTGTCCTTGCATCAGGTGCCCCCGGCAGAGTCTGTCCTTGCATCAGGTGCCCCCGGCAGAGTCTGTCCTTGCATCAGGTGCCCCCGGCAGAGTCTGTCCTTGCATCAGGTGCCCCCGGCAGAGTCTGTATAGACCCCCTCAGTGCAGACCCCCTCTATCAGTGCAGACCCCCTCCATCAGTGCAGACCCCCTCCATCAGTGCAGATCCCCTCCATCAGTGCAGACCCCCTCCATCAGTGCAGATCCCCTCCATCAGTGCAGACCCCCCCTCTATTAGTGTAGCCTCCCCTCTATTAGTGCAGCCCCTCTCAGTGCAGCCCCCCTCTATTAGTGCAGCCCCCTCTATTAGTGCAGCCCCCCTCTATTAGTGCAGCCCCCCCTCTATTAGTGCAGCCCCCCTCTATTAGTGCAGGCCCCCCCTTAGTGCAGCCCCCCTCAGTGCAGCCCCCCTCTTTTAGTGCAGACCCCCCTAGGTGCAGCCCCCCCTCTATTAGTGCAGACCCCCCTAGGTGCAGCCCCCCTCAATTAGTGCAGCCCCCTCAGTGCAGCCCCCCCTCTATAAGTGCAGACCCCCCTAGGTGCAGCCCCCCCTCAATTAGTGCAGACCCCCCCTCAATTAGTGCAGACCCCTCAGTGCAGCCCCCCTCAATTAGTGCAGCCCCCTCAGTGCAGACCCCCCCTCAATGCAGCCCCCCCTCACCCCCCGCTCAGTGCAGGTGCGGCCGGACGGTGTTCTGTTTGCCGAGAAAGTTCCCCTCGGCAAGTATGGACCCCCTGTACTGCGCAGGCGCAGCGCTTGCGCAGTACGGGGCAGGGGAACTTAGTTTTGGCAAGACACGTCGCCGTCGCCATTGTCTTCCCCTTCAGTGGAGAGGGGAGGGGCCGTGCAGCCGCTTCATTGGCTGCACGGATCCAGCCCCCTTCCTCTCTCCACTACACAACACACAGGCACTAGGGGGAAGATCAAGCGGCGGCACTGGCCGCCATTTTGCTGGAGCCAGCTGCTCCACAACAAAAAAAAAACATTCCCGATTTTCCTTATGGAAAATCCCGATTCGGGACAGCCTCCATCCGGGACGAGGGTCCCAAAATGGGGATTGTCCCGGGAAAATCGGGACTGTTGGCAACTATGATAATGCACTGCAAAATCGCAGTGCATTGACGTCTGATGATTGGCCAAAGCATGCACCTGACCTGCATGCTTTGGCCAATCACAGCGCGCTCTGCTGCAAGAGCCATAATTGGCCAAAGGCAGGGAAGTCCACACCCCACACTATATAAGGCCCTGTATAGTGTGTGGACGAAGATTGAGCTAGATTAGGCAGGCAGGTTAATTAGTGGCATGCAGGCAGTGTATTTAAAATATAGTATAGTATATATTGAGCCTAATATATATATATATATATATATATATATATATATATATATATATATATATATATATACAGTGGGGACAGAAAGTATTCAGACCCTCCATTTAAGTTCATTTTCTTTCTTCATTATTATTATTATTATTATTATTCAGGATTTATAAGGCGCTAACAGTTTACGCAGCGCTTTGTACACTGTTGTTCATCATTGTACACACAGCACCCCATATTGACAGAAAAACACAGAATTGTTGCCATTTTTGCAGATTTATTAACCACTTCAATACCAGGCACTTAGACACCTTCCCGCCCAGGCCAATTTTCAGCTTTCAGCGCTGTCGCAATTTGAATGACAATTGCGCGGTCATGCTACACTGTACCCAAACAAATTTTTTATCATTTTGTTCCCAAAAATAGAGCTTTCTTTTGGTGGAATTTGATCACCTCTGCGGTTTTTATTTTTTGCGCAACAAATAAAAAAAGACCAAACATTTTGAAAAAAGAAAACAAGTTTTTCTTTGTTTCTGTTTTTGTAATTTTTTGTAAATAAGTAAGTTTTCTTCTTCAATGACGGGCACTGATATGGCTGCACTGACGGGCACTGATACAGTGGCACTGATGGGCACCGATGAGGTAGCACCAATGAGGTGGCACTGATGATGGGCACTGATAGGCGACACTGATGTGCACTGATAGGTGGCACTGATGGGCACTGATAGGTGGCACTGGTATGCGGCACTGATGGGCACTCATAGGGGGCACCGATGGGCACTCATAGGCGGCACTGATGGGCACTCGTAGGTGGCATTGATTGGTACATATGGGTGGCACTGATGGGTACTTATGGGTGGCACTGATAGGTGGCACTGATGGACACTGATAGGTGGGCACTGATGGGCACAGATGGGCACTGACAGGTGGCACCGATGGGCAATGACAGGTGGCACTGATGACACTGATTGGTGGTACTGATAAAACTTATTGGTGGCATTGCTGGGCAGAACTGAAACATAATGGTGCCAATCAGTACCCATTTGTGGGCACAGATTGGCACAGATTGGGCACATGTGGATGACCATGGGGTACATACCTGGCCATCCACATGTTGCCCCTTCTCTGGTGATCCTAGTGGCGATCCCTGGTGGTCCAGTGTGGTGATCTGAGAGGGGGCTGTGCTGATAAACAATCAGCGCAGACCCCCCCTGTCAGGAGAGCCGCCGACCGGCTCTCTTCTACTCGCGTCTGTCAGACGCGAGTGAGGAAAAGCCAATCAACGGCTCTTCCTATTGACATCGTGATCAGCCGTGATTGGACACGGCTGATCACGTGGTAAAGAGCCTCCGCCGGAGGCTAGCTCCAGCTGGTGTAATGACTTCAGCACAAGCTCCCCGCCCAAATTAATTTCAGCCAATAGGCCGTTCTCAAGGTAATTTCTTTTAATTTTGGTTAATAAAGTGCTTAAAATAGTGCAAAACACTTGTGCAGCCAGGATCTCCCTACACTATAATACAGGCATACCCCACTTTTAAGTACACAATGGGGCCAGAGCATGTATGTAAAACGAAAATGTACTTAAAGCAAAGCAATACCTTTTTCACTTCTCAATGCATGTAAATACACTAGCTCTATGGAAAATCTTGGTCCGCTTAACATGGCACTGTTCCCAGTTTTTAACATTTAACCAGTGGTAGCTGGTGTTTTTTTTTGGGGGGGGTGGCAAATAATGCACCCACAGCCACCCCCCTGGTTGGTCGGGTCACCCCCCCCCCCCCCCCGTGGGTCGGTTGGTTGGCCCCGCACTTACCTCATCTATGGCGTGGGCAGCGCTTCTCTCCGAGCGACAGGCAGTGGCTTCTCCTGTGTCTCCTCAGTGCCCTACGTCCCGAGCCCACCCTTTTTTGAAGCCTATTAGAGCCTCTGGCTCTAATCATGTGCTTCATAAAAGAAAAAAAAACCCATTGGAGTCCATGCGTCTGGCGCCCCGCATGTAGATTAGGGGGCTGGATGCATGGATGGGGGGGGGGGCAGCGCCCGTGTGCCCTGCATTACGAGCCGCCACTGCATTTAACATTGGCGTCTGTGGGAAATCTTGGTCAATTTGACATGGTACTACTTCCGAACCATAAGTGGCAGGGAAACCAAACTTGGGGAGCACCGAGAGGGGACTCAGGACTACAACATATCTGATTTTGGGGTCGGCCAGCTTGCCTAGATAATCTATCTACCTAGTTAATCTTCTCATAGACACCAATGTTAAAAACTGGGAGCAGTGCCATTTCAAGCTGACCAAGATTTCCTACAGATGCCAAAGTGTCCGCACACGCGAGTGTACGTAAAGTGAGGGTACGTAAAGTGGGGTATGCCTGTAGTTTTTCCCCTACAGGAGAGATAAGTATCATTTAGGGCTCATTCACACTAGCCAGCCTTGCTGACCGCATGGGTGCTGGTGTGCGCTGGCAGACAGTGCCAATGCACTTTTTTCACAGGTGACATTTCCATACAGTCCTATTCACCACTGCGGTGTTAGGTGCTGCAGTTTGTGTTGCAACCTGTTGCGCTGAACGAAATAAAAAGTATTTTGTGCAGTACTTTTTTTCAGCACACATGACAGGATACTGTAGTGTGAACTGATACCATTGGAAGAGAAGGAATTTGACACTTTTCTATGTGTTGATATTTCCCTTACTTCTCAGGTGACATTCTTGAATACAACTCACACTCTTTAGCACACTTGTATCCTATTAACTATCTAGTTGAATGTAATTAATTTTGGTTCTAGCAGTTTGGCATGAATTTGTTCGATTAGGAGTATACTTGAGCGTGAAATATTGTTTTACCAATTAAATGTTTAAGCTTTACCAAATTATATAGACAAGAAAAAGTTTGTGAACCCATTGGAATTAACTGGTTTTCTGCTGTAATATGTCATGAAATGGGATCTGATCTTCATATAAGTCACGACAATAGACAGTTATGCGCAATTTGTTACAAATGGAAATTCGTACAAAATTTTCATTATTAAGAGATTTGGATGTATTGGAATCCCCGAATCACAATAGTTATGAATTTTCATGAATCCAAAATAAATTATAATGAAAACAATGAAGTAATTTGTATTCATTAATTTCATTTGGATGACATGATGCAATAGTTTTGGCCTTTTGTTAATGTTTGAAGGATCCAAAATAATGTGTCGACTTAACGAATGATCTGAATTGTTTCTGATCCATTCGCTTTTATTCTAGTAAACGTAGAATAAATATTTTAATAAGATTCTGTCAGGAACACTTCTGCTCCATCACAGATGCTGGTCTCATTCCAGCCTCCTAGTTTTGGCTGTGCTGCGGTCTCCTTGTCTGCCTGTCCACCTGCAAGGTGATTGACCCTCTCTATGGGTTAAGGTCTGGGCTCTGACTGGGCCACTCCAAAAGGCGCACTTTCTTTTTCTAAAGTCAGTCTGTGGTGGATTTACTTTGATGCTTAAGGTTCTGCTCCATTACCCAACTTCTACTAACCTTCAGTGGTGGACAGCCACCCTGACATTATCCTGTAGGATATTGGGGTGATGTTATGATGTTAGTAAACTGTACCCTTTTTACACCATACATAGTGCTGAATATACTTCCCAAACAATTCAATTTGTGTTTCATCAGTCCACAAAACATTTCCCAATAATGTTGCAGTTTACCAAGAAGCCCTTTGGCAAACTTCAGGTGAGTAGCAATGTTTTTTTTATTTTGGAGAGCAGTGGCTTTCTCAGTGATGCTCTGCCATGGACACCCTACCTGTTTAAAGATGTATTTATGGTAGATTCATGAGCAGGGATGTTTGCCACTTTCAGTAATGTCTTCAAGCATTTAGCTGTTACACGTGGGTTCTTTCCACCACTGAGGATTCTGCATTGTGCCTTGGGAGTGATGATGATGTCATTTCCTGTCACCCTGTGCTTCTGTTCTCTCCAATAAGACAAGAAGGGCTCAGCTATGTATCCAGCATTATCTTGCCTGGCCTCCGCATAAGTCCTGACTTCTGCTCTGGAAAACAGCTGGCTTGTGTCCTGCAGCAGCAAGTTAGCAGTGGAGAAGTGAGCGAAACAACCCAACACACAAGGAAAGTGTGCCCCCTTTGGCTGGCCATAGGAACACCTGGAGAACATCGGAAAAGCATGGGCGAGGACACCATCTGGATTTCTACATCCCTACAGAGCCTGTTTTGACCCCCCTGAACAAGGGTGGTCGCAGGCTGTCTGGTAAGCCTCCAACTCTTCCTTTGGTGGTGGGCAACAGCTGCGGTGGAATATTGAACCGGAATTTGTGTTGGAGTATTATCACGATTTGGGACTTTTGGTTCATTATTTATTGGGACTTTTATTTTAATTATTCACTTTAATTTTTTCACTTCTATTGTGATCACCAAGCACAAAGGACCAACTAATAATATATAAGTGAACAAAGTCCCTTACCACAAGTTGATGTAATTCCAATTTTTATTGTCACGTTTGATTTACATGATTTATTTTAGTTCAATATATTTGTATTTGTTTATTAATTTTCGTTTTAGATATATATAGGTGCACTTGATTTAATTTTTAGTGTCACAATACACATATATAGATACGTTATTGTATCAGATTAGGTGGTATAAGTTTTTTTCACATTTAATCACAAACATATGGGTCTCGGCTCTTTCGCATATATTATTATATGCGTATCCTCAATAGTCCAGCGCTACACTGTTTTATCTATTGTCCACTTTCAGTAATGTCTTCAAGCATTTAGCTGTTACACGTGGGTTCTTTCCACCACTGAGGATTCTGCATTGTGCCTTGGGAGTTATCCTGGCTGGGCACCCATTTCTAGAAAATTTAGCCACAGCACTAAACTGCCACCATTTATAGACAATTTATCTAACTGTCGACTGATGGACAGCTACACACTTTGAGATTGCTTTGTATCTCTTTCCAGCCTTATGCAGATCAACTACTTTTGATTATATGTCTTCAGAGAGCTCCTTTTTGTGATGCATTGGTCACATCAGATGCATTTTATGAACAGCAATCGCAAATGTTTGAGTGCCTTATATCAATCAAAATAGCACTAATCCACACATCCAAACTCATTTCATATATTGGCCTCCACAGGTGCAAACTATTGACTTCAATTAGCCTTTTTTGAAGTATTTAGTCTATGGGTTCAGCTATTACTTCCTCCAGCACTGAAAATGTTTAATAGGTGTGTTCAATAAAGACACAAAACATTTGAATTGTTTGTATGCTATCAGCTTAAGTAAATTGTGTTTATCTATTGTTGTGACTTAGATGAGGATCAGATCACATTTTATGGCAAATTACTACAGAAAACCAGTTCATGCTAAGGAAATGCATACTTTTTCTTGCCATTGAATATAAATATGTATGTGTGTTTTAGTTCTAGAATTATTGTTTTAAATGATTTTTATTAGATTTTGAAAAAATGACAAGCTACAGTTACATGTCAGATATAAAAAGAAAACCATATATAAATGATACAGCGGTATGTTTTTGCAAGGTAACATCTTATATACTAGAGTTACATCATACAATAGATGTATTTGGTATTACCTAGAGTCAGATCGTATAATATCCGTGTCACTTCCGGCCTTGGTGTATGGGCCTAGAATTTCTATCCAATTCTTCCACCAGCACCCCTACATGGGATCACACTGTGCTGGAGAGAGGAATGGGTTCTATCCTCTAAAGGCCCAATGGCGGAGAGATGCAATAACAAAAAAACAAAAAAAACAAATGAACCTTGGTAGCAAAAAATAGCATGCTAAACGGATAACATTTCAAACTTATAATAATAGTCCCTCTGGCGAAGACGCTGCTTAGTCAAGAAGCATAAAGATACTATTATTTATATTTAAATCACAGGGACAAACTACTTAGTAAAACTTTCTACTACTGTCCCCTCCAGTGGAGTCCAACTAAAGGGGTGAGTCCCATTTGTACCTGCCAGAGGTGAAGAAAAGATGGGTTGGGGAAAGAGAGAAGCAAGAAGAGTAAGGAGGAGAGAGGTGAAATATTGCTGTAGAGTATAGATAAGAGAGGAGTTTTGCTGTCTGCTAGGTAGTCCCATTTCTATTGGGGGACTGTTTCTAAGGTTTTGGATGCTCCCCTATTCCTATATATTTGGACCATGGTTCCCAAGTCTTCTCAAATTGTGCTGAGGTGTCTAGTAAAGAGCTTACTAATTTCTCCTGGGCCATTATCCATGACACTTTCCGTTTTGCCGCTATGAGAGAAACTGAGGGCTTTTTCCATGCTTTAGCTAGGGTGATTTTGGCTCCCAGGAGAATAAAAAATACTAATTTTTGTGATGATTTTGAGATCCCTGAAATGGGTTGGTTGAGAAGAGCTGTTAGAGGAGACTTGGGAATGGTCTTGCCTGTTACTTTGGATATGGTGTAAAATATTTTTTGCCAAAAGTTCCTGATTTTAGGGCATTCCCACCATACATGTATCATGGAACCTTTCATTTGACATCCGCGAAAGCAGAGAGGGGAAACCGAGGGAAGCATCATAGAAAGCCGGGAGGGGGTTAAGTACCATCTGGTGATTACCTTTAGGCTAGCTTCAATCAGGGAAATATTATAAATGCCCTTGAAGGATCGGAAGAAGGTCGTGTGCCAATGATCTAGGTCCCATGTGTCCTGTAATTCCCTCTCCCAAGCCAGCATGAACGTTGCTTTCCTATCTGTAGCAGCAAGCGAAGAGTAGATTAAGGAGATTCCCCCCCTCTGCTCCAGGATTTCCCCACATGGGGTGAATTGCGGTGGTTCTGGTTTCTCAACCCAGGCTGATTGGAGAAAATGTGATATTCAAAAGAACCTGAACCGCTCCGAGTTGGGGAGATTCAGATGTTTAACGCAGTGGTTGAGGGAAATCGGCCCAGCTGCGGTAAAATAGTTCCCGATCCGGTACATTCCCCTGTCCAGCCACCACTGAAATGCTCTTATGTCCATACCCGGGGGAAAGCGGGATTAAGGAATATGTGGGATAGAGGTTTGCTTTGCGACACCAAAGAAGGGCTCTTTCTGAGAGTGTCCCATATCTTCAGAAATTGTGATAAGGCGGGAGACAAGACTGAGGGCCTAGCCTTTGGTGAGCACCAGAGGAGGAAGTCAATTGTATATGTTGGCACCGCCTGTCTCTCCATTTCTACCCAATCAGGTCTGGCTGTTTTGGCGTAAACCATCGATATCTGTGCTAGTCTAGCCGCCTGGTAGTACCAAAAAAGATTTGGAAGTCCCAATCCTCCCTTAGTTCTTAAATCGAATAGGGAGCGTCTCGGGAGACAATGCCCCTTCGATCCCCAAATAAATTTTACAACCTTGTTTTGGAGTGCTGAGAGGTGATCCTTCCGTATGGCGATCAGAAGCGCTCTGAAAACATAAAGTAGTCGCGGGAGCAGAGTCATTTTTACAGAGTTTATTTTACCAAGCCAGGAAATGTTGTGCGGCGACCATTGTTTGAGATCGAATTCTAATTTTTTGTATATGGGAGGATAATTTGCTTGGTATAGCTGTTCGAATTTAGGAGTAAGATGGACTCAAAGGTATCTTATGCTGGACTCGCTCCACGAAAAGCGGAACGCATCCTGCAGCCGAGACACCAGAGCTGACGGGAGGGACACATTAAGTGCCTGGGACTTGGAGTAGTTAACACATAATCCAGAGATCTGTGCAAAGACTTCTAGGAGCTTACATAGCACCGGGAGGGAGGTCACTGGTGACGTGAGGTAAAGAATGAGGTCATCAGCGAACAGGCCGCATTTATGTATTGTTGGCCCGCAGCGCACCCCCGCTATATCCGGATTAGTACGTATAGCAATTGCTAATGATTCAATCGCTATCGCAAAAATCAGTGGCGAAAGTGGGCAGCCCTGGCGGGTCCCTCTTGCTATTTTAATAGGTTCAGAGAGTTGTCCTTGTAGTTGAATTCTAGCTTCAGGGCAAGAGTATAGGGAATGAAGTAACCCTGAAAACCGTGGGCCAAAACCCCATTGTTGTATAATTAAGAATAGGTAGGACCAAGAGACAGAGTCGAACGCTTTTTGTAGGTCTAGAGACAGTAACATTCCCTTTTGGGCCCCACTGCCATCCCAGCCCGATTGCAGGAGGGAGACCACATCCACCGTTCTTCTGATTTGGTCAGGACCTTGCCTTCCAGGGATGAACCCCACTTGGTCCTTATGAATGTAGGATCCAATAAAGGAGGCCAAACGGTCTGCCATAATTTTAGTCATTATTTTCAGATCATTATTGATTAGGGATATGGGTCTATAGTTGGATACTTCTCCCTGGTCTTTGTCTGGCTTTGGTATCACGGTAATGAAAGCAGCGTTCATTTGCGGGTCCAGAGGCTCTCCCTTGGTTTTGAAGTTAATGAATTTAGCAAGATAAGGCGCTATGGTGGTTGCAAAAGTCTTATAGTATGGTACGGAGAAGCCGTCTGGACCCGGTGCCGAGCGCCTCTTTAGGTTTTTGATTACCGCTAGAACTTCTGCGGTGGAAACTGGAGCTTCGAGTCAGTCTCTGTGTTCCGCCGAAAATGTAGGAATCGGGAGATTATCTAGCAATTTAGTCAGAGATTGGGGATTATTTGCCTTATGTTCGCTATACAGATTTGCGTAGAAGCCATGAAAAGCTTCCATAACTTTCAGAGGGTTTGTTGTGTGGGGTTGGCCCGCTATTTTAATTTTAGGGAAGTTATAGGAACGAGGGCGCGGTGTGAGACGGGACGCCAAGAGAGACCCCGCCCTGTCCTTCTGATAGTAATATTTCGCTCCTAGCCATGATAAACTTTTTTCAGCCTTAGCTGTAAGAGCTAAGTTTAGTTCTAGGCGCGCCGCATCCAATCGGGATATGGGTACTAAAGCAGGGTCTCTCTTGTGCTCCGCACACAATTTTTGAAAATTCTTTTCTAGGTTTTCTATGTCTATCCCGTGTTCTTTTTTAATTTTGGCTGCTATTTGTATTAATTTCCCTCTTATTGTGGCCTTATGAGCTGCCCATAAGGTTTCTGCGGAGACATCTGCAATGTCATTCTCATTAAAATATTCAGTAATGGCCTTTTCAATTTCTACTTTCCAGGCGGGGTCAGAAAGAATGTTTTCTTTTAGTCTCCAAAGGTTGTATTTGTGGTGTGGGGTTTGGTTATTTATCAGAACACTTAACAAGGAGTGATCTGACCAAACCGTGTCAATAATTTGTGATCTTTGGGCTGCCGGAATCAAGTTATTCGAGACTAGCAGATGGTCTAGACGGGCATAGGATTGGTGGGCATGGGAAAAATGAGTGTAATCTTTTTTGGTGGGATTTAACTCCCTCCAAATGTCTGTGAGTCCTTGTGAATATAACAACTTAGCTATTTTCGAACTGGTTTTAGTTGGACGGATGTTTTGGGCGTTGGGGGGTTTAGATCTATCTAGGCCCTGGTCAAAGGCTACATTGGAGTCTCCTCCAAAAATTATGGAGCCTTCTAGCATTGGTCCAAGTGTCTGAAACATTGAGCTAAAAAATTTTTGCTGTCCTGTGTTAGGGGCATAGTAAGATACCAGGGAATATAGTCTGCCCTCTATGGAGCCCTTCACTAGGATGTACCTACCCTCTGGGTCTCGCTGTTCCTTATGTAGTGTGAATCTGCAATTTTTAGAGATAAGGATAGCAACCCCTCTGGTCTTATCTTCCGCATAAGCTAAATAAAATAAGGGGAACTGAGCGTGGATAAAGTTAGGTTTGTACCGGATCGGGAAGTGGGTTTCTTGGAGAAACAAAAGATCAATCTTGCGGGATTTCATAAAATCGAGTACTTTCCTTCGTTTAGAAGGTGAATTCAGCCCTTGGGTATTATGTGTGGCCACCCTTAATAGGGAGGTCAAATTGTCAGTGACAGCCATGGAGCAGAAGTAGAGGTCTTGCCCCCCATCCCTCAGCGCTTACCTGTTCCAGTTGGAGAGTGGGAACCGGAGTTAGAACCGCTAAAACATCCCTTCGCGTCTTACTGGAAGAATGAGTATCACCCAGCAGACAGCCAACTACAAGAGAATAAATTGTTAGAGAGGAAAGAAGAGGAGAGAAAAGAGGAGGAGGGGAAGAAGGGTAAATCAAGTCCTCACGGAACTTGAGTGAGCAGTGATGGCGACGGAGCACATCACCCCTCACAGTAGAGGATGTGTCCGAACCCTGCGAGCAGGGGGGACTCCTAACCCAGGGAACCGGCATCACCTGGTCCCTGGGATTAGTGGAGGTGCAGCCTAACTGCCGTGACCTCGGCGCACCTTAATGAAATAGAGAACAATAAAACTACTGATCGGAGCAAGTCCGAACTGGGGATCCGAAGGGGACCCCGCCAACCCTTTGTCCCACCGTCCCCCCCCCCACCCAGGATACGGTTCCGAGTGGGTGGGGAGGACCACCTGGGCTATAGCCCAGGCAAAACAGAACTCTTCCTGCGACTAAAGCACTGCATTAGGAAGTGTCATGGAATAGTACTTTGTTGCACTATGCCTTGGATATCTGGATCTTAAATAAGTGTAGAGGGTAAGATCTTTACATTGAAGTAATATTCGAAAACCACCTGAGGATCGTGTTGGCTCACAGTGAAATACATAAACCTGAGCAAGGCCCAATAGGGTTACCCCCATGGGACTGCACTGGATTAGAGTGTTGTACGTATGGCATTCTTACTAAGAGATGGTAAAGAGAGAAAGAGGAGGAGAAGAAAGAGGGGACAAAAAGTCCCCTCCACCTTCCCCCCCTCCCCTCAACTAAAAGAAAATTTCTAAAGCTGACCATCTAGTGTTGAGATAATTAAGCACACTACTCTTTCCCCCCGTATATTGGGGAAGAAATAACAGGGGCTACCTCCTAATCCCTCACCCGGAGCCCTATATGCGCTCCGAGGGAAAAAAGATCTCAGAAAAATTCAAAAAGGAAAAAGTAGAAAAAATTAATAAAAAAAAAAAAAAGTCAACTGAGTTTGTGTAGGAGCACAAAAGAGAAAAAAGAGACAAGGGACAATCAGTCAAACATCTTCTTGACTCGTGGTCTCATGGAGGTCTGGCTTCTTTGGAGCGTTTGTATTTAGGTTTTTTTTTTGAGGGGCTGTTGGTATCTGCACTTTTTCATCACCTCTTCCTTAACCGAGAAGTAGTGTGGCTTGACCACGATATCTCTGGGGAGGCCATCTTTCCTCGGGGGTCCTAATGTCCTGTGTGCGCGGTCAATTTCCAACTTATGTGGAGGAATATCAGGGATAAGTTGTTTAATGAAGTCTTGAACCACCGTCGTGGAGTCGGTTATAGATTCTGGGAGTCCTCTAAGTCTAAAGTTTTCCCTTCTGGACCTGTTTTCAAGGTCATCGATGCGTGAGAGAGCAATGTCCAGTTGATCCTGTAGGACCTGTATGTGGTTAGAGTTCTGTCTGGTTTTAGATATGGCCTGGTCAAGTTTATCTTCAATTGCCTCCATTCTGGAGCACAGGGCCTGGAAGTCCTCCCTAATATCGCCAGTTATTTTGGCTGCAGTTTGAGCCAGACCTCTATCCAGCAGGGCTGATAACTGGGAGAAGAGGACAGGGGCTGTGAGGATAGTGTGGGCTGGAGCGAGCGTCATCTCAGGCCCAGTTGTAATGTGAGGGGAGGGAGGCTGTGAGGGGGGTGTCATGGGCTGTTCCGTAAGGTGCTCTGCGAGAACCGTGGACTGTGCCATAAGTTGAGGGGTACTCACTGGGTTCCCAGGAGGGAGAGAGCGGGTCACTGCGGCATAGGATAGTTTGTCTCCTGGGCTCTCTGCAGCTGTCTGTGTACCTTGCAGCATGGCGCCCGCCATCTTGGATTCGGCCCGCTCCGCCGAGGCTCTGAATAGTGGCTCTAGGTCCCTCCTGGACGATCCGACAGGCATAGATTTGTTCCCCAACACTTCCTATCGGCTTTAAGGTGGGTATTGTGGTCCACGGGGTCCCGGTTCCCCCGCTATGTGCGCCGGGTGGTCAGGGCAGTGCGGAGCTCCGGGCTTAAGCAGCCATCTTGGAGGAGTCCGCGCATGCGCCTCTAGTTCTAGAATTAAAGGGTTGTTTTTGATGAGATTTCTGTCTTTGGTAGATGTTGGAATACAAACATAAAAACCATTAGACAATTTCTTACATGGTTTTTCTCAGGGACTCTCATGGCGGGATCTCTGTGCTCGAATTCCTGGAACTGCACAAAAACTGCATCCATTATAAAGGATTCCCACCATCACTGATTAATTTTTTTAACTATGTAAAATTATTGATAATGCAATAGGACATGTAAGGGGAGCTTTCTTTTGGAGTTTCCAACATGTAAAAGAAGCCAAGCACGGATGCTAGATTTAAAACTTACTTGAACCCCATCTCAATCCAGCGATGTGCACGAGAGCCTCGGCTCTCTTGGGTACCTCCCTATTCATTGGCTGAGACAGCAATGAGAGCCACTGACTCCCGCTACTGTCAATCACAGCCCAATGAGGAGAGAGTTGGGGCGCGGCAGGGCCGACCCACACTCCATGTGTGAATGGACACATGGAGCAGCGGCTCGGAAGTGAGCCTGCTTGGGTGTCCCTGTAGCAAGCTGCTTGCTACAGGGATACTAGGCAGGAGGGAGGAGCCTAGAGCGCTGGCAGGGGACCCGAGAAGAAGAGGATTGGGGCTGTTCTGAGCAAAACCATTGGACAGAGCAGGTAAGTATGACATGTTTGCTACTTTAAAAAAAAAAAAACTGGAAAAAAAAAAACAACCTTTAATATCACTTTAATTTCAATAGGAGCAAAGCAAGCATTTGATGCACTGCTTTCATAATCCCAAATATTATACATCGAAATGTCATATCACATATTAATAAACTGCGCTCTCACTATTATCTCCAAAACAAAACTGTATGAAAACTTGCAAAAATGTTATAGAAAAATGTAAAATAAAATTATATAAAATTAAGAAAGTCCAGTGAAAAGGTGATGAAAATTCACAGTGTTCCTTCCAAATAAATAAATTTGTGTCAACCAACACCAAACATAATGTCTACACCAGCCGAGCCTTCAGTGTGCCCTCTTCACCATCATACAAGCACACAACTCACTCACCAGATCTACTTGATCCCCATTACAGGTAGTCAAATATGATAACTGTTGATCCGCTTGCATTTGGCATGCCTGGATACACCATCAATAGCGGCGCTTCTAGGCCTTTGAAAACTCTTGAGCAGAGCCGTATTCCGGGGGGATAGAGGAAAAGCCTCTCATAGTGCAGTAAATCCAATTTTATTTAAAATAGGGTTAAAATTACACTTACAATGTTTAGATGTACTCACAGCATTCAAACAAACCCAGGAACGCCGGTCTGCATTCCACCTGCATTACAGTATGACGGAAGTGGTGTGTCACGTTAGTCCCACTTTTTTTTTTTTTATATATAACATTTTTACAAGTTTTCATATGGTTGTGTTTTTGTGGTAATAGTGAGAGCGTGGTTTATTAATATGTGATACAGTTAAGAGCTACGCAGAACTGAGATCCTGCAGGGATCTTATCCTTTGAAATTGCAGTCAGGCAGCCGCCATCTTACAACCCATCATGCCTCTTTCAAGATTCTAAAAGATTTTCTCTCCACTATACCACATAACTATTATCACTTCCATGATTTGTCATGTAGAAATACCGTTTCACAAATCTTCTTGATGGAAAGTCCCTGGTGTGACTGTGACTAGAAGCAAAATCTAAAAATCTTTTATTGCACAACCCCCAGAGGTCACTGATTCATACTGCAAATTATTCCCTTTAATTCATGGAGACGAGGCAGAAAGCAATCAATGAACACATAGGGCAGTTGTGTGTTCTTGCTTTGTAACACCGTTCTTATTGATTTTATTCGGTTTTCACCAAATGCTCTAATCATATCTTGTGTGACTTCTAGATTGGCTCATCTATTAAAAGAAGAGAATAACAACAGGTGCTCTGAAACATCTAAAACAAACTAATTATTAACAGGACACTAATAAAGGACATAAGAATGATGACTGCTTCATACACAAAGAAGATTCTCCAGAGAGTGGATTTCACATATCAATGCAGAGGGCAATCCTTTGCTTAAGGCTCAACTGCAATAAAAAGAAATATTAAGCAAATGTTGTAAATATAAGCATTAAAGCTATCAACTTGAAATAAATAATAATAACATTGTAAACTATATAAGGAACATTTGCAAAAAATGTGTTACATTTATAACTTGTAATTAGAAACGTACAGTACGTGAAGGAAGCCATATTTGCTCATGACACATGATGGCTCTATTTCCTACTTTGTAGTGCAACACAAAAATTATGCTTTGCTGTCCATCTATTTCAACCATAAAAATAAATAAATAAATAAAAAATAATATCAAACAATCCCATATGCCCAATCCTATACCCACAGTTGATCCAGAGGAAGGCGAAAAACCCCAGCAAAGCATGATCCAGTTTGCCACAGCAGGGGTAAAAATTCCTTCCTGGCCCCAAAGAGGCAATTGGATTTTCCCTGGATCAACTTTACCTATAAATGTTAGTACCCAGTTATATTGTATGCATTTAGAAAAGAATCCAGGCCTTTCTTAACGCAATATACTGAGCAGGCCAGAACCACCTCTGGAGGGAGTCTATTCCACATTTTCATAGATCTTACTGTGAAGAAACCTGTCCGTATTTGGAGATTAAATCTCTTTTCCTCTAGGCGTAAAGAGTGCCCTCTTGTCCACTGTGTTGTGCCTCTTATCAGTTTGGTTGTCCTTCTCTGCACTTTCTCCAGTTCCCCGATATCCTTTTTGAGAACTGGTGCCCAAAACTGAACTGTATATTCCAGATGAGGTCTTACTAATGATTTGTACAGGGGCAAAATGATACCTCTCTCTCTGGAGTCCATACCTCTCTTTATACAAGAAAGGACTTTGTTTGCTTTGGAAACCGCAGCTTGGCATTGAATGTTATTATTGAGCAGCTTGGCATTGCATGTTATTATTGAGCTTATGATCTACCAAAACTCCCAGATCCTTCTCCACTACAGATTCCCCCAGTTGTACTCCCCCTAGTATGTATGATGCATGCATATTCTTAGCCCCCAAGTGCATAACTTTACATTTATCAACATTTAACCTCATCTGCCACATAGTCGCCCAATTAGACTATAAATTGGAGATATCCTGAAAGGACGGTATTTCACTGCATAGTTTGGTGTCTGTCAGTACTAGGATCCCTTTAGGACCCAGCACAACGCACCTGACACAGCCTTTGCCTGGGAAACAACAGTGATTGGCCAGCTCACCTTTAAATCACCTGTATCAGCATTCAATCAGTGCTCGTGTTAGAGTTTACCTTGTGTTAGATTTAGCTGATATCTGCTCTGTGTATTTCGTGTATGACCTGGTTCGTTTGACCCTGTTTGCTTGCTTCTGATTCAGTACCGTTTGGACTCTGATCTTCCTGTGTATGACCCAGCTTGCCTAGACTACGCTTTACCTGATTCTACTGTAGTACTTTCATCTGCAGCGGTGAACTACAAGCACCAGACAACATCTATCCTCATCTGCAGCGGGGAACTACAAGGTCCAGCAAACATCTACCTTCATCTACAGCAGTGAACTACAAGTCCCAGCTGACCTGCTCTGCTCAGACCTGCTCATGGTATGTGCTCTTGTTCTTTAAACTCTTTGCATAATCAGAACACCTGAACTGTTACCTGTTATATGCTGATAGCCTGACAGTGTCATCTGCAAAGATTGAAATGGTACTTTTAATTCCAAACCCTATATCATTTATAAATATGTTAAAAAGTAAGGGTCCCAACACTGAAACTTGGGGTACACTACTGATAACCTTAGACCATTCAGAGTAATGCCCCGTACACACGGTCGGACTTTGTTCGGACATTCCGACAACAAAATCCTAGGATTTTTTCCGACGGATGTTGGCTCAAACTTGTTTTGCCTACACACGGTCGCACAAAGTTGTCGGAATTTCCGATCGACAACCACGCGGTCACGTACACCACGTACGATGAGACTAGAAAAGGCCGGTTCAGAACCAAGCGCGGCACCCTTTGGGCTCCTTTTGCTAATCTCGTGTTAGTAAAAGTTTGGTGAGAGACGATTCACGCTTTTTCAGACTCGTGGCTTTCAGATCGTTTTCTGCCGTTCAGTTTGTGCTTGTGGGTTTGTATTTGCTCTTCAGTGCGTGCAGTCAGTTCGTATCGGAGTTTTCTGTGCGATCTTGTCCGCTCGTTGCTGTTTTTCAGGTCGCTCTTCACAGGCCTTGCTGTTCTTCAGTGCGTTCTGTTACTTCGTTCTGAGCAGCCGACCGTTTTCTAGCCATGTTTCGTATGCGTACTCCTCGTACAGTTCGTGCTGTGCGGGGGCTTGGTGTTGGGGTCCTGACCTTGACAAAAGTCCAGTCCATGAACAGGGTGGGGAGGAGTTCATGGACCAAGAATTGGTTGCTTCAGCGTGACCAGTTCTGTCATATGCCTTTGCTCCGTGAGATCCGTGAGAATAATCCTGATGATTTCAGGAACTTTCTCAGGATGACGGACCCCGTGTTTCACCGTTTGTTGGCTTCGCTGACCCCCTATATTAGCAGGCAGGATACCTGCATGAGGCAAGACATCACTCCGGAGCAGAGGTTGGTCGCTACCCTGCGGTATTTGGCCACAGGGAGAAGCCTGCAGGACCTCAAGTTCTCGACAGGCATCTCCCCCCAGGCTCTTCTTTGTGGACATTTACTGCTTGTGTTTGTTTGAGCTGACCCTGACAGAAATGTGTGGAGTCCAGAAAATGTCGTGATTGTGTAACCTTATACAAAGCACTGTTGGCTGTTATTTACTAAATGCAAAGACACTTTTCACTACAAGTGCACTTGCAACTGCACTGAAACTGCACTTGTAGTGCAAAGTGGATTTCCCCTTAGGAAATTACCCCCATTTTCTCATAAAACAACAATTACATCACCCCAAAAGTGTTGTAGCGTTGAGACAATAATCCACACATTCTTGATGAGCAATCTTTTTAATACCTGCACAATCACATGTGCATTTACCAAAGGTTTTTCTGACAAACCAACATGTTTGTTGTATAACAATTTTTGTGGTGTCATTATCCAAAATCAAAATGTGCATTTTATAGAAAACAGGCCTGTGTAAAACCAACAAGAAAGACACAAATCTTGATCTTACAAAGTTCACATTTGGTAGAACTTGAAGGCAATATCAGACATGAGTATTTAGGAACTGTGTTTGATATTGCGTTCAGATGGGGGGAAATCACCCCTGGAAAAGCCAAATTTGGAAGATGCACACAAATTTCCCAATGTCAACATGTGCTAGCTGCCATCACGGGGGATCAAGGGATGTGTTTTGGGGGAGAAAGCCCTTCCTCACCGCTACTTTATAATTGAGGAAGGGGTTGCACCCCCAAAACGCGTCCATTGATCTCCCGTGATGGCAGATAGCACATGTTGACACACTGTGTGCATCCTCCAAATTTGGCTTTGTGCAAAATCACAAAAACATTTCGCACATTGTAGCAGACAAAAGAAGAAAGTGATTTGGAGGGGCTTTAAACTCGCCCCAAAACATCAATGATGTTTTTATATTTGGGAATAACATCATTGATGTTTTGCTTGATGATTTCCAATTGTAAATTACACCCCATGATCTCCCCGATCACGATCTGGGCACTTTCTGATGTGAAAGGATCTTCATCCACAACCTCACGATCACCTAAAAAGAGAGGAAACCCAAAATAAATTAGGTCTAAAAAAAATGCCGCCATCCATCTCTTATCTGAGCCTGTGGTCGCAGACACTCACCTGTTGTGGTGACTAGTTCCACCACGTCTTCATCCTCCTGCTCATCTTGTGTTGGGGGGATTTCCCCTTCTTCCAGAGGGGGGGGGGTCTCTGTTCTCCTGGGATGAGGGGTGTCCTCCGAGTCTTTTCTACCCTATGTAAAACAAAAATGGTATAATTAGCACACAGATATTTGATGGCAGAACTATAAAGATGAAACATTGCTTGGAAGTGGGGTACAATTGTCTATTTTAGCAGAGTTCCAAGATATAGCTTTTTTAGTGTCCTTTGTCAAGCTGCAATACTTTACCTGTTTGGTACAAGCTTCACAGATGGAGACCCCCTATAGTATACACTGGAGCACCTGTGTGGCCCCCTAAAAAAATGGTGTTCTTGTGTCCCACACTAGTGCTCCAGTGTCCAGATGTGAAAACAGCTGCTCAGTGTCCTCTCCTTACACACAATCTAGTTTGCATTTCATTCTAGTAACAAAGCCATCTACACAACCCAATTCTTTGAAGACAAGTATAGGGCCTAAAAATGGTGGCCAAATGCATATGGGCTAAACAATGGTATTTTATAGTCCGAAAAAAAAATGTGTGATCCGAACGAATAATGTGCCCATGAACATGATAGTTGCCATTTTAAACTGTACAACAGTTCCTAAAAGCACATGGAGCAGCACGAACGTAATAAACACAAGAACAATAGGAACACAGCACAACTACTTACTTTTTTGCAGCACTCTCCGGATCTTTCTGTACTGCTCATGTTCTCGTAATTTCAGGTCCGACCACCGCTTCCTGAGCTGATCTTTCGATCGTCGTACCCCGAATTTCTGGTGCAGACTCCTGACCACTTTCGCCATGATCTTGGCCTTTCGGACATTGGGGTTGGGGTAAGGCCCATACTTTCCATCATAGTCGGCCTTCTTCAGGATGTCCACCATCTCCAACATCTCCCCAAAGGACATATTTGAGTCCTTCAATCTCCTTCTGGATCGGGACGTTTCAGGCTCCGGCCTTTCCTCCCCCTCCTCCTTGTTGCTGTACTTAGCACGTTCCTGCTGTCTATCCGCCATGTGCTCTTCCTCCACTGCGCCGAACGAAAAGGGGCGGAGTTATACGCATGCGCAGTGTGTATAAATCGTAACGCGCGCGTCTTACTACGATCTGTGAGCGGAGGAAGGAGCATCGGAGACGCCGATCGTGCTAACGAAGGTAGGATCTAAACTTGGGCCTATACTGCTTCGAAATTGAAGCCTATATTGTAACAAGATTAGGGGAGTTTGGCCTGACATTAGGGTTTGTCTTGTGTTGTGTCTTGCAGAGAAAATGGATGGGTTCAACGACCACAATTTCCTGCCCCTGTTTATTGACAAGTACAGAGAGCTGCCCTGTCTGTGGCAAGTGAGACACCCCCACTATAACCACAAACAGAAGAGGCAGACAGCGCTGGAGAAACTGCTGGAGTTGGTGAAGCCGGTGGTCCCCACAGCAACCATCCCCTATTTGAAAGCTAAAATTGGTGGCCTGAGGAGCACTTATCTTAGGGAGCGCAAGAAGGTCACAGATTCCCAGAGATCCGGAGCTGCAGCAGATGACATTTATGTCCCCAGGCTGTGGTACTATGAGAGACTGCGGTTTCTGTCAGACCACACTGAAGTCAGGGAATCCCTCTCCACTCTTCCTTCCACTCTTCCTTCCACACCAGCTGAGGCTTCTGATGTCCAACCTGGGCCTTCCAGCCAGGAAGAAGTGGAGGAGCCCAGCTTGAGTCAGGTATAGCATTCTTCTACAGATTTCTGGTCAATAAATAAATGATGTTTACTAGATGTTATTATTGATCACTAATTGCTGATTGAAAAAAGTGTTTTACATATCAATAGACAGTAGTGGGCACCCAAAATTGGGACAAGAATGCAAAATGCTGGGCTCAGAAGGATAGTCTGTTATATTTGTTAACATTGAATTTGCAGCAGTCAGGAGGTAAAAATTGTGTGTGATTGATGAAAACAATACTAAAACTATGTCCCTTTTTCATACACAGGAAGACCTCAGCCAGGAGGAGGCTGTGGAATGTGGCAGTCAGGAGGAGGCGGGGATTATTAGTGTCAGCCAGGAGGAGGCGGGGATTAGTGGCAGCCAGGAGGAGGTGGGGCTAAGTGTCAGCCAAGAGAAGCCAGGGACCAGTCGCAGCCTGACTGAGTCTCAGGTCCCTCCCCTCCGCCTGCCATATAAAAGGGCCAGGAAGGCCACTCCCAGTCCTGTGCAGGATTAAGCGTACAGGCTGATCCAGGAGGCTTCGGCGTCCCTCAGAGCCTTCCCCAGTCCTGAAGAGGCCTTTGCCTGCATGGCTGCCACCAAATTGCAGGGCATGCAGGAGGGCCAATGCAAGATTTCTGAGGACCTGATTTATAAAGTCCTACGTAAGGGGGAGAGTGGGGAACTGACACACAAGACGGATGTCATGGAGAGGGACAATCCTCCTCCTCCTCCTCCTCCTCCTCCTGCTGACACAACTCCACCACCACAGCCAAAGCCTGTAAGGAAGCGTGGAAGGAAGACCAAAGAGTGATGGCCCTGGGTTCAGTCTGGTCTGACAGAAGATGCAGTCTCTTGTATGACCACAGCCTGGGGACACAGATGTCATCTGCTGCTTTCCGGATCTCTGGGACTTCTGGACCAGACTGCCCTCCCTTAGATAAGGACTCCTCAGGCCACCAATTTTGCTTTTAAATAATTGATGTCTGCCCTTGGAGTCCAAGGCTTCGCCCACTTCTGCAGTTTCTCCAGCGTTGCCTCCCTCTTTGTTTATAGTTGTGACCCCTTAATAAAATATTTTTCGGTAAATTCTACTCTCCTGTGTGTGTTTTCATCCAAAAAGGACAGTTTGTTGGTGACGATTCAGGTACATTTCTAAAGTACAATGTGAAATTAACAAGGGACAACAACACCAAACAATCTCCTACAGATTAAATAGAACAACATATCAATGGTGTTGTGGGAACTTGTCACAAAAAACACACAAACATTTTCGGGAGTACAAATCAAAATCACCAAAAAAAAAAAAATAAAAAGAGAAACACAAAAAAAGATTCTACATTAAAGTAAAAAAACCAAAAAAAAAAATATGTTGTCAGATGTGAGAAATCAAAATATATTGAGGGAATCCCGATAAATAGTAACGAAAAAACTTTGTGAGAAGTGTGTGTGAATATGAGCATCAAAACGACTTAATTCTTGTCACATTATAAAGAAGAAGAGAGTGCGCTGTATTAAACCATTTTGAACATTGCAGCGTGACGAAAGTGCTTTATCCATTACGAACGCTAAGTTTACCAGAACGAGCTGTCCCGTGTCGGAATTTCTTCTGAGCATGCGTGGCACTTTGTGCGTCGGAACAGGCCACACACGGTCGGAATTGACGCGATCGGATTTTGTTGTTGGAAAATTTTATCTCCTGCTGTCCAACTTTGTGTGTCGGAAAATCCGATGGAAAATGTCCGATGGCGCCCACACACGGTCGGAATTTCCGTGTGTACGGGGCATAAGAATCATTAATCACTACTCTGAATTCTGTCTTTTAGCCAGTTTTCTATCCATTTACAAAGTGATATTTCCAAGCCTGTAGACTTTACCTTACATTTTAGCCGTGTGTGGGGAACTGTGTCAAACACTTTTGCAAAATCCAAATATACCACGTCCACAGCCACCTCTCTGTCCAAGGTTTTACTTACCTCTTTATAAAAAGAAATCAGATTTGTTTGACAACTTCTGTCTTTCATGAACCCATGCTGTCTGTTGCTTAAAATATTTTTTCCAGCAAGAACTCATCTATGTGGTCTTTTATTAAACTATCCAGTATCTTCCCGACTATAGAAGTAACAGGTCTATAGTTACTTGGTAATGACTTTGTTCCCTTTGTGCCCATCTGAAGCAGCTCTGCTCTTGCTTTCTATATTTACAGGACACAAAGTCAACAGTGGGAGCCATTGGACACATGTAGTCCAACTGCACACAGGCTATTGGGGCACTCTAAGAAGAGGAGGTTTTTATTAAATAAAAATGTTGGGATTTTATATGTGACAATGACTGCTGTAGAGTTTGTGTTTCTCCATCCCTGAATCATAATGAAGAGAGAGGGGGGAAGGGGAATGTTTTTTTTTTAAATTTATTTCAGGTACTTATATAGCGCTGTCAATTTACGCAGCGCTTTACATATACATTGTACATTCACATCAGTCCCTACCCTCAAGGAGCTTTCAATCTAAGGTCCCTAACTCACATTCATACATACTAGGGACAATTTAGACAGGATCCAATTAACCTACCAGCATGTCTTTGGAGTGTGGGAGGAAACCGGAGTACCCGGAGGAAACCCATGCAGGCACAGGGAGAACATGCAAACTCCAGGCAGGTAGTGTCCTGGTTGGGATTTGAACCAGTGACCCTTCTTTTTTTTTCCACAAAAAGGATTTTATTGAAAAATAAGCACGATTACAAATATAATCAGTTGAACAGATTTGACAGATATTCCATGACATTTTATAGGATAATGATACAATACGTATTTCTGTTATTGACGTCATGGGGATTCAAGCGTATGGTAGGGTAATAGAAATGTATAAAAGAAGAACCGCTTAGATAATTTACAACAAGACATTTTCTGTATACAAGTAATATAGAAAACAGGAGTATCTTACGTGGTTCATTTACACTTGGGTCAGTTACAAAGTAAATAAGATAAGTAAACTTGTGTGAAACTAAAACAGAAAGGTCTGTCTCTATTAGATTCCTGACTGTGTCCAATTGGTACAGTCTGATAATGTGGAGAGGTTATGTCTAGGTCTGAGTAAGAGTGGGATATACATAGGGTGAGATGTGAGTATTGGACAGATTTAGCGGGGGAGATTGTAGGGGTAGGGGAAGTAGAGGGGGAAAGGGGAAAGAGGAGGGACAGGAAGGAGGGATGAACGTAAGGTATTAGGTTAAAGAAGGAGGGGATAGGGGAACCGCCCCCCCCCCCAGCCAGCCCACCCCGGAGCCAAGGGCTGCCGAGGTCTCCACATCTCTTAAGAGAGGGGGAGTACTATATCGGGAAATATGATTTGTAACAATCCGTGCTTTTGAAGTGAGTCCAGCAAGCCCATAGGTTGGTGAACTTTTGTATGCGATCTTGTGAGATATATATCAGTTCTTCCATCTCCTCTATCTTAGCAATCTTTGTCAGCCATTCCCTGACAGTTGGGGGGTTGGTTGAGCGCCATTTTACAGGGATGCATAATCTGGCTGCATTTACCATGTGCATGGCCAGTGATCTGTGGTAGGATCTTTTAGGTAAGGTTGTATGATGGAGGAGATATTGTGCTGGGTCAAAATTCAGGGTGTATGTGGTTACACGTTGAATTATGTTGTGAACCTCCCTCCAGAAAACCTGAATGATCGGGCATTCCCACCATATGTGGATCATAGAGCCCACTTCTTTATTGCACCTCCAACAAGTGTTTGGGATCGAGGGCGAGAATTTGTGTAGGCGAGATGGTGTTCTATACCATTTGGTAAGTATTTTATATCCATTCTCTTGGATGGCGACATTTAGTGAGCCTTTGTGGGTGTGGACATGAATGGTTTCCCAATCTTCCTTAGTGAGGTCTATGTGTAGATCTTTGTTCCATGATATATGGAGGGATTCAGTGTGTGAGTGGTGTGGTGATTCTTGAAGGAGAGAATATATGATGGATATTAAATGTCTTGGGGGCGTGTTTTGGGTACATAGGGATTCAAATGGAGTTAGTCTTCTCGACCATGCATCACTGGAGGTTGTAGAGGAGAGAAAATGTGTCAGCTGTCTGTAAGTCCAAAAAGGAAAGTTTTTGGTGAGAGATATCGATTTGAGATTGTCATAAGATCGTATCCGGGTTGCATGGAAAAAATGGTGCGCTTGGACTTTTTCGTGTGGCCATTCTTGTTTTAAAAATGTACTTGATGACCCCGGGGGGAAATCTGGGTTTCCCCTCAGGGGAGTCAGAGGCCCTGGTCGTGAGGATAGTTGAAAGGTCGTCATAGCGGAGGTAAAGGCGAGTAGGGACGGGTGTACGAGTGGATGTTTTTTGATTGGTTGTGTCCAATGTTTGGGTGGGAGCCAAGGAAGACTGTGTAAAATGCCAGGCATAAAAGAGTCTTCTAGAGTCACCCAGGGTTTCTCTGTTTTATTGGTGCACCAGTCTACTACCCTAGTTAAGTGACAGGCAATGTAATACTTGTAGAGATCTGGAAGTGCAATTCCACCTTTGGTCTTACTGCAAGTCAGTCGGGAGTATTTGATTCTCGGAGGACCGTTCTTCCAAATGAAGGTTGTACATGCCTTCTTATATGAAAAAAAGAATGCAGGGGGTAGATGAATTGGAATGGTCTGCATTAAGTACAAGAGGCGAGGGAGAATAATCATTTTGATCAGGGCCGAACGTCCGAACCATGATACGTTAAGTGTGGCCCATTCCTTTAGGTCTGTCTGGATTTTTGAGAGGGTATGAAGAAAATTCTGTTCGTATAGGTCTGTGAGTCGTTTGGTGATTTGGATGCCTAGGTAAGTAATGTTGTCGTTTTTCCACTGAAAGGGAAAGGAATGTTGGCAGTGTGTGACCGTCTGTGGGGGAAGGGATATGTTTAGAGCGTGTGATTTAGTGTAGTTTATCTTAAAATTGGATAGGACCCCGAAATGGTTAATATCTTTCAGTAAGTTTGGGAGGGAAGTGTGAGGTGACTGGAGTGTAAGCAGGATATCGTCTGCGAAGGCTGCTACCTTAAATTCTCTCTTGTTTATAGTTATTCCCTGAATGTCTGTATTCGCTCGCAATCTATTTAATAGGGGTTCTAGGGTTAAAATAAAAATAAGGGGGGATAAAGGGCATCCCTGGCGAGTACCATTGGTTATTGGGAAGGCGTTTGACAGGAGGCCGTTTGCTTTGACTCTCGCAGAAGGATTGTCATATAGAGCGTTGATGTAATTACACATGTGTGGCGGCAGACCAATGCTTTTCAGTACTGCCCGCATATAGTCCCAGGCCACCCTTTTAAACGCCTTCTCGGCGTCGAGAGATAGCAGGAATCCCTTCGCTTCTGAGGAGGCGAGCCAGTGGTGTACATTTAAGGTGCGAATGGTATTCTCTCTGGCCTCTCTTCCCGGGACAAAGCCCACCTGGTCTGCTGAGATCAGGCTGGGGATCAGGGGTAATAATCTATTTGCTATTATTTTTGCGTATAGTTTGATGTCTACGTTGAGTAGAGAAATGGGTCTGTAATTGGACGCCAGGGCTGGGTCCCTATCTGCTTTTGGTATGACTGCTATATGGGCTTCAAGCATGTTGCTTGGTGAGGTGGAAGGGTCCGATAGGGAGTTGAAGGCATTGAGCATTTGCGGAGAGAGGGTTTTTAAAAAGCTTTTGTAATAGATTAGTGGTAGGCCATCTGGGCCCGGGCTCTTGCCTACTTTCATTTGTTTTATTGCCAGGTCCAATTCTTCTGTGGTCATGTGGCCTTCCAAAGTGGCGGCCTGTTGTGGAGATATCGGTTTAGGGCAGTATTGGGCTAGGAAATCTAGTATTTGAGATTGGCGAGGTGGGGTGTTGGGCGAGTCTGTGTGTTGAGATGGCAAGTTATATAGTTTAAAATAAAAGTTTTCAAAATGTGCTGCGATGTCTTCATTTTTTGAGATCATCACGTCCCTGTCGGTACGTAGGTGATGGATTATGGAAGAGGTCTTGGCCGCTTGTATGGTGCGTGCAAGCAGTCTTCCACTTTTGTTGCCGTGTTCGTAGAACACTTTTTGTCTAAGCACATATTGACGCCTTGTGCGTTTCCCTAATTCTTCCAATAGGGCAGATCTAGCATAGAGGAGGTCCTGTAGTGTAGAGTGGGATGTGGATTGTTTGTGTGTTTTTTCGAGTCTATTGATAGTTTCGAGGAGGGATGCAATATGGGCCTGTCTGATTTTTTTTTCTTTTGTGGCTAGGGCTATAAGTTTCCCTCTTATGACACATTTGTGTGCTTCCCAGAGTGTGACCGGGGTTATGTCTGGAGAGAGGTTTTCTTGGAAATACTGATGGAGTCGGGTATTTATTTGTCTCATTATTTCAGGGTCTTTGAGAAGAGATGGGTTAAGTCTCCATGTCTTGGTTCTGTTGTTGTAGTCTGGGAACGTTAAGGTGATCGTGATGGGGTGATGGTCTGATAAGAACATAGGTTCTATTGTGGCGTGGGAGAGGAGTGTTAAGTCCGTTTGGGATAAGAATATGTAGTCGATTCTAGAATATTTTTGGTGAGGGGCGGAAAAAAAAGTATAGTCTTTGACTGTCGGATGAATGGTGCGCCATGAGTCGTGGAGTGTCAGGTTTTGTAGTTGGAGTTTAATTTGTCGCAGTGCCCGATAGGGGAGTGCGGAAGTTCCCGTGGAGGAATCTATATTCGGGTTTAGTGAGACATTGAAGTCGCCACCCAGAATTAATATACCCTCATGGAAAGTGGAAAGAAGGTCACAGATGCGTCTGAAGAAAGTTACTTGGTGTTCATTTGGGCAGTACACATTAGCAATTGTGATTGGTTTTGATGCGTAGGAGCCTTTGATAAAGATGTATCTGCCCTCTTGGTCAACCAGGGAATCTTTCAGTTGGAAGTCAGCGTGTTTAGAGATGAGAATAGATACTCCCTTCGTTTTTGATGTTGGGTTCGTGGAGTGAAGTGCCTGCTTATATATATGATTTGTCAGTTTGGGGATGTGTTTTGCACAGAAGTGTGTTTCCTGTAACAGGAGGAAGTGGGCTTTATGTTTAGTCAGAGCAGATAGTACTTGTGATCTTTTTTCTGGTATATTTAAGCCTTTAACATTTAGTGACAGGCATTTGAGTGAGAGCTGTTGTGTAAAGATTCCAGCTCTATTCGACATTGTGGGTATTCAGGAGTTTGTGGAGTGCTAAGTTGAGTTAGTTGATATCGTGTCCTATGCACTTGGTGTAGAGTAAGTCAGTAGGTAATTAGAGGCTGGGGAGAGGGGGGGAGAGGCGGCCCCCGTCCTATGCAGTAGATGTGAGGTATAGAAAGCGTGGAGTAGACAGAGGGGGTCAGACCCAAAGGAGATAATAGGGTAAAAAGAAAAGTGGGAAAACAGAAAATAGAGGGAGCAGGGGGGGAAGGAGAAGGGACAAGAGAGGGGGTAAAGGGAAGTTGAAGTAGGTAGACTTGAAGTCTGGAGAATGAGGGGACGTACCTCAGAGATAGAGTGGGTACGTAAATGAGGTACACCGGAGGTGGGCGTAGGCTTGCCTATCCACCTATGGGGGAGAAGTCCGGTTTAGTAGCTCTAGTCCGTATGGACAGCTGTGTGGGTAAGCGAGCTGTGGTAGGAATGAGTGCTGCGGCACTATGGAGGACGAATCATGCAAAATGATGATACGTGGGGGGTTGGGGGTGTGTGTGTTGGATTGCCTTCTGGGAGTCTGTGTGCGGGTGGTAAAGGACCATATGCTTGTGAATTTAGAAGAAAAAAAAAAAAAAAAAAAAAAAAAAAAGGGGGGGGGGGGGGGGGGGGTGGAGCAGAGATACATACAAGTACCCCTCTCAGAGCTTAATAAACATATCTCAGGTAGGTGATAGCAGTCCTCTATGGAGGCCTGATCTCTTGTGGGTTTTTCCATTAGAGAGGGAGAGAAAACTTGCTACTCGTATTTTCTGTGTTTTTTCTGTAATTAGTTTTTCTTGATTTTCCTCTGTATACTAAATTTTCTGCTGTTTCCCCTATCGGGGATATATCTATTATTGTGGGAGCCTGAATCCCCGTTCCAAGTGTAATAGAATGCTTGGGTGAAGCGGAGTTTTAAGGAGGTGGCAATGATGATATGGGTTTACTGTTCTAGGAATGGGTTGGCACCAATTCCTTCTATGTTAGTGATAGAGAGCTTAGTAAAGGTGTATAGGATATAGGTGAGGTATGGGGTGCTTTTGGAGGAGAGAATTAGTTGCTAGTTGGTTGCTAGTACGGCGGTTGTAAATCGCCCGTACACTAAATTGAGTGCTAGCAATGAGTGTAAGGATCCAGGCTCCCACTATTTGTCTCACGTAAACTATGTTAACCATTTAAAACATTTAAACCATGTAGTATAAGCAAACAAACGTAACATAGCTAAGAGTAGTTAAGAATAGTAGAGCCCCTTGCCGTAAGTATAAAAGAACTGTCAGGATGGTTCGTAGGGGTTTTAACCAGGGTAAATGCAGACCAGGTATTGGTGTTAGGAATGTGGTCGGTAGGACCCCAAGTCTGCCATAACTTTGCCGAGGCGTTACTCACAGATCCAGATGGGATGGTGGCATATCTGCCAGGGTCCTGTATATGCGTCTGGGCTCAAAGTGGAAAGTTTTCGGCGATGGTCCTTGAAAAGACTGGTGTTGTTTCTTCCGCTAGATAAAAAAAAAAAAAAAAAAAGGGGGGGGGGGGAGAGAAAAAACATAGGGGAAAAGAAGAAGAGAAAAAATGAAAAATGAAAATAAAAAGATAACCGGGGGAGGGGGGGTGGATATTGTTCCAGAAGGGAGGAGAAGTTAGAGTCACTGTGTAAAAGCAGTGTGGTCAGATCAAGGGTGGTATCTTCTAGTAGTTCCGACGAGGAGTGTTTGCCAGGCCTGGACTGCGGTCTGGGAGGTCTCGGCGGGATTGGCGATCTCCAGGTGAGGTGGGGTCCAATCTACGGCGTCTGGAGCGTTGTCTCTGGGCCTTGGGAGATGAGTTGTAGGCGACTGGCTTCCATGGATCCGTGGGGAAGTAGAAAGCATGCCACTCAGGTATATCCATCTGAGGAATATCCATTTGTTCGCAAAAGGCGGGTAGATCTTCTGGGGTTCTGAGAAACGCTGTGCGACCCCTTGTGGATGCCGACAGGCAGAATGGGAATTTCCATCTGTATTGGATATTGTGTGAGCGGAGCACCTCCAGCAGGGGGCGCAGGGTGCGTCTGTTCTGTAGGGTAATTTGAGATAAGTCCTGAAATAATTTCACTTCAGTACCATTGAGTAGTATGCGGCCTCTGTTTCTTGCTTTTTTAAGAATCTCTTCTTTTAAGGGGAAGTTAACGATACAGCAGACAATGTCCCTGGGTGGTTCATTATCCCGAGGAGGGGGTCTCAATGCGCGGTGTATGCGTTCCATTTCTATGGGGGAGTCTGCTGGCCGCTCCAACAGATCATTAAAGATGGAGCACACTGTGTGTTGTAGTGCGGCCTGGTCAACTCCTTCAGGGACCCCCCTCACTCTCACGTTATGCCTGCGTCCTCTATTGTCCAGGTCCTCCACTTGTCTATGGAGCTCAAATAGATGTGGAAGATGTGAATCATATGTTTTCTGTACTTGCCTTATAGCGGTGGCTTGTGTACGGGCGTTTTCCTCTACTTCTGCGATCCGATCGTTCATAGAGTGAATGTCCGCCTTGAGATCTGAGATCGCCGACATCATGGTATGTTTGATGTCTAGAGCGACTCTTTGGAGATCTTTTTGCAGGTCAAGTAGGCTTGGGAGAGGGGTTCCGGATTCGTCTCCGTCCATAATCGGATCCGCGGTGCTTCTAATTGAGTCCGGGGATGAGGCCTGTGAAGCGTGTGAGGCCTGCGCGGCTTGTGAAGCCTCGAGTTGAGCGGCTTGTCTGGTCCGGAATATCTCGGGGATGTTTCCGCTGATCTGCGTGCCTGGATCCTTTTGTGCACGGGGTGTTGAGGTGCTCCTGTTAGGCTTTCCCATCATGGGTAAGTGGTTTTAAGACCCCAAGAAAGGCGTTTTTCGTCCTCCGAGTGCGGGAGCCTTCTGTCTAAGCAGCCATCTCGGTTCCCGTCCAGGCCACGCCCCCCCCAGTGACCCTTCTTACTGCTAGGTGAGAGTGCTACCACTGCACCACTGTGCCGCCCAATGTTGGGACTTTGTGTGAGGCACACCACCAGAACCAAATGAATCAATTAGTATGTATTATTTAATGGTGCACATGGATGCATGTGGGACAATTAAATACATATATACAATATATACCATAAAATAAATACAGCATGTTCCTACATAGTGCATGGTATATATTAAAAATTATTTTAAATATAACCCAAACTTGCATATAGACATAATTGATTGCACACATGATATTGTAAAATTGATTCAAAATTCTGCAAGGTAGTCTCATAGTAGACACATAGAAGCTGTGACAATATAACAATGGAAAGCTCTATGAACGTTTGTTGGATAACTTCCACTCATCAGGAGCAAATGCTATATAGGTATGTCTGTAATGAAATATAAATGCCAAATAGTATAGTAACTAAGATAACAGAAAGAGGGGGAACTACATCTTAATCCCAGCACTCTTACCTATAAATAAGCTACAGTATTCAACAACATGGGAAGTATTTGTAGCTGGAGGCACTATGGGAACAGATCCAATCAGCAGGGAGAGCTGTTGGAGGAATTCCCCCTACCCTCTCACAGCTAATCTATATACACATCCCATAATACCCAAGGCAGACAGACACAATAATAGAACAATGGAATATAGCCACACCCCAAACGACCCAACACAGAGCATACTATAGTATGAGATAATGTACAATATATATATATATATATATATATATATATATATATATATATATATATATATATACACACACAACATTCCAGTGTGGCTGTACAGTGAGTCCAATTAGTACAGATCAGACTGGGGTTCTCGGTCACCCAGTGCCCCTAATGGACACAGGGTGATTTACTCATAGGAGGGCTGGACAAGGAGATTCCAGAGCTCTCCAAGGTAAGCTGGGTTCCAAAAGCCACCATCACCACAAAGTGACTCCTGTCACACATCTCCCCTTAAGTTAGTCAGTAGTTCCAGTCCCCCCCAATGGCAGTATCCATACAGTACCCCAAATAAATTGTCCCAAACATAGCATTACTCACCCAGCCAATCTCTGCCATTCTCAGAGAACATACCCACCGCCGGGGAGAAGCATGGACTGGCCCTTCTCCCTGGAGTCCTTTCAGCCACTGAAGAAAAGACAGGGTGACTGGGCTCACTTCATCATGCTGTTAGGGTTCTGGGCCGACTGCCCAGCATCCCTAGGGTATACAGATGGAGACCACATCTTTTGTTAGTTGAGGGCGGAGGCCAGCAGTACTCGGCCCTGTTGCCAGGCCCTCTGCTGGGTTGCTGGCATCATTCTGGGGTGCCATCTGCTGCTGGGAAGGGAAGCCGGCTGCTTCACCTCCCTTACCCTCATCTGGCTGCTGGAATGACATGTCTCTGGTACTGTCTCCCAGGTGCATGGATCTTTGCTGGGGAGGAAAGACCACCACCTTCTCACTCTGGGCCTCTGGAACTGATAAAAGTGTAGGGCAGAGGTCTTGGACCCTCTATCCAGTTGTCAGTGCTTCAGCTGGAGAAGTTTCTGGTAACTCCACAGATGCTGCTGATGGTGCTGGGCAGAGCTCAGTGATGTTTGGCCCTCATGACTTCAGCTCTTCTGCTGGAGGCTCACCAGGTTGTCCTTCCTCAGCAGAGAAGTCTATTAAATCCCCAGTCTCTGGAACTGGTGTCTGGGGATAGAGGTTCACCATTTCCTGTCCGTATAACCCAGAAGATGTTATCGGTGCTGGGCAGAGGTTAGCAGAGCTCTGCCCTGTTGTCAGCACTTCAGCTTTGGGGATGGCAATCTCCGGAGTTTACACTGCCGATTCTCTGAAATGCTGCTGAACATGTTTCCAGCAGTTTCCTGTATGCCCTTTCCAGATGCTGTTCCATCCTTAGCAAATGTTCCAGGTCCAATTTAAGCTCTGAGACCCCTGCAACACCTAGCATAGCCTCTCTATAATCTCGCAGGTCCTCAAGGGTAGGTTCTTCCTCATCGCCAAACACAAAACCATCTCTAAGGCTCTCCCACAGCAATCCAGGGCCACCAAAGTCATATCCCTCCAGAGAGCATACTGTTGTCTCCCCTAAATATCCTTGCTTTGCATGCCATTGCAGAGCCCCAGATCGATTGTCCAGCTGTATCTCCTGCTGGACCAGCCTGTCCAACTTGGACACCCATTGGTCCTGGGGCCACTCTCCTAGGAATGGCTTCCTTAACTCCCGTTGGTCACTGGATCGTTGCTCTGGGGTTGGAAAAGCACTTGCCCTGTTGAATACCAGTGACCTGGAGGGCTCCAGTCCTACCCGAATCTGCTGCCTGAGTTCCAGGTATTCATCCACAGACACAGTCCTGGAGTATGCTGAAAGGACAATCCGTAGCAGCCCCGGAAACTCTGATGCCAGATCCATATCTCCATTGGGGTGACCAAAGTCTGCTATCATGATCTTGGTTCCAGGTGTGTAGGTTTGGATGTCCCAGACTGCAGGAAGTGTCCCACTGCTTGCCACCAATGTAATGAAGCATCCCACACTCCGCTTGAGTGCTTTCGTCATATACAGTCTGAATATAGTTATCAGATATTCCAAACCATTGACAACCAATAATTAGACAATACTCGTTTTGGTTGCTGACCATTAACTGTTTATTGAAACACAGGTACACAGAGGTAACACTTGGGACAATTCCACCCCTTGCATTCAGGGCAGGGTAGACTGTCCAATCAGCAGGGAGAGCTGTTGGAGGAATTCACCACCCTCCCCTCTCACAGCTAATCTACATACACACCCCATAATACCCAAGGCAGACAGACACAATAGAACAATGGAATACAGCCAAACGACCCAACATAGAGCACACCATAGTATGAGACAATGTAATATATATATATATATATATATATATATATATATATATATATATATATATATACATATATACATACATACACACGACATTCCAGTGTGGCTATATAGTGAGTCTGATTAGTACAGATCAGACTGGGGTTCTCAGTCACCCTGTGCCCCTAATGGACACAGGGTAATTTACACATAAGAGGGGCCAGGAGAGCTGGACAAGGAGATTCCAGAGCTCTCCAAAGTAAGCTGGGTTCCACAAGCCACCCACCCAAAGTGACTCCCGTCACAATACATAGGAGCCATAGATGGATATAAGAAGAGGAGGAGCTCCAGAGGGGGACCCCAGATGTTTGCTCTGTGCAATACCCTTGTAAGGTAAGCATAACATGTTTATTATTTTAATTTAAAAATAATCAGCCTTTACAACTGCTTTAATACATAACATACTTTTCAATTATGAATGGAAATATGTACTTGCTAAAAATAAACCATACTTATGTTCTTACTTTTGTTCATATAGTTGAACAAAAAGCTGCATACAAATCTATGACCACATTTTCTTACCTCTTTGTACTTTCCTTAGAATAGCTCAGCTTGTTTCTAAAACGAAGTCTCCATGGACTGCTGCAATGTGGTGCCCCCCACACATCAGGTCTGACAGAGTGCAGTGATCTATATCCTCTGCATTCATCCCCTCTGGAGATTTAGCCTTAGTAACCAGTGTGCACACCCATGACAGCTTCTGTGGCAATGCATTTATAGGACATATTGTGAGATTTAAACATTCCTTATGTAGCCATGTCCCGGGTCTCCTTTGGTCTAAACGAACCTCCAGAGTTAGGGACAGCTGACATCCTTCTATGTAGAATGGGATACGAGGTATGGTGGGTGTGACGCAAGGTAGATTCATGGGCGCCAGACACTTCTTGAATGCAAAGAGATTTATTGTCTCTTAAACAGAACTGTGGGAGAAGAGGATTTAGGGCCAGGACACCCTTTAGTAGTTGCAATGTTAATTGGCAGACTCTGAGATTTCTATAGGCAGACAGCCATGCAGGGAAAGGTACCCAGACGGACACCACATCTGCATGTGTAGACACGCTGTCTTCTATGGCAACAATCTTGATCAGTTTCTAACAAGGGTTACAATTAACTCTTTTACTTCCTCTACCAACTCCTATTGTAGATCTTCATACAACTGAGCTCCACGTCTCTCTCACTAGACCTGCTGATCCACTGCCACTGGATCTCCTGAGCTCTTCCAACCTTCTCTCTCCAAGTATCTTCCTCAAGCATCACCCCCGCATCCATGCTGGGTCCCTAGCTTGGCATCCGAGATACTTCTCAAGCGTCACCCCACTGGCCTGCTCGGTCCCTAGCTTGACACACAAGGCTGCTCTGCAAGCGTCACCTCCGCTGGCTGGGTCCCTGGCTTGACACCTGCTGAAGTTTCCCAATTCTTCACCATCCCCAGTTGGTGAGAATACTGCTCTGGTACTTACTTCAAATTCTCCCAGTGGTCTCTGGTAACGAGGTGGATGGTTCCTTAGTGGTGACAGCTTTCCCTCTACCTTTGACCCTGACAGGTTCTCCGGCCGGCAGAACCGTCACTTCTTTTTTTTTTTTTTTACAAACAAGGTTGGTGTTTATTGAGAAAACATGGTATTGCACATTACACATGGCGAAATCATCAATAAATATTCACACATCAATGGCAAAGAGTATAAAGCATACTCATATTACAGGTGCATATTTATGTGGCTGAAAACTATCACTTATAATTAAAGGTGTCTACGTTTCTCCAGGGCATAGGGAAGGGGGGGGCCTACTTCCATCATATCATACCATACTAGACCAGGAGAGACAAACCATCTACAACCCATTATAAGAATAAAGTTTGTTCAGTCCATGGTTGCCAGATTCAGTCGTATTTCTAAAGACACCCTCAATTAGTGTATGTTAGCTTATACATAGGTAACACACCATTTATGGATGATTCCCAGGACTCTATCGAGGGGGGAGAGGAAGAGGCCCATTTAACCAATATTTCCTTTTTAGCATAGAACAACAGGAAAGAGACCAATGGGGAAGAGAGATGCCACTCTAGGAAGGGTGTCTGGAAATGTAGCTCTCCTAAGTGTAGGAACAGCAGGTGCTGGCTAAGCTTAGGTAATTGGATGAAGGGAAGATTCTGAACAGCCGCACTCAAAATCAAATGCCTTTATTAAAAAAATGAGGTAATAATCCAAAAAGTACAAGTCACAGCAAACAACGGATCACAGGAGCTGACGCTAAAGAGACCAATAACTTGGTATACCGAGGTCTCTGATCATCATCCTGAATGCCTAATAAGGCCAGTCCA
Source organism: Aquarana catesbeiana (assembly GCF_042186555.1). Lineage (NCBI taxonomy): Eukaryota > Metazoa > Chordata > Amphibia > Anura > Ranidae > Aquarana > Aquarana catesbeiana. The sequence goes on along the minus strand of NC_133330.1, from coordinate 80,715,115 downwards.
GCCGACATCGGAATTGACAACTGTAAGCGGATATTAACGGACTCCACAATTGCAGTCCAGTAATGCACCAATTGGGGCAAGTCCAGAACATGTGAATATATGTGCTATCAGGGGATTGACACAGTGTACAATTCTGTGAATGCTGTGGGTATATCCTAATCTTTGAGGCGTGTAATAAATTCTGTGCAGGAACTTTGCAGCAACTTATCCCTGGAGGAAAATATCAACTTGGAAGTATCCTCAAAGCACTCTTCCCAGGTCTCCCTGTCCAAACTGGGAGAACCGTCACTTCTGGTTGGACTGCAAGCCGCAGTCCCAACCCTACGCTGCTCTCTTGCTTCGCGATAGGCCCTCAGACAGCCTAGCAGCCAGATGTCCCCGGGATAGGCCTCGGGCTCTGGCCTAGCAGCCCAGGGCGTTACAACACACGTCCACCCAGACAGCCATCCAGGTGGCACAGAACCCCGATCACCTGACCTCACCTAAATAAATAGGTTCTCCCAGCAGGCCAAGGGACCCAAGAAGATCTCTGCCCATTGGCTGAGATACTCCATCTATTCCTAATCTGTCCTTGCAATGCCCTTCTCTTATCTAATGCCACCAGATACCCAGCCATCTTGTGACAAAAGAGAGAAGTGCAGCTATTACAGAATTGGGGTGGAATCAATAGATCCCCTATCAATTGGCCAAGGCAAATATACCTGGCAGGTAAATGTACTAGCAACCCTGCCTAAACATCAGGGAGCTACATCCTTCCCCTGCCTGCAAAACTATGTCTCGGAGTCCATCAAAGTGTCCCAGAATTTGCAAAATAATTTGAGCTCTCAAGCCTGAGAGCAAATGTCCTGGCAAAAACTGGGATGGGTGGGGAAACAGGAAAGGAATATTAACAACAAGTAATGCACATAGCATATCACAGGAAATAAACAAGCGCAACACATACATGAGCGAATGGTAGTTCACACAGGGTAGATAAATAACAGACATTATATATACAGTTTAACGTGTGGTGTAACACCCAACTGGTTAAGGGAGCCATATCAACATTAGCCTAACTATCTATCTAATATATACAGTAATAAAGGGCATGAAAATTTTAGAATTATTATCCATGTCGGGTCACTGTCTCTCCTTGTCCAAGAAAGATGCAATGGTGCAGGAACACCTGAAAGAGAAATAAACAGCAATGCAAATGCATCCTATCGCTATGATAATACAGTGTAATATGTACATAAGTGAACTTTAAGAAGTTGTTAATTGTCCTCAGCTGAGAACAGCATAGCAGTGTAAATACACCCTACAATATGTCCAAACTACATGCATATAAATGAAAGTGGGTCCCATCCTCGACCGAAGATGCCACCCCCTCTTACAACAAGTCTACAGACTTTCCTTAGCATATTTTATCAATTATTTATAACATGCATAAAGGCTCACTCAAGTCGGCACCGCTCTCGCCACCTGGTGACCAGCATAAGGACAGTCCTGGTACATTGATCAGTCCATCATTCAAAAGTCAGGTGAGAACTTGCCCCTTTGCCACAGCTCATTCTACCTAACTAGCTAAACACCCCAAATGTCCTTGACGTTTCACAGTCCATCAAAGTGGTTTCAGGTGGGGTAGAACAATATTTCCCGGTATTTTCCCTTCTTCTTTAAGGGTAACTCCGACCACGACAGGTTCTCCGGCCGGCAGAACCGTCACTTCTGGTTGTACTGCAAGCCGCAGTCCCAATCCTACGCTGCTCTCTTGCTTCTGGCTAGGCCCTCAGACAGCCTAACAGCCAGATATCCCCGGGATAGGCCTCAGGCTCTAGCCTAACAGCCCAGGGCAGCACAAAACATGTCCACCCAGACAGACGTCCAGGTGGCACAGAACCCCCGATCACCTGACCTCACCCAAATAAATAGATTCTCCCAGCAGGCCAAGGGACCCAAGAAGATCCCTGTCCATTGGCTGAGATACCCCCTCTATTCATAATCTGTCCTTGCAATGCCCTTCACTTATCTAATGCCACCAGATACCCAGCCATATTGTGACAAAAGAGAGAAGTGTGGCTTTTCCAGAATTAGGGTGGAATCAATGGATCCCCTATCAATACAGTACAGCAACATTGCGACGGACAGATTGGACACTTTTGACACTTTTTGGGACCATTGACAATTATACAGTAATCAGTGCTATAAAAATGCACTGATTACTGCGTAAATGTCACTGGCAGGGAAGGGGTTAACTGTGTGTTCCCTCAGTGTATTCTAACTGTGTGGGGATGGGAGTGACTAGGAGAGGAGACATATTGTTTTTCCTACTTAGGACAGCACAGGATCCCATACGGGATTTCGCTCAGGGGTGCCCTTCTGCTGCAGTATATCTGCGTGAGCCAGTCAGGAACCTGTTAAAGGTGCCACTCCATGTCTTCAGTTTCCTTTGCGATTGCTTTGACTCTTTCTTTTGTGGATAGCTCTAGCTTTTGCTGCTCGGCTTTCCAGATAGAACAGTCCTTTTTTAAGTGACCTGTCCTTTTACAGCAAAAACAGGCTCTGCTTTCTTTGTTGTGCTTTATGCCTTTGTACATCTTAAGAGCTTTGTCATCACGGTGTGTATTTTCTTTTCTTCTGTCATATTCATCAATTAATTTGCATTTGACATATTCCAGTGTCAGCTCTTGCTTGGATCTGGTTTCCAGAGCGTTAATAAAAGCAGCATACGTCTCTGGAAGACTGCAGAGGAGCAGGGTGACATTATGGATATCTTTGATGTCCTCTCCGATGGCGCATAGCTGCTCTATTGTCAGAAAGGGTACCAAGGCTGAGATGCAGATGCAGTTCACTCTTGCGACTAAGCGCACTCCACATCCTGGAAATGGTACAGAGGGTGAATGGCACAAAGAGGCACAAGCTACCAGCAGGCTGGGCAGGGCTTGCATGAAGGTCAGTGTAGGGCTTAGCAGCTGTGCAGGAGCAGGTAAGTGTGTGCCCAAACAGAGGCTGAAGGAAATCAGAGTCCTGAGCAGGCAGGGGGTCAAACACCAGGAGAGAGTCCGTGAGCAGACTGGGAGCCAAGATACTGTGGAACGGAGTTAGTTCAAGAACCAGCTGAGGGTCTAGGTACAAGAGACTGAAGGCAATCCGGGTCACAGGCTGAGGGTCAAGGCACGGGCGACTGAAGGTAATCTGGGTCACGGGCTGAGGGTTTAGCACCAGAGAAACAAGCAGAGTCCGTAAAGCAAGCCAGAGGTCAGGTCCAGGAGAAGATCAGGGCAGGTCTGGGTCAATCCGGGTCACAACAGGTAATCAGTAAACAGAAAACAGGAACAAGTATACAGGAAGCTGAATACAAACCAGCGATTTGTTGAGAGAGGAGACAGCTTTTATAGACAGCAAGGAGGTCACGTTATGCGTGTGCTAGTGCGCATGTGCGTGCGCTGTTCAGTGGGGCCGCAAACATGTGTGCACTGTTTCCCCGTGAACGCGCGTTTACCGTTCCGCTGCGCATGCGCGCAGGGAAGCGGCGATGCTGACAAGGTGGATTCAGATTCCTTTCAGTGACATCTATGATCTCTAGCATAGCTTTTGCGTGGTCACACATATGCTGGCCTTCTTCTAGTCTCATCTTATACAGCTTTCTTAGTAAAAATAGTTTATACTTGAACACTCATGCAGTTTCTGTAATAAAGTCCACATACCTTTGGCCATTTTCTCTGTTCTTATGTGGATTAGCTTTCATCTTCCACTAGTAAGCTTATAGTCGCTTTTGCCTGTCTATCCTTCCTGTCCCAGTCCTCTGTCTCTCTGTCTGTGGGTCTGTCTGTATTCAGCGCTAGGGTGCGGTTCGCACCAGAACTTGCAAACAGGCAAAAAATTTGTGCGAACATGTAAACACCATTAAAGTCTATGGGACATGAACGTGAAAAATCAAAAGTGCTAATTTCAAAGGCTTAAATGCATGTTGTTGCCATAAAAAGTATATAGGGACATGGGTCCTGCCCCAGGGGACATTTATCGATGCAAAAAAAGTACTAAAAACAGACGTTTTTTTCAGGAGCAGTGATTTTAATAATGCTTAAAGTGAAACAATCAAAATGAAATATTCCTTTAAAAATCATGCCTGGGGTCTCCTTAGTTTGCCATGTTAAGAACAGTACCACAGCAAAATTACATTTCTTTTTTTTTTTTTTTTTTTTTTTTAATCAAAACTTTTTTATTGACAAGAATCACTGGGTAACAGTTTTACAATAAAGGGGGCATACACAATTTCCCCATTCTGTACATTACATCAGACATATGCATATATATAACTCTGTTACCTAAGATTAGGTACGTATACCTTTGTTTTTTGTAGAACATAAAATTAACACAAACAAAACTAAGAAAATAAAAGAAATAAAGAGAAGAAGAGGAGAGAAAGTTCACCCTTTTAAGTAATAACAAAAATAATCTGACAGAAAATAAAATACAATAATATTTAATGTTACAGGGCATCAGTTCACTCCTCCAGGCTTGTCTACGGGCCTTATTACCATATGGGTTACCTTCTGTACAGCATATGCATTACAGGAGAGGCCTCAGGCGCTAGAGGAGTGCCTATTTGCAGCGTTTAAGTTCTTATAACTTTTATAACTTTAGCAGGCTATTCATTATTAATTGGGTTGGGGTTGGGGTCATCCAGCCAGTTTTGCCATATAAGGTCGAATTTTTTTGGAGCCTTCCTGTGTCTATATGCCAACTGCTCTCTAATGAGGAGGGAGTTGACATATGCAATCCACTGAGCCTTCATAGGCACGTTATTCGCAAGCCAATAACGTGCTATACGTTTTCTAACCAAGTATAGTAATCTAGTTACCATTATATATACGCCTTTTGGATACATTTCAGCATCAACCGAACGCAGAGACATATCAAAGGTATACATGGAATGGGCGTCTGTGCTACAGCGCATACAGTCTGTGCGACCTCTGTCCGATATCTAGCAAGTTTCGGACAGTGCCATATCATGTGTATGAAAATAAAATTTCTGAAGGAAAAAAATTCAAGTAAAACTGCTCATGGCTGTAATGTATTGTCGATCCCGGCAATATAGGTAAAAATCATTGAAAAAAACGGCATGAGTCCCCTCCAGTCCATTACCAGGCCCTTTGGGTCTTGTATGAATATTAATGGGAACCCCACACCAAAATTTTTGTAAAAATTGTGTGGGGGTCCCCCCCAAAATTCATACCAGGCCCTTCAGGTCTGGTATGGATTTTAAGGGGAACCCCGTGCCAAAATAAAAAAAATGGCATGGGGGTCCCACCCAAAATACATACCAGACCCTTATTCGAGCACGCAACCTGGTAGGTTGCAGGCCGCAACCTGGCTGAACTGTATCAGCCCAGATGCCCTCAACATGGGGAGGGTGTTTTAGGGTATCTGAAGCCCCCTTTAACAAGGGGACCCCTAGAGTTCCCCGCCCATGTGAATGGGTAGTGGTACCCATTCACTAAAAAAGTGTCAAAAATGTAAAAATGACAGGAGACCATTTTTGACAATTCATTTATTAAAAAATAAATAAATTCATCTTAGATCCCAGCACCGACGACCTGAAAAAAAAACGGAAAAACTCCACCTCGGAGGCGTCCCGCGACTGCAGCCTTTTTGCAGTGACAGCTCTTATATATCTGAGGGCGGGGCCACCCAGTGATGTAAATGGGTGACCCTGCCCCTTCTGACATCATGTGATGTCACGTAAAGTCAGAGGGGGTCATCGGTTTACGTAACCGGGACCCCAAAACACTCTCAACTCTCACATGTTGAGGGCATGTGGCCTGGTACGGTTCAGGAGGGGGGCCCGCTCTCTTGGATAAGGGTCCGGTATGGATTTTGGGGGATCCCCCACGCCATTTTTTTTTTGGCTTGGGGTTCCCCTTAAAATCCATACCAAACCTGAAGGGCCTAGTATGGATTTTGGGGTGGATCCCCACAGAATTTTTTTTTATTTTGGCGCAGGGTTCACGTTAATATTCTTACCAGACCCAGAGGGCCTGGTAATGGACTGGGGGGGAACTCGTGCCGTTTTTTTCATGATTTTTATGTATGTTGTCAGGATCCGACAATACATTACAGCCGCAAGCAATTTCGAAATGACATTTTTTCCTTCAGAAATGTCATTTTGCTGCTCTCATTCATAACACTGTTTACGGCCGTTATGTAAGCAGCCTTACATAGTGTGGGGTGTGGACTGAGCCATGATTAGCCAAAGGCACCCTACCTTTGGCCAATCATGGCTCCCACAGCAGAGCGCGCTGTAATTGGCCAAATCAATCTCGCAGTGCATTGACGGTCCTGCAGTGCATTATGGGGTGTTCCGCAGGTGCTTGAATTTCCGGCGAACGCTCCATAATGTTCAAAATTTGGTGAACAGACAAATACCCAATGTTCGAGTCAAACACATTCGACTCGAATATCGGGCTCATTCCTATTCAACACTTCCCACAAGTCATCCTTGCTAAGAAGCATTTGTAGTTTGAACTTCCACAGCTGGTAATTGGCATTGTTCAGCTTTGCTAATGCAAACTTCACATCTGAACCACTTGTCATCTTTCAGTAACTTGTATACAGTACTCAGAGTTCTCTTTCCAGTGCCTGGGTGCTGCAGGGTGCCTGCTGGGTATGTTGGGTGTGCTGGGTGCTCTGGGCCCATAACCTGTTGTGCAGAGTATTGAAATTATGAGCTGGAAGTTTCTTGGATACAGCAAACGGCTTTACTTTTATGGAGGATATCATTATCATGGAACAGGAAGAGAACACAAACAAGTACACTGAACATAGATACACAATACATCATATTATATCATAGAATACATGAACTATACACTTTAATACTACAGCACCAGCTGCTGCATAGATAGGTATACTGCATATAGTCAGTTTATATGCAACCATGCTGTTGTTCTTTCTAGAAAGAAGGTGTTCCCTATAGCAACAAATCAGATTTGATGTTCCTTGCACTGGCAAAAATGAAACTAGGGATCTGATCGATTGCACAGCCCAGTTTTTATTTCTGATAGCTTTGCTCTAGTTTTCAAAAATCAACCCCAGAGATGTCTCGTGATTACATTATTGTAATGAATTCTGTAGAAGTCTACTGTGTTTTACTATGTGATTTATATTGTTAACCAGCTTTTTACGGAGAGAGTTGATTGCTCACAGCTGATGAAAGTGACATGCTTCAGGTTAGAATAATCACCCTCTGCCCACAGAATGACACATAGCAGTAATTGTATGTCTGGGTGGATAACAGAGAATGCTATTTAAATAATAGATGCATCGTGGACATCAGAGAATCCTGTGGTCTCCTGCAGTTTTCATGTCCAAGCGGGAATGCCTCTTTATTGATGCTAGATGAGTGTGAACGCTCCTAGTCTTTTCTGAATGTTCTCTGATTCCTGTGGGATGAAATCACTGCTATGAACCAAATCTCCTGCCTGGCACAATTGTGTCTCCAGCTGATAGGAATGGGGTAATTGAGTTTCAGCAAAATGAAGGAATTGATTTGAGATTGAGCAGAAAATGCTCAGATCTGACTCTTTACTAAACACGTACAGCAAATTTTATTTTTGCGATTGTGAGTGAGGGGTTGAGACTTGGAAATAGCAAACCAGGTAAGTTCAAAATCTCCACAAAAATGTTCATGTTTTGCTTTTAAATGTGCACAAAAAGACAGAGACAAATTCAGGTGATCCAAGGCTATAAATTTCAAAAAAATTTCTTTGCAGGGCCATCCATTATTAGATCTAGTCCTGTAATGTGACAGAATCAGAAAGGTTATTGATTCTTAAATACTTTATTTTAATAGAATATATACTGTGTACTGCAGGGCTAAAAATTTCCAGTCCTGAGCTACCCGCCACCAGTTGCCCCCAACCATGCCCCGCCCCTAAACACTCCCTCATAAATTATCTCTTGAAATTACACTTAAATGTTTTATGCAGAATTAAGTTACAAAAATAAATATTAACAACAACTTTATCAGGTCTCATCAGCACAGTGTGACCAGTGCCTGTCAATACAGCGTGACCAGTGCCCATCAATACAGCTTGATCAGTGCCCGTCAATACAGCCTCACCTGTGCCCAAGAAAAAAAGTCTCACCTGTGCCCGTCAGTACAGTCTCACCTGTGCCTGTCAGTACACTCTCACCTGTGCCTGTCAGTACACTCTCACCTGTGCCTGTCAGTACACTCTCACCTGTGCCTGTCAGTACAGTCTCACCTGTGCCCGTCAGTACAGTCTCACCTGTGCCCGTCAGTACAGTCTCACCTGTGCCCATCAATACAGGCTCACCTGTGCCCATCACTACAGCCTCACCTGTGCCCATCAATACAGTCTGATCTATGCCCGTCAGTACAGTCTCACCTGTGCTTGTCAATACAGGCTCACCTATGCAGAGGAAGAGTCGAGCTGGCCGATCATCTCAGAGCGGGGATTGCCCACTGTAACAGCTTTCATTTGAACTGCTGGGTTCCCAGTGCCATTAACATCACACAGCCCCACCTCCTCATCCTGTGCCACTCACGTCACACAGTCTCGCCTCCTCGTCCTGCGCCGCTCACGTCACACAGTCCAGCCTCCTCGCCCAGGGCCTTCTGACATTGGATCAGTATTCTCTCTATCAAATGTGCTGGGCAATGAGGCAGGACTGTCTGAGGTGGGTGGCGCAGGGTGAGGAGGCGGGACTGTGTAACGTGAGCGGTGCAGGGCGAGGAGGTGGGACTGTGTGATGTGAGCTGCGTAGCTGTTACAGCAGGCAATCCCTGGTGTAAGGAGGGACTCTGCTGGGGACACCTGGTGTAAGGAGGGACTCTACCGGGGACAGCTAGTGTAAGGAAGGACTCTACTGGGGACAACTGATGTAAGGAGGGACTCTGCTGGGGACAACTGATGTAAGGAGGGACTCTGCTGGGGACACCTGATGTAAGGAAGGACTCTGCCAGCCCTAATTTTCTACTCGCAAAATGCAAGTAGGTGAGTGGAAAATTTGAGGGCTGGTATACTGCATATATACAGTAATTAATTTAATATATGTAGCACTGCCCCCTTGGGGGTTGCTTAGAATTGGATGTTCATCTGCGCCACTTTGACCCTGTGAACTTTCCAGCCCTCCTGACACTCTAGGTTCAGACATATTGTATGTACCTTTAAATAACACACAGACACAATGCAGATTGATATCTGATTTTACTGAAATGGAGAGTCAAGTAACAGGGTATTGGTCAAGTCCTGGGTAAACAGCCAAAACTCAGTTGAAAAGGTTCCCTGAGATAATAAAGTAAATAGCTTGAAATCACAGGTATAAAATAGCAATGCACATAGGAACAGACAATAAATGAATGAATATCTAAAGAACACCACTAGCTGCTGCATATACTATCACTGCAAAAAGGCAAACCCCAGGGTGACCTATTATACATTTAATCCTAATGAGAGACTGGGTATTCTAGGTCTTAGGGGTGTGCCCCTTTAAATGGCAATAGTATAACAATGTCCAGGATTCGAGGCCTCGCAATGATCTTTACCGGCCAGTTGGAGTTCATAGAACAAGAATCCTTAATTTGGCACGGTGGTATCTGGTCAAAGAAAAACAGCTGTGCCTGGCTAGTTGTAATCCTTAGAGTAATTCCAGGTGTAAGGTGTCTGTATACAGTGTTCTGTGAGATAGGATAAAACAAAGATTGCATTGGTGGGCGCATGCCCTCTCACCAAACTGAAGAACAACACATGAACCTCCTGAAGAGTGATTTAAGTCGATGTATCATTTTGCAGAACGAGCGGAGATGCCAGACTGGCTGCTGTGACCGTTACTTGTCTGATCTAGTTGGTTACAGCGACACTGCAGTGATGTCTCCTTGTGTAGCAAGCGGCGTTGGACCTGCCTGGGTCGGTGCTGGGACAGCCCTCTCGCACAGCAGCAGAGGGGTGTGTACTTGATGGACCCCGGGAAGCAAGAGACTTGGGCCTAGTCTGCTGACCCTTTTTAAAGCCTCTCCCAGAGTTCTTTTTTTGGAGCAGATGGCATGCTGGGATGTGTAGTCCAGGGATAGTTCCATACTTGCCAACTGTCCTGAATTTCCCGGGACATTCCCGGGATTTATACCTTTGTCCCTGTCTTACCGTTTCCCGGGAAATGTCCCGAGAAATCTGCATTTTCCCGTTTATTTTTTCCCCGCCATTGCCGCCGCTGCCACTAGAGGTCCGTGGCCGGCACTAGGTAATGCTGTCTCCGTCGCGATCATTTTACTGAAGTCCAGCTCATGATGAAAAAACAAGAGGCAGAGCCCCTGTGGCAATGAATGCGGCTGCCAATAGAAATGGAGCTCCATTTCTATTGGCAGCCGCTTTCATTGCCACCCGGGCTCTGCCTCTTGGTTCTTCCCCTTAGGCATCCAAGAGCTGGTCTCCCATGATGGAGAGCCCTGGTTCCTGGCGCCACGCTGAGTGAGACTCTCACATTCACACTCACACTCACTGCGGCTGCCTCTTGTCACAAGCGTGCCGCCCGGAGAGTGACAGTCTGAGCAAGCAACTCATCGGGCGGCTGTACATTGAATCCTCTGCTCGCCGCCCAGTGCATGAGGGGAGAGGGTGGATTGTCCTGGGGGGTCTGTAGATATGAGGGGTGGTTTGTCCAGGGAGGTCTGTATATATAGGGGGTGGTTTGTCCAGGGGGGTCTGTACATATGGGGGTGTGGGTTGTCCTGGAGGGTCTGTACATATGGGGGTAGTTTGTCCAGGGGGGTCTGTACATATGGAGGGGTGGGTTGTCCTGGGGTTCTGTACATATGGGGGTGGTTTGTCCTGGGGGAGGTCTGTACATATTGGGGGGTGGGATGTCCTGGGGGGGGTCTGTACATATGGGGGTGGGTTGTCCTGGGGGTCTGTTCTGATGGGGGGGTGGTACAGATGGAAGGGGGATGGTTTACCCAGGGGGGTCTGTTCTGGGGGGGGGTCTGCACTAAGGGAGGTTTGCACTATGGGAGGGTGGTCTGCACTTAGTGAGGGGGATCTATACTGCTGGAGGGGGGTCTGTACTGTGGGAGGGGGGTCTGCACTTAATGAGGAGGGTCTGTACCGTGGGAGGGGGGTCTGTACTGAGGGAGGACTATAGTGGGTGTGGGGGGTGACACCATGTTTTTACGCACCGGGTGACATCAACCCTAATGACACCACTGGTAACTGGGGACACCTGATGTAAGGAGGGAATCTACTGGGGACACCTGGTGTAAGGAGGGACTCTGCTGGGGACACCTGGTGTAAGGAGGGACTCTGCTGAGGACACCTGGTGTAAGGAGGGACTCTGCTGGGGACACCTGGTGTAAGTAGGGACTCTGCTGGGGACACCTGGTGTAAGGAGGGACTCTGCTGGGGACACCTGATGTAAGGAGGGACTCTGCTGGGGACACCGTATGTAAGGAGGGACTCTGCTGGAGACACCTGGTGTAAGAAGGGACTCTGCTGGGGACACCGTATGTAAGGAGGGACTCTGCTGGAGACACCTGGTGTAAGAAGGGACTCTGCTGGGGACACCTGGTGTAAGGAGGGACTCTGCTGGGGACACCTGGTGTAAGGAGGGACTCTGCTGGGGACTCCTGGTGTAAGGAGGGACTCTACTGGGGACAGCTGGTGTAAGGAGGGACTCTACTGGGGACACCTGGTGTAAGAAGGGACTCTGCTGGGGACACCTGGTGTAAGAAGGGACTCTGCTGGGGACACCTGGTGTAAGGAGGGACTCTGCTGGGGACACCTGGTGTAAGGAGGGACTCTGCTGGGGACACCTGGTGTAAGGAGGGACTCTGCTGGGGACACCATATGTAAGGAGGGACTCTGCTGGAGACACCTGGTGTAAGAAGGGACTCTGCTGCCAGGGACATGGATCTGTAAGGAGGGCCTCTGCTTCTGGGGCACCTGATGTAAGAACGGACTCTGTTGGGGGAACCTGATTTAGGCAGGCGATGTGGCAGGTGACGCTCAGGGGTCCCACTGATTCTGGATTATGGTGTGTTGAATGATTTCATTCTATATTACAATGTAATAATAGTAATACTACGCTTCAATCATCCTGACACCACAACAACCATAGTGCTGGGATGATTGAAGCGCTAACACCGCGTGTTTGGAGTATCTTTATCTGCCGATTTGTTAAACTCTGGAATACACATTTCTTTTGTGGTGTAGGATCTGGGCCTGCTGTCCCTCCATCTCTCTTTCCTTCCCTCCTTCTTTCCTTCTTTCTCTCTCCCTTCCTTTCTCTCCCTCCCTTCTCCCATCTCAGACTCTAACTACACCCCCATTTGAACCACGCTCATATAAGCCACGCCAACTATTTCATGTAAACCACTCCCATGTTTTGCCGCATTTTTCTTTTTTTCCTATGTCATACCAACAAACACATGCCCTGCCTCCTAATTATAATAAGACTCCGCCTACAACCAAAAAAGTGTCCCTAAAATTTTTTTAACAATGTTGGCAAAAATGTAGTTCTGCAGAATCAGGATGTCTGTTTAGGAGACTACAGTCTCTTCACTGCTCTCTGCTGGGCTCAGGAAGGTTATGCAAGTAATTTCAAGCCCAGCACTGGAGGAACACAGGGACAGTCAAAGACGGGAGAGGGTAAGTCTGCAGTGCCAGATAACTGTAGTCCGCTGTTGCCTACATTTATATTCAACACATTCAAAATATAGTTACATTTTTAATTACACAAAAATTATGTTTTAAATCCTGCACGCTGCTATGTGTCTATACTGTGATATCCTATTTGTAAATAGCTCACACCTTCCACACTCTCACAAATGTGAACAGAACATATATAAAAACTAATTGGTGCCACGCTCCACGGTGTGCTATACGATCATCAACTGTAATGTTTAAAACAATATAAATACAAATTCAAACTGTGTGTTAAACACATATGAACACCAATAGTGTCTTTCAGTGCCAATGTATACAGTTAAATTAGTGTCACTACCAATAGTGACAACATACATAATCCTCAGTGCTATGTAATCTTCTTGTTACATTCCAATTAGTGCAAAACATGCTTTATGCTGTGCTCAGCCCCTTTTCCCGGGTGTGCTCTCACCTGGTATAACGGACCACATACAATGATACAGTCCAGTGATGGTGAACTTTGGCACCCCAGATGTTTTGGAACTACATTTCCCATGATGCTCAACTACACTGCAGAGTGCATGAGCATCATGGGAAATGTAGTTCCAAAACAGCTGGGGTGCCAAGGTTCGCCATCACTGATATAGTCTAATTGCACTTTTGACCTTCCACAGGGGACATGGAGTAATCTTTCCAGATATCAACAGAACAGATGTTTCCTTCTCCTGCTACTCGTTCATTCAGTGCTTTGTCCTTAAAAACCACAACACTTTATTGTTAAAAAATACCTCCAGTTAAACAACTTATATGCTTCTGGTGCTCCCGGTGCACCAAACTGTAAACACATATGCTCATTAGCAATGCTATTGCCAAAATCACCAATGCAATTCTCCAGGGTACAATTACCACAAATCCTTTATGTCCTGCATTCCCTACAGGTTACGCCACCCCTACGCGTTACGCCACAGGGTCATGTGGCTTCCTCACTGGATGAACTATATATATATATATATATATATATATATATATATCTATAGTCAGGTCCATGAATATTGGGACATCAACACAATTCTAATCTTTTTGGCTCTATACACCACCACAATGGATTTGAAATTAAACAAACAAGAGGTGCTTGGTGCTTTAACTGCAGACTTTCAGCTTTAATTTAAGAGTATTTACATCCAAATCAGGTGAACGGTGTAGGAATTACAACAGTTTGCATATGTGACTCCCACTTTTTAAGGGACCAAAAGTAATGGGACAGATTAACCACTTCACTACCCGCCTATAGTCATATGACGTCCTGGGATGGGATCTCCCATCCTGGGTGGACGTCATATGACGTCCTGGGATTCCCGGCCGCCTAGGGGGCGCGCGCGCACGCCCGCCGCGCTGCTCGGGACCCGGTGCGTGTGCCCGGCGGCCGCGATGTCTGCCGGGCACCCGCGATTGCCCGTTAACCGGGCCAGACCGTGGATCTGTGTGTGTAAACACACAGATCCACAGCCTGTCAGCTCTGAGGAGAGCGATCTGTGTTCCCAGAACGGAGGAACACTGATCGGTCTCCTCCCCTTGAGCGTCCCCTCCCCCTTCAGTTAGAATCATTCCCTAGGAAACATATTAACCCCTCCCCGCCCCCTGGTGGTTAACCCCTTCACTGCCTGTCACATTTACACAGTAATCAATGCAATTTTATAGCATTGATCGCTGTATAAATGTGAATGGTCCCAAAAATGTGTCAAAAGTGTCCAATGTGTCCGCCATAATGTCACAGTCACGAAAAAAAATCGCGATCGCCGCTAAAAAAATAAATAAATATTTTTTTTTTAAAAATGCCATAAATCTATCCCGTATTTTGTAGACGCTATAACTTTTGCGCAAACCAATCAATATACGCTTATTGTGATTTTTTTTTACCAAAAATATGTAGAAGAATACGTATCGGCCAAAACTGAGGAAAAAATTTGTTTTTTTAAAAAAAAATTGGGATATTTATTATAGCAAAAAGTAAAAAATATTGTGTTTTTTTTCAAAATTGTCGCTCTTCTTTTGTTTATAGCGCAAAAAATAAAAACCGCAGAGGCGATCAAATACCACCAAAAGAAAGCTCTATTTGTGGGGAAAAAAGGACATCAATTTTTTTTGGGTACAACGTTGCACGACCGCACAATTGACGTTTAAAATGCGACAGGGCTGAAAACTAAAAATTGGCCTGGGAAGGAAGGGGGTGAAATTGCCTTGTATTGAACCGGTTAACAAACATCCAAACTTTCACTTTTTAATACTTGGTTGCAAATCCTTTGCAGTCAATTACAGCCTGAAGTCTGAAACGCATAGACATCACCAGACGCTGGGTTTCATCCCTGGTGATGCTCTGCCAGGCCTCTACTGCAACTGTCTTCAGTTCCTGCTTGTTCTTAGGGCATTTTCCCTTCAGTTTTGTCTTCAGCAAGTGAAATGCATGCTCAGTCGAATTCAGGTCAGGTGATTGACTTGGCTATTGCATAAAATTCCACTTCTTTCCCTTAAAAAACTCTTTGGTTGCTTTCGCAGTATGCTTCGGGTCATTGTCCATCTGCACTGTGAAGTGCCGTTCAATGAGTTCCGAAGCATTTTGCTGAATATGAGCAGATAATATTGCCAGAAACACTTCAGAATTCATCCTGCTGCTTTTGTCAGCAGTCACATCATCAATAAATACAAGAGAACCAGTTCCACTGGCAGCCATACATGCCCACACCATGACACTACCACCACCATGCTTCACTGATGAGGTGGTATGCTTTGGATCATGAGCAGTTCCTTTCCTTATCCATACTCTTCTCTTCCCATCACTCTGGTACAAGTTAATCCTGGTCTCATCTGTCCATAGGATGTTGTTCCAGAATTGTGAAGGCTTTTTTAGATGTTGTTTGGCAAACTCTAATCTGGCCTTCCTGTTTTTGAGGCTCACCAATGGTTTACATCTTTTGGTGAACCCTCTGTTAGACATGTGCATTCGTTTTCGTCCAAATGCATTTTCGTCCGAATTTCAGGTATTTTCGTTATCGTTTTAACAAACGATAACGAAAGTGCAGAGTCCGAAAAACGAAAGATCCGACATAAACAAATGCTTTATTTTCGTTTTCGTTGCTACAACAGTTTGATATAGATAGGAGATTCGACATGATGATGACAATAACAATATCTGTGTCCATCAAACCTGTGGTCGAATGTGCCTAACCTTAGCTCTATTAGTCCAAGATTATTCTACATAGAGAGAAAAGATTCGAAATAGAGAGAAAAGATTCGACGTAGGGGAGGAAAGATTCGACGTAGGGGAGGAAAGATTCGACTTAGGAGAGAAAAGATTCGACGTAGGGGAGGAAAGATTCGACGTAGGGGAAGAAAGATTCGACGTAGGGGAGGAAAGATTCAACGTAGGGGAGAAAAGATAAATAAAAATAATGATGATGATGAATGTTATTGGCTGATTGTAACCAAAGAGGAGGAGCAGTAAAATAGCTAGAACTAAGTACACACGTACTTTGGCTTATGGTGTCTGTTGAAAGTTCTAAGAAGATTCGACGGAGCAGGTAAACTATATGGCGTTGTACAGTTTAGCTGCTCCGTCTAATCTTCTTTGAACATTCGACAGACACCATAAGCCTTCAATGACAGATTCGACCTTAATTTGGATTTTCGGACGAATGCAATTTTTAACGAAAAATGAAATAAATAAAAACGAATTTCGGGAGTAACTAAATAAATTTATTTTTCAGACGAAAACGAAATTCCGAAACAAATTATTTCAGTGTGCACATGTCTACCCTCTGTATTCTCTGGTGAAGTCTTCTCTTGATTGTTGACTTTGACACACATACACCTACCTCCTGGAGAGTGTTCTTGATCTGGCCAACTGTTGTGAAGGGTGTTTTCTTCACCAGGGAAAGAATTCTTCGGTCTTCCACCACAGTTGTTTTCCGAGCTCACTGGTGTGTTCTTTCTTTTTAAGGATGTTCCAAACAGTTGATTTGGCCACACCTAATGTTTTTGCTATCTCTCTGATGGGTTTGTTTTGTTTTTCAGCCTAATGATGGCTTGCTTCACTGATAGCAACAGCTTTTTGGATCTCATATTGAGAGTTGACAGCAACAGATTCCAAATGCAAATAGTACACTTGAAATTAACTCTGGACCTTTTATCTGCTCCTTGTAAATGGGATAGTGAGGGAATAACACACACCTGGCCATGGAACAGCTAAGCAGCCAATTGTCCCATTACTTTTGGTCCCTTAAAAAGTGGGAGGCACATATACAAACAGTTGTAATTCCTACACCGTTCACCTGATTTGGATGTAAATACCCTCAAATTAAAGCTGAAAGTCTGCAGTTAAAGCACATCTTGTTTGTTTGATTTCAAATCCATTGTGGTGGTGTATAGAGCCAAAAAGGTTAGAATTGTGGCGATGTGCCAATATTTATGGACCTGACTGTATATAGTCTGGTCTCAGTTTCCCAGTGCAACTGTGCAGATTTGTCCTTTCCTGCTGCTGATTCCTGACAAAGTGTCAAAATTCAATACTGCTAACATATATACTAGGAACTAAGTCATACCAAAAATTTTGAATTGTGGCCGCTGCTGGAAGAAACTTTTACTGACCAGACCTGCCTGAATTGTAATTCAATACCTTTGACATGGAGGAAGAGTTCTCCAAGGGGCAGGGGTATACGTACAGGGGTCACAGGCCCGGTCCTATGCTCCAGGGGGGCCTGTGTGCCCCCTGGATAGGAGGGCGGTGGGGGAGGCAGCATATAGGGAAACTGTTCCCTCCATGTAGCTGCTGAATGCCCACTTTTCCTCTTCTCCCTCCTGCAGACATTCAGCAGCTGCTGGAGGGAAATGGAGGGCATCGGTTCCTCTACATGCCACTCCTGCTGCCTCCCTATCCCTGTCCTCCTGCCCTGGGCTGCTGTGTGCTTCCCTGCCACCCCGCAGCGCTGCAAGGTTTCCCCCTCCCACCTTTCGTTGGCTGCGGAGAGTGGGAAAGGGGCTGGAAGATATGTAATTTAGCGGCCCTTTTCTTGTCTTAATGAAAAAAGTTAGTGATCGTTTTTTGTTTTTATTAATTCATAGCTGGGGCATAGTAAACTGTGTTGCTTACTATGCCTCAGTTTATGAATGAACGGGAAGCTCTGCAGAGAAAGGGACTGAGAGTCTGTCCTCAGTCCCTTTCTCTGTCTCAAAAGTGAAACATCAGGGGTTTAGACCCCTGATATTTCACCAAAAAATATGTAAAAAATAAAAATGTGACAAAATAAAATAATGGTAAAAATAATTTAAAAATACAAATAAAAAACTACTGACACCAGTGGAGGAACTACAAGGGTCACAAAGGTCGCACTTGCTCTGGCGTTCTGGCTCGGGGGACCCCAAGATGGCATGAAGGTAGCCTGCTGCTGGACTTTAATAAAGGGTTCCACAATGGGAGTATAGGGCCCCCGGGATCAGTGGGAAGGGCCCCGGGTGGGGGACAGGGGGGCCTTCATGGTTTCTTGCACCAGGGCCCTGAAGGTTCCAGGTGGTTGTAATGTAAGTAATTGCCCTGTGGAAAAGAGATATGTCTAACTGGAAGTTTATTTTCCAAGGTGGCTTAGGGTGTCACCTGCAGGGACCAGTAAATTCAGTTCTTGATAGCAGTCAATGCAAAGGAGACATGTAAACTCTTAGGGCTCCCATTGGGGCTCCTTCAGACTCCTGTCCTGTGTAGATCAGATGACTGCCAAGGTTTTGAGCAGCGTGGCATAAGGAAACTTTCAAAGTCCTCCAGTCCAGGATTTCAATCTCCAGTTGGTTGGAGAAACTGAGAAGATTGGTTTTGTCCTGAAGATTTAAAGTTTTCCCACCTTTGGTCATAATCAGATGGATTGGGAATCCCCAGTGTTATGTGATCCCCTCCTGGTGGAGCATCTCCAGTAGAGGGTATAAAGCTCTATGCATCTTGAGTGTTCTCCAGAATAAATCCAGGAAAAGCAGGTGTTTTGCTCCATCAAAGTGCACAAATTGTATGGTTCTCATAACTTGCATAATAGCTTCTTTGGTGGAAAATCTATGTAATTTGCAAATAACACATCATTTATTCACATCTGGTGCAGGTGATAGGAGTACCCTGTGAGCACTGTGGCCTGCAAAATCTTCACACATGCTTTGAGTTTTTTTTCTTTTATTGCAAATAAATTTGTGAACATTGTGTTTGTTTGGATTTATCTTCAGTGAGAGAAAAATGACTAACCTTCTGTTAAAATAGCTAGTTGCCCTGGTAATTTTGGGCAGCAATGGCTTTTGAGTCACTAACCTGAAACACGCATGCATTGCAGTCAGATTTTTTCCTCTGCATACATGTCCCTATTTAGTGGTTCAGAAATTATAAAAGCATTTGGAAAGCCAGGTAAACAGAATTTTCTGAAGGAGAGGTCAGTAACGAAAGCCTGCATATTTCCAAGAACAGGTTTTCTTTAATTTGCAGTCATGCCAACCCTTGAAAAAAAAGGATTTTGCATTTACCACTGAAAAAATAAATTGGATGTGGAAATAGTGTAAGCTCTAGCTATATAATCTTTATGCTAATGCCCTTTATCTTCCCCAGGTCATGTACTATTTTAATAACCTATTCCATTAAGATTTCATATTATGTCTGTCAGAATTGCATGTGCTTCAGGCTTACCAGTACATTTAATTAATGAATCAATCAATCTCAAACTCTGAAAGCATTCTTCTTTAAAAGAAAGTTCAAAAGAAAAACCTAAGGCTGAGCTCCAGACAGATAAAAAAAGACACACAATAATGGAGCTCTGTATTCATAAAAGTGTTTGTATAGTCCACAAATGTTTCTTTGGATATAGTAGGGAGGGACTGAGAGCCCCGCCAGTTTCGATTTACTTCCTGTTCTAGAAATGCAATGGTAAATTAGAAGAAATCTCTCAAAGTGTGGGGAAACCCCCTTTTAGATAGTTGTCTCTAGAACAAGTGTCCCCATTGGAAGATTTACCCTCATCCCTTATTCTGAGGACAAATCTAAAATGTTTCATCTCCCTTCACTTTGTGTTTCCGTGACAATGGTTATCAAGACAAGTACAGTCAAATAGAGTGGTAAATCTCCCAGACAGAGGGTACAACCCTTCCCCACTCAGTTCAGAACAAAACGAAATACTTTGCCTAGAAGCCTTACACTTTAAAATGTTATTGAATGTATTTTTTTAAATGCAAGTACCTACAGTGGATATAAAAGGTCTACACACCCCTGTTAAAATGCCATGTTTCTGTGATGTAAAAATTGAGACAAAGATAAATATTTTCAGAATTTTTTCCACCTTTAATGTGACCTATAAACTGCACAACTCAGTTGAACAACAAACTGAAATCTTTAAGGTGGCGGGAAGTAAAAATAAAAAATAAAATAATATGGTTGCATAAGTGTGCACAGCCTTAAACTAATACTTTGTTGAAGCTCCTTTTGATTTTATTACAGCACTCAGTCTTTTTAAGTATGAGTCTATCAGCATTCCCCTTCTTGACTTGGCAATGTTTGCCCCATTTTCTTTGCAAAAACACTCCAAATCTGTCAGATTGCGAGGGCATCTCCTGTGCACAGCCCTCTTCAGATCCCTCCCACAGATTTTCAGTGAGATTCAGGTCTGGGCTCTGATTGGGCCATTCCAAAACTTTAATTTTCTTCTGGTGAAGCCATTTCTTTGTTGATTTGGATGAATGCATTGGGTCGTTGTCATGCTAAAAGATGAAGTTCCTCTCCATGTTCAGCTTTCTAGCAGAAGCCTGAAGGTTTTGTGCCAATATTGACTGGTATTTGGAACTGTTCATAATTCCCTCTACCTTGATTAAGGCCCCTGTTCCAGCTGAAGAAAAACAGCCCCAAAGCATGATGCTGCCACCACCATGCTTCACGGTTGGTATGGTTTTCTTTTGGTGATGTGCAGTGTTGTTTTTGGAAATATGGCCAAAAAGTTCAACTTTGGTTTCATCAGATCATAACACATTTTTTCCCACTTGCTTTTGGGACTTCAGATGTATTTTTGCAAAATGTAGCCGGGCTTGGATGTTTTTTTTCATACCACTCTACCCCATAGCCCAGACATATGAAAAATTACGGAGATTATTGTCACATGTACCACGCAGCCAGTACTTGCCAGATTTCCCTGCAGCTTCTTTAATGTTGCTGTAGGCCTCTTGCCAGTCTCCCTCCTTCTCGTCCTTTCAACAATTTTGAAGGGACGTCCAGTTCTTGGTAATGTCACTGTTGTGCTATATTTTCTCCACTTGATGAAGACTGTCTTCACTGTGTT
Source organism: Aquarana catesbeiana (assembly GCF_042186555.1). Classification (NCBI taxonomy): domain Eukaryota; kingdom Metazoa; phylum Chordata; class Amphibia; order Anura; family Ranidae; genus Aquarana; species Aquarana catesbeiana. The sequence continues at coordinate 80,694,135 of NC_133330.1, read as the reverse complement.
TCATGGTATATCTAATGCTTTGGAAATTCTTTTGTACTCTTTTCTTGACTGATACCTTTTAACAATGAGATCTTCTGATGCTTTGGAAGTTCTTTGTGGACCATGGCTTTTGCTGTAAGATGCGACTAAGAAAATGTCAGGAAAGACCTACTAGAACAGCTGAACTTTATTTGGGGTTAATCGGGGCACAGTTACATCCCCAGTTATAAGAGGGTGTACACACTTATGCAACCATATTATTTTATTTTTTTTGTTTTTCTTCCCTCTAAAAGATTTCAGTTTGTTTCAGTTTAGGTCACATTCAAGCTGGAAAAAGTTCTGAAATGATTTATCCTTGTCTCATTTTTTTTTACATCACAGAAACCTGACATTTTAACAGGGTTGTGTAGAGTTTTTATATCCACTGTACATTTAGTTGGTGTACATTTAGTTGGTTCTTACACTAAGTATCAGCCTCTTGCTGTCACTATATGGCAGAGCTCAGGGAGAGAGGGAGACTGAGAGAGAGAGAGAGTTGCTATGACAACATGTTTCGGAGATGCGGCCTCACAGTGACCTGAGGAAAGAGGCAGCACCTCCGAAACATGTTTTCATAGCAACTCTTCCCTAGGAGACGGCCCACTTGTGTTTCACTCCTTATCGCGGCCGGGATCAGGCGGCGCGGGCTGGTCCGGGTGCATATGCGGTTCTCTGAGCTGTTCAGCGGGACGCTGCAGCCAGGACTTGTGACCATCTATCCCTGCTCTTTTCCCATGCCTTCAGGCATTTCTTCATGGGGCAGGTTATGAGAGTAGGCTAATCTGCATCTGTAGATGTGAAAACCAAATCTTCCACTGCTGTGCGCTCTCCTATCTTTTAATTTGCTACAGATTCCAGTCCACCACCCAGTGGATACAAAGGGGAGCTATAACACCTAGATTACGAGAACTGTCAACACAGACTGCTTCCCAATTCATGAAGTGTTTGTGGGATCTGCACTGACTGGTATTATTGTGGTTTTTGCATTGAGAGAGGGAGAAGCAGCACAAAGAGCCAATTAATGAGCACGCTGATATGAGGAGAAATCAGGGTAACAGAGTAACATTAGTCTGCTGCTTCTCCTTTTACTGTTCAAGCACCTCTAATTTCAAGAAGAAAATATGAAACACTACTCCAGTTTAAATCTGTTTGACTTTTCTGAGATAGTAGATGGTCAGTGGCTTTGTTCTACTGTTCACTTCACTAGCAAAATCCTCCCCTCACCAATGCCTCTAACTGCATATCTAGCTCTACAACAGATAGTCACACAGCCTTTTCATAAATCTTCACCTTGTTGTTTGCACACCTCTTTGTAGTTCTCTAGGTTACAGGGGTGACATAAGGACAATCCCAGCAGCAATAGTGAACTATACTTATGGTGTACTTGTCAGTGGCGGCTGGTGGTTTTTTGTTTGGGGGGGCGGCAGACAACCACCCCCCGTGGCACCTCAACCCCCCCCCGCTGTCTACTGGTCCACCGGCACTTACCCCATCGGTGGCGGGATCGGGCATATCGGGGATCGCCGGGCACATCGGGCAGGAAAACAGGCTGTGGCGGGCATCTGCCAGCGTTTGCTTTGTCCTCTTCCCCTCCTCCTAGGCTTACAATAGAAGAGCGGCACATGCAGAAATTATTAGTGATTTGTGCTGACACTGTTTGTAACATGTGATATATTATACATTGATCTATTTAATCTTAAACCATGTGTGTAACATACTTCATAGAATGAGTCTATCTTTGGTATTATCAGTCCATGTCATTGAAATGTCTGACCCCTAGTATGCACCGCTATGGAGCTCTCAGCTTAATTCATACAGCGGGGACCCGAGATGTGCGCATGCGCGAATCGCGGCTTAATAGACGCAAGCGGAATATGCATATAAGGGATGAATGACAGGAAGCACGGCCTATCCCATGAGTAAGTCAACCTGTGACGAAACATGTCGGGGGCGTGGCTGTGAGACGTGACACACAGCGCTGTAAGCCATACTGAGGGAGAGGAGTTGTGACTACACGGAGGCACGGTGGAATATCAAGGGAGGGGTGAGATTGAAAGCTTGGCGCCAGCACACCTCGGGTCCGCCGTGACCATTTGTTACATTTGGTTCCACCACATACAGTTTGATGTGATCTGCACCTTACTTTGGCTGATTTTTATCGTTTTAAATGTGAGTTTGATGTTAGAAGATTGCAGTGGTTTAATAAATGTGTGAAACTGGTTTACACTATTGGAGCACTTATTATTTCTTTCATGTGGACCTTATTTAAAAACAATCACTGTGGAACAACGATTGATCCAATTACCCGTGTGTGGTAAACAAGCGATTATTGCCGTGCATGAGAATGCTGGCAAAATAAGTCGGTGAGTGTTATTCTTGAGGGAGTGGAAGCACCGTGCACTAAGGGAGAGGTGGAAGATACACATTATCACCCTTTTGCAACAAGATTGATCACTTTTAAAGGACACTATCCATCACGTGTGATGTCATGTCTTTTTTGGACTGATTGTTTTTTGAAAGTTATGCCATTTCATTTGATTTATTTTGGTGCATGCACAGCATGAAGTAACTGCACAATTCATCACTGTAGTTATATTAGTGCATATATTTGTGACATTTATTTACGGAATGTGAGTGATTTATTACACATATAGAGGGTCACACCGTTACTGTATTGAAACGCACCAAAAACACATAGAGTGTGTGTTATATTCATGTTTGTTTTATAGTTTTGCAGATTTGTTCATCTTTTGATTGTTGGATGTATTAAGGTGCAGGACACCTTTAGAGGGTCACACCATCACTGGTTTGAAGCACTTGAACACTTGAATTTATTTTAAAAGCGCCTCTCATTTTTCCCTGGGTGCCTGTGGGAGGATTGTAGTAGTACAGGCACACTGGATTAAATATTTTATAGACAGATTTATTTTAAAGGGGCAGCTTTACATTACCTGTGGGGAGTCATTTTACCACATAGTATATATCTATATATACATATATATAGATCTGTGATTTCACTTTTTATTGTGGTTTTTAGGAGGCGCGGTGGAGATATTATTGGTGGGAAGGGCAGTCTTTCATAATATCTGTATACATGTACAATAGAATCACCAATCGGGAAATGGGTAACAGACCCACGTTTCCTGATTGGCGGAGAGGCGATTTAGTGTTAGAAAAGTGAATATTCATTTGCTTTTCAAACACACCTGGGTGGGCTCCGAGCGCAATGCTCTGTGCTCTGAGTCCACCCTATTTTGAAGCCTATTAGAGCCTATGGCTCTAATCAGGTACTTCAAAAAAACAACCCCACCACAGGCGCCCGGCATCCTGAAAGGGGCCGGATGTCTGAATGGGGGTGCCCTTCATGATATGTATAAATATATCCATTAACCATATGGGGGAGAGACGTGGATAGAGAGGACGGCGCCCGTGCGCCCTTAATGGATGGGCTGCACTGGTACTTATTCTATTAGTTAGCCCGCCTCATAACTTAGCCAGTCAAGCAATTCCCATTAATGGTTTTATTAGCATGCAGACAGTGATCTGAGCCGAGAGCTAGAGGCACAAGATGTTATATGACTTGTGGTATCGGTGTGAGTGACCAAAATAATGAAGTTAGGTAAGTTAGGCATTCTTTTATTTTATTGGTGAATAAAATGTATTTTGAGAACTATTTAAAATGATTTATTGGATGCACCTGAGAGGAAGGAAAGTGGTGTTGGTTTAATGGTATTTGGTCTTTGGAGCTTTGTTTTAATATAATACAGTTTACCAGTTCATAGTTGTGTGGCATCATTCATTTTACAGTTCTGCTGATTCTGCCAATAACACATTTTCTGTCCTAGGGTGACCACGCTCACTGTACTTTATCTATGATGGATCAGTGTTGTCACCCCAGGCTGCTTTCCTGATTTGGACCATGAACACTTTCCTCTGTCCTCATCTCCATAAAGTAGGAGGGAGGTGTTCCATGGTCCACAGAAAAGAACTGGGAAGGCTGATAACGTGGCTTGATATTTCAGTCTAGTGCACAGAAAGTTACAAGGACACTGGATTCTTGACACATTCAACAGGTATTTTTCTGTATTTGCAAAACATGTACTTAGTTTGAAAAAAGAAAAAAACAAATGCAGCACCACACTAAAAGGACCGGTAAATTGCTTTATAATAAATGTTTATACCTGAGTTTAGCACAGGGTGCTACGTAGACCTGTGGTACTGAACTAAAGCAGAAAAAAATCAGGTTTACTCCCCTACAGTCTGGTACGCTGTGCTGTGTAACAATGACGACCCACTAAGCTGTTTCTCACTCTCTGACACACCTTGTGGCTGCAAAGGGGTTGTTTTAAAAAGGAGTTCCGCCCCTTTGCACAAAATTAAAAGTCAGCAGCTACACATACTGTAGCTGCTGACTTTTAATATTAGGACACTTACCTGTCCTGGAATCCAGCGATGTCGGCATCCCAGCCGATGTTTCCAACAGCTGTCAGGTGCCGCCATTCCTAGTAGGGGAACCTGGCAGTGAAGCCTTTCGGCTTCACAGCCGGTTCCCTACTGCGCATGCACCAAGCACGTGGCACTTTCTGAATGGCCCAGCAGCGGGGGAAAAAGGAGGGGTCTGAACTTCCGATTAATATTGCCGTGCCGAGATCTCTCAGAAGTGTCAAAAACTGTCAAAAACAGGTACCTTTCACCCCCGAAAGGTGTTAAATGTGGCACTGGAGGGAGGAGGAGGTTGATAAGTGGAACTTTCACTTTTGGGTGGAAATCTGCTTTAATTGGGCAAAAGCACCCAGCACAGCAAGATAAAAAAAACAGCAAAGACAGCAATAACCGTAAATATATCTCAATGTTAAAAAGTGCCACAATTAAACCGTATGATCACAACTACCCAGTGGGTCTGGTTCCCCCCGCAGCGGTCCCAGTACACAGCTCCGGCCGGCAACATTGCTCCCTGAGTTACTTCCGGGTATTGCGGGCTCCGGCGCTGTGATTGGCTGGAGCTGCAATGATGTCACTCCCGCGCATGCACACGGGAGCCGCCGATAGCAGCACACTAGCTTCGGTGCACATGTCCCGATGACGTCAGTACATGTTGATATAGGGGATATCTCCTAAACCGTGCAGGTTTAGGAGATATCCGGGATAGCTACAGGTAAGCCTTGTTATAGGCTTACCTATAGTAAGAAGTGGATTGTAAGGGTTTACAAGCACTTTAACATTCAGGCCTCAATGCTCCTGAGCTAAAGAGGTCCCTAACAGTTGTAGTTGAAGCTGATTGGCTACCATTCACAGCTGCACCAGATTTTGCACTCTCCAATTTTAGTAAATCAACCCCTATGTGTCCTAACAAGGGTACAGTTCCTCCCTATTTCACTGGCCAGTGGTGTCTTAAATACTGTAGGCCAGCGTTGGGGCCCAAAGTCCTTGGTTCACAACAGCACATTCTAGGGCACTTTGGCAGCACGACACAGAGCACAGCAGTGAAGGCAGTATCTGGGCAGCACCCCTCTCCTGAACAGCACAGGTCAGCCTCACAGTCCCTATCCAGTGTCTCTCCCCAGTTCTCTGTGCAGAGTAGGTTTCTGGCAGCTCAGGACCACAGCACAGCAGCATCCCTGTCTCTACATGCTCTCCTCACAACCACTCACTCCACAATGTGGGTTGACTCCCCTCTTCCCCTGAACAGGTAGGTGGGTTTTTTATCCAGCTGCACCTGTAGCCAATCACCATCCTTCTTCCTTCAGAAATGTCTGCTCCCTGTGTTGAGGGTACCTTTCAGTTTAGCGTTGTCCATGGTCTCCTCTAATATGTCTGCCACCACTCAGTCTTCAACAAAATGGTCACCACAGCTCCTGCATTTTTTTCCATCTAGCACAACAATCAGGAAGCATGAGTGACAAGCTGCAAGGGGAGAAATGTCCAGCAGGGTAAGTTAAAGGTGCCACAGTTCAGTTTACACATACAGTATATGGATTCCATCTTTGTATTTAACTTTTTGTTTGGAGTTTAGCTTTAAATGAAAAAGGAACTGAACACGTAAAGTGGTACTAAACCCAAATTCAAACATTTATTATATTGTAGCGTACCAATTCTTAGATGTGATGACTGTATTTGTTTCCTTTTTTTAAGGCTTTCAGCAAAATGTATCAGTTTATATGGATGAGAAAACCATTTAGCACTGACGGGTAATTAAAATCAGCTTTTATTTGTTCAAGTAATATCCCAAAAAGAAAAAAAAAACTTTGCTGTAACTGATTATAAAGTGTGAGCTGGAGTGGCTTCAATTTTTTTAATACATTTAACACTACCCTCCACTCAGACTGAATATGTTGCTGTCTGCTGTGCCTCTTGTTCTAATTCATCCAGAGCTGCATCTCACTAATACCAGAGGTGTGTTTCTGGCCCGATCACCAGGTGAGAACAGAGGGAAAAAAGCTAAAGAAAAGAAAATTGATGCAGCCACCACATCTAATGATTGGTAAGCTGCAATATATTACATTTTTGGTTTGGGGTTGAATATCCCTTTATCTATTTTGAAAAGAACAGTTTTTTGTAAGTCAAGCAAATCCAATGTCTTCAGTACATTCGGAGTCACTGACTTTGAACAACTATGTAGCTTAGGAGTTTTGACTTTACTTGACTTTCCTGATCTGCACACTTGTTCCAGGTCAGGGTACCAGAAAGTATGATAGCCAGAGAAAGACAACTAACATTTCCAAAAATAAGTTAACAATTGCAGCTTCCATACTCCTTTAACTACAATTTTCTTTCAAAGGGCAATTTCAGGAAACAAGTAAATTCATAAACTTCCAAAGCTATTCAGCAAACATTTCAACTGTGCCAAAGACTGAAAGTACATTAACAGACTTTATTTTGACAGGAGTGTACCTTAAAATTCAAGTGCTAAATCTTAACTATAACTATCTCCCTTATGCCCAATACACATGAGCAGAAATTCCGCCAGCAAAAGTCCGATGAGAGCTTTTGGTCCAAAAATGCGACCGTGTGTATGCTCCATTGGACTTTTGCTGGCGGAATTCCAGCCAGCAAAAGAATGAGAGCAGGTTCTCAATTTTTCAGTCGGAAAAGTTCCGATCTGAAATTCCGATCGCCTATACTGTACCAATTCTGACGCGCAAAATTCCTACGCATGCTCGGAAACAATTCGAAGCATGCTCGGAAGCATGGAACTTCATTTTCTCGGCTCGTCGTAGTGTTGTACGTCACTGCGTTCTTGACAGTGGAAAGTTCAGAGAACTTTTGTGTGACCGTGTGTATGCAAGGCAAGCTTGAGCGGAATTCCGTCGGAAAAACCATCCAAGATTTTTCTGACGGAAATTCCGTTTGTGTGTATGCAGCATTACTGAGTAAATAAGGCTCCTCCAACTGTTCTAACATCCCCTTAGATTTTCTAAAGATAGTCCAGAGAATCCTGAATACTCTGATATGCAGCTAATGACCACCTCCTATAGATGTGATTTTAACGCCATGTTCTAGTAGTCATAGTATAGTTTTAATATAGCCAGAGGTTTACTTTAAAGACATACAATTATCCTTTTCATCCAAGATTCTCTTGCATAATGTAAGTGGAGATTTTAAAACTGGAAATGTTTAAATTTAGAAAATATATGAAAATTAGAGCTGCCACATTCCTAGTTCCAAAAGCTTCAAGTTATACATAATCACTGAGAATATTATAGTAAAATGTTTCATTTTATCCTTTGTTCTCATGCTACCCTACAATACCATTTTAATTGCGATAACTTTCAGTTGCTGCATAGCACAATGCATAGAGAATCTTACACAATTACTTGTCTATTCCTTTTTACTATTCTATAGATGATCTGAAATTAAAAGATGTGTTTTGCCGTTGACTATGTAAAATCTGGAAATATTAAAATGTTACATCCAGTGCCCATGCTGAGTTTTAAAAGTGCTTCCTGCAGATTACAATGTTGTTGAGAAAACTTCTTCTGTCTTGTTATGGCATGTCTAGTGTTTTACTATATTGCATCAAAGCTGTTAACCAGCACATTCATATGACACTTCTTTCCCTTTAATTTTCCATTATAGAGGGTGGTGGTGGTTAACTACAGGCCAATTAACAGTCAGTGTTTTGCAAGTTCTTTCATAGACTTATAGGGGGACTATGTCCTTGTCAGGGGAGGTGGTGAATTCCTGCAATCACCTCACTTGTGTAGATGTAGGAATCTGTTTTTTGCATTGAAGTTCTGTTTTATATATATATATATATACAATATTATGGGTTGGGTGGGAGGGGAGCCTATCACCAAAAACTGGCACAATACCCTACAATAAATGAAGTATATTGAAAGGGGGGATCCCCACATATCCCTAAATAGGGAGATTGTGGGAAAGAAAGGGGGATTTTTAGGTGCCAAATACAGTATCAACTACTACAATATACAGCAGATTTAAAAAGATTCATCTAAATTTTATTTGTACAACATTTAAAAACATATATATCATAAATACATATTGCATTAACATAAACAATATACGACCATTCTGTGCAAACAATGCATAACAAACAATTTATGGATCATGAATTCATATGAAAAATTAGCAGTACACTTTCTGATATGTGACTGTGCCAAGGCACTCCTGTACCTACAGCCTTGTATTTGTACAGTACATCTGCTGTGAGATGTGAGATTAGCTAAAGCACTGCTGCCTCTAACTTCTACTCTAAAGATTGAGATTTAATGTCACTAAAGTGCTGCTCACTGATGTCTTTAGTGTAGTAGAGGGAGCTTTACCCCAGGTCCTACAGTGCAAGGATCTCCCTTTTTCTGCTGCATTTATTTTATTTGTGCTTTCTTCATTTCTCCTTCTGCTGCTTGAATATTCTTTCATCAGTAAATAGTAAACCATCTCTGACAAAGCCTACTCTTCTATCAGTAAGCCTACCACCACCCCATGCAGACATGCAGAACAGAAAACAGTAAGTCAATAACAGGGAAAAGATAAGCTGCAGGGAGCCTGCAGGCTATACTGGAGTCTAGTCTTCATTCATTTGCTTGCTTTTTTTGGGCACACCTTCCAAATTTCAGGACTGCTGTTAAGGATCACCAAAAAGAGGCACTGATATTTCCTTATTTTCACTAATAATACTAATGCTTTAGGCTTGACAAAGCTAGCAATCATCCTAACAGGAAGTAGGCATTCCTTACAGTGGTCCTCACTCTCTATCAAGCTTGGTAAGGGAGCAAACTCCCTACACCTCTCAGTGTGCTGGCTACTTACCACCTCCCCATGCCTGTCTTTCAGGTACCCTGCTGTCTGACCCAGTGCTTCACCATTGGTCATGGTACTGGAATTCAGGGACTATTTCTGTTGTACAGTCACTCTGTATAGGATATTCTAGTTGGGAACATATGAGTGCAATACCTTCAACTCTGTTCAATAAATTTTACCTTTGATAAGCAATGGATTTTTCCTTATCTTAGTGATTGTTAATCTGAGTACCTGGGCAAAAAAAAAGAGCATATCTATTAAGGAGACGTGCAGATGTGTCAGGGTTAAGAATACATTTTCAGCAAATTAGCTACATTTATATGCCTTGGTCCCTACATTGTTTGGGTTCAGTCTAATGAGGTGTAAAAGGGGTTCTATTACTAGAATAAATAGTATAGGGGAAATGGGAATGGTTGGGGAAAGTGGTTAGGATAGCGAACATTAGCTTAAGGGTTGTGATAAAGCGCCTCCAAAAAGGACAAAAAGTTTTCCTGGAATCCCCACTTAAGTAAGATATAAAGCTTATTGTTCCAGGAAAATGAGTCAGACACCATATGGATATTGTCAGAAAAGAGCCTGTCAACATCGGAAGGTTCCTGTGCGTTTGCGCGGCGGAGCCGCGCTTCGGCGCATGCGCGTTAGCAAAGTAGCGGCACACACGGGTTCACTACACGGCGTAACGGCGTAATGGCGTACGAACGTTCGCTCGTCAGCGCCACGCCCCCTTTCTGGCCTATATAAGGACTGACTTGTGCCCTGTTTAATTGCTGGTTTGTCTTTCAGCTTCCAGTGTTCCGTTCCTGATTCCTGCTTCTTGTGTTTACCTGTTTGACCCGGATTTGCCTGACCTACCTTGTCTCTCTCCAGCATTTTGACCTCGGCTTGTTTAAAGGACTTTCCCACGATCTGCTTCCAGTGTTTGACCCTCTGCCTGTCTCCGGATTCTCCTGCCTTCTCGTGTATGACCCCGGCTTGTTTAAACGGACTTCTCTGCTGACATCTCCAATCCCCTACCTCTGGCTTGCCTTCAGGATTCCTCTACTTACCATCTGCTGTGTTTGACCCTCGGCCTGCTTCAAGGACTTCCTCATCTACCAGTCTCCAGTATTAAGTTATCGGTCTGCATCATAGACTCTCCACTACTGGGTTCTCAGTGCCTGATCTCCTGCACTTATCCCAGCTCCCATTGTGTTTGCGGGTTAGAACCCCGGCCGGGTCTTCGTCTCCAGCTCTGGGTCAGAGCCACCGTTGCTCTCATCTCTGCGTGACTGAAGTCCTCCTCTCAAGAAGCTTCCTGCCTGCAGGCGACCCGTGCCTCTCTGTGCCCTACACCCTCTGTACCACTACCAGGGGTGTGGTGCGCTTAGCCGCAAGGGAAGCCACTCCCAGCATCTCGGCCTCGGTGAGTACCCGTGATAGTACAAACCAGCCAGATGTCTGAGGCCGACAGAGTGGGTTCCCCTCTCGAAGCTCTATGCCCGCAGGTAACGACCCTTACGCAAGCAGTCCAGAGGCTACAAGATGGCTATTTCCAACTAGAAGGTCGTCTCCAGCACCTAATCTTATCTCCCGGGGATGCAACTTCCACATCCCCCAGTGGGGCCAGCTCTTCACAAGATCACTCCAGCACAGCTCCTGCAGTTGTTATGACTCTCCCAGAACCTAGGGTGCCCACACCCGAACGATTTTCCGGAAATCGGAAGAGGTTTAGAGCATTTAAAAACGCCTGCTTGTTATACCTGGCTCTCCAACCTAAGACTTTCAGCTCTGAGACAGTAAAAGTAGGGTTCATCATTTCCTTGTTGTCCGAAGAACCCCAAGCTTGGGCTCACAACCTCCTGGAGCAGAAAAGTCCCTTACTAAACTCCGTGGAAACCTTCTTTGAATCTATGGGAAGATTATATGATGATCCCCAACGCATAGCCACGGCCGAGTCCATCTTACATACCTTAGTCCAGGGAAAAAGACCGGTGGAGGACTATACGGTCGAATTTCGGAAATGGTCAGGGGACACTGGATGGAATGAGGCGGCTCTCAAATACCAGTACCGCCAGGGACTCTCAGAGACTCTCAAAGACGAATTGGCACGTGTGGATTCTCCTTCCACCCTGGAGGAGTTGATCCAGCTAGCCATAAAACTAGACCGACGTCTACGGGAACGACGTTCTGAACGTCTTCAATCTCCTCGGCCTACATGGATGCTACCCAGGGTCCCCACAGGTCATCCCCTTCCTGCAGTCCCTTCCTCCTCTACCTTGGAGAGCGAGCCAATGCAACTGGGACTGATCCGGGCTCCACTTACACCTGATGAGAAACAACGCCGGCGGGAGGCCAATCTCTGCCTATACTGTGGAGGGTCAGGCCACTTTTTGCGCAACTGTCCTATAAGACCCAGTAAGTCCCAATTACAAACAGCTATGAACTTTCAAGTCAATGGTTCAAGTACAACTCATCTTGTCCTTCCTGTCTCCCTACAGGTGGCAGGCGAGGAGATCCGGCTACCAGCCATTATTGATTCTGGCGCCTGCAGCTGCTTCCTGGATACATCCCTATCTCGAAGTTTACGCATCCCTCTGCAAAATAAAAGACAAAGGCTCCAAATCCACCTGGCCGATGGATCATCCCCCTGTTCCGGGCCTGTTACCCAAGAAACTAAACCCATTCTCACCATCACAGATTCTGGACATCAAGAATTTCTGTGCTTTGACATCATCTGCTCCCCCATGTTCCCTATCATCCTGGGACTTCCATGGCTGCAAGCTCACAACCCCCATATCAATTGGAGTGAGAAGAAGATCTCCTTCTCTTCGGCTTACTGCTCCCAGCACTGCTTCACCTCAGGTCCTGTCTGCACAGCTTCCTGTCTAACTGTCCAGCCAGTTCCTGATCACCTTCAGCACGTCCCTGCAGCCTACCATGAATTCATGGACATTTTTGACAAAAGGAAAGCTGACAGTTTGCCTCCTCACCGACCATACGACTGTCCCATTGATCTCTTACCTGGTTCCGAGATTCCTTTTGGTCGTATATTCCCTCTATCAGAAAAGGAGTTGGAGGCTCTGCGGTCCTACATCAACGAAAACCTTGAAAAGGGATTCATTCGTCCTTCCTCTTCTCCGGCTGGAGCAGGGATTTTCTTCGTTGAAAAAAAAGATGGTACTTTAAGGCCTTGTGTGGACTACAGGGAGATCAACAAGATCACCATCAAGAACCGTTATCCACTTCCCCTCATCCCAGAACTGTTCCAACGGTTTCGAACCGCACGAGTTTTCTCTAAACTTGACCTAAGGGGCGCCTACAACTTGGTGCGGATACGCCCAGGGGATGAGTGGAAAACGGCTTTTAGGTCTAGGTTCGGACATTTTGAATATCTAGTGATGCCATTCGGTCTGTGCAATGCCCCAGCTACATTCCAACACCTAGTAAATGATATTTTTCGTGAATACTTAGATGACTTTGTGATTGTTTACCTTGACGATATTCTGATTTTCTCTACAACCATTGAGCAACACCAGGTCCATGTGAAGAAGGTACTCACGATCCTCAGGAAGCACGGACTTTACCTAAAGGGAGAGAAATGCGAATTTGAAAAAACAGTAGTCCAATTCCTAGGGTTCATTATCTCCACTGAAGGGGTCTCAATGGATCCTCAGAAAGTGAAGTCTATCCAAGAATGGCCAGCCCCTACAGACAAAAAGGGGGTCCAACGATTTGTGGGCTTTGCCAACTTTTATCGCAGGTTCATAAAAGGATTTTCATCGATCATTTCTCCCATAACCCAACTGACTCGCCAGCAAAGTCGATTCCAGTGGTCCTCAGAAACTCAGGAAGCATTTGATAAACTGAAGAATCTATTTACTTCTGCCCCGGTACTACTGCATCCAGACCCCGCTTTTCCCTATGTGTTGGAAGTAGACGCCTCAGAATCCGCTTTAGGAGCAATTCTATCCCAAAGACGAGGCCAGAAGGCCCTTCTTCATCCTGTGGCATTTGCCTCCCGGAAACTGTCCCCGCCGGAAAGGAACTATGACGTGGGGGAGCGTGAACTACTGGCCATCAAATTTGCTCTTGAGGAGTGGAGATATCTTTTGGAGGGCGCTTCTCACCCCATTATGATCTTCACAGATCACAAGAACCTGGAGTACCTCAGAACAGCAAAACGCCTCAGACCCCGGCAAGCCCGCTGGGCTTTGTTCTTCTCCAGGTTCAACTTTCACATTTCCTATCGGCCTGGTTCCAAGAATGGGAAAGCGGACGCCCTATCTCGAATGTTCCCAGAAACCTCTCAAACAGCAGAACCTGGTACTATTCTATCCTCACAGAATTTTCTTTGTTCAATCCAGCCAGATCTAAGAACTGCCATTGAACAGGCCTCCAGCCAATGCTTAAACCCTGAAGTACCCACACTGAGGAAACAGGATGGTTTACTATGGGCCCAAAACAAAATATTTGTTCCAGCGCAAGTAAGACCCTTGGTACTAAAGACATTTCATGATAACAAATTTGCAGGACATTTCGGGGTACAAAAGACCTCGGAACTAATACATCGTTCCTTCTGGTGGCCAGGGTGGAGTCAGGACTGTAAGAACTACGTAAACTCTTGTATTATTTGCCAGCGCAGCAAGGGATCCAATGCAAAAGCCTGGGGTCTATTAAGACCATTACCCATTCCAGAGCAACCCTGGAAGGAAGTGGCTATGGACTTTATCGTTGACCTACCACCTGCTGAAGGATTCTCCACCATTCTGGTAGTGGTCGACCGCCTTTCAAAAATGGCCCACTTCTTACCCATGAAGGGCACACCCTCTGCCTCAGATACCGCGGATATATTCATCAAGGAAGTGGTTAGGCTACATGGAGTACCCGTTAGCATTGTGTCTGACAGAGGAGTCCAGTTCACCTCAAAATTTTGGAGAGACCTTTGTAAATCCCTGGAAATCAAGGTATGCCTATCCTCAGCATATCATCCTCAAAGTAATGGCCAAACAGAGAGGACGAACCAAACGCTGGAACAATATCTACGCTGTTTCTGCTCGTGCTCTCAAGACAACTGGGTTTCACTCCTCCCCTGTGCAGAATTTGCCTATAATAATTCCATACATACAGCAACCAATCAAACTCCTTTTTGGGCTAATTATGGATTTCACCCCTCTTTTTTGCCTAATTCTTTTTCAGAAGTATCAGTTCCCGCGGTGCAAGACCGAATAAATTCCATTCAAGCCAATTTTCAAATAATTCAGGAAACTATGAAGAAGGCTCAGGACAGCTACAAGAAATACTATGACAGGGGGAGGAGGAGCAACCCAATTTTTAAGATTGGGGATGAAGTCTGGCTATCTGCAACAAACCTCAAACTTTCTTGTCCTTCACGCAAATTAGGCCCAAGGTTTATTGGTCCCTTCAAGATAAAGAGAGTAGTGAACCCCGTGGCCTTTGAACTCTCTTTACCCAGCTCTTACAGAATTCATCCTGTCTTCCATACTTCCCTTTTGAAACCAGTAACTCCCAGTTCTTTTCCAGGAAGGGAGAAGTTGCCACCTCCTCCAATTAATATTGAAGGCGAAGATGAATTCGAGGTTGAGGCTATAATGGACTGTAGAAGGAGGGGGGGTCATATCCAGTACCTGGTCAAGTGGAAGGGGTACCCCCCAGAAGATAATTCTTGGGAACCCTCCTCCAATATACACGCCCCACGGTTAATACAAACATTCCACAAGAAATATCCGGGAGTACTGGCCAGATTGGGCACCCGGAGGTTGCCCTTTGGGGGGGGGCACTGTCAGAAAAGAGCCTGTCAACATCGGAAGGTTCCTGTGCGTTTGCGCGGCGGAGCCGCGCTTCGGCGCATGCGCGTTAGCAAAGTAGCGGCACACACGGGTTCACTACACGGCGTAACGGCGTAATGGCGTACGAACGTTCGCTCGTCAGCGCCACGCCCCCTTTCTGGCCTATATAAGGACTGACTTGTGCCCTGTTTAATTGCTGGTTTGTCTTTCAGCTTCCAGTGTTCCGTTCCTGATTCCTGCTTCTTGTGTTTACCTGTTTGACCCGGATTTGCCTGACCTACCTTGTCTCTCTCCAGCATTTTGACCTCGGCTTGTTTAAAGGACTTTCCCACGATCTGCTTCCAGTGTTTGACCCTCTGCCTGTCTCCGGATTCTCCTGCCTTCTCGTGTATGACCCCGGCTTGTTTAAACGGACTTCTCTGCTGACATCTCCAATCCCCTACCTCTGGCTTGCCTTCAGGATTCCTCTACTTACCATCTGCTGTGTTTGACCCTCGGCCTGCTTCAAGGACTTCCTCATCTACCAGTCTCCAGTATTAAGTTATCGGTCTGCATCATAGACTCTCCACTACTGGGTTCTCAGTGCCTGATCTCCTGCACTTATCCCAGCTCCCATTGTGTTTGCGGGTTAGAACCCCGGCCGGGTCTTCGTCTCCAGCTCTGGGTCAGAGCCACCGTTGCTCTCATCTCTGCGTGACTGAAGTCCTCCTCTCAAGAAGCTTCCTGCCTGCAGGCGACCCGTGCCTCTCTGTGCCCTACACCCTCTGTACCACTACCAGGGGTGTGGTGCGCTTAGCCGCAAGGGAAGCCACTCCCAGCATCTCGGCCTCGGTGAGTACCCGTGATAGATATATAAAGACAACAGCATTCCTGGTAGATTTTTTGGGCACCTCAGAGAGGTCAAATAAATGACTTTAGGACGTATCTGTGAGGGATGAAACCCACTCAGCTCTTGTGGAATAAACATTCCAAGAACATGTTCAGCTGAGTTGTGAGAATTTGGGAAATAATTTTTATCTACATTTAATAAATAAATTGGTTATGAGGTTCCATGACCAATTAACCACTTAAGGACCGGAAAGATTTGCCCCCTTAATGACCAGCCCATTTTTTGCGATGCGGCACTGCGTCGCTTTAACTGACAATTGCGCAGTCATGCAATATTGTACCCAAACAAAATTGATGTCCTTTTTTCCCACAAATAGAGGTTTCTTTTGGTGGTATTTGATCACTTCTGCGGTTTTTATTTTTTGCGCTATAAACAAAAAAAGAGCGACCATTTTGAAAAAAATATATATTTTTTACTTTTTGCTATAATAAATATCCCAAAAAAAAGACAAAGATATTTAGCTTCTCAAAAGATGGGAAAGTGTGGAAAAAATGGCTGATAGTTCCCCATGTAACCGTGACATTGGTATAGTGATATGCCTGATTAACATGGATCATAGGCTCCAGATTCAGGTGCTGCTATTGATGGGTGTGCTATGATAAGGATGCCGAGGTCAGATGCTAATAAACGCTCAAAGCTAAATTGGGGTAAACATAAGCAGCTAACACTTCAACCGATACAAGTTGTAAATAAATAGAAATAATAAGTGCAGCTAGATATCGAAATGTGTCATGATATACTTAAAACTCCATGGGCGGAGCCAATATATGTGATGTCATCGCACACCTGATTCCCGAAAGCAGTTTACGTCTGTCCCAGGCTGTAACTATGTATACATATGCGCATATGAAGACTTTGTTTGTGAGTATTATTTAATTAATTTATTTTAATAAATCATTGTTTTCTCTGGATTCACGCTATGTGGTCTCCTGGTTCTCTTTTTGCCATTATGGCCATGATTGTGACCTTGGAATGAGGGGTAGCGGAGAGCATAGATTCCATCCTCCTGTGGCGTGATATGCTTTTCTGTGAAACAGGCGTATGTTGACATATAACTTGGAAGTCAAACCTATCTGGTAAGCGTATTCTGGAGTGGTGGTGAAGATACACTGAAGCAGAGTCCCTATTAAATTTCCTAGCAAGGGCTTATGTGGATGTGGCTTTACTGCTTTTGGAGGGGCCCCATTGTCATAACTATTCACTTGGCATTACAGTTTGAAATACCATATCTGGACTTCATTGATTGGATACTGCAAAATGATTTTTATTTTTTTGTACTTATATGTCGAAGTTATGTCTGTCACAGTTTTAAGTATATCATGACACATTTAGAGATCTAGCACTTATTATTTCTATGTTGGAATTTGCAGTCCAATCAAACCTAAAAGCAAAATTTCTACAATGGGACCACACATCACAGTTTATATTTTAGTCAACAGTTATAAAGAAAAAAAAATATTAAATACTAAAATACTAAAGTCTCTAGACTCCTGATGGCCAGCATGTGGCCCTGTCTCATGTAGCATGTCCCCAATTTCTACTGATCTTCTGAAGCATTCCTTCAGTCTCTATATGTGAAGTGTCCATGATGCCTGATTATCTTCTGTAGTAATCCTCCTGAAGACGGGAATCGAAACGTACGTAGGCGTGGTTAATTTCGATCCACAATTCCGGTCCCTGTGGTTGTCGGCGGCTGGTGGTGAAGCGCACACCAGCTACCATGCGCAGAGCGGAGCTTGGTCTTATACGAGCGGTACAGCCTCAGTGTCGGGCGAGGGCACTTCCAAATGTAAGCAGCCATTTGGCTTTTGTTTTTAATCGTTTTATCAATAAATGGGATTACACTATTTTAGCCCTTCTTGTATCCTTCTACATATTTCCTGACATCCTACTGGGGAGAGGAAAAGGTTACCCACATGGCTTATCCATACCATGGTAGCAAGCCATTTCTTGCTAAAGGCTTATTTGACCTTTTTTAATTAAAAAGGTCAACAACTTCTGGTAAGTGGACATCCCCTTACAGAGCACTTTGGGTGTACAACACAGCTGGTGAAGGTTGTTCATCTACACAGCGGAAGATTCACTTATTTTGATTTGTTTATTATTTTTTTTGTAATTTGTAATTGCACATGGACTTTTTTCCATTGGGATTTTCAGGGACTGCATGGTTGTTATCCCTTTGAAATATGCACTATTTGTATTCAGGTTTATACATATATTCAGTATTTTTGTATGGCACATTGATGTGTATTAAATAATTCTTTTTGAGTATGACATTTTATATGCAATATAGCCAATTGTCAATTTAGATCTAGCCCCCCTCACCACATACATCTTCTTCTGTAGTATGTTTGACATGTTTGAGCATCCCCTGTAGTATGACAGTCTTCTGTAGCACTATATATTTCTCATAATATAGGCAGGCCCCTGATAAATCATCATACATCGATCACCATTGGTCTAGAAGCTTATTTTAGGAATTTAGTCAGAACAAATGGGTGAATTTGAATAGGAACAGCTACCTGAGCAAGGCCAAAATATAATGATCGATATATCACACGTTCTCTTTTTTCTAGTTTGTTTTGGTATTATATTCTTTTTTTATTGCTTAATAATATTGTTATAATTGTTTTTTTTAGGTGAAAATTGCTTATTTTAGTACCAAACTGTGTTCTTCTTCTAATGGCAGCACTGGTCATATTGTCATGTCAATGTTGTGTTATAATCACTTTTAAGTGATTATTGGGTATCGTAAATCTAAACCATGTTGCTAATGGCAATACTGGTCACAGAACACCAGAAGATCACTGCTGACAGTAAAATCCAGCATGAATAAAACAAGGTTGTATTACCTTATACAGCAGCCATCTCAACCTAGGATAATCAGCTTTACAGGTAACATATCAGTACACAACAAAGTAAAAAAAAATTTTTTTTCCTGGAGTTCCACTTTAAATCAGTATTCAAAATTACAAATCTACAGCATGCGCTGGCTTCAGTGGGATACATATAAAAGCTGCTGCATGTAAATCTGTGATCCACACCCATATAGTCATGTTCACTTTTTAGTACCATGCCAAATCTTCGCCACCACAGGTAGAGTGCCACGTTCTGGGCTTGTTGTATCTCTCTTTGTCAAGTTTAAAAATTGTGAGGTATGTAAACATTATTTTATTAACTTGTGATGTAACTTAATTTCTTAACTAAAGGCTAAAGCAATAGCAAAACAGATAAATCACAACATGCATAGGCTTTTAAAAGTTTGTAAGCAATTTATATAATGTCTTGAAAACATACTCTTTGCTCTTTTTTCAGCAAAATAATTGCAAGCATGCAGGAACAGATCATAGATGCTTTACCATAAGCATTAATGGATGGTTAAAACAAAAACAGTTTAGAACATGTGTATTAGATGTTACGACATAGATGCTTTTCTAGGCGACCAAACGAACTATTAGCCCTTCAATTACATCCATTTACGTTGCTATACAAAGACATTAAGGATAATCTTCCTTTGACACAACAGTTATTTAGTGAACAAAATGATGATTAGTTCATATCAGCATTAGCAGTAATAATGGTAATTATCCCTACAGTCTTTTAAAATGGTACACCTGATATTTAAAATGTTACCGTCATTTTTTCTATGACAAACAGACATTCAAGTATTGAGAATTTAAAAAAATAAAGACTTCCGTAAGACTTATTGAATGATTTAAAAAAAAAGGTATTGTTTTAAATTGTATACCTGCTAGGATTGCCATATACAGTGGGGACGGAAAGTATTCAGACCCCCTTAAATTTTTCACTCTTTGTTATATTGCAGCCATTTGCTAAAATCATTTAAGTTCATTTTTTTCCTCATTAATGTACACACACCACCCCATATTGACAGAAAAACACAAAATTGTTGACATTTTTGCAGATTTATTAAAAAAGAAAAACTGAAATATCACATGGTCCTAAGTATTCAGACCCTTTGCTGTGGCCCTCATATATTTAACTCAGGTGCTGTCCATTTCTTCTGATCATCCTTGAGATGGTTCTACACCTTCATTTAAGTCCAGCTGTGTTTGATTATACTGATTGGACTTGATTAGGAAAGCCACACACCTGTCTATATAAGACCTTACAGCTCACAGTGCATGTCAGAGCAACTGAGAATCATGAGGTCAAAGGAACTGCCTGAAGAGCTCAGAGACAAAATTGTGCCAAGGCACATATCTGGCCAAGGTTACAAAAACATTTCTGTTGCACTTAAGGTTCCTAAGAGCACAGTGGCCTCCATAATCCTTAAATGGAAGACGTTTGGGACGACCAGAACCCTTCCTAGAGCTGGCCATCCGGGCAAACTGAGCTATCGGGGGGAGAAGAGCCTTGGTGAGATAGGTAAAGAAGAACCTAAAGATCACTGTGGCTGAGCTCCAGAGATGCAGTCGGGAGATGGGAGAAAGTTGTAGAAAGTCAACCATCACTGCAGCCCTCCACCAGTCAGGGCTTTATGGCAGAGTGGCCTGACGGACGCCTCTCCTCAGTACAAGACACATGAAAGCCTGCATGGAGTTGGCTAAAAAAAAACACCTGAAGGACTCCAAGATGGTTAGAAATAAGATTGCCTGGTCTGATGAGACCAAGATAGAACTTTTTGGCCTTAATTCTAAGCGGTATGTGTGGAGAAAACCAGGCACTGCTCATCACCTGTCCAATACAGTCCCAACAGTGAAGCATGGTGGTGGCAGCATCATGCTGTGGAGGTGTTTTTCAGCTGCAGGGACAGGACGACTGGTTGCAATCAAGGGAAAGATGAAAGCGGCCAAATACAGAGATATCCTGGACGAAAACCTTCTCCAGAGTGCTCAGGACCTCAGACTGGGCCAAAGGTTTACCTTCCAACAAGACAATGACCCTAAGCACACAGCTAAAATAACAAAGGAGTGGCTTCACAACAACTCTGTGACTGTTCTTGACTGGCCCAGCCAGAGCCCTGACTTAAACCCAATTGAGCATCTCTGGAGAGACCTAAAAATGGCTGTCCACCAACATTTACCATCCAACCTGACAGAACTGGAGAGGATCTGCAAGGAGGAATGGCAGAGGATCCCCAAATCCAGGTGTGAAAAACTTGTTGCATCTTTCCCCAAAAGACTCATGGCTGTATTAGATCAAAAGGGTGGTTCTACTAAATACTGAGCAAAGGGTCTGAATACTTAGGACCATCTTATATTTCAGTTTTTCTTTTTTAATAAATCTGCAAAAATGTCAACAATTCTGTGTTTTTCTGTCAATATGGGGTGCTGTGTGTACATTAATGAGGAAAAAAATGAACTTAAATTATTTTATCAAATGGCTGCAATATAACAAAGAGTGAAAAATTTAAGGGGGTCTGAATACTTTCTGTCCCCAATGTATAGTCTATAAATGCTTTTTTCATCCTTAAAGTGAACATTTTAATTTCCCAAGCATAGCACACTCATTCTATTCCTAAAACAAACAGCCAAAGCAAATGGAAGGGCAATTGTCAGGGTCTTCTCACTTTTATTTTTTCATAAACCCGTCCAAAATAATGTCTCATCAGCTAGTAGTTCCTTCAGAAGAACAGGGATGTACTTTCCCTTGCCTTACAACAATAATTTAGGGAGATATAAGGGTCAGGTAGGTTGCGTGGTGTTTTTGGGTTTTTATTTTTATGTTTTGTGTTGATAGGGTCTTTTTTTTAGTCCGGGGTGCTCAAAGTGTAGCATTCATTTGTTGCTTACCATCTGTTTTTGGAGCTGCACTTTGTTCACAGCATGCTGCATGCATTTACTACAATCCTTCCCCCCAATCCACATAATAAAAAAAATAAAAGTTGGACATACACTGGTTAGTCCTATTATCTGTGATCAAAACTGCCCAGACCCTGGCCAATGTTCAATTGCTGTATCACCTGTGAAATCTTAATTTCACAGGTGATACCGCCCGTGTCTCTAGTACTTTTGGACCTAGTCTTGTTCATAAAAATTGTACTGCCACTTGGCCAATTTTACGCTGCTGTATCATCTGCAGAATCTCAATTAAAAAAATGTTTCAAACGCACACGCCGCCACCAATCCGCCTCAATGGGAGGCACACGCCGTAATGATCGTCCTCTCAGATGACAATTCTTTTATAACTGAGGGCGGGGCCACATGGTGATGAACCCAGGTGACCCCGCCCCCTCTGACGCACGGGGACTTCCCAATGGCTTTTTCATGGCGTCAGAAGGGGCGGTAACACCCATTTACGTACCCAGGTGACCCCCCTATGACGCACAGAGACTTCCCAATGGCTTCCCCATGGCATCAGAGGGGGCGGGGCCACCCGTTTACGTAAAAATAAAAATGTCCCACGAAGTCCATTCATCTTCTTCTCTTGCTCCACCGGACCAAAAAAAAGCACGCCGCCCCGATCCGCCTCCATGGGAGGCATCCCCATAATGACCGTCCTCTCAGGTGACAGTTCTTTTATAACTGAGGGCGGGGCCACACTGTGACGTACCTGGATGACCCCGCCCCCTCTGATGCACAGGGACTTCCCAATGGCTTCCCTGTGGCGTCAGAGGGGGGCGGGCCACCCATTTACGTAAACGGGAGGCCCCGCCCCCCTCTGATGCCACGGGGAAGCCCTTGGGAAGTCCCCGTGTGTCAGAGGGGGACGGGGTCACCCAGGTACGTCACTGTGTGGCCCCGTCCTCAGTTATAAAAGAACTGTCACCTGAGAGGACGGTCATTACGGTGGGTGCCTCCCATGGAAGCGGATCGGTGGCGGAGTGGGGTTTTTTTTTTTTTTTGGTCCGGCGGAGCAAGAGAAGAAGATGAATGGACTTTGTGGGATATTTTTATTTTTTTATTTTTTTAATAAAGGACTTGTCCCAAGATGTGTCTTGTGGTTTTTTTTAACATTCTGACACTTTTTTTGTGAAATGGTAGGGGTACAATGTACCTGTTACCATTTCAAACGGGGGGGGCGGGATCTGGGGGTCCCCTTGTTAAAGGGGGCTTCCAGATTTCAATAAGCCCCCTGCCCGCAGACCCCCACAACCACCGGGCAAGGGTTGTGGGGATGAGGCTCTTGTGCCCATCAACATGGGGAAAAGGTGCTTTGGGGGGCCCCCCATGTTGAGGGCATGTGGCCTGGTACGGTTCAGGAGGGGGGGTGCTCTCTCGTCCCCCCCCTCTTTTCCTGCGGCCTGCCAGGTTGCGTGCTCGGATAAGGGTCTGGTATGGATTTTTGAGGGGACCCCTACACCATTTTTTTTTAAAAATCGGCGCAGGTTTCCCCTTAGTATCCTTACCAGACCTGAAGGGCCTGATATGAAATTTGGGGGGACCCCCACGCAATTTTTTTTTTTTGGTTTGGGGCTCCCCTTAATATTCATACCAGACCCAAAGGGCTTGGTATGGATTTTTGGGGGGACCCCATGTCATCTTTTTCAATGACTTTTATCTGTATTGCCGAGACCTGACAATTCATTATAGCCGCGAGTAGTTTTAAATTACTTTTTTTCCTTTCAAATGTCATTTTGTGCAGGGACTGTTCTAAACACAGGAAAAATGCGCAACTTTACAGGCATACTATAGACACCCCCCAGGTACGAAATTTAAAGGAATTGCTTTTATTGTTTCACTTTAAGCATTATTAAAATCACTGCTCTAGAAAAAATTGACGTTTTTAAAACTTTTTTTTTGCATTGATACATGTCCCCTGGGGCAGGACCCAGGTCCCCAAACACTTTTATGACAATGCCATCCATATAAGCCTTTGAAATTAGCACTTTTGATTTCTCCCATAGACAATTCATTATAGCCGTGAGTAGTTTTAAATGACTTTTTTTCCTTTAGAAATGTCATTTTGTGCAGGGACTGTTCTAAACACGGGAAAAAGGCACCACTTTACAGGCATACTATAGACACCCCCCAGGTAAGAAATTTAAAGGAATATTTCACTTTTATTGTTTCACTTTAAGCATTATTAAAATCACTGCTCCCGAAAAAACAGACGTTTTTGAAACTTTTTTTTGTATTGATACATGTCCCCTGGGGCAGGACCCAGGTCCCCAAACACTTTTTATGAAAATAACTTGCATATTAACTCTTAAAATTAGCACTTTTGATTTTTCACGTTCATGTCCCATAGACTTTCACAGTGTTCGCGTGTTCAAACAAATGTTTTGCCTGTTCGCATGTTCTGCTGCGAACTGAACCGGGGAGTGTTCGGCTCATCTCTAGTGATGATGCAATCCAGAAAATTCTGGCCTTCTCTGTCAAAATGTTCCTTCAATATAGTGCAGACTTCAACTATTCTGTGCTGGTCAAAAGCGAAAAGCTGCCATGGTACTGAGTGTGTGCTAAATTTTCGAAAATGCAAATGTTGGTGAATGATGTGCAATTTCACAACAGGTTATGTGTTATTCAGGATTAGGCATTCCAATGCGCTGAATGTTCACAGGAATGACTGCTGTGGAACCACCGGAACCACCACGGCCAGGATATTCACTAATGGACGTAAGGTGATCTTTGAAATATTTACACCATTCAAGTGTCTTATTGCAGCTGAGAGTAGACATGTGCACAACGAAAAAATGTATTTAATTTCAATTTGTTATTTACATAAATTTGTTTAGTTAAATTTGTTTAATTTGTTTTCGGGATTCGTTTTGTTTATTAGTTTTCAAATCAATTTTGAATAGTTTTCGAATCAATTTTGAATAGTTTTCTAATTCAAATAGTTTTTGAATTCGAATAGTTTTCCAATTTCCAAAAAGAATAAAATAGAATAGAAAATAAAGGAATAGAATAGAATAGATCCGATTTTCCGAATAATGAAAATTTGCCTGAATTTTAATTCAGAACGAAACAAACCGCACATGCCTAGCTGAGAGTCTCCTCACCATACTGTGCTTGAAGTCTTCTGTGGATATCCATGGGTTTTACACCTTTATTCACAAGAAGCTTCATGCAAACACTAATGCCCCATACACAAGGTCGGATTTTCCGATGGAAAATGTCCGATCGGAGCGTGTTGTCGGAAATTCCGACCGTGTGTGGGCTCCATCAGACATTTTCCATCGGATTTTCCGAAACACAAAGTTTGAGAGCAGGCTATAAAATTTTCCGACAACAAAATCCGATCGCGTCAATTCCGACCGTGTGTGGCCTGTTCCGACCCACAAAGTGGCACGCATGCTCAGAAGAAATTCCGAGACGGAACAGCTTGGTCTGGTAAAATTAGCGTTCAAAATGGATACAGCACTTTCGTCACGCTGCAATGTTAAAAATTGTTTAATACAGCGCACTCTCTTCTTCTTTATAATGTGAGAAGAATTAAATATTTTTGCTGCTCATATTCACACAGACTTCTCACAAACTTATTTCTTTATTATTTATCGGGATTCCCTCAATATATTTGGATTTGTCACATCTGACAAAATTTGTTTTGTGTTGTTTTATGTATTTTTATTTTTTTAAAGGCAGATTTTTTTTTTTTTTTTTGGTTTGTATTTTTTTCAAGGCTGATCTTTGTTTTATTTTCTTTTTAGTTTGACTCCATAATATTTTTGTGTGTGTTTTGTGTGTCAAGTTACCACAACACCATTGATATCTTAGATTATTTAATCTCAAGGAGATTGCTTGGTGTTGGTGTCCCTTGTTAATTTCACATTGTATTTTCGAAATCTACCTGAATCCTCACAAACAAACTGTCCTTTTTGAAGGCAAACATACATAGGCAAGTATAATTGAAATCAAAAATTCCTTTATTAAGGGATCAGAACCAAACAAAGAGGGAGGCAACGCTGGATAAACAGCAGAAATTGGCGAAGCCTTGGACCCCCAGGGCAGACATCAATTATTTAACATTAAAATTGGTGGCCTGAGGAATCCGTATCTAAGAGAGTGCAGTCTGGTCCCGAAGTCCCAGAGATCCGGAAAGCAGCAGATGACATGTATGTTCCCAGGCTGTGGTACCACAAGAGGCTGCATCTCTTGCCATACCAGACTGGATCCAGGGCCATCACTTTCTGGTCTTCTTTCCACGCTTCCTTCCTGGCTGTGGCTCTGCTGTTGGAGATGTGGCAAGAGGAGGAGTAGGACCTGGAGGAGGAGGAGGACTAGTAGGACCTGGAGGAGAAGGAGGAGGAGGAGGAGTAGGACCTGGAGGAGGAGGACCATGTGTGAGGTCACAAATGTGGGTAGCAGATGTTATTTCGCCCCTTAACCCCTTATTGAGAGCTTCCAAAATTAATGACTCACACTCTAGTCGTTGGCCCTCCTCCATCTGCTGCATCTTGCAGGCAGTTATGCCAGCAAACTTCTCCTCCACAGTGTGGGGGGCTCTCAGGGCCTCTGTAGCCTTACAAAAGAGGCCTATGGCAGCCTCCTCCAGGGTACGCCTCTTCCTGCCACTTTCTCTTTGCAGGTGTAGGGGAGGGACCTGCATATCAGGCAGCCTGCTCGGCCCGGCCACCTCCTGGCTGAGACTTCCCTGTGTATGAAAAAGGGACATGGTTTTAGTTTTTGCATCATCAATCACAATCATAAATTAGTACTCCAAACTAACATCTAGTTAACATCATTTATTGGACAACCAGAAATATTTAGAGGAATGCTATACCTGGCTCAATCTGGGCTCCTCCACATGTTGCTGTCTGGAAGGCCCAGGTTGGGCGTCAGAAGCCTCAGCTGGGGGGGATGGAAGCGTGGAAGGAAGACTGGAGAGTGATGACCCGGGTTCAGTCTGACCTGCCAGAAAATGCAGCCTGTCATAGTACCACATCCTGGGGACATAGATGTCATCTGCTGCTCCGGATCTCTGCGAATCCTGGACCTTCTTG
The DNA here is from genome assembly GCF_042186555.1 of Aquarana catesbeiana. NCBI lineage: Eukaryota > Metazoa > Chordata > Amphibia > Anura > Ranidae > Aquarana > Aquarana catesbeiana. Next base: position 80,667,332 of record NC_133330.1, on the reverse strand, counting down.
TGCTCCCTTAGATATGTACTCCTCAGGCCACCAATTAGGATCTTCAAATATGTGATGTCTGCAGTGGGGATCACCTGCTTCACAAATTCCAGCAATTGATCCAGCGCTACCTTCCTCTTTGTTTGGTTCTTATAATGTGGGTGGTTTATCTCCCATAGACAAGGCAGCTCCCTGAACATGTCAATGAAGATTGCCATGAAGTCGGTATCGTTCAAGATATCCATTTTCACTGCAAGACACAACACAAGACAAACCCTAATGTCAGCCAAAACTCTCCTAATCTTGTTACAATATAGGCCTCAATCTAGAAGCAGTATAGGCCCAAGTTTGGCTCTTACCTTCGTTATCACGATCGGCGCCTCCGATACTCCTTCCTCCGCTCACAGATCGTACGTACTACGCACGCGTGTTACGCTTTATACACACTGCGCATGCGTGGAACTCCGCCCGCCCCTGACGTTCTTTCTAGTCTATTCCCCGCCCCTTTTCGTTCGGCACAGTGGGGGAAGAGCACATGGCGGAGACACAGCAGGTGTGTGCTAATTATAGCAACGAGGAGGAGGAGGAGGAAAGCCCGGAGCCGGAAACGTCCCAATCCAGAAGGAGACGATTTAAGGCCTCAAATATGTCCTTTGGGGAGATGTTGGAGATGGTGGACATCCTGAAGAAGGCCGACTATGATGGAAAGTATGGACCTTACCCCAACCCCAATGTCAGAAAGGCCAAGATCATGGCGAAAGTGGTCAAGAGTCTGCACCGGAATTTCGGGGTACGACGAACGAAAGATCAGCTCAGGAAGCGGTGGTCGGACCTGAAATTAAGAGAACACGAGCAGTACAGAAAGATCCGGAGAGTGCTGCAAAAAAGTAAGTAGTTGTCCTGTGTTGCTATTTTTTTTTACTTTATTACGTTCGTGCTGCTCCATGAGCTTTTCTTAAGTGTTGTACACTTTAAAATGGCAACTTTCATGTTCCTGGGCACATTATTCGTTCGTATCAAACATTTTTCTGTCGCCCTATAAAACACCATTGTTTTGGCCATATGCCTTTGCCAAAATTTTTGAGGGCCTACTTGTATGCAAACAATTTGGTTGTGTAGATGTGTTTGTTACTAGAATGAAATGCAAACTAGATTCTGTGTAAGGAGAGGACACTCAGCAGCTGTTTACACATCTGGACGCTGTAGCACTAGTGTGGGACACAAGAACACCATTTTTATTAGGGGGTCCCACACAGGTGCTCCAGTGTATACTATAGGGGTGTCTCCATCTGTGAAGCTTGTACGAGACAGGTAAAGTATTGAAGCTTGACAAAGGACACTGAAAATTCTACATCTTGGAAGTATGCCAAAATAGACAATTGTACCCCACTTCCAAGCAATGCTTCATATTTATAGTTCTGCCATCAAATATCTGTGTGCTAAGTATACTATTTTTGTTTTACATAGGGGAGAAAAGACTCGAAGGACACCCCTCATCCGAGGAGACCAGAGACCCCCCACCTCTGGAAGAAGGGGAAATACCCCCAACACAAGAAGAGCAGGAGGAAGAAGACGTGGTGGAACTAGTCACCACAACAGGTGAGTGTCTGCGACCACAGGCTCAGGTAAGAGATGGATGCCGGCATATTTATAATACCTGTTTTTTTTTGGTTTCTCTCTTTTTAGGTGATCGTGATGTTGTGGATTCAGGGCATTTCACCTCTGAAAGTGCACAGATCCTGATCGGGGAGATCATGGGGTGTAATTTAGCATTGGAAAACCTCAAGAAAAACATCAATGATGTTATTAAAAAAAATAAGAACATCATTGATGTTTTGGGGAGAGTTTAAAACCCCTCCAAATCCCTTTGTTTTTTTGTGTGCTACAATGTTAAAAATGTTTTAGCGATTTTTCGAAAAGCTAAATTTTGAAGATGCACACAGTGCATCAACATGTGCTATCTGCCATCACGGGAGATCAATGGACGCGTTTTGGGGGTGCAACCCCTTCCTCAATAATAAAGTAGCTGAGAGGAAGGGGTTGCTCCCCCAAAACACGTCCCTTGATCCCCCGTGATGGCAGGTCACACATGTTGACATTTGTAAATTGGTGTGCATCTTCAAAATTTGGCTTTTCCTGGGGTGACTTCACCCCATCTGAACGCAATATCAAACACAGTTCCTAAATACTCATGTCTGATATTGCCTTCAAGTTCTACCAAATGTGAACTTTGTAAGTTCAAAAATTTGTGTCTTTCTTGTTGTTTGGAAACATGCCTGTTTTATCTTAAATGGACATTTCTATTTTTTGTAATGCCACCCCAAAAATTGTTATACAAAAACATGTTGTTTTGTTTTAAAAAACCTTTTCTAAATGCACATGTGATTGTGCTGTTATTAAAAAGAGTGTTAATCAAGAATGTGTGGATTATTGTCTCAACGCTACAACACTTTTGTGGTGCTCTAATTGCTGCTTTCTGTGACAATGGGGGTTATTTCCTAAGGGGCAAATCCACTTTACACTAAAAGTGCAGTTTCAGTGCAGTTTCAAGTGCACTTGTAGTGCAAAGTGTCTTTGCCTTTAGAAAATAACACCCAACAGTGCTTTGTAAGGTTACACAATCACGCCATTTTCAGGACTCACCACATTTCTGTCAGGGTCAGCTAAAACAAACACAAGCAGTAAATGTCACCAAAGATTTGCTGATTTTTTTTTTATTTGATCAAGGTTTCACAAATTGTCTGGCATATTGATGGCCCCCCTACCCACAAAGAATTCAAGGTATCTTAGCCGAACATCACGGCACTCAGGGAGGGCAAGCCGGGGCGGCCCCTTTCAAGCGCCGTCAGGGTTGTTTCATTTATACTTCAGGCCTCAGGCCCCAGGCCCAACTGAGCCAGCATAGTTGGCAGAATGTTGCCATAAAAAGTTATGTAGAACACAGCACGCCAGGATTATATGATTCAGTTTATACTCCGCCATATGGATGGGTGTAAGAAATAGGCGGAACCGGCTGGCCACAATTCCAAATGTGTTCTCCACCACTCTTCTGGCTCTGGCCGGTAATTAAAAACCCTCTGTTCCGGGGTGAGGGTCCTCATCGGGAATGGCCGCATAAGATGGTCCCCCAGCGCAAATGCTTCATCCGCAACGAAGACGAATGGGAGTCCTTCCACATTGTCTTCTGGAGGTGGCAAGTCCAAGCTGCCATTCTGGAGACGCCTGTAAAACTCTGTCTGGGCGATGACTCCACCATCGGACATCCGGCCATTCTTCCCCACGTCCACATACAGGAACTCTTAATTTGCCGACACCACCGAAAAAACATCACAATACTATTGAACCCCTTGTAATTATAATAGTACAACCCCGAGTTGGGGGGTGGGATGATGTGGACGTGTTTCCCATCAATTGCCCCTCCGCAGTTAGGAAAGTCCCACCGCTGGGCAAAGTGGGAGGCCACAGTCTGCCATTCCTGTGGCGTGGAAGGAAACTGTTGAGGAAGACAAAAATAAATTAGTATTTTTGCACATAAACATGGAAAGCAGATTAGACACAAACATTCTTGGCCAACATCCAGATAACATTTATTAAGGGGAATTTTACAACACCAAAGTATAAGGTACACCTATCATATTCACCCCCCCTCTCATGGTCCATTTCTAACATTATAGGGGGTGGGGGAATCTTGGACAGGTAACCCTCTCCACTTCATTGAGAGATGAATGCCTTAATAATGGGTATTACTTTGACCAGCCCCTCCTTAGTTACACTATTGACAGCCCACTGGACAGGTAAGAAGTGTCATAATACAAAGATATAAATACACACTGTACACAATTGAGCACATTTGGACATTCTGCTATTACCTATCAAGATAATAATAAAATACAAAAACTTTAAACTGTACCATTTGAAAGTATATAGGCAGGCCCTTGCACTACATGCTTTGGGGAATTCATCCATAAATCTGACCACAAAAGAGGTGGGTATAGTGTGTATGGGTTTGGCAAAGTCAGCAGATAAATGATTGAGGATAGATAGAGAATTGGGATCAGCTGACTTAGCAGTTGGGGGGAGGGAGGGTTAATAAAAATGATTTGGGGACACTACAAAAAAAAGCCTCTGGCACTCTGCCTGAATTTAAAGCACAAATCACATAACTAAACATTTTAGGGGTTGTTTGGGGTAAAGCACTACTATGGAGCTGATAAAATACATTGTTAAGTGACTACATGAGGTGAATATAGGGCCAGGAGAGCATGCTGGGGAGGTAAGTGAAGGCAAATATGTATGAAGGACTAAAAAAAACCCCATAAAATTCCAGCATGCATGAGGACAAAGGGGACATTCACAGCATATTTCAATCATGGTAATTAGGGAATGAGGAAAGAAATACAATATATTAGCAAACATTCAATACAATAAAATGTAATATTAAAGGATAAAAATCTTACCTTCATATACTCCTTCTGCAGGACCTGAATGATGGCAGAACAGGTCTCTGGGATAATGATACCCAGAGCCTGGGGGGAGATGCCTGTCGAGAACTTCAAGTCCTGCAGGCTTCTCCCCGTCGCCAAGTACCGCAGGGTAGCGACGAGCCTCTGCTCCAGAGTGGTGGCTTGCCTCATGCAGGTATCCTGCCTGCTGATATAGGGGGTCAGCGAAGCCAACAAACGGTGAAATATGGGGTCCGTCATCCTGAGAAAGTTCCTGAAATCATCAGGATTATTCTCACGGATCTCACGGAGCAAAGGCATATGACAGAACTGGTCACGCTGAAGCAACCAATTCTTGGTCCATGAACTCCTCCCCACCCTGTTCATGGACTGGACTTGTGTCAAGGTCAGGACCCCAACACCAAGCCCCCGCACAGCACGAACTCTACGAGGAGTACGTATATGCAACATGGCTAGAAAACGGTCGGCTGCTCAGAATGAAGTAACAGAACGCACTGAAGAACAGCAAGGCCTGTGAAGAGCGACCTGAAAAACAGCAACGAACAAACAAGAACACAATGACTAATCCAAGTCACGCATAGCTTGCTTGCACGCACTGAAGAGCAGATACAAACCCACATGCACAAACTGAACCGCAGAAAACAATCTGAAAGCCACGAGTCTGAAAAAGCGCGAATCGTCTCTCACCAAACTTTTACTAACACGAGATTAGCAAAAGGAGCCCAAAGGGTGCCGCGCTTGGTTCTGAAATGGCCTTTTCTAGTCTCAACATACGTGGTGTAAGTCACCGCGTTCTTGGTGATCGGAAATTCCGACAACTTTGTGCGATCGTGTGTACGCAAAACAAGTTTGAGCCAACATCTGTCGGAAAAAATCCTAGGATTTTGTTGTCAGAATGTCCGATCAATGTCCGACCATGTGTACGGGGCATAACACTGTTGTTTGCCATCTTGATTAATGGTCTCTGGACATGTGCGCTGCCCATCAGTAATAGGACACACTTGCCAATTACTACCACATGTAGTACCACCACGCTAGCATTCCTTTTTATACCTATAAAATTAAGTCCTGGTTTGACTTGAATGCCCCTCATACATTGCATGGATTTTAACAAACTTTGTTCGGATTCCTACCTGTTTCACACTGAAGATAAATCTTTTGTTCCACTTTGTATCTTTGGATACTGATTCTGAATGGGAGTGACTAATTCATTTTAATTAGCTGGTGCACTTTCATTGTTCTGATGAGAAAAAAAAATGCAGTATCTGCTTTCCTTTAAGTGAGTTACCCTTGGGGAGCATCTCACCAAAAATGACATCTCTGTTGCAGAGGATGCCTAAAACTTGACTTGTATCTTAGTGCAGAGCACCAGCTGTGTACAGAATGCTGTCAAGTTGCCATATTGCATTGAATTTTACAGAAAATGTCAGTGCAGTAGTTTGAAAATGAAAGGCATGTGTAACAATTGTATATATTATATTATTATTTTTTTTTAATTGCTATGATTTTTCTTTCCAGACTAAAGTAGACTTTAAAAGATTTGTTTTTATTTTGGGTCCCCCTCAAAGACACATAGAAAAATACCCTCTTTCTCCTGTATTTGTTTTAATTTACCATTGGTACACGTCCTCCATAACAATACCCACCTTCCCATGCTTTTTTTTATGCTACCTTGCCTATTAGCCATTAACATGGACCCTGGGCTAATCAAACCTGAGCAGATTTTCTCATCCCTACTGTAGCACCCTCTAGCTAGTGTGCTAGATGTATATAGGTTTGGTTGTTAGTGTGGCTAAATTGGCTGAGAGCCAGGCCTGGGTTGTGAATCTGGGTCAGGGTTTCATGACTCAGGGGCTGGATGACTCATCTGGTAGCTCTTTCTGACACTTCCTCCTGGTCTGGAAGTTGGTAGAAACTTCTAGAGCTGAAGGGTGGCAGTGAAGAGGGGCTGCCATTCAAATTTATGTGATCCTCGGCCGATCCCCAGCATAAAGGGGCAGGAAGGAGGCAGGCCACACCATAAATAGACATGAGCCATGCCAGCAGGGGCAATCGGATGCAAGATGGAGATGGAGTGCTGAGGAGGCTGTCGGTTGCCCTTGAGGGTGCCCCCTAGTCTGGGGTAGTGACCTCGGGCCCAGAGCTCAGGTGCTAGAAGATTCCCCCTACATCACACAGGGGAAACCCTTCCTGGAGGCACGGGAGCAAGGAGAGAGGGCAGCGGGAGCAGGTTAGAACGTCTGGGAGATCTCCTGAGAGTCAACCAGGTAGGCTTGTGAGTGTCAGTCTGGAGGACTGTGGGGAGATGTTAGCGTGGAGGGCTAGTAAAAGGGGCAGCTGCAGCCAGGCGGGTTGGCAGTGCCTGAAGAGCTGGTGCTGGGCTCAGTGACCACAGGGAGGAAGTGCTGGGAAAGTGTGAGCTGTGAGTCCCTGCCTGTAATGGGCCTTGGCTACAAAATTACTAGAGGGTGACATAGCTGTGTTTTGCAAGCAAGTGTGTGCTAGAGGAAGAATAGGAGCTGTATATAGAAACTGTATATAGGAAGAGTTGTCCCCGAACTTTGAGGTGAAATGGGCATCCCATAATCTCCCATCCCTATCCAAGTTATATCCCTCAATAGAGAAAAAAAGTCATGGACTGTAGGAATACGGTGTGCCTGGCTGTGCAGGGTGGGGGATCCCATTCTACTTGCGACTCCTTAGGGGGTGCGCTACATTTAAGGGCTCATCTTGCCCACGGCAACCTGCACAGCTGTTGTTCCTAGCAACCAGAGATTTATTGAGCCAGAGGGCTGTGCTTTGCTGCAGGACCACTGTGATGGTTAAAACCAGGGAGGCGGACTTATGTGCTCTGCCTATTTGTGACTGTATGCTAAAGTCAAGTGACTGTTCTCGAACTCTGAGTGCCTGTGGAAATTCGGTGTGCCTGGCTGTGCAAGGTGGGGCATCCCATTCTACTTGCGGCTCCTTAGGGGGTGCACTACATTACTATTTAGTCACTTAATACAATTCCAATGCAATGTTTGAAAAGCTTTCTAAACATAAAGAGTATATATGCTCAAAATTTAAAATCTTATACATTATTCATTCCCTGTAAGTAGACACTGCTGTGTCACAGAATTTACAGAGCCTGCCTTCTGAAATACAGAGGTGATAAGAGGGGGAGTTTCAGGAGAAGGACTCAATACAGAAATCACTGTTTGCAGGCAGCAAGGTACCATGGGGTATGCAATCCTTAGAAATTCAAATTAAACAGCATATGAGATGATACAAATAGGGATGAGCTCGATGTTCAGGTCGAACATAAGTTCGACTCGAACATCGGGTGTTCGCCAGTTCGCAGAACAGCGAACATTATGGGGCGTTCGCAGGAAATTCGAGCGCCGCGTAACGGCCGATAATGCACTGCGAGATTGCAGTGCATTGCTGTATGATGATTGGCCAAAGCATGCACCTGACCTGCATGCTTTGGCCAATCACAGCGCGCTCTGATGAGAGAGCCATAATTGGCCACAGGCAGGGTGTCTTTGGCCAATCATGGCTCAGGGGGACTAAGTCGACGCCCCACACTATTTAAGGCTGCTTACACGGAGGCCGTGTGTAGTGTTGTTGGCGTGGACACAGAGATAGCTTGAGTTAGATTAAGTAGGCAGGTTATTCAGTTAGTGACAGTGTATTTGATATACTGTATATATACAGTCAGTCTAATATATATATATATATATATATATATATATACTCTGCATTTAGCATAGACTATATATTCAGTGTTTATGCGATATTCAGTCAGTGCAAACAGTGTATATGAAAATATATATATATGGTGTGTGTGGGTGTGTGTGTGTGTGTGTGTGTATATGTATATATGTGTGTATATGTATATATATATATATATATATATACAGTATATCTACAGTGCATCGGTGCATATCTACAGTGCATTCGGTGTACTGTTTCTAATACACTTCAGGCGGTGTATTAATATAAGAAAAGATAGGGGATTGCAAAAATGGACTTTATAGGCACACGTATAGAAAAAAAAAATATTTGAAATTTTAATTGGATAAGGTTAAAATCGTGGTTTACAAACATAAACAGAACAATATCATGATAATGCATGACCCCAGGGACTCAAATAACACCTCCAAATATTATATTGTAATCCAATTCGGTGTAATTATAAATAACAGGTAGCAGCATCCAAAAGGAGTAAAGTGCGTGGAGTAGTTGAGTCACAATATGAGGAGAAAATTCACTCTACATGTTATGTGCACAATTGCGCTTCTTCAGGAGCTTGCAGATCTAATGAACATGTAAAAAAAATCAAATAAATATAGCATAATATCCAATAAATAAAACAAAAGCAATATAAACAATGAAATTGTCATTTCAATGGAGTCTAGTGGGAAAGAAGCCCAAGTCCACTGACCACTGGGCGGCAAGAGGCACAACCCTCTCATGAGGACACAACCAATTGAGAGAATGCCATATGGCCCCAGTGACCAGCATCCAACACATACATACATACATACATACATACATACATAACAAACACACACAAACACCACACCACACACACATACACATACACACACCACACCACACACACATACCACATACACATAACACACACATGCCACACACACATAACACACATGTACCACACACACACCACACACAAATACCACACATACCACACACATATACCACACACACACATACCACACACACACACACACCACACACTTTTGTAAAAGTAGCACCTTTCTGTAGATGTCTTCTATCCAGTGCTGCCACAGCTTCCTTCTCCTTTCAGTGCACTGGGTATTTTCGGCTCCTGGACTCCTGGAGCAGGAAGGAGATAAGGATTAAGGGGCAGCTCACCCCCCTCCTCGAACATGTTGCAGTCAGCCTTTCACTTGTACCGACTCTAGTGCAGAACAGAGAGGTTGTTGAAGGAGGTGAGCTGTTACTTTCAGCCAGGCTTCTGTGTTTAAGTGAAAGTGTACAGTTTCTACTACACTTCTGGTGGTGTACACACTATAAAATACAGTGCAGCCATTGTACAGTTTCTAATACAGTGCAGGCGATGTACACAGTATCTAATACAGTGCGTACAGTTTCTAATACACTTCAGGAAGTGTATTAATATATACTGTACTTATATATACAGTCTAATATATATATACAGTGGGGACGGAAAGTATTCAGACCCCCTTTAATTTTTCACTCTTTGTTATATTGCAGCCATTTGCTAAAATCATTTAAGTTTATTTTTTTTCCCTTATTAATGTACACACAGCACCCCATATTGACAGAAAAACACAGACTTGTTGACATTTTTGCAGTTTTATTAAAAAAGAAAAACACAAATATCACATGGTCCTAAGTATTCAGACCCTTTGCTCAGTATTTAGTAGAAGCACCCTTTTGATCTAATACAGCCATGAGTCTTTTTGGGAAAGATGCAACAAGTTTTTCACACCTGGATTTGGGGATCCTCTGCCACTCCTCCTTGCAGATCCTCTCCAGATCTGTCAGGTTGGATGGTAAACGTTGGTGGACAGCCATTTTTAGGTCTCTCCAGAGATGCTCAATTGGGTTTAAGTCAGGGATCTGGCTGGGCCATTCAAGAACAGTCACGGAGTTGTTGTGAAGCCACTCCTTCGTTATTTTAGCTGTGTGCTTAGGGTCATTGTCTTGTTGGAAGGTAAACCTTCGGCCCAGTCTGAGGTCCTGAGCACTCTGGAGAAGGTTTTTGTCCAGGATATCCCTGTACTTGTAAATGTGGATCACCCCTAAGATCAAAACACAAGGAGATGAAGAGTGGCGCTCCAACCCTAGAGTGGGCTTGAGGTAAGTGATCACACCCCCTCTAAATGAGTGAAAAAAATCTAAACCACAATTTTAAAATAATGAAATGTGAAAACAAAAACTCAAAGTGCTACAAATAATTAATGAAGTCAATAATAATTCCCCCACAAAAACACATCACTTACTAGTGTGATATACATGTAAATAATCTAGTGATATATAATAACATCAATGAAAATAATATTCTATAATAATTGCTACTAATAACACCTTGTGAAGAGTGAAGTCCAGTATCGCAATGCTAAACATACGGAACCCTTCCAAAAATAAAGTGAAAAAAATGAGACAGCAAACCAAGTCCACATCAATGTGAGGTGATTCAGAAAAAAAATTAAATGATGAAGAAAAAATTCCCAAAAGTGCAGGTGTCTCCAATCTGCAAATGCTGTTACACTGTGTACACTACTCCTCAGTGACGTGATTCCACTCGCATGTGAATTGCACACTCACCAGCTGATAAGGCCTCACACTCTCGTGCTTAGCTGACAACACGCCTCAACCCACTATCATGGGGGTTAACATGCAACCACCGGTATCCACTGCTAAGTGCACCAAACACTTTTCCTTGAGATAGAGACTCCACATATAAAGGAAAAAATGCTCCAGATGGCGTAATAACATTTTAAAACCTTTAATTCCAAAATAAAATCTACACATATACACTCACATGTTAAGTAAAATCATTAGGCACTTCACAGCAAAATGAAACTGTATCACAGCAAAGCACAGTAGAGCACGCAGTAACATTAGCACAGGTTGGCCACAGCGGACCCAGAGAGTGTGAATGCCGGCGATCGTCTCACCCATTCGCAGCTCACGTTCCTCAGCTTGTCCCTGCTCCGTCTACCATCAAATCCCCCTCTAAAAGACATCTCCAATTGCCGTGTAGCCACGCCCCGACATGTTTTGTCACAGGGAAATATATATATATATATATATATATATATATATATATATATATATATATATATATATACTCTGCATTCAGTATAGCCCATATATACAGTGAATTCGGTGGTGTAGTTTCTAATACACTTCAGGCAGTGTACACAGTATATGATATAGTGTAGTGTGGTGTTGCAAAACAAAAAATCCATCATGTCCGGAAGGCCACCAAGGAGATCCTGCACCAGCTGTTCCGGCTTCTCATCTGGCACCACCACTTCCAGCTAAGAGAACCCTGCAGGCATTCTTACCTCACCGTACTCCTACAACCACTGTCTCAACTCCAGTGATCTCCGAGCCGGGCTTGTACGAGAGGTCTCATGCAAGTCAGGCTCACTCCTAAGGTACGTGACAGTATCAAACAGTCATGACTGAGCCTGCAAGAGGGACCTCGCCTATGGATGACATCTGCCAGCACCTTGCTGCCCTCACTCAGGCCGTGAAGTCTCTTCAGGACGGTTATGTCCAATTGGAAGAACAAGTGCCAACCCTAAACACCGCTGCAAACCCTTCTTTGGTCATAACCCCTTCCACTGGTGGGGCACCAGCTGCAACTACTACCGCACCCACTTGACCAGTGTATTCCAGATGTCCCCAACTCTTTCATACCACCCCATACCCTTCCAAACCCCCTTTTACACCTCCCCTTTTTCTTACCCCCTTTTATTACCAATAATAGACCACACAGGAGTTTGGAGTATAACTGGCCATAGCAGCTTTTTTATTAAACAAATATGAAATCCAATATGAAATAACTTTCCAATTAACATATATACATTTTGTAAGGACAATTTTAACTCTCAGTCTGTTGGTCTTTGACGGCACCCTGAACTTAACACTTTCCACCACTACACTGTGGGACCTTATTTCACCATACCAGGCCTCCAGCCGTATCAACAGCTCGGAGACAACCCCCTTCCCGCAGTGCAAGCATTACCGTATTCCAGCATACTGTTCCACTGGAATACACCAGAGGGGCACATACCATCAACGAGCCCCCCACCAGTTCCATCACATCTGTCCCTTTGTTAACCCCTCGTTGTCTCTCCTCTCCACCGTGTCATGCCCGGCCCTTCATTACTTTTTCTTTTTGTCTCTCCATTCCGGGCCTCACTTGACCAGTGTATTCCAGAAATCCCCAACTCTTTCATACCACCTCATACCCTTCCAAACCCCCTTTTACACCTCTCCTTTTTCTTACCCCCTTTTATTACCATAATAGACCACACAGGAGTTTGGACTATAACTGGCCATAGCAGCCTTTTATTAAACAAATATTAAATCCAATATTAAATAACCTTCCAATTAACATATATACGTTTTGTAACAACAATTTTAACTCTCAGTCTGTTGGTCTTTGACGGCACCCCGAACTTAACACTTTCCACCACTACACTGCGGGACCTAATTTCACCATACCAGGCCTCCAGCCGTATCAACAGCATGGAAACAACCCCCTTCCCGCACTGCAACCATTACCATATTCCAGCATACTGTTCCACTGGAATACACCAGAGGGGCACATACCACCGATAAGCCCCCCACTGGTTCCATCTGTTATTTTGCCACCATCAAAGACCAAAGACACCACCACAGCCCGCAAGGATGACCCCTTAACCTTAAGGGCCCCTCCACACCCGCAGGGCTCGCTGAATCCCGTCTTGAAGACCCAGCACTCACAAATCAATGCCAACAGCTAAAAGGTGCACTCTGCCTCCACGCAGGTACATACCCACATTAATCTCCAACTCCATGTGCCTTATTACCAATCCCCCATTACAGGAAACAAATCTCCCCACCACCCAGTTTACTTTGATTCGTGCCATACCGTTGCACTTCCGGCACCACCCTGCTCCATCCCATACCAGGGATTCCTAACTACCGAATACACGCTTCCCTTTTGCGAAATCCCCAGTTGCCTGCCGTCTGGCCTAAAGTCCGCTCTCCTGGCCCCCCAAAATATATAAGAATTCCCTAGGATCCCGACGAGGCGTATGTGACCTCCATCTGAAATGACATAACAACGAGAGGTAGCATAAATACAACCACATCAAACCTCCCACAAAGTATAAAGCTGACAAGTAAAAACACACCCCTTAACCCTTAGCCCCCCTTGTTTAAACCCGTCCACTAACAATTGAGGATGCACGTAAGAACGGGACCTCCTTGATTCCCACCTCCCAATCCTTTTTACCACAGCCTCATCCAACCCACACCTGGCAGCCTCTGTTGCTGCCCCGAGGTGAGGCGAATTGCGTGCAGTCCAGCCCCACTGCTTGAAGGCATTTTCCAAAAACTGCAATAAACTGAAACCTGGCTAAAAAGGAACCATCCTCATGCAACAAGAACGGCCCACCTCTTACAGGACGAACCCCTAAAAATTCCCTCACCACCCTCACTGGGCAAACCGGGGAACCAGGTAGTGTAAACAGCTGCACATTCACCCTTCTCCCCCTCTGATCCGTTTTGGACTTGCACAACTTTAACACAACCCTGTCGTCCCTCACACCCACATCCTGTATCATCAGACCCCCTTATATCCGCCTCGCCGGGCTCACCAATTCCCCCATTCGAAATGCTCCAAAAAACGCGATAGAAAACGCTGTGCTAAACAAAATTTTCTCATAACCTGAAGAACACACACTACCCAATTTCTCGCAAATGACCTGCAAGACTGAAAAAGAGACCGGCCTCCTAGCATCCTTCTGAGAGTGATTCTTACAATACCCTTTTATCGCTTGTCTCACCCAGAAATCTTTTGTGAAATCCGTCAGGCCCTGAAGCTTAAACAAAAAGGCCAAAACTGCCAGCTTCCACTCAGTGGCAGACACTGACCCCCCCTCCATCTGCCTGGAAACGAAATACACTAATAACCTCATCTCGAACCCCCCAACTCAGCTCCCGCCAGCCGTAAAAAAGCTAACCACTCTTTCCCTACCTTGGTGTAGGCCGCCCACGTCAACCCACTTACCGACCTCCTGATCCATCCCACGGCGACTCCAAGGCAAACTCCCAAAGCCAACCCGGGCAAGGAATCCCTACCTTCTCCGCAGCTGGCACCAGTTCCCTGAACCTGTCCCGCTGAAACCGAGACAGGGAATCAGCTAGAGTGTTGTCAATGCCCGGGATATGTACAGCATAAAGAAAAAACTTTAACTGTAAGCAACGCAACACCAAGTGGCGCAGCAATCGTATCACCGATTGATGACTTGAACCACACCATGTTGTCACAGTTCAACCTAATCTTCAAGTTCTGACAGGCCGTACCCCACAACTCCAGAGCAGGACTACTGGAAACAATTCCAACAGTACAAGGTTACGAGTAAACCCCACCTCCACCCAAGACTCAGGCCAAGCCTCTGCACTCCATTGCCCTTGGAAAAAGGCCCCATATCCCGTGGACCCAGCAGTGTCCGTAACCAACTCCAAGTCAGCATGACTCCTTATGTTCCGTGGTAAGTCTAATGAAATGGGTCGGGGCCTGCACCCCTGCTGTAGCTGCCGACAGCCGTCGGCAAAAAACCCTACCCATAGGAATAATGCGACATGCAAAATTCAACTTACCTAACAAAGACTGTAGCCTCCGGAGCTGCACCTTCCACTGCCCCATCATCTCCCTAATCTACCCCTTGAGCGCTTCCACTTTGTCCTCCGGAAACCTACACTCCATGGCCCTTGTGTCGATCTCGATGCCCAAAAAGCTAAGTTCGGTCGTTATACCTTCAGTTTTATCCGCAGCTACACAACACCAAACTTACCCGCAATGTGTTGCAACGTAGACAGGAGAATCGCACATACATTGGAGGAAGGAGGCCCCACGACCAGGAAATCGTCCAGATAATGGATCACGGAATCCAGGCCTGACACGTCCTGTACCACCCATTCTAAGAACGAACTGATCAATTCAAACATAGTGCAGGAAATGGACCAACCCATGGGCAAACATTGATCTGCATAAAACTCCTCCTGCCAACGCCACCCCAACAGCCAAAAACTGTCCAGGTATACTGGGAGCAAGCGAAATGCCGATTCAATGTCCGACGTATACGACACCGTACCAGCCTCGGGGTCTATGGCATCATTAACAGACCCCCCTTTTGGAAACAAAAGGTGATGTATAAGGCGAAACCTATTTGGTTCCTTCTTAGGCACCACCCCCAGTGGTGACACTACCAAATCCAAATCCTGCAGTGGTTTAGCTGAAAATGGCCCCCCCATACGCCCCAATGCCACCTCCTTTGCCAATTTTTCCAAAACCCGCCCTGGATTCTGGAGTGCGGACTGCAAATTCTTCGCTATACGCGGTACTACCTCAAGGGAGCGCGGTATATTAAAACCTTCAGAAAACCCCTCAGTTAATAGCCTGGCCGCCTCCCTATCTGGGTACTTAATTATGAAAGGACACATCCTTTCCTTCTTCACTGGAGTCGTCCCTCTTGTGAGCAAAGTCCCTGGCACGCTTCCCTTTTTTGAAGCAACGGGACAAGGGGTGATTCCCCCCACACCCGGAGCACTCGTGCTTAAAACGAACCCCCAAACTTACAGGAGTCCTCGTTAAATTGCCAGCATACCCCCCATTTCTTTCCAACCGGTAGTCCAGAGGCAGGTGTTCCTCCGCGCCCCCCCCCCCCCGAAGAAACTGATTTGGGGCCCGGGCCGAAGACATCTAGCGCATCCAGAGGCTGATATCCTTATGATCCCACCGGAGAGCCGAGCGAACTGCCCTACGCTGCCTAAGCTGCTCGTCATACCGCAGCCAAGCGGTCCCCCGATGCATTCTATGAGCCTCACCTATGGAGTCCATATAGCAGAACAACGTGGAGCAATGTTCTGGGTTCTTCTCACCTATTACACTGGCCATGATAGCAAACGCCTGCAGTCAATTCACGAATGTCCTAGGGATCAAAAGATACCTCCTCTTCTCCTCGTCCTCTTTTTTTGGAATCATCCAGTTTGACCCTATCCAAATTTAACTTTTCAAGGGGCAAGCTGAGTAGATTTCCACGTACTCACCCTTGCCGATCTTGTCCCTGACCTCTTGCTTCAAGTGAGCTCCCAGTGGCCCCTCATAGCAACTTCACATTTTTCCGCATCAGCTATCCTAATTACATCTGCCCTGGCCGCAGCTGCCGATTCCCCATCTTTTTCCCCGACAGCCATACCTACCGCCACTCCTCCTATTGGCGTGGCAGGGGGCTCTGCCCGGCAGTGGCGTCTCCAGCTTTCAAATTTAGGGGGGGCACATGGGGGGACAGGGACAAAAGTAAGGGGGCAACTATAAAATGCATATATATATATATATATATATATATATATATATATATATATATATATATATATATATATATATATATATATATATATCCTGGGGCCCTTTACTACGACCCCACAACGGCCCTTTCACATGTTCTGCAGTGAGCTCCCTTCCTACTGTATTGGGGTCCCCCAGGGTGGCAGAAAACAAGAGATATGTGTCACCAGCATACCAAGAAAATATAAGGATCCAAAGCAGTGGGAGAACTATCAGGGTTGCAAAGGTTGTCTTGCCTCCGGGCCCTGGTGTTCTGCCACTGTGGGGTTCCCCAGCCTCCTCTTGCTGTCCTGCCCCTGCTATTGACAGCTCTGGTCTGGCATCTCTTGGAATTTACAGGCTGGTCCTCCTGTCCTAAGGACGGGAGAAATCAGTCTGTTTTTTCAGTAACTGAAAGTCCTGGTGGAGTCCTTCCTGCAACTCGCTCTTCTCCCTGCCAATGAGGATGCAGGTGAAGGAGCAGATCAGGCGGCCGTGGTTGTGTGAACGCTCGCATTATGCAGTGTCAGCGAGCAGGGGAGGGGGGAGGAATCACCCGTAGGAGCTGACTGGGGACTCTCTCCCTCTTAGACATTAATTTTTTGTAAAAAAAAAAAAAAAAAAAAAATTTTTTTTTTTTTTGGGGGGGCACATGGTGGGGCACAGCATAATGTTGGGGGGGTCAGGGCCCCCTCTGGCCCCCCCCCCTAGGGTCGCCATTGCTGCCCGGGCTGTGGTGGTCTCCCCATTCCTCACCTTCTCTGATTGCCCCCCACCCCACGGTACTACCTGTGGAGGCATCCCTTGTCTGAGTCCACAACCGCAGCGGCATCCGTCGTAACCCCGCCTATGCCAGTAGGCCCCCACACCTAGCAACCTGCACAATGCCACATTCACATCAACCAGAGATATTGTAGTAGCCTTACCGGACTGACCGGGCATGTTCCCCACAGCCGCTGCTCCTGTGTCTCCTGATTGCACAAGCTCTCGACTGTCCTCTTCTTCTGAGTCTGAGATTTACCCTTCTGACTGCACTTCCGTGGCTGGAAGCATCAGTGTTAGAAGCCCCCCAGGTGAAGCCGGCCTGGAGGCCGCAAGTTCTGGCCGCACTGTGAATCTGCCTGCCTACTCCCCGCTGCGCAGGTCTGCTCGCATGGGGCCCCTGGTAGACCAAGCCTGTCTGCCTCTGTCTTGCATCCTATCCTTCTGGCAACCTCGAGCTGCAGAACCGCCAGCCGCGCCTGGTAGCGGCCCCATGGATGTGGCACTGCTCCTCCCCCGCCGGATCTCCCCCCTTGCTGCAGCACGTGAGGAGGGGGGATCGCTCTCTGAGTCTCCTTGTCTCGTGGGCGAGGAGCGGGCACCATTACGGCCCATAGTCCTGCCCCCGAGCTCTGCTGTTGTCAAGGATTCTGCCCGATCCCTCCGGTTGCCGAAGCTGTTGTGTGCTTCGCCGGAGGGGCCTGGCGAAAAATGCTCTGGAGGCCGGGACCTCCGGGCGCGTGGTCTCTCCTCACCTCCGTCCCCTCCGCCTGATCCTGGATGAGAGCAGCCACCTGGGATTGCAGCCATTCGGGCCCCCTCGTCGCCACCGCCGCCTGCAAGCGCGCCAAGATATAGCCAATATCAACCATTGTAGGAGAAGCATATACCAAAACTTCTCCTTTTCTGCTTTCTCCCACACTGCTACCAGAAGTCCCCGCCTTCCTTCTATATATTGCTCCTCCCCTCCAATTCATTTCCTCCTGTCTCCTCCCCTTTTAGACCTTCCCTTTGTTAACTCCCCATTGCCTCTCCTCTCCACCTCGTCATGCCCGGCTCTTAATTGCTTTTTCTTTTTGTCTCTCCATTCCGGGCCTCACTGTGATGATGCTGCCTCCTGAACCAAGGGTCCCCACTCCAGAGAGGTTCTCCAGGGATCAAAGCAAATTTTGGGCGTTTCGCAACGTATGTGAACTATACTTCTCATTACAACCTCAGACTTTTTCATTAGAGGTCACCAAAGTAGGGTTCATCATCTCTCTGCTGCAGGGTGAACCTCAGACTTGGGCCCATCATCTGCTTGAAGAACTCCATGTAGTTCTGGACTCTTTGTCATCTTACTTCAATATGATGGCCCAACTATAAGATGACCCCCAAAGGACTTTCACCGCAGAGGCCGCCCTCCACGTGCTCCAGCAAGGCCTCAGAGCGGTGGAAGACTATGTGACTGACTTCAGACACTGGAGCATGGATACTCAGAGGAACGATGCAGCCCTGCGGAACCAGTTCCGCCTTGGTCTATCCGAGGGTTTAAAGGACGAGCTAGCCCTGGTTGGTGTTCCAAATACGCTAGAGGCTCTAGCCACCTTGTCTATCCAGATACACCGACCACTCCGGGAGCGCAGAACAGAAAGAGCTACCCAGCAGCCCCGTCCAGCTTGGATGTTACCTCGAGTGCCAGCTCCTGCATACCCTGTTACTGCCAGTCCTGTTCCAGCTAAACCCGTACCTGTTAACCAGATACCTGAAACCTCCGAACCAATGCAACTAGGATTGATGAGACCTTCTCTGTCAGCTGAAGAATGACTATGCCAGTGACAGAATAACTTATGCCTGTATTGAGGGGAAGCCGGCCACTACGTTTGCTCTTGTCCAGCAAAGCTACGTAGGTGTCTGTCTATTTCTCCTTCCAACTACCCATCTTCTTCTGCCAACACCACTCATCTGGCTTTACCCATCTCTTTCCAGCTTCCAGAAAGAACAATACCGCTTACCACAATAATTGACTCTGGGGCATGTAGTTGTTTCATTGATTTGAACTTTGCAGCTCAACAACACATCCCACGCCAGCCCAAGACTCAAGGACTTTCTATCATTTTGGCAGGTGGGTCTCGTATCAAATCCGGATTAGTGACCCAGAAAACCCCTCCTCTACCTGTAACTACCTCCACAGACCATAAAGAACTGTTAAGCTTGGATGCAATTGCGTCCCCTCTGTTTCCAGTCATCTGGGGTCTACCCTGAATACAGGCCCACAATCCGCAGATTGATTGGGGCTCCAGAGACATTAAGTTCCAGTCATCTTATTGTTAGCATCATTGCCTGCCTTCACATCCCAGCAATTCTGGTCCTCTGTTGTGTCTGAAATCTGATTCAGAGATACGTTCAACTGTGCCAGAACCATCCCATGGATTTTTGGATGTCTTCAGTAAGCAGGGGGCTGAAACTCTTCCTCCCCACCGTTCATATGATTGTCCAATCGAACTACTCCCAGGGGCAGAGATCCCCTTTGGACAAATATTTCCTTTATCTGAACGAGAACTAGAGGTGCTAAAGGAATATGTGGATGAAAACCTCAAGAGGGGATTCATCCGACCTTTCACTTCTCCAGCAGGGGCAGGAATCTTTTTGTGGAAAAAAAGGACACTCACTTCTGCCCTGTGTGGACTACCAAGAATTAAATAAAATCACTGTCAAAAACCGGTATCCACTGCCCCTAGTGCCTGAGCTCTTTCAAAGACTAAGGACTTCTTCTGTATTTACCAAGCTAGATCTGGTCCGCATTCACGCAGGGGATGAATCAAAGACATCTGTCTACTCAGCTAACAAGACAGAATATTCGGTTTCACTGGACTTCTGAAGCACAGGCTGCCTTTGCAACTTTAAAGGGACTTTTAATGTCTGTTCCTATCCTTAGTCATCCTGATCCTGCTTTGCCTAACCTACTCGAGGTAGACACTTCAGAGACAGCGGTAGGGGCAGTTATTTCCCAATGCCAGGGTCTCAAGGACTTGATGCACCCAATAGCCTTCTTCTCCCGCAAGCTCTCTTCAGCCGAGAAGAAATACAATGTGGGGAACCGAGAGCTCCTGGCCATCAAAGCTGCACTTGAGGAATGGAGGTATCTGTTGGAAGGAGTGGCATATCCCATACTCATTTACACAGACCATAAGAATCTGGAGTACCTGACAGCTGCCAAACGTCTGAGACCATGCCAGACACAGTGGGCATTGTTTTTTTTCCAGATTCTCAGTTCACATTACCTACCGCCCAGTCTCAAAGAACGTTAAACCAGATGCCCTTTCTCACATGTTTGATGATCCAAAGGAAATGTCAGCTCCAGATACCATCTTATCAGAAGATAACTTCCTACTCTTGCAAACAAACCTTATGTCTGGCTTGAAGCAAGCTTTAGCAAGTATGCCCGGTCCTCCTGGAATTACCCTGTTACCCAAGGATGGGCTACTATGGAAGGACAATAAGATCTTTGTGCCAGAAGATATCCGGGTAACAGTGTTAGGTCTGTGCCATGACCATCCCATGGCTGGCCATTTCAGTGGCTCTTGAAAAGAACTGCAGGGAATATGTGAATTCATGTGCCACCTGTTCCTGAAGTAAGACTGCTAGAAGCAAGGCCTGGGGTCTGCTCAGACCCCTACCAGTTCCTGACAGACCCTGGAGAATGATTGCCATGGATTTTATAGTGGAACTTCCCCCATCAGAAGGTTGGTCGGCTATTTTTGTAGTGGTTGACCATCTATCTAAGATGGCTTTGTGCCACTGAAGAATAGGCCCTGTGCCACGGAAACTGCCCAGGTCTTTATAAAGGAGATTGTACCCCTCTATCCAAAGCATTGTTTTGGATAGAGGGGTGCAGTTCCCCTCTCACTTCTGAAAGCATTGTGCAAGGTACTAAAGATCGAACCTTCTGTGTCCTCTGCCTATCACCCTCCGACTAATGGGCAAACAGAGAGGACAAACCAAACGCTTGAGCAATAGCTCCATTAGGGATGAGCCCGCAGTTCGAGTCGAATGCACTTGACATAATGAATGGCGAGATCGTCAATGCACTGTGAGATCACAGTGCATTGACGGCTGCTGATTGTCCAAAGCATGCACCTGACCTGCATGCTTTGGCCAATCACAGTGCGCTCTGCTGTCAGAGCTATGATTGGCCGAAGGCAGGGTGCCTTTGGCCAATCATGGCTCAGGGAGCTGAGTCCATGCCCCAGACTATGTAAGGCAGCATAGTTTTATGAATGAGAGCAGCAAAATGACATTTGTAAAGGAAAAAATGTAATTTAAAACTGCTCGTGGCTGTAATGTACTGTCGGATCCCAGCAATATAGATAAAAATCATTGAAAAAAACCAGCATGGGTTCCCCCCAGTCCATTAGGTTCTCCAGGGATCGAAGCAAATTTTGGGCGTTTCGCAACGTATGTGAACTATACTTCTCATTACAACCTCAGACTTTTTCATTAGAGGTCACCAAAGTAAGGTTCATCATCTCTCTGCTGCAGGGTGAACCTCAGACTTGGGCCCATCATCTGCTTGAAGAACTCCATGTAGTTCTGGACTCTTTGTCATCTTTCTTCAATATGATGGCCCAACTATACGATGACCCCCAAAGGACTTTCACCGCAGAGGCCGCCCTCCACGTGCTCCAGCAAGGCCGCAGAGCAGTGGAAGACTATGTGACTGACTTCAGACACTGGAGCATGGATACTCAGAGGAACGATGCAGCGCTGCGGAACCAGTTCCGCCTTGGTCTAGCCGAGGGTTTAAAGGACGAGCTAGCCCTGGTTGGTGTTCCAAATACGCTAGAGGCTCTAGTCACCTTGTCTATCCAGATACACCGATGTCTCTGGGAGCGCAGAACAGAAAGAGCTACCCAGCAGCCCCGTCCAGCTTGGATGTTACCTCGAGTGCCAGCTCCTGCATACCCTGCTACTGCCAGTCCTGTTCCAGCTAAACCCGTACCTGTTAACCAGATACCTGAAACCTCCGAACCAATGCAGCTAGGATTGATGAGACCTTCTCTGTCAGCTGAAGAATGACTATGCCAGTGACAGAATAACTTATGCCTGTATTGATGGGAAGCCGGCCACTACGTTTGCTCTTGTCCAGCAAAGCTGCGTAGGTGTCTGTCTATTTCTCCTACCCATCTTCTTCTGCCAACACCACTCATCTGGCTTTACCCATCTCTTTTCAGCTTCCAGAAAGAACAATACCGGTTACTGCAATAATTGACTCTGGGGCATGTAGTTGTTTCATTGATTTGAACTTTGCAGCTCAACAACACATCCCACGCCAGCCCAAGACTCAAGGACATTCTATCATTTTGGCAGGTGGGTCTCGTATCAAATCCGGATTAGTGACCCAGAAAACCCCTCCTCTACCTGTAACTACCTCCACAGACCATAAAGAACTGTTAAGCTTGGATGCAATTGCGTCCCCTTTGTTTCCAGTCATCTTGGGTCTACCCTGGTTACAGGCCCACAATCCGCAGATTGATTGGGGCTCCAGAGACATTAAGTTCCAGTCATCTTATTGTTAGCATCATTGCCTGCCTTTACGTCCCAGCAATTCTGGTCCTCTGTTGTGTCTGAAATCGGATTCAGAGATACGTTCAACTGTGCCAGAACCATCCCGTGGATTTTTGGATGTCTTCAGTAAGCAGGGGGCTGAAAATCTTCCTCCCCACCGTTCATATGATTGTCCAATCGAACTACTCCCAGGGGCAGAGATCCCCTTTGGACAAATATTTCCTTTATCTGAACGAGAACTAGAGGTGCTAAAGGAATATGTGGATGAAAACCTCAGGAGGGGATTCATCCGACCTTCCACTTCTCCAGCAGGGGCAGGAATCTTTTTGTGGAAAAAAGGACACTCACTTCTGCCCTGTGTGGACTACCAAGAATTAAATAAAATCACTGTCAAAAACCGGTATCCACTGCCCCTAGTGCCTGAGCTCTTTCAAAGACTAAGGACTTCTTCTGTATTTACCAAGCTAGATCTGGTCCGCATTCACGTAGGGGATGAATCAAAGACATCTGTCTACTCAGGTAACAAGACAGAATATTCGGTTTCACTGGACTTCTGAGGCACAGGCTGCCTTTGCAACTTTAAAGGGACTTTTAATGTCTGTTCCTATCCTTAGTCATCCTGATCCTGCTTTGCCTAACCTACTCGAGGTAGACGCTTCAGAGACAGCGGTAAGGGCAGTTATTTCCCAATGCCAGGGTCTCAAGGACTTGATGCACCCAATAGCCTTCTTCTCCCGCAAGCTCTCTTCAGCCGAGAAGAAATACAATGTGGGGAACCGAGAGCTCCTGGCCATCAAAGCTGCACTTGAGGAATGGAGGTATCTGTTGGAAGGAGTGGCACATCCCATACTCATTTACACAGACCATAAGAATCTGGAGTACCTGACAGCTGCCAAACGTCTGAGACCACGCCAGACACGGTGGGCATTGTTTTTTTTTCCAGATTCTCAGTTCACATTACCTACCGCCCGGTCTCAAAGAACATCAAACCAGATGACCTTTCTCACATGTTTGATGATCCAAAGGAAATGTCAGCTCCAGATACCATCTTATCAGAAGATAACTTCCTACTCTTGCAAACAAACCTTATGTCTGGCATGAAGCAAGCTTTAGCAAGCATGCCCGGTCCTCCTGGAATTACCCTGTTACCCAAGGATGGGCTACTATGGAAGGACAATAAGGTCTTTGTGCCAGAAGATATCCGGATAACAGTGTTAGGTCTGTGCCATGACCATCCCATGGCTGGCCATTTCAGTGGCTCTTGAAAAGAACTGCAGGGAATATGTGAATTCATGTGCCACCTGTTCCTGAAGTAAGACTGCTAGAAGCAAGGCCTGGGGTCTGCTCAGACCCCCACCAGTTCCTGACAGACCCTGGAGAATGATTGTCATGGATTTTATAGTGGAACTTCCCCCATCAGAAGGTTGGTCGGCTATTTTTGTAGTGGTTGACCATCTGTCTAAGATGGCTTTGTGCCACTGAAGAATGCGCCCTATGCCACGGAAACTGCCCAGGTCTTTATAAAGGAGATTGTACCCCTCTATCCAAAGCATTGTTTTGGATAGAGGGGTGCAGTTCCCCTCTCGCTTCTGAAAGCATTGTGCAAGGTCCTAAAGATCGAACCTTCTGTGTCCTCTGCCTATCACCCTCCGACTAATGGGCAAACAGAGAGGACAAACCAAACGCTTGAGCAATAGCTCCATTAGGGATGAGCCTGCAGTTTGAGTCGAATGCACTTGACGTAATGAATGGCGAGATTGTCAATGCACTATGAGATCACAGTGCATTGACGGCTGCTGATTGTCCAAAGCATGCACCTGACCTGCATGCTTTGGCCAATCACAGTGCGCTCTGCTGTCAGAGCTATGATTGGCCGAAGGCAGGGTGCCTTTGACCAATCATGGCTCAGGGAGCTGGGTCCATGCCCCAGACTATGTAAGGCTGCATAGTTTTATGAATGAGAGCAGCAAAATGACATTTGTAAAGGAAAAAATTTAATCTAAAACTGCTCGCGGCTGTAATGTACTGTCGGATCCCAGCAATATAGATAAAAATCATTGAAAAAAAACAGCATGGGTTCCCCCCAGTCCATTACCAGGCCTTTTGGGTCTGATATGGATATTAAGGGGAACCCCGCACCCAAATTTAAAAAAAAATTGTGTGGGGGTCCCCCCAAAATCCATACCAGGTCCTTCAAGTCTGGTATGGATACTAAGGGGAACCCTGCACCAAATTTTTTTTTGTTGTTTCACGTAAAGCATTATTAAAATCACTGCTCCCGAAAAAACTGACTTTTTAAAACTTTTTTTTGCATTGATACATGTCCCCTGGTGCAGGGCCCGGGTCCCCAAACACTTTTTATGGCAATAACTTGCATATAAGCCTTTAAAATTAGCACTTTAGATTTTTCATGTTTGTGTCTCATAGACTTTAACAGTGTTCGCATGTTCGTACAAATTTTTGGCCTATTCGAAAGTTCTGGTGCAAACTGGCACTCAAATTCATTGGTCCCTTCCCAGTGAAAAGGAAATTAAATGAAGTTTCATATGAACTTTGTCTACCTGATTTACTGAAAATCCACCCAGTATTTCACGTGTCAGTACTAAAACTTGCAGATTCCTTCCCAAACAGGGGATTGGGGCCATCTGAACCAGTAATGGTCAATGGGGTTGAGGAGTTTGAGGTAGAGGCCGTCTTGGATTGTAGAAGAGGAAACCAGTTGCAATATCTGATCAAGTGGAGGGGGTATGGTCCAGAAAAGAACACCTGGGAACCCAAGCATAACGTCCATGCCCAACAGTTAATCCAGGCCTTCTTTCGCAGCCACCCTCAAAAGAAAGTTCTTCTGGGCACCCAGAGGTTGCCCATAAGGAGGGGGCAATGTCAGGGACCTGCTGCCTGCATTAGGAGACGTGTGCCAATGCGCGTACGCGAATCATGTGCATTGATGTGCACATGCGCGCACGTTAGATGCACTTTGGCTTAGGGGCTTATAAAGATGCCTCAGGGGCGCTGGGTCTTTGCTGTTTGATCTGCAGCTGTCTCCTGAAATCCTGGTTCTGTGCCTGTATCCTGTTCCAGTACTGACCCGGCTTCCTGACCATGCTGTTATCGCTAGTCCTGACCTTTGGCTTGTTTGACCCTGCTTCCTCCTGTCTGCCAGCCTTATTACCTGTTGCCAAACGCAGCCTGGACTCTAACTACTCTCTGCTATGCTGACTGCTTTCATGTGTATGACCTGGCTTGTCTGACCCTGCTCCAGCCTACTGCCCTGCATCCGCAGCATTCCTGCACCTGCTGACCTGCATCCGCTGCCCTGCATCTGCAGCATACCTGCACCTGCTGTCCTGCATCTGTCCTGCATCTGCAGCACTCCTGCACCAGCTGTTCCAGCTTCTCATCTGGCTTCACCACTTCCAGCTAAGAGAACCCTGCAAGCACTCTTACCTCACCGTGCTCCTACAACCACTGTCTGAACTCCAGTGGTCTCCGAGCCGGGGTTGTACAAGAGGTCTCCCTCTGCACTTCAGGCTCACTCCTAAGGTACATGATAGTGTCTACAGTCAAAAGTGGTGGTCGTGGACATGGTGCTTTTTTGCTGCTGCTGGCCATGTTATTGAGCCACAACATGCAGAAGAGTTGGTGGAGTGGATAACGAAGTCGTCCTCATCCACCTCATCCTCTGTCACCCAGGATCAGAGTAGTTTGCCTTCCAACGCAGCTGCCAAAGATGCCTACCGGCTTCTTGTCCACAGTCACTCCTTCCATAGTCCAACCATCATGTACGGAGGAGTGCCCAGAATTATTCAACCACAGTGTCGGGTACATGCTGCTGGAGGTTGCGCAGCGATTTGAAGGCTCCGATGTTGGTCCTCAGGTTGAGGAAGGGAGTAACGAGAGCCTAGAAAGAGGGGGTACCACAGAAGGACAAGAAACTGGTAGTCATGTTCCCCCAGCTGCAGCATACTGCCAAGTTTGCTCCAGTGACGAGGAGGGAAGGGATGATGAGGTCACTGACTGTACTTGGGTGCCTGAGAAAAGAGAGGAGGAGGAGAAGGCACAACTCCAATGAGGCAGGATGTCCTCTAGGGGGCAGCTTAAGGGCAGCCACCCTATTGCATCACACCGCAGAGCTCCGCAGGTGCAGGGTGCTGCTGACTCCGCACTGACTTTTAAAAGTTCCTTGGTGTGGGCCTTTTTCAAAATGTGTGCAGCAGATCGCACTGTTGCTGTTTGCAACCTATGTCTAAAGCAGATCAAGCGTGGTGAGAAGAGCTGCTTGGGGACCACATGCTTGACCTGGCATGCAGTCGGTTGGCAACAGCACTTGAAAGACCCACATCAAAGAAAAAGGCAGATTTCGCTTTGCTCCTCATCTGGGGTCTCCAACCCTACTATACCTTTAGTCATCTCAAAAACCTGCACTGAGAGGAATGAAGGGATAGCAATAGGTGTTCCAATTACTTGCAGCCAATCTGCTAGCAGTACACCACCAATTGATTTTAGCAGGCAAATTTCCCTACCCCAGTTGCTGAACCGTAAAAAGAAATTTGGTCCCAACCATCCACATGCTCAGCATCTAAATGCTAGCTTGGCCAAATTGCAACTGCTGCCTTTTCAGCTGGTAGACTCTGCCCCTTTTCGTGAATTTGTGGAATGTGCTGTACCTCAGTGGCAGGTTCCAAAACGCCTTTTCTTTTAACAGAAGGCCATTCCAGCTCTCTACCTGCATGTGGAAGGCAATGTTTTGGCCTCATTGGACAGCGCGGTCAGCAGTAAGATTCATATTACCGCTGACTCATAGTCCAGCAGGCATGGGCAGGGATGTTACCTTTCCTTCACGGCACACTGGGTAACTCTGCTGACAGCTGAGAAGGATGCAGGACAGGGTTCAGTGTTGTTGGAGCTTGTTCTGCCACCAAGCCTCCAAAATGCTAGTGGTGATTCTGCCACAGCTCTCTCCTCCACCCCCTGAACTTCTTCTTCCTCTATGGCTTCTTCTGCAGATTTGTCCTCTGAACCAGCATTGCTCCGTAAGCCTTCAAGGGGCTACGCAAGCAGTCAGGCTAAAAAATGCCATGCGGTGCTTGAATTGGTCTTCCTAAGAGACAGGAGCCACACTGGGGCAGAGATTCTGTCAGCTCTGCCGGGGCAGGCACAGAGGTCGTTGATGCCCCACCAGGAATGGTTGTATGTGACAATGGCACCAAACTTCTCTCCGCCCTCAGACAGGGACACTTGACCCACGTTCCATGTTTGGCACACATCCTGAATTTGGCGGTGCAGCGGTTCTTGAGAAGGTATCCAGGCTTACAAGATCTTCTGAGGCAGGCCAGAAAAGTCTGTGGTCATTTCCGCCGGTCATACAATGCCAGTGCTCGGCTGGCTGACATTCAAAGGGAATGCAACCTCCCCATCAACCACCTATTTTGTGACATGCCCACCAGGTGGAACTCATAGTTGGCAATTCTGCAGCAGCTGCACACACAGGAGAGGGCCATCAATGAGTACCTGTGTGAGTATGGCACCAGGACAGGGTCAGGGGAGCTTGGCTTCTTTTCACCACACCAGTGGCTACTGATCAAGAATGCATGCACTGTCCTGTCACCATTTGAGGAGGCCACAAAGATGGTGAGCAGTGACAATGCATGCATAAATGACACTGTCCCTGTCTTCCTGTTGGAGCACACACTTCATGGAATCATGGACAGGGCACTTGAGGCAGAACAGCAGGAGGAAGAGGAGGACTTCCTTTCCTCTTAAGGCCCCCTTTATCCAGATAGCATTCCTGCGGGCCCGCCAAACACACAAGAAGAAGAGGAGGAGGAGGAGGGTTGTGTCAGCATGGATGTAGAGAATAACACTCAGCAGCAGACTTCAAGGAATGGTTTTCAGTCCCAAGAAACCAAGGAGTTTTATGTGGCTGGGAGGAGGTAGTTACGGATAATGTGATCCTTGGTGACCCACAGGACTCAGAATCAAATGCCTCTGCAAACTTACGCTGCATTGCCTCCCTGATTCTGCAAAGTCTGCAAAAGGACCCTAGGATTCATGGTATCAAGGAGAGGGATCATTACTGGCTGGCAACCCTTCTTGATCCACGTTACAAGGGTTAAGTTGTAGAACTCATCCTGCCTTGCAGAGGGAGTAGAGGATGAAACATCTTCAGGAGGCCTTGAAGAAAGTTTTGTGTAACGCATTTACAGATCCTGGGAGGTTACCATTTCCTGGTGCTGGACAACGTGTTGCTGAGGTTTCGTTCAGTCAGAGGAAGAGCGGTGGAGAAAGTGGCTGGCTGACCGATGCCTTTAAACAATTTTTCAGTCCTCAATGCCAAGGTCTGATTGGTTCATGCAACCATCCCCAGCATCTGCATTATATGGTGCAGGAATATCTAGGGGCAAGAGCAGACTTGGAGACCTTTCCAACAGAGCATCCACTCGGTTACTGGGTCTTGAGGATGGACCACTGGCCAGAACTAGCTCAATATGCAATTGAGCTACTGGCCTGTCCTGCATCCAGCATGCTTTCTGAATGCACATTCAGTGCTGCTGGAGGGTTTGTAATGGATCAAAGAATGCGCCTGTCCACAGACTCCATTGATAGGCTCACATTCATAAAAATGAATCAGTCTTGGATCAGCAGCTATCAAGCACCTGATGCTGATGTAACTGATTGAATTTGCTATGGATCTGGGATACCTTGAAGACTGCCTATGCTAACTATCCTATTCCTCCTCAATCTTGATGATGCTAGCTTCCAACAATATTTTTGGTTTAGGGCACCACCACCACCCAAGGCCCAATTTTTCTGCCCCTGTTTAATGGGGGCATGTAATTACAAATTTTTGATGTAATATTGCACAGCAGGGCCTTTTCCTGCGCCCAACAAGAGTATCTATGAGAGGTTACAGTGTTGTGGCACCACCACCACTCAAGGCCCAACTTTTCTGCCCCTGTTTAACAGGGGCATGTAATTACAAATTTTTGATGTAATATTTCACAGCAGGGCCCGTTCCTGCGCCCAACAAGAGTATCTGTGAGGGGTTACAGTGTTGTGGAACCACCACCCAAGCCCCAATTTTTATCCCCCTGTTTAACAGGGCCATGTAATTACAATTTTTGATGTAATGTTTAACAGCAGGGCCCATTCCTGTGCCCAACAAGAGTATCTGTGAGGGGTTACAGTGTTGTGGCACCACCAACACCTAAGGCCCAATTTTTCTGCAGAGTATATAGGGCAAGCCGTATAGTATATATACTGCTGTGCAGAGTATATAGTGCCTGGGGGCCTGGGGGCCCCCCACACCATTTTTTTTTTAATTGGTGCGGGGTTACCCTTAATATCTATACCAGACCTGAAGGGCCTGGTATGGATTTTGGGGGGGACATCCACAACATTTTTTGGGGGGTATTTTTGGTATTTTTATCTATATTGCTGGGATCTGACAATACATTACAGCCACGGGCAGTTTTAAATGACATTTTTTCCTTTAGAAATGTAATTTTGCTGTTTCTTTGTTTTTGTTATAAAATTTTGTAAATAAGTAATTTTTCTCCTTCACTGATGGGCTCTGATGAGGCTGCACTGACGGGCACTGATAAGGCGACACTGATGGGCACTGGTGAGGTGGCACTGATGAGGTGGCACTGATGGGCACTAATGATGAGACACTAATATGCAGCACTGATGGGCACTGATAGGCGACACTGATGGGCTCTCATAGGTGGCACTGATATGCAGCACTGATGGGCATTGATAGGCGGTACTGATGGGCACTCATAGGTGGCACTTATGGGCACTGATAGGCATCACTGGGCAATGATGGGCATTGATAGGCGGCACTGATGGGCACTGATAGGGTACTAATGATGAGACAGTAATATGCAGCACTGATGGGCACTGATAGGGGGCACTGATGGGCACTCATAGGTGGCACTGATCTGCAGCACTGATGGGCATTGATAGGCGGTACTGATGGGCACTCAAAGGTGGCACAGATGGGCACTGATAGAAGGCACTGATGGGCACTGATAGGTGGCACTGATGGACACTGATAGGTGGCACTTATGGGCACTGATAGGCAGTACTGATTAGTACTGATAGGCAGCACTGATGGGCACTGATAGGTGGCACTGATGGACACTGATGGGTGGCACTTATGAGCACTGATAGATGGCTCTGATAGGCAGCACTGACGAGGCACTGGCAGGCATTATTGCTGGGCACTGATTATTGGCACCTCTACTGGGCACTGATTGGCAACCCTAGTGTCATGAGTGGGCATACCTGGTGGTCCTGGGTGACATCTCTGGTAGCCCTGGGTAGGCATTCCTTGTGGGCATCCCTGGTGGTCCTGGGTGGGCATCCTTGGGGGGGCTGCTCTGATAAGCAATCAGTGCAGACCCCCCTGCCAGGAGAGCAGCCAATCGGCTCTCCTCTACTCATCTGTCAGACGCAATAGAGGAAAAGCTGATACATGGCTTTTCCTGTTTACACCGTGATCAGCTGTGATTGGCCTCTGATGGAGGCTCTTTACCCAGATCGGAGATGCGGTGTGTAAGACTCACACACCACACCAACAATCGCCGTGCTGCGTGCCCCCACGGGCGCGCAATCGTGGGTTATCCTGCTTCACGTCATATGATGTCCAGTCTAGGATAACTTAATCCCTTTGTGCACGTCATATTGCTATATGGCGGGTGGAAGTGGTTAAATATTGTGTTGTGCTGCCCTCAGAAGGTTTCCAAGTGATCAAAAAGCAAGGGAAGCCCAGACAAATTTTTTTAAAAAGTCATGATCGGATGACGAAACATCTCAGGGCATGGCCAGATGACATCATTACATTAGGCAGAACCGGAAGTCGGCCATCTTCATATGGTATCTAAAGCCAAAGCTTATTCTTAAGTGGGAAACTCCTCTGTTAAAAAGGCAATTGTTTCTATGTGCACTAGGTGAAGTGCACTTATGCTGTGAGTGTGATTTAAACCCTGCTGTTTAATAAATTTGGTATGATAATATATTGTGCACTGAGGGCTGTTTTTGTTTCCTTGAGCTGACTGGTGATATCTGGAGGAAAGCTTATGGTGCTTGTGACAGGAGATCATATCTGGGTGATAATGAGAATTGGCCCTAATTAACCGCTTCAATACAGGGCATTTTCACCCCCTTCCTGCCCAGATCAATTTTTAGTTTTCAGCGCTGTCGCAATTTGAATGACAATGGCGTGGGAATGCAACACCATACCCAAAAGAAATTTTATGGGGTTTTTTCCCCACAAATAGAGCTTTCTTTTGGTGGTATTTGATCACCTCTGTGATTTTTATTTTTTGCGCTATAAACAAAAGAAGAGCAACAATTTTGAAAAAAAAACACAATATTTTTTACTTTTTGCTATAATAAATATCCCAATTTAAAAAAAAAAAAAAAAATTTCCTCAGTTTAGGCCGATATGTATTCTTCTACATATTTTTGGTTAAAAAATCGCAATAAGTGTATATTGATTGGTTTGCGCATAAGTTATAGCGTCTACAAAATACAGGATAGATTTATGGCATTTTTGTTTATTTTATTTATTTTTTACTAGTACTGGCGGCGATCTGCGATTTTTTTTTTTTCGTGACTGGGACATATCGGACACTTTTGACACATTTTTGGGACCATTCACATTTATACAGCGACCAGTGCTATAAAAAATGCACTGATTACTGTGTAAATCTGACTGGCAGGGAAGGGGTCGATTGCGGGGTTAATGATGTTTCCTAGGGAATCATTCTAACTATGGGTGCGGGGACTCACAAGGGGAGGAGACCGATTAGTGTTCCTCTGTACTGGGAACACACCATCGGTCTCCTCTCACCTGACAGGACACGGATTTGTGTTTACACACACAGATAAACGGTCCTGCTGTGTTCACGGGCAATCGCGGATGCACGCGCACCCCCTAGACGGCCGGGAAGCCCAGGACATCATGTGATGCTAGCCCAGGATGGGAGATCCCATCTGCTGACGTCATATCACTATGGGCGGGTAATGAAGTGGTTAAAGGACAAGGTGCAGATAGACCTCATATTGCAGTGGGTCAATATCTCCAGGTAAGTGGTTTGATTGGAAGGTGGAAGAGCATGTGTTTCTGGTGGTGACCTATTAATCATCACTTCACGCAGAATCTGGCACTTTTATGGTGGAGGACAACACGACAATATATTAGTTATTGATATTCACAGAAGAAGACATTTTGGGACTTTGAGTTGAATATTTGGACACTTGTGATATACAGTATAGCTTGTTTTTATTTTAGTTTTCGATATAGTGAGGAGAGATTAGAACATCTCTTAGATTTTCTTTTGCTGTCTGCGTCCCGATTAAGAAGATTCATCCCCATTGCTTACCCCAGTGACTGTTATTACAGAAAGTGAAAGTGGCAAAAAATCCCAAATGTTAAGTGATCACCAGAACAGTAATGAAGGAGACATGTTCCAATGGAGACACTAGTCCTGGTGACTATCAGGGATTCCCCTTACTTTGGAGGGATTCCTTCTCACTTCCTGTTGTGGCTATTGGACAGGAACTGAAAGGAAGATGCCTGACAGAAAGAGGACAAGTATGCAGAAAAGTTCCTGATCTACAGTTTTTTTTTTTTAGGCTAGCGTCTGAGAAGTCACAAGTCATCATCAGGTAAATGACTCTGTCAGAGACCAGCACTGAAGTTCAAAGTGTCAATAACGGACACTCCCCTTCTTCAGTGTGCTCCTTCCTTGCCACTGCTCCTGTAACATATAGTGGACAATCAAAAGTAATGCAGACCTGATGGGGAACTCATCTCAAATATTGGCATTACCGAATTTGGGTAATGGCATCATCAATATCACTGGCCCTTTCATTTACATTTAGCTTTCAGCTGGGGAATCTCCTAACAGCTGAATGGGGCCAGGGATAGCGCCTTGTGTGGGGTCACATTCATGACAGCTTTCCAGTAAAAACATTCTGCACTCTGAGCACTGGCAATAATTAAGTATCTGCCTCCGCCTTAACAAAACTTCCTTAAAGTAGTAAGAACTTCCCAAATTTGTTTCCTGTGTCGGTACTTGAATCAAAACTGGCACAAATGCTTGCCTGCTAAGAGTTTTAAAGGTAACTACCACCAGAAAAGTGTTGTTCAAGCATTATTAAATTTCCCAGATTTTGTTAAAACAACAGCCATGGAACCAGCTTTCCGTGGAAGGGGGGGGGAGCAGTAATAAGCCTCCATACTTTCTAAGTGCTGGCGTCCTTTTATGTAACTAAATGACTCAGTTCTTATCTATCTTGTTTCTCTCATAATTTATTGCTCATTGCCATAAATGAAGCTAAATATATGGATTGGTCAGTGAACCAAGAGCCTTGCCCATAGGCTACACTTCTTGACCACCATCTACTGTAGGACACTGTGCACAGAACTAATTAGTCTGTTTATCAATCTTTTCTTTTCTCTTTCTGGAAATCCTTGATTTTGCTAATGGCATTTATTCCTAAATTGCAGGCATACTGTTCCATCTTTAAAATCCACTTTATAAAAAACCTTGTGTTGCAGATCATCTTACCTAAAGCAGATCTTCACTGCAGCTGAGCACCACAAACCAAAAACACTATTTAATTAATTTTTAATACTCAAAACAAACTCCCCCATCCATCCATGTCTCTAAGCTTTATTTTGTTGGGAAATCACTTTAAAAAACAATCCCTAGCATTTCTGGCTATGGCCATCTTGAGTAAGGGCAATTGATTCATGTAGCATTCACTTTCTGGAATCTTCCTGGAATCCTTAGCTCAAGCATGCGGTGCAGGAGATTGTGCTTAGCTGAGAAAACGCCTCCTCTTCTCCTCCCCTCCATGACTAAGTAGTACAGCGGCATTTCCCACAGACTCAATAATAAGACACTGTTTCAGGCACAGCCTACTTTACCAAGGATGGCATCTTAATAAAAGACTGCAACAGGTGCTCCCGAGACTGGATTGAAGAAAGAGAATCAGCGGTGGCTATACTGTCCCTCCTGGAACAGAAACCTTTCCCTCTGTTCAATCTCACATAGCGCTACCCTGGTAGAAGCTGCTAGTATTAACTGATCCCCTGGCACACTGAATAATACCCAGAGGACACTCTTGACTAGGCTAGGCATCTCTGAACAGTCTTTCTCTCAAGGGTTACTAGGAATAGCCAGAACTGAGACCCTGTAAGAGCTGTCTCAGAAAGGGCTACTGCTGGCACTTTTTCTTTAAAATAGCCCAGTCACTAGCATGCAGCCTGGCAGGCCAGAAAAGAAGGGCGCAAGCAAGTGCCTCCCCTTCTGAACCATACAAGGCAACATGCTCTCAACATGGGGGGCGATTTAGAGCATGTTGATGGGAAGAAGGTTCTCTTCCCCACAAACCTGGCCGGTCGTTGTGGGAGTCCGCGAGCAGGGGGCTTATCAGAATCTGGAAGCACCCTTTAACAAGGAGGTCCCAGATCCCTGGCCCCCCATGTGAATGAATATGGGTTACATTGTACCCCTACTCATTCACCAAAAAAAGTGTCAAAAGACATGAGCCAGAGCAAGGCTGACCACCGAATGCCTGCTCCTCTGTTTGTCAGTTCTTATTTATTTATTTCAGGTACTTATATAGCACTGTCAATTTACGCAGTGCTTTACATATACATTGTACATTCACATCAGTCCCTACCCTCAAGGAGCTTACAATCTAAGGTCCCTAACTCACATTCATACATACTAGGGACAATTTAGACAGGATCCAATTAACCTACCAGCATGTCTTTGGAGTGTGGGAGGAAACCGGAGTACCCGGAGGAAACCCACGCAGGCACAGGGAGAACATGCAAACTCCATGCAGGTAGTGTCGTGGTTGGGATTCGAACCAGTGACCCTTCTTACTGCTAGGCAAGAGTGCTACCCACTACACCACTGTGCCGCCCAGTTCTTAAATAGGTAAGGGGTGGGGCCACCTAATGAAGTCACCTGGTGGTCCCTGCACCTTGTGACCTCACCGACCGGTGCTCTCCCTCTTTCTCTGCAGACCTGTAGGTGTCTCACAGACAACTGTACTCCCTGAGACCCCTACAGAGTCTGCAGATGAGCGATGTTCCTCTAATTGCTCTGCTCCATCTGTACAGTGGCACAGAACAACCTACTACATGGAGGACAGACTGCATCTGCCTGCAGGCTACTTCGGTTATTTGAACAATTATTTTTTGTTATATTAAGCTGTGCCAGCAGGACTACCTACTGAGTGAATTGTGGCTGGTACATCAGGAACCAGCCAAAAATGACCCAGTGTCTGGAGAGCTTTAGGGACCATATTTTACTGTTTGAAATGCAAATTGATCAAATAGTTTAGACTTAGTTTTTTGCTGGATAGCTGGCAAGTGTCCTGAAAAACTTTTTTGTATTCCATTGTTGTGTAAGCTGCTCAGCCCATGGATGGACACATTACTAGTTTTAATGAATTATTTATGCTTTCATCAAATATAGCAGTTATTTTCTAAATTATTGTCAGAGATCCAAAACGCAAGTCAAAGCCAGTGGCATAGAAATATTTCTAGACATTCTAACATGCATGGCTCAACTTTGTTTATATACAGTAGCACAGAGTATGTCTTTACATAAAGGCTTTCTTAACATGCAAACATTCTTACCACCCCTAAAAAAGAATATAAAAGCATGATAATGGGATTTCTTAGAGTGACTCATTTACATAGCATACATTGATAGTATGTTATGAGTGTGAATGTGAAGTGTGGCTCAGTGTAGTAAATCCATCTCTTGCCAAGGACTCTCTTTCACCCGAAAGAAGAACCACTCATAATTAAATTATTATAAATTGTGCTATCAAAAAAGATTAAAACTTGCAATATGTGTGCTCCTCTGCTTTTCTTTTATTGTGACCCAGTAATAATATTTGAAATACAAAGCAAGTAAAACCAGATGGCTTCCCACACCACCAAGCTTCAGTTTGTTCTCTTGTCTAGAGCTCTTGATGCTGTATTTTGGCATGAGCTCACTCAAAATAAACTTACTGAATACAGACTAGATGAATCAGATAGAGTTATTATTATAATGGTAGAAACATTGTTACAGCTTTTAATCATTCCAAAATCTCAGTTTTTATAGTAGCACTATTCATATATTGAAACCTTGCCTGTTCATGGCTCCTAAGTGAAGAGGCAAGTGGCATGTCATATGCTCCATACCCAAAAACACCAGGATATGTATAGATGGGCAGCAGATATTAAAGTGGTAGGAAAAAAATTAGTAAAGGCAAGTATCTCTAGTTGTACAGTAAAACTGTGGATTAAGAGTAACTTGGCCTATGAGTGTTTTGCAAGACAAGCAAATTTTTTTTTAAAGAAATTTTGACTTGATAAACAAGCAATGTCTTGATATACAAGTAGTGTCATGTCACAACTGAGAAGAGTGGTGCCTCTAAGTGTAGCAATATGGTTACATTTAATGAAGGTACAATATTTAGCAACTCACGTGGTTGATAATTAAAAACAGGCACATCTAAGTATGCAGGCATCCGGGGTAAAGCTGTCCACATAGACCATCCTCCGCACGGCCATCGACGCCATTCTTTTCACACTGTGCTTCACGAGCGTTTAAAGCCTCACTTTCAGAACACTCTAATGCAGGGTAGTCTTTGCAGTTACGATTGCAGACTAACAGCGGTGAGAGCCAGCGGTGCGGAGGATGGTTTATGTGGACAGCTTTATCTCGGATGCCTGCATACTTAGGTGTGCCTCTTTGAATCATCAACCATGTGATTTGCTAAATGTTGTACCTTCATTAAATGTAACCATATTGCTACACTTAGAGGTGCCTCTCTTCTCTCTTATACTCTGTAGCTCCTGCTGAATTTTGCTTCTAATCCCCTTGTGGAGGCTGTCATTTGTGGATGGACATTTTATGGTTACACAACAACCACATTGCTATAATCTTATTATATGGACTATAAACTGAAGGACTTATGAATAAATGGTTGTGAAACAAATCATCTGAGTTTTCATTACTTCTTATGGGGAAATTTGCATTGATATACGGGTGCTTTGGATTACAAGCATGTTTCCGGAACAAATTATGATCGCAATCCAAGGTTTTACTGTACATGAATTTACTGTATATGAATTGTGTCTAGCAGAAGGTGGGGAATCTTTTTTTCCCAAAATGCTTGGGTTAATGTAACAATATTAAGTAAGGAAATGCACACTTTAAACACAATGTGGTATATCAACTTTATATCAAAGTAGTCTTTTCAGGTATAGTGCAGGGACATGCAGTGAGGTCAGTGGCTGGTGGGGCACTGGCTAGTATCAGAGCCAGATACACACAGGTTACATACGCCGCGATTGTTAGAGAGAGCAATAACAGTTTCTTTCCAAAAAAAGCTTTCGAAAAATTGCTGCGCAAGTACCGTGTAACATAAAATGTTTCAAAAACCACCATTTTATTCCCTAGGGTGTCTGTTAAACAATATATATAATGTTTGGGGGTTGTGAGTAATTTTCTAGTAAAACAATTATGATTATTACATGTAGGAGAGAAGTGTCAGAATTGGCCTGGGTGGCAAGGGGTTAATTACCATAAGTAATCTGCGAATAATTATTATATATTGTTTTTAAGGTAATTTACTATATTTTCACTGCTAATAATACATGCAGCATGTACTTTCATGGGAGGATAGATGGGTATGCTTGGTTGCTGTGAAAAAAAGTTCTTCATACACAATCCAAAAGTACCTGACGTTATCAAAGTACCTGAATTACCTGTGTTTTGTTTTCTAGGAAAAAAATTGGAGGCTGATTTGTGGCTTTCAGCAACAGTTTGACTTTCATGCACTTAGATTAAAGAGGCCCATTGTAGCTGTCAAGACTGTGAGGGAAAACAGAACTGCATTTTGTTGGTCCTACAAAGACTGTTCAGAGCTTGATGAAGTCTCCTATGCAGAATAGCCACTAAAACACACAAATTGAGTTTTAAAAAAGGCACTTATCCAGTGAGAGGATTTACAAATGAATGTCTGTTCTCTCATGTATGTAAGTTAGAATAAGGATATTATGAGCTTTGCTGTCATTTGGCTTAGATAACAGTGATAGCTGGAGTCTCTCCTTAAATTGACAAGGCAACTTATACCTTCTGCAAGCTGAATGTATTGTATGGCAGGATGGATACTGCTCAGTATAGCCTGTAAGGCTCGATTCACATCTATGCATGTTGCTTTTGAGCGTTTCTGCAGTGTTTTTTGTGGTGCTTGCCGCGTTTTTGAGCAGTGTTTTTACAGAGTTTTTACTGGGTTCTTGAGGCGTTTTTGCCACGTTTTGCGTTTTCCATTTTTTGTTTTTTTTTACAGTTTTTTTTTTTTAGACTGTATACAGTCTAAAAAAAAAAAAAGGCCAAACGCGTCAAAAACGCTGCAAAAACACTGTAAAAACGCTGTACTTGCATTTTTAATGCTGGTCCATTGAATTCTATTACATGCAAAACGCTGCATTTTGCATGAAAAAAAGTCCCTGACCCTTTCCAAAAACGCAGAGGTAAAAAAAAGGCATTAATGTGAACATGCTCCATAGGAACCCATGTTAAAAAATTCCCATGCAAAATGCATCAAAAAACGCGTTAGTGTGAATGGAGCCATGTATCTTTTTATTTTTTTTTTTTCATTTAGTTCTTTTAAACCCTGTGTTGTGCAGAGCACAACACAGAGCACAACACAGAGCACAACACAGAGCACAACACAGAATGGTTTACAGAATGGAGGTTATGAGGAATCGAAGAACTGAAATGACTTCATCAGCATCTCATATAGTGGTAAAGGTGATGCGATGATGCGAAGGTGATGCGATATGGGATCCATGAAGCTTTAATGTTAAGTTTTTGCTGAAATGTATATAAATATCTAGGACACTGTCTCTGTGCATATAGGCATACAAATACTTATGGGAGCATTTGTGTACATACATATAGACATACATGCTTTAGGGAAAATATTATGGTCTTAGCATTTGCATTGCACCTTTTTGAAGATGTCTGTGTTGGTAAGTAACCTGACCTCCAGCTCTATTCCATTGGAAAGCCTTTGCAGGTGTGCATTTCCAACTACTAAGAAAATGCAATTTTTTTTCTGTGTTGCTGTTTTTTGTTTTGTTTTTAAGCTTTTTCTTAAATCTGTTTTTAACTGGTTGATGGTTTGCTATGCCCTCTTATTTTAAAAACATGAGTGT
The DNA here is from genome assembly GCF_042186555.1 of Aquarana catesbeiana. Taxonomy (NCBI): domain Eukaryota; kingdom Metazoa; phylum Chordata; class Amphibia; order Anura; family Ranidae; genus Aquarana; species Aquarana catesbeiana. The sequence continues at coordinate 80,627,218 of NC_133330.1, read as the reverse complement.
CAATAAAAGAATTAGACAGTAACATGTGTTACTAATTTGTATATAATCGTACTTGTAAAGGAATAAAACTTATACCACCTGTTAAAAAAAAATATATATTTTCAAAAACTGTACTCAAGCAGGTGGCTTAACGGACAAATTACTGAAGTTTGAAGTTATAACTTCAAACCAGTAATTTCACAGTAAATAGATAAATAATAAATTATTATGTTATAACATATAGCATAATAATATATGATTTAGCTTGATTATAACAGTACCTTTTCAGCCGCAGAAGATTCTCATTCTCCCTCTTAACTGTGTGAGAAAAACATGGGATTGTGGGTAAATCTTATACCCATAAACCCATGTATTTCCTTATAGTTAAGAGGACTGGGCTGGAAGGGAGCATTTGTCTTTTAGACACATGCCCCTTCTATGACACTGCAGTGAGAGGTGTGCCTCCACTGTAGCATTTTTATTGGACAGCTGGGGCTAATGGTACTTTACCATTGATCCAAGACTCCAAGCTGTCCATTGAGCTCAGTGCCTCTGACAAGAAGTGAGGAGAGGAAGGAGAATGCCAATCAGCAGTGTTCAAACTCTAATCAAGAAGTGGAAATGAGGGGTTCTGTTGAAACCAAACCACAGTCAGGTAGACCAACTAAAATTTCAGCCACAACTTCCAGGAAAGTTGTTAAAACAGAGCGGAGATAAGGGCGCTCTGGTGGAGGTGGGTAGCTGGTCAGAGGGATGATAGTGATGAGGTGGCACTTCTGGCAGCACTTTGGTTAGAGGAGAAGCAACTCTGAAGATATAAAAAAGGAAAAGAAAGGCGCCTCTAAGTGCAGTATGTAAAATTTTATAAAGTGAACAAAGGGTTAAAAGCACTTACAAGATTGTTGAGTGTTAAAAGACATGATAAAATCAGGAGTCCTGATCTGTGGCATGTGTCCACCCTCAGCATGGTGGTAGAGACCAGTGTAGAGCTGTCCAGCAGCTGTAAAGCATTCTCATGCGTGTTGGAAAGAGACAGCAGGGAAGCCTGTAATCACTGCGGGACACACAAGGCTGATGGTGTCAGTGTAGAGAAGGGGGCGGTAATGCGTTTCGGAGCATGTGTGGCTTCTTCGTCAGACCTCAAGTACAATATTCCTACTGTGAAACACAGAGGTGGATCGCTGATGTTTTGGGCATGTGTGAGCTACATTTTTTCAAAATGGATGGCAAGATGAATGCAGTATGTTATCAAAAAATACTGGAGGAATATTTGCATTTATCAGCCAGGAAACTGTGCATGGGATGTACTTGGACATTCCAACATGACAATGATCTAAAACACATAGCCAAGTCGACCTGTTCTTGGCTACAGCAGAATAAAGTACAGGTTCTGGAGTTGCCATCTCAGTCTCCTGACCCCAAAATCATTGAGCCACTCTGTGGAGATCTCAAACGTGCAGTTCATGGAAGACAGCCCAAGAATTTACAGGAACTGGAGGCTTTGAATGGATGATGAATGGGCAGCTTTACCATAAGATAAAGAGCCTCATCCACAAATACCACAAAAGACTTCAAGCTGTCATTGACGTTAAAGGGGGTATGTAAACTTTTGATCAGGGTCATTTGGCTAGTTTCTGTTGTCATTATGATTTAAAAAGTAAACACAGTTTATTGATAATAAATGACTTCAGCCAAGCACTAACCATGAGTGAAAGAAAAGTTTTTGTGTTATCATTCATATTCTCTGAAAAATGGCCAAGAAATCATAAATTCTGCCAGGGTATATAAACTTATGAGCACAACTGTAATTATATAATTATTATTTGTATATTATTTATGGTAATAAATAGGGATGGGCTGAACGGATCCCTGTTTGGTTCGCACCAGACCTTTCGAACACTGCAAAAGTTCGGACCCGAATATCAAACCCCATTAAAGTCAATGGGACCCGAACGTCAAAAATCAAATTACAAATCTGGGTAGCAGTTTTAACCTGGACCAAACTACCTTTGAACTACTTTGCAAATATGTGTGCCACCTGTATGGCCAGTCATCTGCAAAAAATGTAAACGATGCAAGATACAAAGCATTCTGCATGGCGTCAGCTTTGCCAGAACTATCCATGCCTCCGACAAGTGAAGCCCTTTACCAACACTGCAAAGTGTGCTACTTTTTTAACTTTCTTTGATTGCACAGTGCCTACTGAAAATTCTGATGAATACAACAGCTCAGTTCAGATACATTTACAATGTGTATGTTTAATTTTGCTTGGTGCCAATCTGTGAAGTTGAAGCATATTTTCTACAACTTTGCCATGTTTCATGGTCTACATTCACTGTTGAGTATACTAATGCGTAATGTGTAAATGTCAGTTTGAGAGATATTTTGTGTTGCTAAAATGAATAGAAATAAAGTTACAAGCAAAACCAGCACCATAAGATTTTCATTTTTTTGGTTCACAATTACATACAGTGGGGACGGAAAGTATTCAGACCCCCTTAAATTTTTCACTCTTATATTTCAGCCATTTGCTAAAATCATTTAAGTTCATTTTTGTCCTCATAATGTACACATAGCACCCCATATTGACAGAAAAACACAGAATTGTTGACATCTTTGCAGATTTATTAAAAAAGAAAAACTGAAATATGCTCAGCATTTATTAGAAGCACCCTTTTGATCTAATACAGCCATTAATCCTTTTTGGGAAAGATGCAACAAGTTTTTCACACCTGGATTTGGGAATCCTCTGCCATTCCTCCTTGCAGATCCTCTCCAGTTCTGTCAGGTTGGATGGTAAACATTGGTGGACAGCCATTTTTAGGTCTCTCCAGAGATGCTCAATTGGGTTTAAGTCAGGGCTCTGGTTGGGCCATTCAAGAACAGTCATGGAGTTGTTGTGAAGCCACTCCTTCATTATTTTAGCTGTGTGCTTAGGGTCATTGTCTTGTTGGAAGGTAAACCTTTGGCCTAGTTTGAGGTCCTGAGCACTCTGGAGAAGGTTTTAGTCCAGGATATCCCTGTACTTGGCCGCATTCATCTTTCCCTCAATTGCAACCAGTCATCCTGTCCCTGCAGCCAAAAAGTTCTATCTTGGTCTCATCAGACCAGAGAATCTTATTTCTCACCATCTTGGAGTCCTTAAGGTGTTTTTTTTAGCAAACTCCATGCAGGCTTTCATGTGTTTTGCACTGAGGAGACTAAAAATAAATAAAGAACTGCGCTACATGCATAAACAGTGAAAATGACAATAATGAACAAATTATTGTGATAAGGGTCCTGCTGCTAAACACTATAACCCCGATATAAGGCAAAATTAGTATAGATGTAAATCAGTGTAGCGCTGGACATAAAATACAATAAATAATTATAAAATAGTGATAAAAATACTGTGAAGAAATATTTACCCTCAAAAATTGTTATGAACAAATTAGTGAATAAGGTTAAAGTTTAAAGAACCAAAATATCCGTGATAAGGGTCCTGTTGCTAAACTATAACCCAGACAGGAGGCAAATTAGCATAGACAATAAATATGAATCGATAATTGCACCAACCAATAATAACAAAAATTATTCTTGTTATAAAAGTGTATAGGTGATAATGTGCCCATAAATTAATGTGAACAAACCAAAAATACTCAACCATCAATAAAAAACAATTATTGGAAAATATGTGTTCAAGACACCTAAAATAAATTAGGAAGAATGTTCAATTGTGATAATAAAGTCCAAGAGAGTCCCATAGAAAAATTGTGGAGTAAAAGATGTGAACTCCAAGATCCAGCAATCCACTTGCATGTGACGCCCACCACCAAAGGGGAGAAATGGAGGCTTAGCAGAAAGCCTGCGACCGCCCTTATTCAGGGGGGTCAAAACAGGCTTAGTAGATCACCGTAGAAGTCCTGCAGGGATAAGATCCACGGCTCCTCCAACTTCCCTTCACGATGGCTCATGGATGATGGCCAAGAGCTCTCCAGAGATTTAAGTGACAGGATGATACGCTCATCAAACACTTGGCATCAATGCACACAGCAGGTTCATATCATTACCAGGGATGTAGTCTCACACAGGGCAAACAGCTTTTCAGACACAGGGCAAACAGCTTTTCAGACACAGGTCTGTCTTGATACAGCAGCAAGCTGCACACACTCCAGGAGGACTCTTTTAGCCAGTTTTCTATCCATTTACAAACTGTTATTTCCAAGCCTGTAGACTTTACCTTACACATGAGCGGTGTGTGCGGAACTGTGTCAAATGCTTTTGCAAAATCCAAGTATACCAGGTGCACCACCACCCCACTGTCCAAGGTTTTACTTTCCTCCTCATAAAAAGAAATCAGGTTTGTTTAACAACGTCTGTCTTTCATAAATCCATGCTGTCTGTTGCTTAAAATATTTTTTTCCTGCAAGAACTCGTCTAATTTGAACTATCAAAAGTAATAACACCCTCAGTATAAGTAATAAGGAGTGGTAAAGACTAAGCATGAAATGACATCTTGTTTCCATATAAGCATAAACAGTAGCAAGGCCACCTTAGGTGCAGCAATGAGCAGTAAGAAAACTTTAGAGATGGGCCAAACGCCCCTCCATTTCGGTTCACCCCAGAACTCCCTAACATGGCAAAAGTTCGGAAAAAACCTCCGCCCACAACGAAGGCTAACCGCCAACTGCCTGATCCACCGTCTGACAGTTCTTTAATATGTAAGGGGAGGGGCCACCTGGCGACATCACCTGGTGGCACCGACCCCTTGTAACATCACCGACCGGTGCATGCTGGGTCAGTGATGTCACATGGGGGCGCTGTGTCACCAAGTGTCATCGCCAGGTGGCCCCGCCCCTTACCTATTTAAGAACTGTCAGACTGTCGGAAGTTAGCCTTCCTCGTGGGCGGAGCCTTTTTCTTTTTTTCGGATCCGGTGGTGTGGCAGGCATCGTGGTTAATGATGGATCTACACCGGAGGACATAGTTTTTTTTATTTTTTAATAAAGGAATTGTCAAAAACTGTCTGTGTGTTTTTATTTCTTTTTGACACTTTTTTTTGGTGAATGAGTTTTACCCCATACTCATTCACATGGGGGGGTGGGATCTGGGAGCCCCCTTGTTAAAGAGGGCTTCCAGATTCCGATACGCCTCCTACCCACAGACCCCCCACAACCACCGCACAGGGTTGTGGGGAGGAGGCCCTTGTCCCCATCAACATGGGGGCAAGGAGCTTTGGAGTGGGTTCAGGGCATGTGGCCTGGCATGTGGCCTGGTATGGTTCAGTAGGGGGTTGCTCACTCATCCCCCCCTTTCCTGGCCTGCCAGGCTGCATGCTCAGATAAGGGTCTGGTATGGATTTTGGGGGGACCCCATGCCGTTTTTGTTTTAAAGAAATGGCGAGGGGTTACCCTTAAATCTATATCAGGAACCCTACGCATTTTTTTTTTTACATTTTTATGTTGCCGGCAAATTCGGCAGTGACTTTTTTTTTCCATTCAGCTCTCAGTGGGGAATCCCGCTGACAGCTGATGACTCATCCATTGTTAAGGACGCGATGGCCGGCTTCCAGGCCTGCTCCTTAACAATCTATTCACTGTGCACTCAGTGGGCGAACATACCGCCGAACGCCCTGAAAATTTGAATGTCTGGCGAACACCCCCGAATGGAAGATGTTCAGGGCTGAACTCATACTCAGTCAGAACTGCTCCCCCTTCCCTAGAGAACTTATGCTACCAAATACAGTGACTACACTGCCAGATGATGCTAGGCCTAGACTGACTGGTATACAATGTCCATGGGAAATATTGGGTATTTCCAGAGAAGGAACAAAGAGGCGTGTTGGGTAATTTAATTTGAGTCCTTTAGATTATTCTTCTGCCAGCTTTCACTGAAGCGTTTAAGAAGCGTCAGAGCACTTGATGGCAGTCCTAATAAACCAGCAAGCAGTGTAGAGTAGTAGTGGTACAGCACAAATGGCACAGGTGAAGTTCCTAAGAGGAAGGTATAGGTGCAGAATAAGTAAGACACAGATGTGATGGGGATGTGATGTGTTTAACCACTTCAGCCCCGGAAGATTAGGCTGCTCAATGACCAGAGCACTTTTTACAATTTGGCACTGCGCTGATTTAACTGGTAATTGCGTGGTCATGCAATGTTGTACCCGGGAATTGATTTGCAACAGATGAGTGAATTAGGGGGCTTTATATAAATCACTGACCAGACATAAGGGACCCTAAGACCGCTGAGGAAGTCCTTCTGGACGATACGCGCGCGGATTGGTTTTATCCCGTTTAGACGTCGCTGCAGCCGCCTTATCATTCACTGTCACCTGTAAATTACATGCGCCTTATCTCCTAGCACTGAGTATAGTGCTGCATATGTGAGTACCTGTCTTTTAATAAAAGGAATCGTTTTCTAGTTATACAGAGAGCACTATATTATTTCTTTATTTATTTCATGCGTATATGGATGAAAACTTTTAAGCCATATTAAGGAAGAGGTTTCCGGCTTTCCAGTCAAGATACTACCCCGACCACTATTAAGTGGTGAATGCTTATGAGACCTTCCTGTTAGTTCAGGGGTCCCTATAACAAGGTGAGCGGTTTGACTGGCAAGAGGGGGATTTAAGAGCACTTTGGATTTGCATGAAGCACCCTGCATCACCGTTGACACTCTCTGATTTTTCATTCATTTATGGACATTTATGATAATTGATTAGTAACTTCAGCGCTGCACTATATTTTTTTACTCATCTAAAGAACAGTCTCATAGAAGATCAGCTTCCAGATCCCCTCAGCAAAATACAGCAGCAGACCCGAACACAGCTACCTCTTCACATCAGAATTTGCATAAGCGTGGTCGCTTTGAAAATTCGACTCCTACTAACGAAGACTCGATGGATTGATTTTCATATATTTTTCGGTTTATTTCTTTCTTTCAGTTATCCAGGATAATACACTGACTAAAGTAGATTACTTCCTACGATACCATAATTTCAGATTCATGGTCTTCCTGTTTATACTTTTTTTTTAATGATTACATTGATGGGGTTTTTTTGTGAATTTTCTTGGTTAGCCTGAATTATAATAAGGATTATAATTCAGTTGCTCTTTTCCTAAAATATTCCCTTTTTTAAAAAAAAATGTTTTTTACATTTTTACTAGATGGAAAACAATAGTCCATTTTTTGACTATTATCTCCTCAAAACAAGCGATCTTTAATTAATAGTGTTTTACCCACTACCTATTTTTCTTTATATTTATTTATTTATTTATTTTTCTTATGCTACCGATACTAAAGAGGTAGTTTCCCGGTTGGCTAGAACTTTGATAGTTTGTTTATTCAAAATCGCATCTGTTATTGAAGTTTATAGATGCTTACTGTATAGTTCCTGTAGTTCTCCGGCGAAGTTCGTCTTTTTTGGAACTTCTTGCTGCCCCCTTTGCCACCTTCAGACCATTGCTATTATGCGAGATTCTGATGATGGCTTTGGAGCCTCTAGGAAGCTTTTGATTACTCCTAGGAGATGCTCCCACACCCTAGTGCTTTTTTACTGTTTAACATCAAATTATCTTCATATTAGGGTTATTTGACTGAACATTATTTATCCTTATTCTGTCCTTTCTTTTCCTCTTTTCTCTCTTGGGGTGGTGACCAAGGCTCTAGTCTTAAACCATATTTCTTATTTTGAGATAATCAATTTTGACTTGTTATGGCTCCCATAAACATTCTGTCCCTGTATGTACAAGGGTTTAATATTCCACACAAATGATCGAAAGCAATGCGATCCTTTTCAGCCAAGAAGGCACACATAAATTGTTTGCAGGAAACCCACTTCACTGACAAAGCTTCCCCTAAATTTCTTTCTACCTCATATCCACAAATTTATACTGCCTCTACCGCAGTTAAACAATGCGGGACTCTTATAGGGTTTCACCGCTCTATGCCATTTACCCTTCTTACACAACTGAATAATCCAGAGGGTAGATTTATACTTCTCACTGGTTATATATCGAATATAGCTATTACAATCGTTTCATACTACGCTCCAAATAAAAAAACAGAATTTTTCTTATCCCATCTTTTCCAAGTGTTGGAAACACACAAATTTGGAACTGTAGTCTGATGTGGAGATTCAAATGTGAAGGTTTTTCCTTTTTTAGATAAATCTCCCCCAGCCCCTATTGCCAGTTCCGATAAGTTAAACCTTCACATCTACTTACTAAACACGGTTTGGTAGATACGTGGCGCAAAACTAATTTTTAGGAGTTTTAGACATTACTCCCACCCACATAAATCTTTTTTACGCATTGACCATATTCTAGTCCCTTCTAGTATGATACCTGAAATTTTATCCTCTAACATCCTCCCATTTACATTGTCAGACCATTGTGCAATATGCACCATTTTAGCTTCTACAATACCCAGGTCACACAATACCACTTGGTGTATCAATGACTCTACATTAGCTCATCCTTTCCATTGACTTGAGATTGAAGGAGCACTAAACGACTATCTTTCTTCTAATGATACAGAAGATATTTCTGACCTCACATTATGGGAAGCCCATAAAGCAGTCATTCGGGGCAAATTAATACAAGCAACAAAGCTTAAAAGAGAACGTAAAATTATGTTTGCAAAGTTGGAGTAATGCATTTCAGTCATCCCGGAATGCCAGTAATAATGCAAAACTAGATAAAGCCCGTCTAGATTTAGATTTATTTAAAATGGATTCAGCAGACAAACTTATACGCAAACGCCAACATATCCAATATCTTAAAGCTAATAAACCTAACACCCCTATGGCAAGAAGTTTAAAATCAATATATCAAATAATGGTTGAAAACGTCCCAATAAACTAGTAACCCAGTTAAAATACAAGAGGTGTTTCGCTCTGATTTAGCTAAAGTATATTCCCCTGTTACAGATTTTAATGTAACGCAAATATGATGTTTTCTAATATTAAGCTCCCTACTCTTGATAATGAACAGCGAGAGAGACTTGAGTGCCCTATTACAACTAATGAAGTTCAGATTGCTATAAAAGGATTGAAATTACATAAAAGGCCGGGCCCGGATGGGTTTTCGGCATCATGTTACAAAAATTTTGAGCACATTTTAACTCCAGTCTTAACCAGAGCCCTTAACTCTCTCTTGGCAGGTCAATCATTTCAATCTGAGTCATTAACATCTATCATAGTTATGCTTCCTAAACCATGTTCTGACTCCACTTCCTGGACTAATTATCGTCTCATCTCCTTCCTTAATTTAGACATTAAATTACTAGCCAAGATCCTTGCGTCCCGTTTGAACAATATTATAGGTCGCCCAATACACCAAGATCAAACGGGTTTTATACCCAAGAGACAGGCAGGGAATAATATTAGACGAACACTCTTACTCATTCAGGCAGCCAAATCTAGACGTATTCCAACTTGCCTTCTATCTTTAGACATCAGAAACGCATTTGACTCAGTCACTTGGCCTTATATGCAATATACTCTCCAAAAATGGGATTTTGGTAAACACTTCTCGACCTGGGTCTCTTCTCTACAATAATCCCAGGGCTTATATCAAATACGCTGGCTAAAAATCAGCAATGTTGGATATTAGAAGAGGCACAAGGCAAGGCTGCCCCTTATCCCCGCTGCTTTTCGCCTTACTTATAGAACCTCTAGCACAATTAATTAGATCCAACCCAGATGTCAAATGTATTGAATTAGGCGGACACCATCACAAACTTTGTCTTTTTGCAGACAATATATTTATTTTCTTATCTCATCCCCACATTTCTGCCCCAAATCTTTTCAATATGTTAAATAAATTTTCACATATTTCCGGACTCTTTGTAAATCCCACCAAATCAAATGCACTGAATGTCTCTTTAACACAATCTGACATTCATCAGGCTCAAATCTCTTTACCATTCAATTGGGTTTATCGTCAATTACCATAGTTAGGCATGCATCTCACATCCTCACTTTCTGACCTTTTTGCAGCCAACTACCTACCTCTGCTAAAACAAGTTACAGTCTTTATGAAGCAATGGTCCTCGCTACCATTATCATGGTTAGGACAAATAAATGCTGTTAAAATGTCAATACTGCAGAGTTCTTATATATGTATAGGTTACTTTCCATTTCTTCTACCGTCATACTTCTCATGACTTACACAACGTAAGGTTATGTCCTTTATTTGAGGTAATATTAAAACCCGTATTCCTAAATCTACTTTATATCTTAGCAAATCTTGTGGGGGATTGGGGCTACCAAACTTCTCCTCTTATTACTACGCAGCTCAATTATCAATATTAACCCCTTCCAGACCGGCGCATGCCGATGTACGTCGGCAGAATGGCACGGCTGGGCAAATGGACTTACAGGTACGTCCATTTGAATTTCCCGCTGTGCCATTGCGTGCGCGCCGGCGGCACGCACGCGCAGCGGCCCGGACCTCCGTGAGTTGGGTCGCGGGTCCCGTGGACTTGATCACCGCGGGGGTACCCGCGATCGCCTCACGGAGAGGATGAACACATCAGCATCTCTCGTTCTGCCTAGTGACAAGTGTCACTGATCTCTGCTCCCTGTCATCGGGAGCAGTGATCAGTGTAGTGACACTGCTAGCCCATCCCCCCTACAGTTAGTAATCACTCCCCAATACTGACTTAACCCTTCCCCGCCCCCTAGTGGTTAACTCCTTCACTGCCAGTGTCATTTACACAGGAATCAGTGCATTTTTATAGCACTGATTGCTGTATAAATGACAATGGTCCCAAAAATGTGTAAAAAATGTCCGACATGTCCGCCATAATGTTGCAGTCACAATAAAAATCGCTGATCATTTTCGATTACTAGTAAAAAAAAAATTATTAATAAAAATGCCAAATGCCATAAAACTATCCCCTATTTTGTAAACGCTATAACTTTTGCGCAAACCAATCAATAAACGCTTATTGCAAATTTTTTTTTACCAAAAATATGTAGAAGAATACGATCGGCCTAAACTGAGGAAAAAAATGTTTTTTTTATATATTTTTGGGGGATATTTATTATAGCAAAATGTAAAAAATAATGCGTTTTTTTTCAAAATTGTCGCTCTTATTTTGTTTATATCACAAAAAGTAAAAATCGCAGAGGCGCTATAATACCACCAAAAGAAAGCTCTATTTGTGGGGAAAAAAGGACGTCAATTTTGTTTGGGAGACATTTCGCACGACCGCGCAATTGTCAGTTAAAGCGACGCAGTGTCGAATCGCAAAAAGTGGTCTGGTCAGGAAGGGGTTAAAATCTTCCAGGGCTGAAGCGGTTAACCAAATTATTCAACGGAGGACATACCCTTGTGGCTAGCTATTGAATCTATTGACAACAACCCCATTTCGGTGGCCAATTTGCTATGGATCCAGCCAAAAGATAGATCTCATCTTACTAACCCCATCATGAAACATTCGCTGGCTATTTGGGATAAGTTTGGTAGCTCCCATAATCTCCAATCATTACATAATCCCCTTCTTTCTTTTCTCAGGAATCCTGCCTTTTATCCTGCCTGGAAATTTCCAAAATCTTTCTCTGCATGAACTTCTACAAATTTGACTAGACTGTATAAGCTAGTATCTACCAATACTTTTCAAACATTTCCTATGTTATGTATGAATTATGGGCTTTGAAGCAATGCGATATTCCGATATTTACAAATCAAGAATTTCTACATGCCTCTCCTTAGGTTGAGTACACCACTTAATCAAATGTCTCAATTCTAATGCATTTGTATAAGTGACCCACATGTTAGAGGGTTGATTTCATGTGTATATCAGATACTGATTACTACTGATTACTACTCCTAATGAGGTACTTCCATCTTATACTGTTAAATGGGCACAAGATATGGGACGAATGTTTGAGATCAATGACTGGTCTAATATTTGGTTAACCACATATCATCATCTCTTAATTGTTATGCCTTGGAAATCCATAGCAACTTCAAAGTTCTGGCACGGTGGTACCTAGTACCAGCTAGAATAGCAAAATTTACTCCATCTTATCCCAATAATTGCTTTAGAGGTTGTCCTTCACCAGGTACCCACTTTCACATATGGTGGCAATTCCCGGTGGCTCAAGTATTCTGGAAAAATATATTTGCAATGGCTTCTAAAGCTTTAGATATCTCTATTGCCTTAATCCGGCTTCACTTACCCGGACACAATTCAAGCTACTTACTCAAATTAATACTGCGGCCAAACAAACCATAGCCAAGGCATGGAAGACCAATACTCTGATTGTGGCGGAAGCCGAACATTGAATGAACAAAGCTCTAATTTTTTCTACAATGACAGCTATTGAAGACAATAATATTAACAAATACCGTATGATTTGGCAACCATGGGTTAAACACTTCTTTTCTTCTGATTTTGACCAGTCATTGTTGTTCCCCTATTAGAACCCTTGTGTTATCGTTGTTGTATTACTTGTTCATGTCGTGAGCCAGGTCATCACCTCGAGAGATTTCTCCTTTTTCTCTTCTTCTTTTTCTCTTTTTCCTCTTCTTTTCTTCTTTTTTTGTCTTACTCCTTGTTTTCCTATGACATTTTTTATATGAAGGGTAATTTAATATATTGCTTATTTGGTAGTCAATACTAATACTATATTACCCATATGGTTTTTATACTCTATTCTCTATTTACTTTACTTATTTTCCTCTTATTGTTCACAATACAAAAGACAATCTTGCAATACCTTAATATTGCACTTACTGATTTATTCCTCATCAGCAATGAGATATGCACTTGTTCTGAGGATTCGATTTTTACAACTTTTCTTTTTAAATTGGTTACACTTAGCTAATAATCATTAAGGAGAGTGTTACACTTTTATATTATATATCACATAATATAAATATTGTACGTAATAAGGTTTCCAACTTTGGTTAACCATGCCCCCACCCATCCACAGTTTGAGCCCATGTGGGGTGGACGGGTGGTCTGGAGGCATGCTTTACAAATTTTTCACATAAATTTTGACCTTATTTTAGATCCTCACATCTATCATTATCCTATATTGTCTCTACGATGCTCAACCTTCTTCTCTCTAGTAAGATTAATTACAGTTATGAATATATAGATATGATTATATTGCTCATATATGCATTCCATGCTATAATGCTTGTTATAATTTGTATTCTTTTATACAAATTTCAATAAAAATATTGAACAAGAAAAATGACAAAAAAAATTACACAAAGTTGTCACTAAAGGATATATTGCTCACATATGCCATGGTTATATGTGGAATTACACCCCAAAATACATTCTGCTGCTTCTCCTAAGTATGGGGATACCACATGTGTGAGACTTTTTGGGAGCCTAGCTGTGTACAGGACCCTGAAAACCAATCACTGCCTTCAGGCTTTCTAAGGGCGTACATTTTTGGGAGCCTAGCCGTGTACAGGACCCCGAAAACCAATCACCGCCTTCAGGCTTTCTAAGGGCGTAAATTTTTTATTTCACTCCTCACTGCCTATCACAGTTTCGGAGGCCATGAAATGCCCAGATAGCATAACCCCCCCCCCAAATGACCACATTTTGGAAAGTAGACACCCAAGCTATTTGCTGAGAGGCATGTTGAGTCCATGGAATATTTTATATTTTGCCACAAGTTGCGGGAAATTTTTTTTTTTTTTTTTTTTTGCACAAAGTTGTCACTAAATGATATATTGCTCAAACATGCCATGGTTATATGTGGAATTACACCCCAAAATACATTCTGCTGCTTCTCTTGAGTATGGGGATACCATGTGTGTGAGACTTTTTGAGAGCCTAGCTCTGTACAGGACCCTGAAAACCAATTACCGTCTTCAGGCTTTCTAAGGGCATAAAATGGTGATTTTACTCCTCACTACCTATCACAGTTACGGAGGTCCTGAAATGTCCAGATAGCACAACCCCCCCCCCCAAATTACCCAATTTTGGAAAGTAGACACCCCAAGGTATTTGCTAAGAGGCATGGTGAGTATTTTGCAGCTCTCATTTGTTTTTAAAAATGAAGAAAGAAAATAAATTTTTTTTTCTTTTTTCAATCTTCAAAACCTTGTGACAAAATGCAAGATCTGCAAAATACTCAACATGGCTTTCAGCAAATAGCTTGGTGTGTCTACTTTTCCAAAATGGGATCATTTGGGGGGCGGGGGGTTAGTGCTATCTGGGCATTTCATGGCCTTCGAAACTGTGATAGGCACTGAGGAGTGAAATCAAAAATTTACGCCCTTAGAAAGCCTGAAGGCGGTGATTGGTTTTTGGGGTCCTGTATGCGGTTAGGCTCCCAAAAAGTCTCACACATGTTGTATCCCCATACTCAGGAGAAGCAACAGAATTTATTTTGGGGTGCAATTTCACATATGCCCATGGCATGTTTGAGCAATATATCATTTAGTGACTACTTTGTGCAAAAAAAAAAAAAAGATTGTAATTTTCCCGCAACTTGTGGCAAAATATAAAATATTCCTTGGACTCAACATGCCTCTCGGCAAATAGCTTGAAGTGTCTTCTTTCCAAAATGGGGTCATTTGGGTGGTTTTGTGCTATCTTGACATTTCATGGCCTCCAAAACTGTGATAGGTAGTGAGGAAGTGAAATCACCATTTTATGCCCTTAGAAAGCCTGAAGGCGGCGATTGGTTTTCGGGGTCCTGTATGCGGTTAGGCTCCAAAAAAGTCTCACACATGTTGTTTCCCCGTACTCAGGAGAAGCAACAGAATTTATTTTGGGGTGTAATTTCACATATGCCCTTGGCATGTTTGAGCAATATATCATTTAGTGACTACTTTGTGCAAAAAAAAAAAAAAGATTATAATTTTCCCGCAACTTGTGGCAAAATATAAAATATTCCATGGACTCAACATGCCTATCAGCAAGTAGCTTGGGGTGTCTACTTTACAAAAAGGGGTTATTTGGGGGGGGGGGGGTTGAACTGTCCTTGCATTTTATGCACAACATTTAGAAGCTTATGTCACACATCACCCACTCTTCTAAACCCTTGAAGTCAAAGCCCTTTCTGACACTTTTTGTTTACATGAAATGACACCAGACCGACGCTTGCGTTCGCCTTTGCGCGTAAGCACGGGAGGACAGGGGTGCTTTTTTTTTTTTATAATTTATTTTGCTTTTTTATTTTGTTTCTAAACTGTTCCTTTCATTTTTTATTTTTTGTAATCATTTTTATTGTTATCTCAGGAAATGTAAATATTCCCTATGACAGCAATAGTTAGTGACAGGTAATAATTATTGTGTGTGAGTGCGCTACTCTTTTACCATACACCACTCATATTTGTACATTACTTTCCTGATTACTGTACAATAAAGGAATTACAATTTACAAAAACCCAAAAAAACAAAAAACAAAAAATCTCCCCTCCAAGTGTTAAATACCATTTAACAATACGCTAAACATAAATCACCAATTAATATATCAACATTGCTGACATGCAAAGTGTATATCACAAAGTTCTTGTGCAATAAAGTGCAAATTCTTCTCTTAATGTGCTGCTATGTATCTTCTATTTTCATTTGTGACTTAGTGACACACCACCACCTTCTAGATCGGCCACTCAGCAGATATTTCTTTTAGGATACGCCTTTGGTTCATTAATGGGATAACCACTCCACCTTAATGTCATTCCCCACCGGCTATGCTTGGGCTTTGATATTCCTCATGTAAAGTATATGGACAACGATCATTGCGCAATGCGTTTAAAACTATTTATTATCATAAAATGCAAAAGTGTACACTCACATTTAAAAGTGCCCTCGAGCCGGCACTAAGCTATTCCAGCAGTTAGGGACGGGTGTCATTCAATAGCGTGGTCAGCCTGTATGCGATGTAGGTGTCCCCGCATCCGGCTTGCGCTTCACCCCCCGTTCCCATTCGTATCTCCACCAGCTACAGGCGTTCCGGACGTCCCTGCTCACATGGTGCAAAATCTCGCTCTCGTTCGTATCTCCACCAGCTGCGGACGTACCCGCTCACGGGTTGGCTCTTGGATGAATTGAAGAAGCGAAGGCAGGTGTGGGCGGTGCCTGGTGAGTCCTTAGTTAGTGACAGGTACTCTTTTTTGAAAAAATTGGGGTCTATTAGACCCTAGATCTCTCCTCTGCTCTCAAAGCATCTGACCACACCAAGATTGGTGTGATAAAATGCTTTGCCAATTTCTGAATGCTGTTTATATGCAGCGAAACCTAAGTCATGAAATGCTTGTAGCTTCCGGTTTCTTAGGCCATAGAGATGATTGGAGCCATTCTGGTCTCTGATCAGCTCTATGGTCAGCTGGCGGAACTGCTAGCTGCATTCTCAGGTTCCCTGTTGGGACAGGAGAGCCCGAGAAAAAAATGGAAGACGGTGGGGGGGGGGGGGGACATTCCCTCCCACTGCTTGTAAAAGCAGTCTAGAGGCTAATCAGCCACTAGGATTGCTTTTACATGAAAGCCGACTGCTGGCTGAAAAGAATGATACCAAGATGATACCTAAACCTGCAGGCATCATTGTGGTATAACCACTCAATGTCCAGCAACATACCATTACGTCGCTGGTCCTTGTGCATACATTGTAATGTTCTTTTTTTCATGCAGCCTGTGGGCTGCATGAAAAAAAGAGATTGATCGGTGGGTATGCCCACCATTAGAATACCGCCCTTCATCCACCCACTTCTAATGATGGGAATACATGCACCATTTTCTTTTTAAATTGTGGTGGTGAAATCACCTCCTACAGCGCTGGAGTCACTGATTTACGTATCGTGGGAGCAAACACTGTTGCTGTCAAGATAAATAAACCGATGCTCCAGCTGAATGGCGTACCTGATAAGCAAATGATGGTTAACAATAAAACAAAGTAACATTACAGTATAACAGTAAGACTTACCATACCTGCAAAGCAAATACAGTAAAAAAAAAAAACATTGCAATCTGTGCCTTAAAAATATATGCCGAAGCGTGGGGGCAATCCGCCCCTAATGTTAGGAGCAAATCACTCCTCCGCCCCTGCCCCCATTCTTTGGCATATATGCTCTTTTTTTTAACAGTGGTGGTGAAATCACCTCTGACAGTGCTGGAGTCATGGCTTTACTTATCGGGGGAGCAAATGCTGTTGCTGTCAAGATAAATAAAACCGTGCTGCAGCTGAATGGCGTACCTGTTAAGCAAATGATGGTTAACAATAAAACAAACATTACAGTATAACATACCATACCTGCAAAGCAAATACAATAAAACATAGTAAAAATAAAACAGAGAGAGAACAATAGATATAGAACAATAGTGAGCGAACAGTAGAGCGGACAGTAGAGAGCTCAACAGAGAGAGAACAATAGAGAGAGTAGAAAAATAAAACCACAACTATTTTTGGCTTTTTTATTTTATATTTTTTTGTGTTTTTGTGTTTTTTTTCCACTTTTCTCACTTTTATAAAAACTGTAAAAAAAAATGTAAACTGAACATTGCAGATTAGGCTCTCTCAAAATGTAATTGCCATCACATCTTTCGAGACCCTGTGTAAGTGTACCTAGGACTGTGTAGTGATGTACCCTATGCTAATACTCAATTAGTGTGTGGTAGCGTTTGAAACAGTCACTGATGCAGAGACCAAGTTGGTCAGGACAGGAGGGACAATAAAAGCGAGTGTCACGCCTAAATCCGCATTTTCTGCAGACACGACATCTTCCTTGGGGTGTTCTTTGGGTGGGGGTACCAGGGAGGACATACGGAAAATGCCTCTCATGCAGCCGGCTCACTGCATTTGCGCTGGGAAGGTGGGCCATAGCACCGTCTGGAAACAGAAGGGCTGTGACAATCTCTTTCTGGAATTTAAGGAAGGATCCAGTCCGTCCTGAAGCTTTTTATAGCACAAAAGCGTTCAGCAGAACCAATTGAAATAAATATACAGACACTTTTTTGTACCAGCGTCTGGCCTTATGGGAAATTAGGTACAACGCCAACAACTGGTCATTGAGGTCCATCCCTCCCATATTGAGGTTATATTCTTAGACACAGAGGGGTTTCTCCACAACACCAGTCGCCGCAGGAATTTAGACCGTCGTGTCTGCGTGAAGGGAGAACAGAACGAAAACATTCTGTGAATCCCTCCACTTTACTGCTAACAAATTATTACACTTCAAACAGGCTCTCTCCCCCCCGTCTAAGTCGGGATTCTACAAGCCGTTGGGGGAAGCCCCGGCGATTAGATCTCACGATGCCACATGCGCCAATTCCATAATCAAAAAGGTGACTAAAAATGGCAGGCTCGTGTAATAATTGTCCACGTACAAGTGGTACCCCTTTCTGAATAAGGGTGACATCAAGTCCCACACAATCTTACCAGCGCTCCCTATGTAGTCTGGGCAGTTCTCCAGCTCTACGTGACCATCTTTTCCCTCGTAAACCATAAAGCTATATGTATAGCCTGTTGCCCTGTCACAGAGCTTATACATCTTGACCCCATATGTGGCACGCTTGCTGGGAAGATACTGTTTGATAGACAAGCGGCCAGAAAACGTAATCAGAGACTCATCAATGCAGACAACTTGATCGGGAGTGAACAAGGCTGCAAACTGTTGGTTGAAGTGGTTTACGAGGGGTCGAATTTTGTACAGCCGATCAAATCCAGGGTCACCCCGAGGACGACGGAGTTCATTATCATTGAAGTGCATGAACTGCAAGATCTGCTTGTATCGTGTCCCGGTCATGGAGGCAGAGAACACGAGCATATGGTGAATTGGGTCAGTGGACCAATATGATCGCAACTCACTCTTTTTAGTTATGCCCATGAGGAGGGATAGGCCCAGGAAGGTCTTAAATTCGGAGACCATAATAGGTCTCCAATCTCTGGCAAGGGTCAACTGGGGATTAGTGGCGATGAATTGACCAGCATACAAATTGCTTTGGTCCACAATAGATCTATAGAGATCTTCCGTGAAAAACAGCAAATAGAAATCAAGTGATGTAAAATCAACTGTTTCCACCTGAATTCCGGGTTGGCCAGTGAATTGGGGAAGTACAGGTGCTGCAGAAGTGGTGGGCTCCCAATTAGGATTGGTGAATGCAGCAGTAAGGACACTATGGGCTCAACAGGCCTGTGTTTGTCTTCTTCTTGGTGGGACACTACTCGTGCTAGCCACCTCGCCAGCTTGAACTGCACTTATGAGACTCGCCACGTCACCAAGTGTTACTGCAGTGCTGGATGTACGACCAGGATGTACTAGGCCGCTGGTGCTTGCTAGTTCACCAGAAGGATGAGCGGCACTAGTACTGGCTCTCTGCTGCATACGAGAGCCCTGCAGTTCTTGCACCTCAAAGACAGCAGAAGAACAGGGTCAGGTACACCTGACCTTGGCAGGGACCACAACTCCATTGTCAGAGCTATCTGTCAGGGTGCCACTGCTATCTACAGATTTGTATTCTGAGCCTGAATCTGACAGATGAGTGACTTCCTCTTCACTATCTGTCATGCTCAGAAACATGTAGGCCTCTTCACTAGTGTACCTTTGATTTGACATTTTGGTCTCTAAATTTACTGTTATGCCCCGTACACACGGTCGGATTTTCCGATGGAAAATGTCCGATCGGAGCCTGTTGTCAGAAATTCCGACCGTGTGTGGGCTCCATCAGACATTTTCCATCGGATTTTCCGACACACAAAGTTGGGGAGCAGGAGATAAAATTTTCCGACAACAAAATCCGTTGTCGGAAATTCCGATCGCGTGTACACAAATCCGACGGACAAAGTGCCATGCATGCTCAGAATAAATAAAGAGATGAAAGCTATTGGCCACTGCCCCGTTTATAGTCCCAACGTACGTGTTTTACGTCACCGCGTTCAGAACGATCGGATTTTCCGACAACTTTGTGTGACCGTGTGTATGCAAGACAAGTTTATTTTCCACAACACAAGTAGTAACTCACATTTAGAGAACGAGTAAAACATCGATAAGGTCGAGTACTTCCGGGTCGGCCGTACCCGGAAGCGGCGACACCTGGATCCTCACTGACACGTTGCCTTACTACTCACGTGACTTTCTCAAAAGGTCCACTTTGTTATTCTACATTGCACTTATCCAGATTGATCATTTGGATCCATTCACTATTGCACTTTATTATTGATCAATTGCACTTTCATGATTGTATCTATGTATTGTGAATTGTATTTTATATATTGATCGAATATTTTTTATTTTTATATATATTAGGATCATTGTTTTTTTCACAGGATATTTCACTTAGTTTAGGTAGCGCCACATACTTCATTTACATTTTATTTTTGAGTTATGTGTTTTGTGTTTTTGTAAATGACAGCGATCGATTGATACTGCACTTGGGTGGGCTGGGCTGGGCTAGGTGAAGGGGCTAAAGCAGGTATCTGGGCTGATCCCTCTAACACTGCGTTTTTGGGAACCCTAAATTCCTGGGGACGCTAGTATAGATCTGATCAGATCAGCTATCGATCCGTTCAGACACTATACTACTAAGGGAGGTGTATGGTGCATGCGTGGGTGTTAGCGCTACTGGCACTAATCTGACGCTGCCTGGGGCGACGCAGACCCTATCTGACACTAAAACCTAACTGATATCACCCACTGGGTGATCAGGGGGTTAAACATTTATTTAGGTAAAATACGGTGGGTGCCCTGACACTATAATTAATAAACTAGCTAACCAGCGTCACCCGTGACACTTATACAGTGATCACTGGTGACAGGGGGTGATCAAGGGTTTAAACCTTTATTGGGGGGTTAGGGGGGGTCCCTAGACCTATCTGGGCCTAATACTAATTACCCTAACGCTGATTTTTGTCACTGATGACACCAGTACAGTGATCAAAAAAAAATATGAACACTGCACTGTGTAACACAGTGACGGGGGGTGAAGGGGTTAACTGGGGGTGATCAGGGGGTGGCAAGTGTACCTACGTGGACTGGTGTCAGTGTAGTGTTGGTGCAACTCACGGTTAGATGTTTCCTGCCCTCTCACTGGAATCGAAAAGACCCCACGAGGAAAGAGGACATCACTTCTGTGTTTACACTTACACATGCAGGGGAAGGATCTCATTCACCAGGAGCGATCACCAGGTCCAGGCCAGATACCATGGGCCTGGGGATTAATCGGTTCTGGATCGAATCTGATCGTCTAAGCAGCCGCTCGAGATGTATAGCTATGACGCTTTGCGCAGCCGGACCAACCTGCCACAGTATAACTGCGGCGGCTGGTCCAGAACCAGTTAACGGCCTGTTACCAGTACATATGTTGGGCTATGAGCCCTCTCACCGGTCCATGCGATACAGCTGCCTTCTTGCTGTAGAAGGGGCACCCTGCTCTATCTTTTCCTGAGGTGTCTGCGAAGTCTAGCTATAGGAAGTAGCAGGTGAGAGGACACTCCAGTCCCTCTACGGCAATGGTGTGGCTCTTTCACTTTGATCTGTGTTGTGTAGCAAGGGCGTCTCTCTCTGGGCCTCCCACTCAGTCTCTCTCGATTTGGCCTAGCCGTAGCCAAGGTAGCCGCAGCCTGACCTTGGCTACAGATGTGCACTCACTGAGTCTGTGGCACCAAGAGAGCGAAGTTTTTTTGGGCAGTTTTTCAGGTCCTCTAGGGGTGCCTACATGGCTGGTTGAGTCTTTTGTTGCCAGTGCCACTCATGTGTTTTATCTCAGGTACAGAACTTCTTCCTCTTGTAATCAGCCTCCCTTAGTCATTTACAACAATTTTCTTTTTTTTTAACTAGGTTGGGTGTGGGGCCAGTGACTGCTACACTAAAGAAAGTTAATAGGAAACCAGCTATGAAGACACAATATCCGAAAATTGTGATAGTCATCTATAAAAAAAAGTGTCTCCTAGAATTGTCAGAAATATGTTATATCATGTGTAGAATTAAAACTCAACTCCAGGGAATGCTGAAGAGGACGAAGTGCTGAAAAGGAGAGGCTTCAGGGACTTGTGATATGGAGAAAGAATTTCTGTGGGAGCAAGGGATGTGGTATTTAAAACTTCTTTTAGGTGTACCCTAGACAAAAAGTAGCATGTAATCCTTGCAGGGATGGTGGAGCCCCACTGCATGGGTGTTTTTTCTTATTTCCCTTGAGTTCAGCTTAAACCTGTCTGTGTTGTGAACAACTGTTATGTGTTATACACCACTGTGCTATGCGCACTATGACCCTTCCTATTCATAAATAATGATCTATGGTGCACTGCATAGCTGGCAAAGCCACATGGAGTTCTTCATGTTTGGAGGTGAGCTGGTTATGTAACTTTGATAGGTAACATGACCTGGCTTTCCTCTCCTTTTTCTTTTGCTGTGCTCTTCCAACTTTAGATTCCCAAAGCCACTGGAGTACAGAAACATTTGCAAAGTATATTGCTGTGCATTATAAACATCACTTTTTTTTTTTAAAAAAACAAATATGGCCTGTTTTTTTGAGTGGATCTCTCAGTCTTTCTGTTTCTCCTAAGATGAACACTGTCAAATAAATAAGGAAAATAATTATTCCTTAGGCCTCATGCACACTGAACGTTTTTACAACTGCTGTTTTTGGCTTCAGATGTTTTTTCTACAGTCAATAAACTCTGCAGCATGTTATCCTATGTGTCCATGCACACATAGGCTGTTATCAACTGTTTTTGGCTGGGGCTATAAAAAAAAAAAAAAAAAAAACTAGTGGGTTCTGAGAGGAGTTTTTCAGCTGTAAAAACGCTCTAATGTAAAAACAAAACGCAGAAAAACGATGATAAATGCTAAAAAATGCGGCTCACCAGCATTTTTAAAGTCTTTGATCCCATTGAAAAAAAATTTTACAAACGCTAATGCTAAAAAACGCTACTGCAAAAACGTTGAAAAATGTTGAAAAACTCACTGCAAAGCTTCTGGCGTTTTTATAACGATATTATAATGTCCAGTGTGCATGAGGCCTAATAGTGATATAATTGAGTTCCCATAACAACATCTTTGTATTGAAAAATATGTAAGGTTTCTGATCTATATGTATGCTATATCATAGATCTTAACATTTAATAGCCTCTAGCTAGCTATCACCTAGATTTTATTTTTGTTTACACTAGATAAGATATGTAATCAGAAGGAATGCAGATATTTGATAAGAAAAAGCCTGTAACCTGTATGTTGGAATTTTGATTAGTTAGATCACGGGGGGCGATTTACTAAAACTGATGCACACAATATTTGGTGAAACTGTGTATAGTAACCAATCAGCTTGCTTTTGTGCATTCCTTTTGTTGTGCCATTAATTGGTAATGACACCCCAAACTCTGCGTGTTTGCTAGCTGAGTTTGGGGTGTCATTACCAATTAATGGCACAACAAAAGGAATGCACAAAAGCAAGCTGATTGGTTACTATACACAGTTTCACCAAATATTCAATTTATTGGGCTGCCCTATGCATGTTGAGGGAAAACAGGCAAAATAAGCGATGTGAATGGGGCCTGATGGAACCCCATTATAATGGTTCTGGAAGATGTGAAGGGTGTGGGAATATTAGTTCAAAGATCAAGTTGCCATAGTTTGCATGTTCTTCCTGTGTCTGTATAGGTTTCCTCCAGGTACTCCGGTTTCCTCCCACACTCCAAAGACATGCTAGTAGGATAATTGACTCCTGTCTAAATTGGCCCTAGTATGTGTATGTAAGTTAGGGAACTTAGATTGTAAATTCCTTAACCGGTTCCCGACTAGCTCACGTGTATTTACAGGGGCGAAATGGCTCCCCTGCGTGAAACCCCATATGGGTACGGGGTTCCTTTAAGAGCCACCAGAAGGTGCACGCATGCCACCGGAGGGGGACCCAATGCGCGTGGCCGGCCATGTGTGATCACATGCACGAGTGCCAGCATGTAAACAAATCCCTGTGCTGTCAAAGGAGAGGAGACATGTCAATTGTTCCTACTATGTAGGAACATCGGTATGTCTCCTCTCCTACTTAGTCACACACACACAATTAACCCCTTGATCACCCCCTATTGTTAACCCCTTTCCTACCAGTGTCATTTACACAGTAATCAGTGCATATTTATAGCACTGATCGCTGTGTAAATGTCAATGGTCCCAAAAATGTGTCAAAAGTGTCCGATCTGCCTGTCGCAATGTTGCAATACTGTTGCTAAAAATCGCAGATCACTGCCATTACTAGTAAGAAAAAATTAATAATAATAAAAATGCCATAAAGATGCCATAAATCTTTCCCATAATTTGTAGACACTATAATTTTTGTGCAAACCAATCAATATACGCTTACTGTGATTTTTTTTTTTTTTTACCAAAAATATGTAGAAGAATATATATTGGCCTAAACTAATGAATAAATGTGTTTTTAAAAAACATTTTTGGGGATATTTATTATAGAAAAAAGTAAAAAAAAATTAATTTTTTTTCAAAATTGTCGCTCTTTTTTTGTGTATAGCACAAAAAATAAAAACCGCAGAGGTGATCAAATAGCACCAAAAGAAAGTTCTATTTGTGGGAAAAAAAGGACGCAAATTTCGTTTGGGTACAGCATTGCATGACCGCGCAATTACCAGTTAAAATGATGCAGTGGCAAATTGTAAGTAAGTGCTCTGGTCAGGAAGGGGGTAAAACCTTCCGGAGATAAAGTAGTTAAAGTTTTTGGAACCCTAAAAAAAAAAAAAATAGATCCTGTTCCTTTAAAGCATGTTATATGCCGTTTAATTTGACCCCCTGTCTTATTTGAAATACCTGGCTGATCCTGCCTGTTTCTGCCCTCCCCCTGTAAACTGACCATGGTTTATTATGGCTGCTGAGCCCTGACACCGTGGTCAGTTTACATGCCTCCGACATCCTCAGCTCTCCTCTGCTCTCTTTTGACCTCATCCTCCCTGCCTCCCTGCCTGTCAGTTTTGACTGCTGCTATAATTTCTCAGTGTCATTTCTACAATCCCCTCTAATACATTAACTGATGTGCCCCAGTGGATGTGGTTTTGTAAAACTAAGCTGTCCTACACAGTATTTCCCAGCACCGCTTGTCGCTCACATGAACAGCCGCCTCTCTCCTCCTCTCCTCTACTCCTCCCGACTGATGTCTGCGGGGGTTTCTCAGCCCCTCCCGCTGTAGCTGTCAGACTGGGAGAGGGGAGAGGCGGCCAGTCACGTGAGTGCGGAGCAGCGCTCGAAAATACAGTATAGAGCGGCTTATTTTTACAAAACCACATACACTGGGCACATCAGTTAATGTAATAGAGGGGATTGTAGAAATGGCACTCCATGACTTAACAGACACTTTAAGGGCAGGGACTGATGTAAATGTACAATATACATGTAAAGTGTTGCTATATAACACTATTGACAGTGCTATATAATGCTGTGATAATAATAATACCTTTGAGATGTAAGAGAGTTTTAAGTAGAACTAAACTATCACCCCTGCAAAACATACAGACAATAATGTGTAATATATGATAATATTATTTGCTTTTTTTTTTAAAAAACTGGCCTCTTTGGTCTTTGGTCAAAAGTTTTGAATTTTATGGATAGATTTAGATTTCCAAAAGTTTGTAACCCACTTACATGCTTATTGGGAGTTTGTGGAGATACAATCACGGACAGGGCCACACAAATATTCCTTAGACTGCATAATTTGTATGCTTTTTTATTATTATTATTGTTTTCAAGTAATTAAAGATCAGCAATTTAATTACAAAAAAGTCTGTCAGATGAAAAAAAAAACCCCATGCATACCAATATAACTACAAAAAATGTTTGATTACATTTTTTCCAGACGTGTATTCCTCTTATTATAGGGGTTTCAGGTGGATATAGGAGCATAACAATCAATAAAAGTTATCTTGGGGAAAATAATGAAAGTGTTGCTTCCTAATGTGATTCCGAATAAGTAAAGAGGAGCACCCCAGGACTTGCCGGTCTATTGACAGATAATTGATCCATGGATCCCACGTCTTATCAAATTTCGTGGTAATATTTTGGAGGGTGCAGGTAAGCCTAATGTTAACCATAATCCAGTTTACATTTAACATAATCAAGCGGCATCACAGGCTGCTTCCAATGTTTCGCAAATAGTGATCCATATGAGAACATGGATATAAACAAATCCTATCAGCCTAAATGTTTTAGCACTATACAAACTGACCTATAAGGGAAGCAAATGATCATGAAAATCTGAAAAAATATGGTTTTGATGAGTTGAGTCTTAGGATGCAAGACATCTGAGTGAAGAAGATGATGGTAATAATTAATGTTCAGGCTTTAAAATTTTCTGTAGAGCATGTATTAAATAAGAAAAATAACAATAAAAGGCAAAGTAATTACAAGCATAACATTTAACACAGGTATAACTTACTGTATGGCCATGATTATTGTCAATGCATATCATAGTTCTAACTTAATTTTTTCTTTCTAAATTCCTAATTAAGTAGATACAGCTCTGTCTATTGTTCTATATATGCACTAACTGGATTATTACTTAGGCCCTAGTCACACATTGCGTAGACTTACGCACAGCAAACATGGCAAAAAAGCTTTGAGGCGATGAGCTTTACATTTTTTAATGCGCTTATTGCTAAAATTTCTGCGTGTATTTGTCATGTGACAACTGCGACAAAATTGCACCGCATTTGAGGTGCCATTAACCACTTCCCGCGTGCCATATAGCAATATGGCGTGCGCAAAGTGGTTCAGTTATCCTGACTGAACGTCATATGACATCCAGCAGAATAAGCCGGGATTGAACGCCCGCGGGGGCGCGGCGATCGGTGGTGTGGTGTGTCAGTCTGCCATTACTAGTAAAAAAAAATTTATAATAAAAATGCCATAAATATATCCCCTATTTTGTAGATGCTATAACTTTTTTGCCAAAAATATGTAGAAGAATACATATTGGCCTAAAATGATAAATTTTGTTTGGGTACAGTGTCGCACGACCACGCAATTGTCAGGTAAAGCGATGCAGTGCCATATGGCAAAAAATGGCCTGGTCATTAAGGGGGCAAATCTTCTGGTCCTTAAGTGGTTAAACTCCCCCAAGTGAAGCTGGAGCTGCAAGAATTGATGCTAGACTTCATATCCTGAAAATACTGTATATGCAATTTTGCTTGAGGCATTTTAGAGACTGGTATAAACTAATCATCCTGAAATGAATCTTCTTACTTTTTGGTGGTTGGTATACTTTTTGGGTAAGCCGCTTTCATTTTTTTTTCTATCTCAATTTTTTTAGTGGTTAGTCTGTGTTTTATCTGCTGTGGGATTTTATGTACAGGTATGAGGCTTTTTTAATGTACCTACATATTATTCAGCCTTTCTTGATCCTTAATAGTCAATAGATAATAGTGCCAATCATTGAAGGATCCAGCAGGATCTGGTTGTGGAATTATTGTTGGTATCTAAAGTATATATAAAATAAAACTTGCGCTAGAGCAAACACAAACTACTGCACCTTCAAATTCTTAAATACAGAAAAAAAAAATACCAATTTGTGAAAAAAGTTGCGCTGTCTTTGAATTAAGGATATGAATCCCCCAAAAATCTCCTAACCAACATGTGTTGCATCCAAATTAGATACAATGAATTAAACTTGTGATAAAACTATATCCAAATAAAAGTGTAACATTACAATTTCAATTGTAAACAAAACTGTCCATGAAAATATATCTGTGAGATACAAAATGTGGGATATTCAAAGTCCAAATGTGTCTTCAAAACAGACGAATAAAAATATACTCCAAGTATCTAAACTGATACATTAGTGAGTCTTTAACTGTGTTCCACCAGTGCTCAAAAAGAAAAATATAAGCCTTTTACCAGAACGATATGATCTCTATATTATAAGAGATCATACAAAGCATAAGATCAAGAGATGTCATAGAAGCAGCTACACACCTGGATAATCTCCACGGCGTCTGGCGTCTCAGCCTCCACACACAGTCGGTGCGAGCCACGGCTCGGGTCTCCCTTGTGGTGAAGGATGCAGTGTGTTTGTTACATGCGAGACAGAGGAAAGCTCATCGTGCAGTATGTCCACATTATTTTTTTTAAATTTAAAATACCACATCGCACCTACAAAAAAACTGGGTAAAATATAGAAGTAGAGAGAAAGGATCCTCCATTCCGAGATGATGCCTTGTATGGAGAAATGCGTCGGAAGGTGATAGGAGCTTTGACTTCACTACATTCTGGTCCCACTGGTGTATTCCACGGTCAGACCATAATGTTATATGTATTAGCAGATTTAAATGTGTGCAGCAGCCCCCCTCAGCCCCTCTAATACTTACCTGAGCTCGTTCTTGATCCAGCAATGTTGAATGAGAGCATCAACTGTCCGGGACTCTCCCTCCTAATTGGCTAAGACACAGCAGCGGGCGTCATTGGCTGCCGCTGCTGTCAATCAAACCAATGAGGAGAGAGAGGGGGTGGGCCGACACAGAGCAGCGGCTCAGCTTAGGTACCCCCATAGCAAGCTGCTTGCTGTGGGGGCACTAGGCAGGAGTGAGGGGCCAGGAGCGCCGTCGAGGGACCCGAGAAGAGGAGGATCTGGGCTGCTCTGTGCAAAACCATTACACAGAGCAGGTATGTATAACATGTTTATTATATTTAAACAAAAAGAAAAAGACTTTAAATATCACTTTAAGTGGTTTGCCTCATCCATGAAAACGGATACATTTTGCTAGAGAGCTCTGCTTTTGAAAAAACAGACTTGCTGGCTGAATCACCAGATAAAAATAGAAAAAAGAGAGCCCAAAAAAGGAAACTAATGCAACCATCACATCCAATAATTGGTAGGCACAAAAATAAATGTTTGCATTTAGGTTAATGCCTTAAAGCACGTTAGGCTCTAATTAAATGCAATTTTCATTTACGGGCACAGCAGTCTGTAGAGTTTAAAAACAACACTCTAAGTTGGATTTCCCATTAAACTTATAGTTTAATGAAAAAGATAGATACTGTGCCATTGTACTCTTTTTTTAATTTTTTTATTATCATTTAAATGGTAGTTTCGCTGCATTCTACAATGAGGTGCCACCACTTAATAATTGAATAGTCATGCATACAAAGAATATGTCTTTTTAATTTTCTGCTAATCGCAGAGAGCTGTGTCCCCATCTTCTAATATATTCCGCCTGTTATTTTCTAGATTGAATCATGACATTTTTAATATGCTCAGTGTCGAGGTTCCCTAGGGCATAGGCTGTTCTGTTCCATAAAGGTTATTCCCTGACAAATCACTTCATAACTGTTCTGATAATAATCTGTGAGCGTTTTTATTCTCCCTCGTCACCTTCTGACAGTTCCTATCAGTTTCCTGCTCGAAAATATCAGTCAACAAAAGGCTTTAATGAGTTATTCAGAAATCTTCGAGGTAACTAAAGCAATGTGGAGCCAGAGGCTTAGACCTGTGATTCAAAATGGTTGCCACTGTTTGATCTTGCATATAGAAAAGGTTACTGGATACATTGTGCTGTTATTTTTAGAAGCTGCACTGCGTTAGAAAAATTGATTTAGTAGAAAGATTTAAAGGATAACAGTATCTTTGATGCAAGTTGTCCTTTAAAGTGGTTGTAAACCCTTTACAACCACTTTTGCCTACAGGTAAGCTTGTAATAAGGCTTACCTGTAGGTACTGTGAATTTCTCCTAAACTTGCACAGTTTAGAAGATATTCACTGTATACGCATATGCCGATGTCATCTGAGGAAACGGCTCGTACGTGTCGTTCCTTTATGCCGCTGTGCCGTTACTTGCGGCTCCCGTGCGCATAGTTACATAGTTAGTAAGGTTGAATAAAGACACCAGTCCATCCTGTTCAACCCAAGTGAGTGTGGTTGCGTGTCTACAATTGTCCCTATCCCTGTACATTGCGTCTCATTAAGATGCTCATCTATTATATTTAGGCATGCGGCCAATCACAGCGTCGGAGCCTGCGAACCCGGAAGTAACATTCTGGAGACATGTCGCCTGTCACATTGGTGTACGGGGACTGCAGCAACAGCTTCGTTCTAAGGTAAGTGTGATAGGCTCACCCGGGACAGAGGCTTTTGAGGGGGACTGAATGCTAGCCTCTTGCCTACTGATTATGGGCCCTGGATTTTAAGGGAACAATACTCTTTGTGAGGTGTATGCCTGGGGACCCTTGAAGTAATGTTACTTTGGATTCAAGTCCATGTCCCCCCAAGACACACAGACTCTGGGAACTCTGGGAACCCTGTATATGACATATTAGAAATACATACATATTAGAAATAGTGACTGCTTCTAAATGTGGGGACTCATAGCAGATGCTGATGTCATCAATAGGGATGGGCCGAACGGATCCCTGTTCGGTTAGCACCAGAACTTTTGAACACCGTGAAAGTTCGGACCTGAATAACGAACCCCATTAAAGTCAATGGGACCCGAACATCAAAAGTGCCCATTTTGAAGGCTTATATGCAAGTAATTGGTCATACAATGGTAATAGGTGTCCTGCCCTGGGGGATATGTATCAATTAAAAAAAAGTTTGTGAAAAACGTCATTTTTAAATGAGCAGTAATTTTTTGATATTTAAAGTGAAAGCATAAAAATGAAAAATTCCTTCCAATATAGTGCCGGGGAGAACCCTTAGTCTACCTGTAAAGTGGCAGATCTGTACCATGTCTAGAATCTGCTGCAGCAATAATTGCATTTATAAAGCCAAAAAAAATAACATTTTCCCTGCAAGCTGCATTTATTTTTCTCAGCAACAGCTGGGGAGCCAATGTGTATGATGAGGCCACAATGTAGTGCACTGGGAACAAGATTAGAGATTTTTTGGATACATTCTGGTGTCACTTTGACTTTCGATAGAAGTAACGGGTGCGTAAAAATTGATCTTTTGGGTGTCGTTGGAGCATTCCCACCGTAACCCTATAGAGGTAATCTTGATGAAAGCATGACTAAAGGATTCGTCAACCTTGGGTCCTTACCATTAAATTAAGGACACAGACCGCGTGACATGGATTTTATATGGCCACAGCAGCCCAATTTATTAACAAAATAATAAATAACATAACGTGAAAACATGTAACACATACCCATAAGAACAAAATAATGTCCAACAGCAAGAGGTCTTTGGGTGTCTTAAAAAGGCACACTTATAACTTTAATGGTCTATATCCTCAGCTGTGCCCCAACTGGCTCGAAGACGCTCTGACATCACACCAACTTCCATATTCCCCTCCCCCAGGGGACTTATCTCCTGGGAGAACCACCGCTAACCAAAGGTAAGCGCCATCCTTAGATGGGCCCCACTAATCCTGTGACCATGCAAATTTCTCACTGATCCCCCAAAGACCCCTTGAACCGCCGACTGCTGTGACGCAATTGAACAGTACACCCCAACATGAACTTATACCACAAACAATGGATATTGTGTTTTTTTTTTTTTTTTTTTTTTTTTATTCCATAATTTATTTCTGTGGTTTTTTTTGGGGTTTGTTTTTTTTAAACAAAACATGAACGACAAAACACATTCACTCACCATTCAGAAATACCAACACGCCCCCTACCTGTCCAGCATTCTGCTCCTAACACCAGCGCGGGAGGGCAGGAAGATGTCTCCTCTCCAACTTCTCTGAATGATGAAGAATCCACCCTCTACACCCCAACCTCTGGACCCTGCCCCTTCTGCCTTCTACCTCCAATCAGGTAAGAGCTGCCCCCATGCCCCCATCACTGACCTGACTGACTGTTCCCTGACCCCTGTTCCTCCCATAGTCATGCAGCCCCTGCGTCCATTCTCTCCTATGGGTCTCACTTGACTAAAGGATTCGTCAACCTTGGGTCCTTACCATTAAATTAAAGACACAGACAACGTGACATGGGTTTTATATGGCCAGAGCAGCCCAATTTATTAACAAAATAATAAATAACATAACGTGAAAACATGTAACACATACCCGTAAGAACAAAATAATGTCCAACACCAAGAGGTCTTTGGGTGTCTTAAAAAGGCACACTTATAACTTTAACGGTCTATATCCTCAGCTGTGCCCCAACTGGCTCAAGGACGCTCTGACATCACACCAACTTCCATATTCCCCTCCCCCAGGGGACTTATCTCCTGGGAGAACCACCGCTAACCAAAGGTAAGCGCCATCCTTAGATGGGTCCCTGTCACGTCAATACTCACCGAGGCCGAGATGCCGAGAGCGGCTCGCCCTTACGACCACGCCCACCCGAACCCCCGAGGGTGATACAGGGGATCGGAAGCACGCGGAGGCACGGGCTTCTGGTAGTTGCAGAAGGTAGACTCAGGTTCACTATAGATGTAGGAAGACACCTGGCGGGCACCGTGCAGGACCGGTGAAACTGACCGTAGGAAAGTCCGTAGAGTAAGCAGGGGTCAGAGGTACTGAGCAGGTAAATAGAGTAGTCCTTATCAGGGGTATCAGGCAGGCGGGTAGAGTGGTCTTTTAACAGGCAGAGGTCAGGGGTATCCGGCAGGCAGGTAGAGTGGTCTTTAATCAAGCAGAGGTCAGGGGTATCCGGCAGGCAGGTAGAGTGGTCTTTAAACAGGCAGAGGTCAGGGGTATCCGGGAGGCAGGTAGAGTGGTCTTTAATCAGGCAGAGGTCAGGGGTATCCGGCACGCAGGTAGAGTGGTCGTTTTAACAGGCAGAGATCAAGGGGTATCCGGCAGGCAGAGAGAGTGGTCGTTTAACAGGCAGTGGTCAGGGGTATCTGGTAAGCAGGAACAAGGAACTTATCTCAGGGCACGGTACAGCTGACGACAAACCAGCAACCCGACTGGGCGCTGGAGTCATCTGAAGTAGCCTCCCGGCGAGCGCGTCAGCGTGACGCGCTACCGGGCACCCGCACAGGCGACGGCGCGCACACGGGGACCGCCGTGCACCCGCACGCGCCGCACCATCAGGCCGCGAACGGGTGCACTTCTCAACACCAGCCCGCTGCGCATGCGCCCCGCAGCCCGGCGGACGGAGGCGACCTGTGTCTCCTGACAGCCCCACTAATCCTGTGACCATGCAAATTTCTCACTGACCCCCCAAAGACCCCTTGAACCGCCACATGAGCTTGATTGAAACCTCATTCAAGCGAATCCCTCAACACCTGCAAAGCCCTAACCACCCCTTCCTGAAGGCCCAGGGACCAGATGTCTATGCCCACAGCATTCAAATGAACATCGTCATCTCACCAATAGCGAACAGACTGATCCTCCAGCTCCCGGTGTCAAACCACTATGCCCCCGAGCCTAGCCACAAACCTCCCAATCTCCCTGTTCAACTTAATTCTGGCTTTGTTCACTCGGCCTACGGAGCGGGCAAAACGCCACACCATTCTCGCCACAATATCTGACCACACAATGATGCAGCCAGGAAAATCACGCAGCAGGTGCAAAATATCAAACTTGATATCCCTCACCAAATCCCTGGCCGCCCGTACCCCCAAATCATTGCCCCCAGCCTGAAGAACTAGAACATCCGGGGGCCTGTCAACTCTTGAGAAATAATGAAATTCAGGAACCTGGCCCCACATCATTCCACGTATCCCCAACCATTTCAGGACAGCCTCATTCCGTGAAATGCCCAGTTGCCTCCCATCTGGACGGACATCGGCCCTAACAGCCCCCCAGAAAACGTATGAATCCCCCAGGATCTAGACCAGACCAGGAGGAAGATCTGAAAGAAAACAAAAAAGGAACATAGAACCACACACAAACACTCAATGAGACTTCAAAGCAGGTGAGGACGAACATAAATCTTAAAACGATCTGACTCCCACCTCCCTATCCGTCTCACTATCTGGGAACCCAAACCCCACCTGGCCGCTTAAGTGGCTGCTCCCACACGAAAGGAGTGAGTATTAAACAGGGAAACCTCCCTGCCCGCCTTTTTCAAACAACGGCGAAAAATGGACAAAAATTGAAAACGCGACAGGGATGAGCCATCCTTGTGCATTAAAAAGGTCCCCGACCCCAACCCCCTCACCCCCAGATACAGTTGCACAGAAGAAACCAGGCAAACTGATTCCAGCAGCAACTGAAACAATGACACAGAAACCCCTTTTCCCAACTGATCAGTTTTAGACTTACTAATATAAATCTGAACACAATCCCCTGACATTGTCACGTTTGTCAATTTTAACCCCCCTACTCCATACCTCTTTTTGCTCACCAGCTCCCCAATACGCAACGCCCCGAAAAATGCTAACGCAAAAGCCACTGTGAACAGCCTCACCTCATAATCAGAAGTACAAACCCCCGGGCAACAGCCCCACCAAATCCTGAAGCAACTCAAACGAGACCGGGCGCCTAGTATCCGGCTGCACTTGCCCCCTCCGGAACCCCTTCATGGCCTGACGCACCCTAAAATCCTTCGTCACATCCGTCAGGCCTCGAATCCGAAAGAAAAAAGCTAGGGCAGCTAAACTCTTGTTCATTTTCAACACCGACGTGCCCTGCGCAAATCCATTTCCAATAAAGTACAGCAGCAAAGCCAAGTGATCCTGTTGTGAAACACACCCCCCAACCGCTGATCCCGAAATTTGGAGCCCCAAATCTCGACCGCCACCACAATCGGAAATAGTTCCAGTAACACTAAATTACGCAAGAACCCCGCCGAACTCCACTCCTCGCGCCACGCCGCCGCGCACCAAGCCCCTTGGCAAAAAGCCCCAAAACCAGAACTACCCGCCGCTATGTCAATGTCGGAGGCTGCCACAACCGGGGCCATCCATAAGGACCTGCAATTATATGTGGCCAAAAACTCACCCCAAACCCTCAAGTCGGCTTTTAGCTCCCGCGAAAGCCTGATGAAGTGATGTGGCATTAGTACCCCCGCAGTGGTGGCACAGAGACGATGACTAAAGATGCATAGGCTTGATGCGGCAGGCGAAATTAAGCTTACCCAATAACGACTGCAACTGCCTAAGCCTGATCTTCCTTGCCGCCTCAGCCACCCCTCGACGCATGTCTTCCAGTTTGTCGCTCGGGAGCCGACATTCCATTAGATGCGTGTCAATGACAATGCCCAAAAACTGTATGACCGTGGAAGGACCTTCCATTTTTCCTGGCGCCAAGGGAATCCCAAAACGGGATGCAAAAGATTCCAAAGTGTGCAACAGTACTGAGCAGACTGAGGAATCCGGGGGGCCAATGCAGAGAAAATCACCTCAACTGAGTCTCTTCCCGAACCACCCATTCCACAAAGGTGCTGAAGACCTCAAAATATGCGCAAGAAATGGAACAGCCCATCGGAAGACACCAGTCAAGATAAAACTGCCCATCCCAACAACAGCCCAGCAAATGTTGACTCTCCGGGTGCACTGGCAGCAGACAAAAAGCGGATTCAATATCCGTCTTTGCCATCAATGAACCCTGGCCCAACCTCTGAACCCAACCAACTGCGGCATCACAGGAGGTGTAAGGCACGGAAGCCAGATCTGGAGAAATAGCACCATTCACCGAAGTCCCTTTCGGATACGACAAATGATGAATTAATCAGAATTTGTTAGGTTCCTTTTTGGGGACAACCCAAGGGGGGACACGTGTAAAGACAACACGGGGGGGTGATCGATCATTCTCCCGAGTTCCACCTCCTTCGCCAACTTGTCAGAAACAACCTAGGGAAATTGGTGTGTTGATTTTAAGTTTCGGTGCCGTGGAGACGGGGCCACTGGTCCCGAACACGGGATCCGAAAACCATGGGCAAAACCATCAGCTAAAAAACGTGCCGCCTCCCTCCGCGGATATCTATCTAGATACGGTACCATTGCGGGGAGGTTTACCGGCGTCTTCCCTTTTCGAAAGCCGACTCAACGGATTGGGACTTTCCTTTCTTAAAACACTTAGCATAACTGTGGGACCCCCCGCAGCCAGAGCACTTGTGACGGAAACGACAGTTCGTGCCAAAACGGCACGACCCCTCGTTAAACTGCCAACAAATTCCTTTTTGTTGTGAGGCCAACTGTCCAGCGGCACCTGAACCGCCGCCCCCCCCCCAAGAAAGGGCTGTCCCGAAACCCTTGCCTGGGACATAAGCTTCATCCAAAGCCCAATGTCCTTATGGTCCCAGCGCAAGCCTGGACGCAAAGCCTTGCGCTGTCGGAATTGCTCGTCATAGCGCAGCTAAGCAATACCCCCATAAACCCAATAAGCCTCCCCAATAGCATCCAGATAACAAAAAAGTGGAGAACAATTCTCCGGTGCTTTTTCGCCAATCACGCTAGCCAAAATGGCAAACGCCTG
Organism: Aquarana catesbeiana; assembly: GCF_042186555.1. NCBI lineage: Eukaryota > Metazoa > Chordata > Amphibia > Anura > Ranidae > Aquarana > Aquarana catesbeiana. The sequence continues at coordinate 80,591,040 of NC_133330.1, read as the reverse complement.
AAGCCGATTCGCAAAAGTGCGAGGAATAAGCCTCCAGCGGCGCTTCTCTTCCTCCTCCTTCTTGCTTTCATCCGCCTTCCCCTTGTCGATATTAAATTTTTCTAATGGCAAAAGAGAGAATATTTCAACATATTTCCCTTTCCAAATTTTCTCCCGTACGTTTTCCTTCAAATGAACTCCCAGCGGGCACTCGAAGCACACGTAAATCTCGCACTTCACCGCATCCGCCAACCGCACCTTATCCTGAGCGGACTCCTTCCCTTTAATTGCGTCTGCCCCAGTCACTTCCGTCTGCGACGTGGCCGTCACGCTATCACCGGAGGACACCCCCGCCCCGGGGACCGCCACCGCAAGTGGCCCAGTTGAGGGAACCGTGGGAGGAACAATAGAGCTCCCGCCAGAGGCATTCGGAGCCCATGCCCCAACGGGCCCCTGAGATGTGGTAGAAGACCCCGCCGGGTCAAAACGGGCCAACAACTCCCGGAAACCTGCAAAAAATGTGGACAAAACCGGCGCGGCCCCCGCATCTCCCCCCACAACTCCCGACACCCCTGCACTAACCCCCGAAGAAACCCCCAAATTACCCCCCCACCAGACTATTAAGCATAGGTAAAATTGGCGACTTACCAGGATGCAGCCGCACCGCCACACGACTAGCCGTCTGTCCAGATCCCAGCTGGCTCCGCAAGGCAGGACGCCTCCCGACCGACCGATCATCTTCATCCGCGCTGGTGATCTCACCGGACTCAGCCGAGGAATCTTGCCGCGGCGACGTCCACTGCCTCCTTCGCACGGACGACTCCTCCAAGCCTCCTCTTCTGCCCCAGGCACAGTTTTCTCCACCGAAGAGCTGCTGGGCACTGTAGTACCCCCAGCTGCAGCAGGGACGCACTGTCTCTTTAAGGGGGTGTGTCCCCCAGCCTGATTGATTCCACTGCTCCTGGTTTGACATCCTGTCTGCGATGCCGCTGTCGAACCAGCAGAGGGCGCTCCAACCCCACTGTCATTCGTTGTAGTAAGTCTCTCCTGCCGAGCTCCTCTCCGTGCAGCAGACGCGGAGGGAGCCGAACGCTCTGGAGCCCTGTGTCTGCGGCTGGCGGGGGACGATGGCGGCACCCCCCCAGTGAGTTCCCTCAAATCCTGTGCCTCGTCATCGCTCTGGACAGCTGAGGGGCAGGGACGCCCCCCCCCGCGCATTCCGCTGTGTCTCCCACGCCGAGCCGCCCTCCCAACCGGGACATCCACGCGGGAGGGGAGGGCTGCCGTCTGCTCCGGCCAGTGATGCGAGGGGAAGGAGAGCTGATAATACAGTAATATAGTTTATTCTAGTGCAGCGCATATTTTTCATCTATATTAGCTTGCACGGTATATGAAACGTGATCTGCGCTTGCAGCTGGGTATTGTCATATATTTGGCATTGGACTGTTGTGGCTTGCAAGATTTTTTTCTTTATTTTGTCAAAGTAGCCAGTTATGTTACTCTGAACATCTTAACCCTCCTGACTCTCACAAAACATATCCATTATTCCTTAGGCTGCATTCACACCTCGGCGATTTATTTGAAAGCGTTGAGGTTTTAATGACAAATCGCAGAACGCACATTTGAGATACCATTCATTTGAATGGCACCTAAAATCTCAGTGCGGTTTTGCCGCGATTGTTGCGCAATAGATCGTGCTGTAATCGTGGCAACCCACATCATGTGAAGCATGTCGCCAAAAAGTAGCCCCTGAACTTTTTTGGGTGACAAGCTATACACAATGCATGTTGCCGCGATGGCAGCGCGATTTATCGCACGACAATCTTGGCACAACCAAAATATGTGTTCTGTGATTAGTCATTCACACCTGGGCACCTTGAAATTGCAGGCAGAATCGCAGCAAATCTGCCCACTATTCAAAACGCTGAGTTATAAATGCAGTCTTATGCCCCGTACACAAGGTCAGACATTGATCAGACATTCCGACAACAAAATCCATGGATTTTTTCCGAAGGATGTTGGCTCAAACTTGTTTTGCATACACACGGTCGCACAAAGTTGTCGGATTTTCCGAACGCCAAGAACACGGTGACGTCCAGCAAATACGACGAGACTATAAAAGGGCAGTTCAGTACTAAGCGCAGCTAATCTCGTGTTAGCAAAAGTTTGGTGGGAGACGATTCGCGCTTTTTTCAGACTCGTGGTTTTCAGATCGTATTTCTGCTGTTCAGTTTGTGCTTGTGGGTTTGTATCTGTTCTTCAGTGCGTGCAGCGAGTTACCATTGACTTGTCATTGTGTTCTTGTTTGTTCGTTACTGATTTTCAGGTCGCTCTTCACAGGCCTTGCTGTTCTTCAGTGCGTTCTGTTACTTAGTTCTGAGCAGCTGACCGTTTTCTAGCCATGTTGCATATACGTACTCATCGTAGAGTTTGTGCTGTGCGGGGGCTTGGTGTTGGGGTCCTTACTTTGACACAAGCCCAGTCCATGAACAGGGCGAGGAGGAGTTCATGGACCAAGAATTGGTTGCTCCAGCGTGACCAGTTCTGTCACATGCCTTTGCTCCATGAGATCCGTGAGAATAATCCTGATGATTTCAGGAACTTTCTCCGTATGATGGACCCCGTATTTCACCATTTGTTGGCTTTGCTGACCCCTTATATCAGCAGGCAGGATACCTGCATGAGCCATGCCATCACTCCGGAGCAGAGGCTAATCGCCACCCTGCGGTACTTGGCGACGGGGAGAAGCCTGCAGGACCTTAAGTTCTCGACAGACATCTCCCCCAGGCTCTGGGGATCATTATCCCAGAGACCTGTTCTGCCATCATCCAGGTCCTGCAGAAGGAGTATATTAAGGTAAGATTTTTATCCTTTAACATCACATGTTATTGTATTTAATGTTTGATAATATATTGTATTTCTTTCCTCATTCTCTAATTACCATGATTGTAATATGCTGTGAATGTCCCCTTTATCCTCATGCATGCTGGATTTTTATGTCATTTTTTTTTGTCCTTCATACATATTTGCCTTCACTTACCTCCCCAGCATGCTCTCCTGGGCCTATATTCACCTCGTGTAGTCACTTAACAATGTATTTTGTCAGCTCCATAGTAGTGCTTTACCCTAAATACCCCCTAAAATGTTGAAAATTGTGATGTGTGCTTTAAATTCAGGCAGAGTGCCAGAGGCTTTTTTTTTGGGTCCCAAAATCATTTGGAACCCTCCCTCCCTCCCTCCAACTGCTAATTCAGCTGATACCAATCCTCTATCTGCTGACTTTGCCAAACCCATACACACTATACCCACCTCTTTTGTGGTCAGATTTATGGATGAATTCCCCAAAGCATGTAGTGCAAGGGCCTGCCTGAATACTTTCAAATGGTACTGTTTAAAGTTTTTGTATCCTATTATTATCTTGATAGGTAATAGCAGAATGTAAAAATGTGCTAAAATGTGTACAGTGTGTATTAATCTCTTTGTATTATGACACTTCTTACCTGTCCAGTGGGCTGCCAATAGTGTAAAGTAAGGAGGGGCTAGCCAAAGTAATACACATTATTTAGGCATTCATCTCTCAATGAAGTAGAGAGGGTTACCTGTCCAAAACATCTCCCCCCCCCCCCCATATTTTTTTTTAAATGGCCCATGAGGGGGGGGGAGAAATCTCATAGGTGGACCTTATACCTTTGTCTTTAAATACTCCCTAAAATAAATGGTATACTGATGTTGGCCAAGAATGTTTGTGTCTAATCTGCTTTCCATGTTTATGTGCAAAATGATTAATTTATTTTTCTTGTTTGACTCCACAGTTTCCTTACAACCCACAGGAATGGCAGACTGTGGCCTCCCACTTTGCCCTGCGGAAAGGCAATTGATGGGAAACATGTCCACATCGTCCCACCACCAAACTCGGGGTCATACTATTACAACTACAAGGGGTTCAATAGTATTGTGACGTTGGCGGTGGTGTTGGCTACTTAGGAGTTCCTGTATGTGGACGTGGGGAAGAATGGCCGGATGTCAGATGGTGGAGTCATCGCCCACACAGAGTTCTACAGGCATCTCCAGAATGGCAGCTTGGACTTGCCACCTACAGAAGACAATGCGGAAGGGCTCCCATTCGTCTTCGTTGCGGATGAAGCATTTGAGCTGGGAGACCATCTTATGCGGCCATTCCCTATGAGGACCCTCACCCCGGACCAGAGGGTTTTTAATTACTGGCTGGCCAGAGCCAGAAGAGTGGTGGAGAACACGTTTGGAATAATGGCTAGCTGGTTCCCCCTATTTCTTACACCGATACACATGGCGGAGTATAAACTCAATCACATCATCCTGGCTTTCTGTGTTCTCCACAACTTTTTAAGGAGAAATTCTGTGAACTATGCTGGTTCAGTTGGGCCTGAAGCCGGAATTAATCTTAATGAATCAACCTTGACGGCGCTTGAAGCTGGCCATCCTGGCTTGCCCCCCCTGAGTTCCCGCGAGGTCCGTATAAGATACATGGAATACTTTGCGGGTAGGGGGGCCATCGATATGCCAGACAATGTCTGAGACATTTTTTAAATAAAAAAATATTTTAAACTGAACAAATATTTGCTTACATTTAATGCTTGTCTTTCTTTTAGCTGACCCTGACTGAAATTTGGGGAGTCGTGAAAATGGCGTGATTCTGTAAAATTATAAAGCATTGTTGGGTGTTATTTACTAAAGGCAAAGACTGCACTGAAACTGCACTTGTAGTGCAAAGTGGATTTACCCTTAGGAAATAACCCCCATTGTCACTGAAAACACCAATTTTACCACAAAAAATGTTTATGAGCATTGAAAGAAGACGCCACACATTGTTGATTATCAATCTTTTTAATCCAAGCACAATCACATGTGCATTTATAAAAAGTTTTTAAAACAAATCAACATGTTTGTTGTATAACAAATTTTTAGGTCACATTAATAAAAGTAATGTGACCTAATATACAGAGAACAGTAGTGTTCTCTGTATACAAATTTATTCAAAGCCCCCAAACAGACAAGTTGCACTTACAAGATAAATTTTTTTTTTAAATCACATAAAAACCTCCAGAGTAGCACCACCGTGTCCACATACACAGTGCCTGGCTGAAGGTGACTATCAGTCACCTTCAGCCAGGCACTGTGTATGTGGACACGGTGGTGCTACTCTGGAGGTCTTTATGTGATTTTTTAAAAAATTTTATCTTGTAAGTGCAACTTGTCTGTTTGGGGGCTTTGAATAAATTTGTATACAGAGAACACTATGGTCTTTATGCTTATTATTTACATGTCCTGAACTCATGGAATCTTGAGCCAAGCTGGGAGATGATCCGCTTCTTTGGATATTAATGAGCTGAGTTACCATTAAGAAAAGAGCCATTTGGATTACCCACCATTGATTGGGAAGAGGAAGTGACAGCAGAGAGCTTGTGGGGAGATCCGCATATGAGTTTTGACTCATCTGGGAGGTGAGCGCGCATTTTTACTGGTGGTGGTGTGCACTCCTTTTGAGGACGAACAATCACTGTGGTGGAATTGTGTGAATACACTGATCACAAGAAGAGTTTTTCTTGTTTTATTTCTTCATTTTTTCATTTTATGGACTATACCTTTATATGTAGGATTTATTTATTTTACAGATTTGCACTTTATATTTATAATTTTACACATAGCGCTAAATTTATTTATTTACTATCCATTTTAAAATTAGTGTGGAATGTTTAGCAGCTGTGCATGTTTATTATTAGGTTATCTTTTTTAAACATCACAATATTTTTTATTTGCAGCGCTGATTGTTTCATCTTATAATTAACATGTGCTAGCTGCCATCATGGGGGATCAAGGGACCTGTTTCTTGAGTGCAACCCCTTCCTCTCAGCTACTTTATTATTGAGGAAGGGGTTGTACCCCCAAAACGCATACATTGATCTCCTGTGGTGGCAGATAGCACATGTTGACACACTGTGTGCATCTTCAAAATTTGGCTTTTCGAGAATATGTCAAAAAATGTTCAAAAAATTTTCCGGACAAAAAAACTGAAATAATTCGGGATTTCGAGGGGTTTTAAATTCTCCCTAAAACATCAATGATGTTCTTCATTTTGTTTTGAACATCATTGATATTTTGCTTGATGTTTTCCAAGTCCCTATTACACCCCATGATCTCCCCGATCAGGATCTGGGCACTTTCACTGGTGAAATGACCTTCATCCACAACATCACGATCACCTAAAAATATATTTTAAAAAAACACACCATGTATTATAAATATACAGGCATCCATCTCTTACCTGAGGCTGTGGTTGCAGACACTCACCTGTTGTGGTGACAATTTCTATAATGTCTCCCTCCTCCTCCTGTTGTGTTTGTGGGATTTCCCCTTCTTCCTGAGGTGGGGGGTCTGTTGTCTCCTCTGATGAGTGGTGTCCTCTGAGTCTTTTCTCCCCTATGTAAAAAAAAATAGGTATACTTAGCACACAGATATTTGATGGCAGAAATAGGAATATGAAACATTGCTTGGAAGTGGGGTACAATTGTCTGTTTTGGCAGCGTTCCAAGATGAAGAAATATTTTTGTCCTTTGTCAAGCTTGAATACTTACCTGTTTTGTACAAGCTTCACAGATGGAGACACCCCTATAATATACACTGGAGCACCTGTGTGGGGCCCACTAAGAAAAAGGGTGTTCTGGTGTTCCACACTAGTGCTCCAGCGTTCAGATGTGTAAACAGCTGCTGAGTGTCCTCTCCTTACACAGAATTTAGTTTGCAGTTCATTCTAGTTACAAACCCATCTAGACACCAAAATTATTTTAAGAGAAGTAGGCCAGAAAAAATGTATTGAACTGCATCTGGACAAAACATGGTGTTTATTGGCCAAACGAACAATGCTTCCTACGAACGAATAATGTGTCCATGAACATGAAAGTTGCCATTTTAAACTGTACAACAGTAAAGAAAAGCACATGGAGCAGCACGAACGTAATAAAAATAAAGAATAGGAACACAGGACAACTCATTACTTTTTTGCAGCACTCTCCTGATCCTATACTGATCATGCTCCCTTAATTTGAGGTCCGACCACCACTTCCTGAGTTGATCCTTGGATCGTCGTACCCCAACATTTCTGTGCAGACTCTTCACAACTTTAGTCATGATCTTGGCCTTTCTGTCATTGGGGTTGGGGTAAGGTCCATACTTCCTGTCATAGTCGGTCCTCTTCAGTATGTCGACCATCTCCACCATCTCTACAAAGGACATATTCGATGCCTTAAATCGTCTCCTCTGGGATTGTGACGTTTCTGGCTCCGAGCTTTCCTCCTCCTCCTCCTCGTTGTTGCTGTAATTAGCACGCACCTATTGTGTCTCCGCCATGTGCTCTTCCCCCACTGCGCCGAACGAGAAGGGGCGGGGAATAGACTAGAAAGAACGTCAGGGGCGGGCGGAGTTTCACGCATGCGTAGTGTATATGAAGCGTAACATGCGTGCATCGTACGTACGATCTGTGAGCGGAGGAAGGAGTATAGGAAGCGCCGATCCTGATAACGAAGGTAACATTTAAACTTGGGCCTATACTGCTTGGAGATTAAGGCCTATATTGGGACAAGATTAGGAAACTTTAGCCTGACATTAGGGTTTGTCTTGTGTATTGCAGATAAAATGGATGGCTTCAATGACCACAACTTCCTCCCCCTGTTCATAGACAAATACAGGGAGCTGCCCTGTCTGTGGCAGGTGAAACACCCGCATTATAATCATAAACAAAAGAGGCAAGCAGCGCTGGAGAAACTGCTGGAGTTGGTGAAGCCGGTGGTCCCCACGGCAACCATCCCCTATTTAAAAGCCAAAATTGGTGGCCTGAGGAGCACTTATCTTAGGTAGCGCAAGAAGGTCCAGGATTCCCAGAGATCCGGAGCTGCAGCAGATGACGTTTATGTCCCCAGGCTGTGGTACTATGAGAGACTGCGATTTCTGTCAGACCAGACTGAAGTCAGGGAATCCCTCTCAACCCTTCCTTCCACCCTATCTTCCACCCCAGCTGAGGCTTCTGATGTCCAACCTAGGACTTCCAGCCAGGAAGAAGTGGAGGAGCCCAGCTTGAGCTAGGTATAGCATTGTTCTACAGATTTCTGGTCAATAAATAAATTATGTTTACTAGATGTTATTATTGATCACTAATTGCTGATTTAATAAAGTGTTTTACATATCAATAGACAATAGTGGGCAAAAATAATTGGGACAATAATGAAAAATGCTGGGCTCAGAATGATAGTCTGTTATATTTGTTAACATTCAATTTGCAACAGTCATGAGATGAAAATTGTGTGTGATTGATGAAGAAAAATCTAAAACTATGTCCCTTTTTCATACACAGGAAGACCTCAGCCAGGAGGAGGCTGTGGAATGTGGCACACAGGAGGAGGCTGTGGAATGTTGCACACAGGAGGAGGCGGGGGTTAGTGGCAGCCAGGAGGAGGCGGGGCTAAGTGGCAGCCAGGAGAAGTACGGGCCCAGTAGGAGCCTGACAGCATCGCAGGTCCCTCCCCTCCACCTACCAAACAAAAAACCCAGGAAGGGGAGTAACGTGCATGATTCAGCACTCAGGCTGATTCAGGAGGCTTCTGTGTCCCTGAGAGCCACCCCCACTCGTGAAGAGGCCTTTGCCTCCATGGCTGCCACCAAACTGCAGGACATGCAGGGGGGCCAACGCCTCATGTGTGAGGAACTCATTTATGAAACCTTAAATAAGGGGTTGAGGGGAGAAATCACACCCAATACACACCTGAGTGAGTTGCATCATCCTCCTCCTCCTCCTGCCACAACTCCACCACCACAGACACAGCGTGGAAGGAAGACCAGAGAGTGATGGCCTGGGTTCAGTCTGGTATGACAAAAGATGCAGGCTCTTGTATGACCACAGCCTGGGGACATAAATGTCATCTGCTGCTGTTCATGATCTCTTGGACTTCTGGACCAGATTGTACTCCCTTATATATGGACTCCTCAGGCCACCAATTCTGCCTGGAAATAATTGATGTGTGCCCTGGTGGCCAAAGGCTTCGCCAATTTTTGCTGTTTCTCCAGCGTTGCCTCCCTCTTTCTTTGGTTAGGAGCCCTTAATAAATTTTTGGTTTGTTTTATTATACTGGCCTATGTGTGTTTTCCTTCAAAAAGGACAGTTTGTTTGTGAGGAGGCAGGGACATTTCAAAAATACAATGTCAAATTAACAAGAGACACCAAACAACCTCCTTGAGATTCAATAATACAAGATAATAATGGGGCTGTGGTAACTTGACACACAAAACACACACAAAACTATTCTGGAGTAAAAAAAAAATGAAAAATAAAACACAAGATCAGGCTTTAAAAAAATGCAAAAAAAATATTTAATATAAAAACATCCAGAAAATAATATTTTTTCGGTAGATGTGACAAATAAAAATATTATATAGTTATATAGTTATTATGATGTTCAGGTGTTTTAAATAGCCTTGCAGGATTTAAATGTCATTTTTGTATGTTTGCGCTGTAATCTATTTTGTTCTGTTTGCACTCTTAAAGCAGCACTGTCTTGAATGTAAATGCATTTTTAGGGTGTGAGTCTGTTATAGGTAGAATCAACTTAATCAAGATGAATTTACTCCTTCTTTTTCTCTATTTACTCCGAAACATGCAAGTTTAGATTCCCCTACCCTTTTTCAAACAGTTACACTTACTTACGATCCCAGATCATTAGGGTGTCAAGTGGCGTAAAGGTATTGGGAGAACTATTTATCAATGGATAGCTTGTTCCCTTCATGGAGCTACAGTCTCAATATTAATTTCCTAACTGTTATACATCATGCATTCATTTCACAGCTTGATCTAACAAAGATTAAGATTAAGATGATTATCACCAACATGGAATCCCTTTTACAGGTCCAGACCCTGCCGCAGGTACACTTGAATATTTATAAGGCCTTGCAAAATCCCACAATCTCAGCCACGATTAAGTGTCAGGAGAACTGTTTTCAGGATATCATAGCTTTGGACAGTGATGTCTGACAAGATGTCTGGGACTATCTGCTCCAACATTTATTCTCAGTCACAGATTGTCTTGTACAATTTAAAATTATACACCAAACTTATCTTAGATCAGCAAGGTTGGGAAGGTTTTTGACCACTTCTTTCAGCTCCTGCTGGAGCTGTCAGTATGCACCAGCAGATTTCATCCATATTTTCTGAACATTTAAAAACATTTGTGGCTACTAGACACAAGTATTACAATATATCACATTGTTAACTGCCATCTCAATCCCTTAGTATCTGAGAGTTTGTCTCATGGGTTTAGTGGAACCCCTTGCTCTGCAGAAATCAACCAGGACATTATTTGGCATCTTCCTATTCTATGCTAGAAAGGCCATTGTGCTACTTTAACCACTTCAGCCCCGGACCATTTGGCTGCCTAAAGACCAGAGGACTTTTTACAATTTGGCACTGCGCCGCTTTAACTGGTAATTGCGCGGTCATGCAATGTTGTACCCAAACAAAATGCGCGTCCTTTTTTTCCCACAAATAGAGCTTACTTTTCTTTTCTTTCTTTTTATGGTATTTGATTGCCTCTGCAATTTTTATCTTTTGCGATATAAATGGAAAAAGACTGAAAATTTTGAAGAAAAAAAAATATTTTCTACTTTTTGTTATAAGAAAAATCCAAAACTCAATTTTAGTCATACATTTAGGCCAAAATGTATTCAGCCACATGTCTTTGGTAAAAAAAATGTCAATAAGCGTATATTTATTGGTTTGCGCAAAAGTTATAGCGTCTACAAACTAGGGTACATTTTCTGGAATTTACGCAGCTTTTAATTTATGACTGCCTATCTCATTTCTTGAGGTGCTAGGGCAGTACAAACCGCCCCCAAATGACCCCATTTTGGAAAGTAGACACCCCAAGAAAATTGCTGAGAGCCCATTGAATATTTCATTTTTTTGTCCCAAGTAATTGAATAATGACAAAAAAAAAAAAAATTACAAAAAGTTGTCACTAAATGATATATTGCTTACACATGCCATGGTTATATGTGGAATTACACCCCAAAATACATTCTGCTGCTTCTCCTGAGTACGGGGATACCACATGTGCGAGACTTTTTGGGAGCCTAGCTGCGTACGGGTCCCCGAAAACCAAGCACCGCCTTCAGGATTTCTAAGGGCGTAAATTTTTGATTTCACTCCTCACTACCTATCACTACCTATCACAGTTTTGAAAGCCATAAAATGCCCAGATAGAACACCCCCTGCCCCCCCAAATTACCCCATTTTGGAAAGTAGACACCCCAAGCTATTTGATGAGAGGCATGTTTGTGAATGAAATATTTTATATTTTGCCACAAGTTGCAGGAAAATTACAAACTTTTTTTTTTTTTTTTGCACAAAGTTGTCACTAAATGATATATTGCTCAAACATGCCATGGACATATGTGGAATTACACCCCAAAATACATTATACTGATCCTCCTGAGTACGGGGATACCCCATGTGTGAGACTTTTTGGGAGCCTAGCCGCATACAGGACCCCAAAAACCAACCACCGCCTTCAGGATTTCTAAGGGCGTAAATTTTTGATTTCACTCCTCACTACCTATCACAGTTTCATAGGCCATAAAATGCCAAGATAGCACAAACCCCCCCTCAAATGACCCCATTTTGGAAAGTAGATACCCCAAGCTATTTGCTGAGATGGTCCTGGGTGCCCCATTGGGAACCTGCTGCACCCAGAGGCTCAGGGAGTCTGGATAATTAAACTAGTACAAAAATTGTCAGAAATATTTTTAGTGACAAGATTCCCGATCTCCTAACAAATAGAGGGTGGAGAAAGACATATTGAGGGAAGGGAAATCTTATGAGTTGGATTGCATCTAAGGGATATCATAGGGGACAAAGAAGAAGAAGTTAAAAATAACAGAATAGCAGAGAGGAGAATAAGTGTAGGAGGAGTTATAGAGGAATAGGGGGGAGGGGGAGGGGGTAGGGAGACAGCGAACCTCAGTCTATAGATAGGACCATAGACCCAGAGTATGGTCCTTCGGGTAGGACTTTTTCAGCTCTTAGGTGGAATTCTTCCCCAAGAGTCTCTGTTTGAGTTTATCTGAAGTAGAGTAATTCCTCCAGATACTCCAGAAAAAAGAAAATGTAGCTTGTTTGTCCAAGGCTTTGGCCTGCATTTCTTCCATGAGCATAATATTATTTAACTCACTTACCCATTCTATTAGAGAGGGGGGCATGGTGGTTTTCCAGTGCCTGGGTATTGCCTTCCTGCACTGATAAAGAATTTCAGTAGATTATTTTTTTGTGACTTGATAGCCCCGGGTAATATGGAGAGGAGGGCAATGGAGGGTGATGGCGCTAGTGGCTTGTCGTAAATTTCTGTGTAGATCTGGAAGATTTGTGTCCAAAATGAGAGAAGCACGTCACATTCCGACCAGATATGGATGTATGTACCTTTCATTGAGTTGCATCTCCAGCATGTGTCTGAAGTAGACGGGAACATGACCCTGAGGGTTGTTGGGACCCGATACCACCTTGATAAGAGTTTATAGTTTTTTTCCTGCGTATAGCTCGAAATGGATGTCTTATGCGTAAAAAGAAAAGCTTTACTCCACTCTGCCTCAGTTATCTCTTTCCCAATCTCCGCTGACCATTTTGTAACATAGTTAGGTAGTGCTCTGTGAGTGTGGTCTAGGATTAGTTTATATATCAATGATAAGGTGTGTCGTGGAGTGTCATGGAGTATGCATAGTTGTTCGAACCCGGTCAGGGGCCTATGAATCTGTTTAGTCATGGAGTCATGGAGTTTCTTGCAATAAAAAGTCAGGTGTCCATGAGTGAGCCATGTCACCTTGGAAGTAACGTCTGTTAGGGTAGATATGAATGTGCCTAGGGTGTTGTCGACAAATTGTCGTGCCGTGGGCCAGAAGTCTCTGTTATAGTTGTCTATAGAGTGGGTTGAGTTGCCTTCAGGAAAGTTTGGATTATCAAACAGAGGGGTGAGGGGGCTTGGTTCAGAAGACAATGAGTAGGTATCTCTCCTACAGTACCAGATTGCCAGGGCATCCCTAGTAAGGGGGGACAATGTTGAAAGTAATTTGTAAGTCTGATCATAACCCCAAAGAAGCGCTCGCAGGTCATATGTAGATAGGTCTTGTTCCACGAACGTGGCGGCTTTGGTCATAGGGCGAGGAAACCATTCAAGGATACGGGAGATAACTGCTGAAGTGTGATATAACTCAAAGTTAGGTAGGCCTAGCCCGCCTTTTGTAATAGGTGAGCATAAAAGTTTATGTTTCAGCCTCGGTTGGTTACCCCTCCACACAAATCAGATAGCCATAGATCCAAATCTGCCAGTATAGAGGGTATGCTGATGTGAGGTTGGGTTACATAAAGGAGTAGATCGTCTGCATATAAGGAGAATTTATATTGGGATGAGGGGGTCTGTATGCCCTGTATGTTAGGGTTTGATCTAATGGCTTGGGCCAAGTGTTCAATTACCAGGGCGAACAGGAGAGGGGAGAGAGGACAACCCTGCCTGGTGCCATTAGTGATCGTAAATTTTGCTGATTGAATGCCGTTTACCAGAACCGTGGCAGAGGGCATGGAGTAGAGGGACATAATACGTGTCAACATTCTCAGGCCTAGACCTAATTGGGAAAGAGTGGCTTGGAGAAAAGACCAGCTGACCCTATCAAAGGCCTTTTCTGCATCACAGGAGAGAAGGCAGGCAGGTATATGATGGCGTTGAGCATATGTGATTAAGTGTATAGTCTTGGTGGTGTTGTCCCTGGCCTCCCGACCAGGGACAAAATCCACCTGGTCTTTATGTATTGTTTTTGGAAGCGAGGATCTTAGCGTACAGTTTTAGATCAATATTTAGAAGGGATATCGGTCTGTAGTTGGGGCAGATGGAGGGGTCTTTACCAGATTTAGGGATGACAACTATTTGGGCTTGGAGTATAGAAGAAGAAAGGGCAATGTTCTCATCAATAGCATTAAAAGCCCTCGCTAGCAATGGTGAAAGTTGTGGTGCAAACAGTTTGTAAAAGCGGGAAGAAAACCTGTGTGGGCCAGGGCTCTTGCCATTTTTGAGATTTTTTATGGCAGTTAGGAATTCCGCTTCAGACAGGGAGGCTTCCAGATCCTCCGCATCCAAAACGGAAAAGGTAGAAGTGCCGTCTCCTGGATATATGAGGGTAGATCTTGCGAGGGATGTATAGGTGAGGGGGCCTGGGGGTTGAGATTGCATAGGGTAGAATAATACTGGCGGAATTCTTCAGCTATCGCCGAGTTCTTCATAATTTTACCTTTAATGGGGCAGTTTATACACGGGATGGGCCGTCTGGTTTGTCGGGGTTGGAGTGTGTTTGCAAGGTGTCTGCCACATTTGTTGGCTTATGAGTAGTGAGTAAATCGTCCTTTGTCACGGGCTATTAGAGATCTCTCAGCAAAGATGAGCAGGAGGTCTCTTCTCGCATTGGTGAATTCTAGAAGAAGCGAGTTATCATTAACAAGGCATTTAATGTCCAACCAGTCAGCCCGTTGGCAAGAGCACCTAAAAGCCACACAAAAGGGGCACAAATCTGTCCCTCCTCCTCCTTATCTACTTCAGTCTGCCCCTGCCATACCGAGTCATTACCTTTCAGCAGCCTCCATTGACAGGGATGATGTTATAGCACAGGGTGTCCCAGGTCCTAGCAGCACATCTGCCAGCAGCACACCACCAGCTGTAGACTGTAGCTGGTAAAGTGACCGCTGAACACTGTCTATTTGATTGCTTTACTGCCAGTTTAACGCCATTTACTTCTGTGTGCGTTACTGCCAGTTTAACCCCATATCGTTTTGCATGCGTTACTGCCAGTTTAAAGCCATATAGTTCTGTGTGCGTTACTGCCAGTTTAACGCCATATCGTTCTGTGTGTGCGTTACTGACAGTTTAACGCCATATAGTTCTGTGTGCGTTACTGCCAGTTTAACGCCATATTGTTTTGTGTTCGTTACTGCCAGTTTAATGTCATATAGTTTTGCATGCGTTACTGCCAGTATAATGCCATATAGTTCTGTGTGCGTTACTGCCAGTTTACCGCCATATAGTTTTGCGTGCATTACTGCCAGTTTAACGCCATATAGTTCTGTGTGCGTTACTGCCAGTTTAAAGCCATATAGTTTTGTGCTTTATTGCCAGTGTGTCTAAACAATTAAAAAAAAAATCTAAATGGATATATGCTTTAAGTAGAGTCATTAGTCTACGGATGGCAAAATGCATTTTAATCACCTCAGCCCCAGAAGATTTTACCCCCTTAAGGACCAGGGCATTTTTTGCGATACAGCACTGCATAGCTTTAACTGACAATTGCGCGGCCATGCGACGTTGTACCCAAATAAAATTGACGTCCTTTTTTTCCCACAAATAGAGCTTTCTTTTGGTGGTATTTGATTACCTCTGCCATTTTTATTTCTTGCACTATAAACAGAAAAAGACAATTTTGGAAAAAAAAGCAATATTTTTTACTTTTTGTTATAATAAATATCCCCAAAAAATATATTAAAAAAATCATTTCTTCCTCAGTTTAGGCCGATATACTATATATCTACTACATATTTTTGGTAAAATAAAATCGCAATAAGCGTATATTGATTGGTTTGCGCAAAAGTTATAGTGTCTACAAAATAGGGGATAGATTTATGGCATTTTATTTATTTTTTTACTACTAATGGTGGTGATCTGCGATTTTTATTGGGACTGAGACATTGCGGCAGACAGATCGGACACTTTTGACAATATTTTGGGACCATTGACATTTATACAGCGATCAGAGCTAAAAATAGCCACTGATTACTGTATAAATGTCACTGTCAGGGAAGGGGTTAAACACTAGGGGACGAACAAGGGGTTAACTGTGTTCCTTCAGTGTGTTCTAACTGTAGGGAGGATGGGCTACCTAGGACATGACAGAGATCACTGCTCCCGATGACAGGGAGCAGTAGATCTCTGTCATGTCACTAGGCAGAATAGGGAAATGCCTTGTTTACATAGGCAATTCCCTGTTCTGCCTCTCCTTGCCGCAATCATGGGCCACCGGCGGACATTGAGTCTGCGGGACCCGCGGGTGCACGCCCACTAGGCGGCTTACATGGGGGGACCTACGGGTACGCCCTTTTGTCCACCTGTGCCACTCTGCTCTATGAATGGAGGGGGCAAGCCTCATTCATCCACCTATCCTGCATTCACTGAGCGCTTTTCATTAATGGAAGCTATTGTACAGCTTCTATGAATAGAGAAGGCAGGTAAAAGCAGGACATAGTTGGCACTCTTGACAAGTGCCTATGACAGGTCCAATGGCTGTATATGGCACTGGAAGATTAATTCTGCAGGGGTATGGGTGAGGAAGAAGGCAGAAGACTTCAACTAGGATAGCAGTCGCTAGCACAAGGGACACTTCTTTTTAAATGTAAGTATGTCTCTCGTGCTGATTTTTTTTTAAATTAAAAACATTTTATATAAACTTAGGCTTTAAAGACACATTCAAGGTTTTCTGCAGTCATTTGAGCTACATCACAGGCTCAGTTTTTTCTATGAATCATTCACAGCACATAGTTGCTTTTATAAGTTTCTGAAAATTAGTCACTAAGCTGGAAAAATCTTGCCAAAAGAAAAGTTAGAGTACCCGATCCACATGTGGGTGGGGTCATTCGCCCTGCATGTGGGGGTATCTTTGTGTACTCACTCATCAATGCTCACAGTGGGGGGCAGAACTCATAAAACCTGGGAAAAGAGTCTAGACACAGTTAACCCCTTCCTATTCCAGGCAGCCTGAACTACAGTGGGGCAAAAAAGTATTTAGTCAGCCACCAATTGTGCAAGTTCTCCCAACTAAAAAGATGAGAGAGGCCTGTATTTGTCATCATAGGTATACCTCAACTATGAGAGACAAAATGTGGAAACAAATCCAGACAATCACATTGTCTGATTTTTGAAATAATTTATTTGCAAATTATGGTGGAAAATAAGTATTTGGTCACCTACAAACAAGCAAGATTTCTGGCTCTCACAGACCTGTATCTTCTTCTTTAAGAGGCTCCTCTGTCCTCCACTCATTACCTGTATTAATGGCACCTGTTTGAACTTATTATCAGTATAAAAGACACCTGTCCACAACCTCAAATAGTCACACTCCAAACTCCACTATGGTGAAGACCAAAGAGCTGTCGAAGGACACCAGAAACAAAACTGTAGAACTGCACTAGGCTGGGAAGACTGAATCTGCAATAGGCAAGCAGCTTGGTGTGAAGAAATCACACCAATAATTAGAAAATGGAAGACATACAAGACCACTGATAATCTCCCTCGATCTGGGGCTCCATGCAAGGTCTCACCCCGTGGGGTCAAAATGATCACAAGAACGTTGAGCAAAAATCCCAGAACCACGCGGGGGGACCTAGTGAATGACTTGCAGATAACTGGGACCAACCTAACAAAAGCTACCATCAGTAACACACTACGCCGCCAGGGACTCAGTGCCAGACGTGTCCTCCTGCTTAATAGGGGTGTTGGATTTAATCGCAGCATCGATGCATCGCGATTCGGCCGTCTGCGATTCGGCATCGATGCTGCGACCGCTAAAAATCGATTTTTAAATGACCTGATCTATCTGCCTGCCGCGCTATGCCCCGCCCCGCCCCTCCGAAGGGAGCTGAAAGCGCTGTGCCCTGCCTCTCCACACTGAGCCGTGGGCGTTAGCCGCGCCCCCTTTCGATGAGGTCATCCCCAGCCACGTCGGGAAACACAGCGTTCGCTGGAGCCTGTGTGAGGTGTGACGCGGCTGGTCAGGTGACCGTAGCTCCTGGAACCCGGAAGTCGAGCCGCGAGAGGTTTCCTCTGCTCTCTCTAGCTAACTGCAGCGGTGCCGGTGCTGCCGCTTTCCCCGGGTAGCATTAGGCTACATGGTTGCCCCCCTTGTTCCATCCCCTGGCGTTCTGTGCTGTGCGGCTGGCGGACACCGCAGTCCCCCCCCCCGCCCCTGATACTTAGATCCAGTGATACTGCTACTGAGCAGTGAGCACCCCCAAGTTCTGCCACTCGACTGGCATTGTGTTTCCCCCATTGGAGGCAGGTAGTCTCCTCTCTGGCTCCTGTGTGCTCCTGCAGCAATCATTAGTTACTGTATGCACAAGTAAAAATAAAGTTAAAATAAACTTGATGGTTAACCTAACAAGTGACAGTGCCATTTTATTAATTATGTTTTATATATGTCTTATTGTCTTAGTGATTGATTCACATCACAACTTCATTAATAACTTTTTTTTCTGTATGATTTATGGTTTCGCTCATCACCGACCCCACACATGCAGCGTTGCATGTGTGGGATCTGTGATGAGAGAAACCATAAATCATACAGAAAAAAAAGTTATTAATGAAGTTGTGATGTGAATCAATCACTAAGACAATAAGACATATATAAAACATAATTAATGAAATGACATACATTATCATTTGGGGGGACGTTATGGGGACATTGTCCGCAGTGTATGACCCTCTCTTGTATCATGTCTGCAGTCTCGGACCATCTCCTGTACTAAGTCTGCAGTCTCTGACCATCTCCTGTACTAAGTCTGCAGTCTCTGACCATCTCCTGTACTAAGTCTGCAGTCTCTGACCATCTCCTGTACTAAGTCTGCAGTCTCTGACCATCTCCTGTATCATGTCTGCAGTCTCTGACCATTTCCTGTATCATGTCTGCAGTCTCTGACCATCTCCTGTAACATGTCTGCAGTCTCTGATCATCTCCTGTATTATGTCTGCAGTCTCTGACCCTCTGCTGTATCATGTCTGCAGTCTCTGACCCTCTGCTGTATCATGTCTGCAGTCTCTGACCCTCTGCTGTATCATGTCTGCAGTCTCTGACCCTCTGCTGTATCATGTCTGCAGTCTCTGATCCTCTGCTGTATCATGCCTGCAGTCTCTGATCCTCTGCTGTATCATGTCTGCAGTCTCTGATCCTCTGCTGTATCATGTCTGCAGTCTCTGACCCTCTGCTGTATCATGTCTGCAGTCTCTGACCCTCTGCTGTATTATGTCTGCAGTCTCTGACCCTTTCCTGTATCATGTCTGCAGTCTCTGACCCTCTCCTGTATCATGTCTGCAGTCTCTGACCCTCTCTTGTAGTAGTTTGGGGTCAGTCTGGAACTCCTCTATAAGTTGTCTGCTGTAATTTACACTTTGCTACATGCAGGGTGTGTTGTTTTTTTTTTTTTTTTTTTTTTTTTTTAAGAACAGATAAAATAAAAAAATTGAGTTCTTCTGACTGCTTGAATTTTTTGGATGAAAACCGAGCGCAGTAATCGTGATGCATCGTGATGCATCGCGGAATCGAATCGAATCGAATCGAATCGTGGACAGGATAATCGTAATCGAATCGAATCGCGAGGTCAGTGAAGATGCGCACCTCTACTGCTTAAGCCAGTACATGTCTGGGCCCGTCTGAGGTTTGCTAGAGAGCATTTGGATGATCCAGAAGAGGATTGGGAGAACGTCATATGGTCAGATGAAACCAAAGTAGAACTGTTTGGTAGAAACACAACTGTAATTGTCATCATAGGTATACCTCAACTATGAGAGACAAAATGTGGAAACAAATCCAGACAATCACATTGTCTGCTTTTTGAAAGAATTTATTTGCAAATTATGGTGAAAAATAGGTATTTGGTCAATATCAAAAGTTCATCTCAGTGCTAACGTTTAGAGCAGTATGTGCCCAGAGACGAATGCCAGGAATGCAAGAGGTCTGTATTTTAGGCATTTGTCTTAAAATTAGTACCCTAAACGTTAGTACTGCTTGGTGCAGAATCCAGCCCTGTACAGCTGCAGCAGCTATGAGCCTCTCATAGAGTTTTACAAGCTTCTGGCAGCAGGGCTGAATGGTGCACCTGTGCCTTCCACCCGCACCTAAATGCCAGGGTCTCATGCACTGGGGCTAAATGCACAGTGCGCAAGAGACCTTAAAGCATTTGTTAACCCAAAAAAAAATGTAGATTCTGGTCCCTTAAAGCAGATTACACAGCACAGCACTTGTGCTATGTAATCTGCCCCCCCTCTAAAGTGTAGAAAAAAAACCCTAAACCTACCACTTCTTGTATGCCCTCTCTAAACAGACCACGATAACCAGGGCAGCTCCGCCCTAATCACTGTGGTCTAAGTGCCTCCCTCTGTGATAGGCTGCCTGCTCTCCTCTCTCCCCCCCTCCTTCCTCCTTGTCAGCGCCCTCTCTGTCTGTCTCCAGACCGGCCCTGCCCCCACCGCTATTATTTTAATATTAAAATATTACATTTGTCACTGCCAGCCTCTCTATTAGAGACTAGCATAGCACAATGTGTGAGTGGTATTTAAAAACGAACGCTGTGAATACTGAATATCAGCTGTCTTCACGTGACTTGCCGCTTTCCAGCTCTGATGGGTGGCTTCTGCGGAGGAGATGAGCGGCCACGTGATCTTCCTCTGACGTCAGAGGGAGATCAGGGCCCCTCCTGGAGAAGACATCTATCAGAGCTGGAAAGTGGCCGCGAGTGATGTGACCGACCGGAAGACAGCTGATATTCAGTATTTACAGCACTAGTTTTTAAATACAACTTGTGCTATGCCAGCCTCTAATAGAGGGGCTGGTATAGACTTATAATAATGCCTTAACAAACACTTTAAATAAATCCAATTGCATGAAACTAATTGTATTGTTTACAATGGTAACAATGGAACAGCCCTACTATACATTATGTCCATGCATATAACTAATTAAAGGTTATTACTTTCTTTTAATACCATAGTTACATAGTTGTTAAGGTTGAATAAAGACACCCAGTCCATCCAGTTCAACTTGTGTCGGTGTGGGTTTGTGAGTGTGTAAGTATTTACTGTATGTCTCTACCATATCCCATATCCTTGTATTGCTAAGATGCCCATCTGCCAGTTTAACAGGCAGTGTGTAATTTAACTCCCCAGTCCATCTATAGCAGGTATACTAGTTTTGGATGGATTTAGCGTTTAGTATCCCAGAAGCAGGACAGATCAAGCTGCTCTTGAAAACAAAGCTTGGAACCCGATAACAGGTCCTCTTTGATATGCATATGACTTTATAGAGCTTGTACATCACTTTGCAGTGGTATCATTTGAAAATATGACATTGTTCTATCTCTTTACAGTAGTCTGGTCTATTTTTAATATTTTGGATGTCAATGTCACCTGGTTGTCCTAAGATTTAAGTGTCAGGGTTTATACATCATTCGCTCTCAGGCATGCGTTAAAAAAGAAATAACACCTTTTAATCATCTCAGAGTTTCAATCATGTCTTTGGAATCATCAGATTAATAGAGGCGATTAAGCACCTGTCTCAGTGCTGTAGCATTTTCCTTAAACTAATTAAACTAAAATAAATGATCAATTAGTTTTTGCTAAAAAATCTGAAGCTATTAAGACTATCAGACTGCATTAAGATTAAGCTGCAAGATAATTCATTATCCATCCCCCTGGGTTCCTCTGTCCTCTAATTTTTCATTTCCTGAAGCAGCAGCTTTCAGTCCATTGAAGTCACCTGCCTCCAAGACAGGACTGTGCAAGGGGGAAGGGACATAAAACGCAATATTATCTTTGGAAGCAAACTCCCCCGAGTGACACAGAATGAAGGTGGCCTTCTTTCATCGAAGACCTTATTTCAATTAAAATTATTTTCGTCCTGCTAGATAAGTAGATAAAAGCACCTTGTTGATATATAGCACTTAAAGGAAGCCTTTTATCAAAATTACAAGCTATCTTTGGTCCTTATGTACTAGGGGGAACTAAAGTAATAAAGGGTGTAGAGGATCTCAGTTACATGGAGAAATTGATTGAGCGAGCTTTGTTCTTGAGTGAAAAAATGAACTTAAAAGAATTCAAATTATGCTTGAAATCGTCTAAACCTAAATTCAAACCCAACTGTAATCTATATAAGGTGAGTATTGATACTAAATTCTGGCCATTTTCAAGATAAATAAGCTTATAGGAAAGCTATTGCTAAAAAGGGCATGGGGAGCTGTGTATGCCATGGGGGACATGTAACAAAGTAAATGTTTTAAATACTAGATAGTTAGGAGAGGGTCCTTTTTAATAGGACTTCTGGGTCAATATGGAAAAACACAAATCCTTTAAATTACATGCTTGGAAGATCCCTTTTGATTGTATGTGGTATTACAGATTGCTACAATTTTTAAGGATAGCATCAGCAACACCATATTCTGGAATTACATATTTTGGATGCGTAATTGATTTTTTAACTTTTATGTTTAACTTGGCTTAAATAAAGAAAAAGCACCCCAATCTGATTTATTTCAACTTGGAAAAAAAGGACTTTTTACAGTTTTGGCTGAAATACCTGATTTTTATTAAAGGGTAATAAGCCCAAATTGATAGCCAGAAGATAGCAGCCACAACAGATCAAAAAGCTAGAGAAAAGTTTACTGGTAAACAAAATAAAGTTAAAGCACAACAGTTAAATAGTATAGTTTGTGGGCTTCTTCTTTTTTGCAGTATCAAACTGAATTGTCCTAAAAAATTAATAACATGTCAAAATGTATAATCAAAGTGCACAAAAACACATGAAAACCACAACTCCACATTCCCCAAACACACTACTATCCCCATATCTTCAATTGTTCCCAAAATATTCAAATCAAGCATGCGTTTTGTAGCCATAGCTTATGTCAGGATAGCACACGAGCAATTGAGTAGGTAGCAAATACAAAGAGACATAGTAGGTTTTATCTTGCAATAAAAATTAGAGTGTGCTCTCTGAGAGACAAAAATATTGTCTAGATCAGTGGTCATCAACCCTGTCCTTAGGGCCCACTAAGAGGCCAGGTTTTATGTATTACCTAGATTACCTAGCAGACTAGAATACTGCAACCACTGAGCAGTAAATGATATCACCTGTGATGTATTGCAAACCTGGCCTGTTAGTGGGCCCTGAGGACAGGGTTGATGACCACTGGTTTAGAGTATGGGCAGTAGGTAAGCAGTTTGAATAGAGTGCAATAAAAGAGGGAAAGACAAGACAGTTGTTACCTTGAAAAATAAATTAGATTGTATTATTTGAGTGATGATAGCCACAATTTTTGTGTAGTGAGTGGGTAGTGCACCTCCAGATGGCAACGGGCACCAGGTGCCATCTGAAACTGCAAAAAAAAAAAAAATATCCTATACGCACCCCCAAGTCTCACAGTCTAAACTCAACTGTGCCCAGGCTCTTTTTGGCTGCAATCCCTCTTTTATAATTTAGCTCCAAAATGGGAGTTCTCCCCAGAGTAGCAGTGTCAGGGTACTCACAGAATCCCTATCAAAACATTCAAAGTACCTAAAACTCTAACTACTCACTTTTGTGTTTGGCCGTACTGAATAAATTATAGTGTGGTGGGAAGGCTCTCCTATATATAAGATGGTGGGTCCCACCACTGCCTCTCATGGCAACCATCCCACCATCTGTTTGAACCCATGCATACGATCTAACCGTAAGTACAGGCCCTGGAACCCGCAGTACATTTGCTCTCCTTGCTGCTACTTGTTCATTTCCAGGGACACATGTATGCCCCTAGTGGATGGAGCATTGTGCCCTTTCACTTTCTTCATTCTATGTCCCTTTTTCAGCTTGCTTTTTCTTACCTTGTCATGTCGTTTAGCATCCCCCTTTTTTCCCTTTCTTCTCTCTTATCCTTTTCTTCCCCCTTTGCTCTAGAGTTTGTTTGTTTTTTTTCCCCATTTTCTCTGTCTTTCCCTGTGTACTGTGTTTTTACTGCTTGGGCTTATCATCATACCTACTATAGACATTTTGGCGCACATGCATATTTCCCTGTCCAGTCCTTGTTGGTGCCTGATGTACAGTGGGGTGCTATTGCCCCCCCTTCCCACTGCAGCTATTGGAGGGTGTAGGGGTACATCCAGTTGAGATCTGCCACTTTGTTTAATCTGTGATTGTACAATGTAAGTATTATATTAATATCGGCCTGTATCATAAGCACCTGCATTACTATCATATTGTGTATGTTGTTTACACTCATATTGATGCAATTGTATAATAGATTATCATACTTCCCACTTGCCCTGAAGAAGCAAAATAACATTTCTGTAACATGTCGGAATTTATCCTGCAAACACCCTCTCTGACCAGGCATATAGTCCTTAAGGCTGATTTGGTGCTCCAGTATTGAGCGTAGCAGAGTATTTTGAAAAATTATTATTGTACATAGCTGGTCTTGCACATATTTTGTTACATGGACCCTTGGTCGTTTTTTACATTGTTTGTAGTAAAGATTGGTATTTTTACTTTGCTACATATGTTTATAAATTCTTCCTCTGCCTTAAAAATCCCATTGGGGTTAAAAACATTCTTGTATTGAATAAATTATAGTGCCACTAAACAATATCTTTAGTCTCCAAAAATAACCCATGCAGTTATGTAAGTTACTACCATATCTTCATTTTTTATCAAAATCCACCTTCCTGTGTAAGGCACATCGATCAATTGAGTTATCGACTAGAGATCAATTATTCCTATGGGAAGAGATCAACTGGAAAATAAATAATGTATCAAAGTATGTATGGCCATCATTAGAATTACCTGATTGTGCGGGGTGTGGGTATATTGGAACTACAGATTTGGATGTTGGTTATTTCTGGAACTGACTCATCTACATTTTTAAAATATAATATATGTGATTGTGACAGAGAAACTGCTTTCGTCCACAGCACATAATGCACTTTAACCACTTGCCAACCACTGCACGCCGATATACGTCGGCACAATGGCAGCGGTGGGCAAATGGGCGTACCTGTACGTCCCCTTCCGGAGGGAGTTACTCTTTAAACGATAACTCAACTTTCATGTAGCAATTGCTACACAAGCCATATTGAAATTTAATATTATAAAAAATTACCTTTCCCTTTAAACCTGCAGCCACTGTAAGTTTTGTAAATTTTAATGCAATATGCTCACCATTGGTCTACAGAACCTCTTCAGAAATATATTATGCTTGTGTGTTTGGCTTACCGATTTTCCCAAAAACCAGCACTAAGATAAGCGCATTTGCACATATATGTGTGTATGCGCATACAACACTGACCGGCAGCTCAGATGTTTGTATTATTTTTTTTTACTCATCTTTTCCCTGCACATGTTTACGTGAGTACAGGCACATTGAAAACAATGGGCTCAGCAATGTTCAATTTCTATTGCCCAACATCTGGGACATGCAGTTCCGGGCGCCGAGCTAGAAGTTTTTTTTCACATTTAACTCATCTGGGGGCAAGCAGCAGGGTTTACAGCTAACAGTCAGCTCTCTTTCAAAGCCATCTGAGCAGCTAACAAGATGCTGGATTGCTTTAACAAGTAGTGGGAGGGGGTGTCTCCCCCCCTTCCGCCGCCTTCCGATGGCTGTCCCGTTTCGAAAGATGGATAGGAATACATTAATTGCGGATAAGGATCTACTTATGAATAGCCAAAGAGATGAAATTAGAATAGTTTTGGAATATAATGTGCAGTGTAAAAAGGTAGAGAATATCATCAAAGGATATTGGAGTACTGTAGATTATTAAAAGATAGGGTCTTAATTAAAATTCTACCACCTGTGCCTAGGTTGGTATAAAGCCCTTAGTTTGAGGGATAGATTGACCCCAGGGGTTATTGATCATCCCACAATTAAGAGGGGCTCACTCCCCTTTTTGACAGGTTTTTATCGGTGTAAAAATGTATTTCATATAAAACTTCAAGAGTTAATAAAAAAAAAAAAGGAATTTAGGGCAACAGCAACAGGTAATGTATATCCTATTAAGAATTTCATTATGTGTGTGACTATTGGGGTTGTATATGTGTTATGCCGCATACACACGGGCGGACTTTTCAACGGACTGGGTACGGGGGACTTTTCGACGGACGGTTTGTGAAAAACTTCATTATTAAATGAGCAGTAATTTTTTTGATTTTTAAAGTGAAAGCCTAAAAATGAAAAATTCCTACAGCTACAGCAATAATTGCATTTATAAAGCCAAAAAAAATTAAATTTTCCCTGCAAGCTGCCTTTATTTTGCTCAGCAACAGCTGGAGAGCCAGTGTGTATGATTAGGCCACAATGTAGTGCACTGGGAACAAGATTAGAGATTTTTTGGGTACATTCTTGTGTCACTTTGACTTTGTATGGAAGTAACTTTGTATGGAAGTAACGGGTGCATAAAAATTGGTCTTTGGGTGTTGGTGGCACCTTCCCACTGTAACCCTATAGAGATTATAGAGATACTCTTGATGAAAGCAAGAATTGTCCTTGCTGTAAAAAATTGCAATGATATGCACCTGTCAAACAGGTGCAGAAAAATTACTCTTTGGGTGTGCGGGGGGGGCGCCTTCCCACTGTAATCCTATAGAGGTGCTCTTGATGAAGGCAAAAAAAATTGCAATGATATGCATATGGTTGGTGTTTTTGCCACGTTTGATGTGCCTGAGACACAGTTTGCAAAAAGCAACAGTGCAATCTGTTGCAGATGTGCTGAAAAAGGCACAGACAGCTGAGCTTTGGGTAGTGGACCGGGAGATAACAGCTGCAGAATGTGATGTAATAGGGCGGCTGCTCTCTACTCTTTCTTGATGTCTGCCTCCTTGGGGTTGTGCCGCCTCACCTTCAGTTTCCTCCTCTGCTCTATCTGGCACCCAAGTCACATCAGTGACCTCATCATCATCATCATCATCATCTCCATCTCCTCCATCTTCATCATCACCACTGAAGACAACTTGGCAATAAGCTGCGGCTTGGGCAACATGAATGCCAGTTTGTCTGCCAGTGTTCCTCCTTCTCTCTAGGTTTGTGTCCCTGTCATCCTCAACCTCAGAACCAACATCTGAATCCAGTAATGGCTGGGCATCATCAAGGAGCAAGTGGCTGATGCTGTGGTCAAATAACTCAGCTGACTCCTCAATGGCTGATGTTGGGGCTATGGCATGCATAGATGTGGACAAGGAGGCAGGTTTATCCACTCTGGCGACTGCAGGGGACTGCACACTTGTCTCTGCTTGCATGACAGAGGATGAGGAGGATGAGGAAGGTTTAGTAAGCCAGTCCACCAGCTCCTCTGCATGCTGTGGCTGGATAGCATGGGCAAACTCACTAAACAGAGGGAATGATGCCCTGCCTGAGGACTGACCACCACATCCACCTTTGCCTGACCACCACGTCCACCTTTTACCTTAACTCACTGACTGTCCTGCCTAATCTATCTAACTTAAATCAAATGACACTGTCTCTCTGTCTATCTATCTCTCTCTCAACGCCGGAACACACACTGCGGCGTTGAGTTTATGTGTGCTAAAAAAATATTGGTAGGAATATATTTAGGTATATGTTAGCTCTTGTGATTTTTTTTTTTTTGTTAAATGGTTTTCAAAATTTCATTGTAATTATTGGGAAAAATGTATTAGGTGTACACTGCGATATTTTTTTTATATAAGACCCTCTGGGAGGTGGCCATTGAGGGGGATGGCAGCTTTTCAGGGGTCTCTATGGGGACTTTTTTTTTTATTTGCTTTTCTTTTTTATTATTTATTTTTTTTTTTGCTGTTGTTGGTGGTTGTATTTTATTTTTCATATAGATTTATCATATGTGCTCACCAGATAGTTAAAATGAATACAGAAAATTATCTCCTTACAAATAAGAATTATTCACCATAGGGCTGTGATTAAAAAATTTGATACTGCAGCAATATGTCGACTTTAATGCAAGTATTAGTATCTTGGAATATTAGGGGGCTTAGTGACCCAGTATAGAGACAAGCTATGTTTACTACTTTGAAACAATTTTCTCTGTCTATTATTTGCCTGCAGGAGACTCATTTAAATGCACATAAATTAAATTGTTTAAAGTGTGCAGAATATAGTAGTCAATATCATTCTATGTACACTACCTATTCTAGGTGTATCTACTGTATATTGATAGCAAATGAAATAGATTTCTCCTGCAGGCAGGTACAAACGGACACTAAAGGTCACTAAATTTTTTTATTTTGCACAATGTATAGAAAATCATATGTGCTAGCTAATACCTACAGTGGGGAGAACAAGTATTTCATACACTACTTATTTTGCAGGTTTTCCTACTTACAAAGCATGTAGAGGTCTGTAATTTTTATCATAGGTACTCTTTAACTGTGAGAGATGGAATCTAAAACAAAAATCCAGAAAATCACATTGTATGATTTTTAAATAATTAATTTGCATTTTTTTGCATGACATAAGTATTTGATCACCTATCAACCAGTAAGAATTCCGGCTCTCACAGACCTGTTATTTTTTCTTTAAGAAGCTCTCCTGTTCTCCACTCTTTACCTGTATTAACTGCACCTGTTTTAACTCGTTACCTGTATAAAAGACACCTGTCCACACACTCAATCAAACAGACTCCAACCTCTCCACAATGGCCAAGACCAGAGAGCTGTGTAAGGATATCAGGGATAAAATTGTAGACCTGCACAAGGATGGGATGGGCTACAGGACAATAGGCAAGCAGCTTGGTAAGAAGGCAACAACTGTTGGCGCAATTATTGGAAAATGGAAGAAGTTCAAGATGACTGTCAATCTCCTTCGGGCTGGGGCTCCATGCAAGATCTCACCTCGTGGGGCATCAATGATCATGAGGAAGGTGAGGGATCAGCCCAGAACTACAAGCAGGACCTGGTCAATGACCTGAAGAGAGCTGGGACAACAGTCTCAAAGAAAACCATTAGTAACACACTATGCCGTCATGGATTAAAATCCTGCAGTGCACGTAAGGTCCCCTTGCTCAAGCCAGCGCATGTCCAGGCCCATCTGAAGTTTGCCAATGACCATCTGGATGATCCAGAGGAGGAATGGGAGAAGGTCATGTGGTCTGATGAGACAAAAATAGAGCTTTTTGGTCTAAACACTCGCTGTGTTTGGAGGAAGAAGAAGGATGAGTACAACCCCAAGAACACCATCCCAACCGGAACGCATGGAGGTGGAAACATCATTCTTTGGGGCTGCTTTTCTGCAAAGGAAACAGGACGACTGCACCGTATAGAGGGGAGGATGGATGGGGCCATGTATCGCGAGATCTTGGCCAACAACCTACTTCCCTCAGTAAGAGTATTGAAGCATGACAACGACCCGAAACACACAGCCAGGGCAACTAAGGAGTGGCTCCGTAAGAAGCATCCCAAGGTCCTGGAGTGACCTAGCCAGACCAGACCTGAACCCAATAGAAAATCGTTGGAGGGAGCTGAAAGTCTGTATTGCCCAGCGACAGCCCTGAAACCTGAAGGATCTGAAGAAGGTCTGTATGGAGGAGTGGGCCAAAATCCCTGCTGCAGTGTGTGCTTACCTGGTCAAGAAATATAGGAAATGTATGATCTCTGTATTGCAAACAAAGGATTATGTACCAAATATTAAGTGCTGCTTTTCTGATGAATCAAATACTTATGTCATGCAATAAGATGCAAATTAATTACTTAAAAATCATACAATGTGATTTTCTGGATTTTTGTTTTAGATTCCATCTCACACAGTTGAAGAGTACCTATGATAAAAATGACACGCCTCTACATGCTTTGTAAGTAGGAAAACCTGCAAAATCGGCAGTGTATCAAATACTTATTCTCCCCACTGTATATATATATATATATATATATATATATATATATATATATATATATAAAAAACGCCCCCATATTCCTATTCCCCAGAGGGCACTTAAAGAATTGTTGAATTCTACTTCTGATAAAACTGATGTCCCTTGATTAAAGGGGTTGTAAACCCTCGGGTTTTTTCACCTTAATGCATCCTATGACACTGACCGCCCCCCCCCCCCCCCCATTTTACTGACCTGAGCCTGTTCATTCCCACGCCGTAGACACGTGCACCTTCTCTGCCCGCGGTTCTCAGCTCTCGATTGTATAGATTGATAGCAGCGCAGCCATTGGCTTCCGCTGCGGTCAATCAAATCCAATGACGCGGGTGCTGGGGGGGGGGGCAATTCTTATTTGGAGGATAAAGGAGGCCTGGCTGTTCCTAATGCATTATGTATTGCATTGCATGCTATGTATTATCTGGCATCCCAATTCCAGCAACTATACAGATGTAATGTAATAATAACATAGATTGTGAGGATCCCATACAACAAATTATATTTTCTCAACTGCCAATAGATCCACTAGTGCAGTTAATAGAAGCTTACCATTTTTATAATAAATGTAGATATCCTACATTTAATCTGATACATAGGATTTGGACTACTGTTCAACCAGATACTCAGTATGAGGCATGCACTCAATATATGCCTATATGAAATAATCTACAATTGCCTGAAGTAGCAAAGCTTGAAAATTTTGATCTATGGAAAAAGTCTGGTATCTTGCTCCTTAGCCAACTTCATGATAATGACGTTATGCAACCATTTGATAAATTGGCAGCAAAATATAATTTATCCAATACATTTTTTTTTTAATATTTACAGTTACGGCATGCTTTGCAGAGTCAAGCAAGGACCTTTTTACTAATATATAATCCTTCAAGTTTAGCTTTGGCAGTAACCGTAAGGCGTGTTAAACAGGGACTAATAGGGAACATATATTCTTCTATACAAATGATAGCTAGAACTAACTTACCAAGAGGGCAGATTTGGACGGTGGTGTAGAGATTTAGAGAAAAATTGTACTCTTGGAGGAAAGCAAGAGTGTAGTAAGTGTGTATTTGATATTTTAAATTCCCTGTGCTCTACACAAATACAGCTTGACCCAAAAATTGCATTGCTAGGGATTATACCGGAAGATACCCTCCCAGCTGAAATGCATGTGATGTGGTTGAGAATTATGTATATGGCTCGCAAACTTATATTACAGAAATGGATATTACACTATTTGCCAATGATAGATCAATGGATCAAAGCAATTAATCTTAATTTAAGACAAGAGGAACTGACATATAAACATAGGAGGTGTTCAAAAAAATTTGTGAAAGTTTGGCAATGGTGGTTAGCCTCCAATTTGATTGAGCAGCCAGCTGAGTATAATAATAATAATAATATGGAAAGTTAATAATGAGGTAGAAGGAGGGAAATAACTAAACATGCATATATGCACTATCTAGGTAAAATAATGTGTTGGAGGGGTCTGGGTTTGAGTAACAGTTGAAATGTAGTTTGGTGAGCACAAACATGGAAGTTTTTTGGGGTTTTGTTTTGTTGTTAACGTATTGATGTTGGGTGGGGATATGGGATGGGAATGTTTCATGTGTTTATAGTTGTATAATGGAAAATATTCAATAATAATTATTGGATTGAAAAAAATATATATTGGTTAAACCCACATGCTTGTTTTACTTCTACTTTTCCCTCTATAATGTTGTTTTTTTGTTTCTTTGTTTTGTAATAACAGTTGCAATCATTTAGAGGGTAGCCTCCCTGACGGTATTCCCGAGTGTGGCTCGGGGTTAAATTTCAGCACCATTAGCGGTAACCCCGAGCCACACTCGGGATTACATCTCAGGATCCTGGTGCAGGTTACTTACCTTGTCCCCAGGATCCTGCGATGTCTCCCTGCGGTGTCTGCGGGCTCTGTCCTCCTCCGAAGCCTCTATGTGCCAGGCTCCGTTCCCTGCGAGCGTTGGGACGCACGGGGCAAATTAAAAAAAATATAAAAATCATAACACATACAGTACTGTAATCTTACAGATTACAGTACTGTATGAAATTATTTCACATCCCTTTTGTCCCCAATACTTTGGCCCATGCCCTGCATGCAGTTTTATATTATATATACAGTGGGGCAAAAAAGTATTTAGTCAGACAAAATGTGGAAACAAATCCAGACAATCACATTGTCTGATTTATTTGCAAATTATGGTGGAAAATAAGTATTTTGTCAATATCAAAAGTTCATCTCAATACTTTGTTATATATCCTTTGTTGGCAATGACAGAGGTCAAACATTTTCTGTAAGTCTTCACAAGGTTGTCACACACTGTTGCTGGTATGTTGGCCCATTCCTCCATGCAGATCTCCTCTAGAGCAGTGATGTTTTGGGGCTGTCGCTGGGCAACATGGACTTTCAACTCCCTCCAAAGGTTTTCTATGGGGCTGAGATCTGGAGACTGGCTAGGCCACTCCAGGACCTTGAAATGCTTCTTACGAAGCCACTCCTTCGTTGCCCGGGCGGTGTGTTTGGGATCATTGTCATGCTGAAAGACCCAGTCATGTTTCATCTTCAATGCCCTTGCTGATGGGAGGAGGTTTGCACGCAAAATCTCACGATACATGGCCCCATTCATTCTTTCATGCACATGTATCAGTCATCCTGTTCCCTTTGCAGAGAAACAGCCCCAAAGCATGATGTTGCCACCCCCGTGCTTCACAGTAGGTATAGTGTTCTTTGGTTGCAACTCAGCATTCTCTCTCCTTGAAACACGATGAGTTGTGTTTTTACCAAACAGTTCTACTTTGGTTTCATCTGACCATATGACATTCTCCCAATCCTCTTCTGGATCATCCAAATGCTCTCTAGCAAACCTCTGGCCCGGACATGTACTGGCTTAAGCAGGGGGACACGTCTAGCACTGCAGGATCTGAGTGCCTGGCGGCGTAGTGTGTTACTGATGGTAGCCTTTGTTACGTTGGTCCCAGCTCTCTGTGGGTCATTCACTAGGTCCCCCCGTGTGGTTCTGGGATTTTTGCTCACCGTTCTTGTGATCATTTTGACCCCACGGGGTGAGATCTTGCGTGGAGCCCCAGATCGAGGGAGATTATCAGTGGTCTTGTATGTCTTCTATTTTCTAATTATTGCTCCCACAGTTGATTTCTTCACACCAAGCTGATTGCCTATTGCAGATTCAGTCTTCCCAGCCTGGTGCAGGTCTACAATTTTGTTTCTGGTGTCCTTTGACAGCTCTTTGGTCTTCACCATAGTGGAGTTTGGAGTGTGACTGTTTGAGGTTGTGGACAGGTGTCTTTTATACTGATAACAAGTTCAAACAGGTGCCATTAATACAGGTAATGAGTGGAGGACAGAGGAGCCTCCTAAAGAAGAAGATACAGGTCTGTGAGAGCCAGAAATCTTACTTGTTTGTAGGTGACCAAATACTTATTTTCCACCATAATTTGCAAATAAATTCTTTCAAAAATCAGACAATGTGATTGGATTTGTTTCCACATTTTGTCTCTCATAGTTGAGGTATACCTATGATGACAAATACAGGCCTCTCTCATCTTTTTAAGTGGGAGAACTTGCACAATTGGTGGCTGACTAAATACTTTTTTGCCCCACTGTACTGTTCTTTCTGCCTGGAAACTTGAGATTGTCCATAGCAACCAAAAAGTGTCCCTTTACGTCAAAAGTGGCTTTAGACCAGCTAGAAAACAGCGATAGTAAATTAGAACACTTGCAGAATTGAGCAATAGTGAATTGTGGGGAAATTTATTTTATTATTATTATATTATTATTTTTTTTAATTATTTATATTTATTTATTATATTATAATTTATGATTTTGTGTTTCAAATTTCTCCATACCCGGGATATCTACTAGACTCTTCGTGGACAGATCTAGGTGTGTTATTGCTAAGAATTACAGGCCTGCAATATAAAACACCAAATTTCTATGCAAAATAATTGTACCTCTTTGAATTGCAAAAATCTGAAATAATCATACTGCCAGGGAGGTTAAAGCTGATCCCCAGGTTACATTTAAAGTATATGTTCACTTTTGGAACATGTTACATGTCCCAACCATTTTTAATGCTCTGCAAGCTCCTTAGAAAAAAATAATACATGTGCATTTTTTTACCTGCAATAAAATGTAATTTGTTTATTTTTTTAAAAGATGAAGGTAACATTTAAGTTTGAATAGTTTTTTGGACTAAGCTGGTCCAAACTATTTACTTCATTAATAGTCGTTGTCGCTGGGAGCTCAGTATAAACTGTTCTGTATTCCAGCAGTAAGACAAGATGAGACCTTCCCGTACCCCTCCTGCAAAAAAATCGAGTCAGGCAGAGCGCTGCTCAGCCATTTACAGGAAGCATTTTATTCTTTCAATGAATACAAAGCTTCCTCTGATTGGCTGAGGCAGAGTTTGTGACATCATCAGCCCATTTATCTGCCTTAGCGAAAAGATGGGAAATGCTGCATGTTCCTGTGCTAATGCATCAGTAAGAAATGCTAACTAGATTTTCGTAACAAAATCCACATACATTAGCCGTAAAACACACAGGTTGTAAATAAAGCTTATACAAAGTTTATACAAGTCTATACAAACCCCCACTCTGAGCTAAATAGTGAGAAAACCCAAAGTCAAACATTACATATAGCGTGTAAGCTGCCGCAATAACAACCCCTCAAAAAATGATATACAGTATCTCGTAAAAGTCAGTACACCCCTCACATTTTTGTAAATATTTTATTATATCTTTTCATGTGACAACACTGAAGAAATTACACGTTGCTACAATGTAAAGTAGTGAGTATACAACTTATATAACAGTCTAAATTTGCTGTCTCCTCAAAATACCTCAGCACAGAGTCATTAATGTCTAAATCGCTGGCAACAAAAGTGAGCACACCCCTAAGTGAAAATGTCCAAATTGGGCCAAATAGCCATTTTCCCTCCCCAGTGTCATGTGACTCATTAGTGTTACAAGGTCTCAGGTGTGAATGGAGAGCAGGTGTGTTCAATTTGGTGTTACCGCTCTCACTCCCTCATACTGGCCACTGGAAGTTTAACGTGGCACCTCATGGCAAAGAACTCTCTAAGGATCTGAAAAAAAGAATTGTTGCTCTACATAAGGACACCTAGGCTATAAGAAGATTGCCAAGACCCTGAAACTGAACTGCAGCACGGTGGCCAACACCATACTGCAGTTTAACAAAACAGGTTCCACTCATAACAGCCCTCGTCATGGTTGACCAAGGAAGTTGAGTGCACGTGCTCAGCATCATATCCAGAGGTTGTCTTTGGGAAATAGACGTATGAGTGCTGTAAGCATTGCTGCAGAGGTTGAAGGGGAGGGGTCAGCCTGTCAGTTTAGAAGCCTCTTCTAAAGATGATGCACAAGAAAGCCCACAAACAGTTTGCTGAACATAAGCAGACTAAGGACATGGATTAGTGGAACCATTTCCTGTGGTCTGATGAGACCAAGATAAACTTATTTGATTCAGATGGTGTCAAGCGTGTGTGGCGGCAACCAGGTGAGGAGTACAAAGACAAGTGTGTCTTGCCTACAGTCAAGCATGGTGGTGGGAGTGTCATGGTCCAGGGCTGCATGAGTGCTGCTGGCACTGGGGTGCTACAGTTCATTGAGGGAACCATGAATGCCAACATGTACTGTGACATACTGAAGCAAAGCATGATGCCCTCCCTTTGGAGACTGGGCCAGAGGGCAGTATTCCGACATGATAACTACCCCAAACACACCTCCAAGATGACCACTACCTTGCTAAAGAAGCTAAGGGTAAAGGTGATGGACTGGCCAAGCATGTCTCCAGACCTAAACCCTATTGGGCATCTGTGGGGCATCGTCAAATGGAAGGTGAAAGAGCGCAAGATCTCTAACATCTATCAGCTCCATGATGTCATCATGGAGGAGTGGAAGAGGACTCCAGTGACAACCTGTGAAGCTCTGGTGAACTCCATGCCCAGGAGGGTTAAGGCAGTGCTGGAAAATAATGGTGGCTACACAAAATATTGACACTTTGGGCCCAATTTGGACATTTTCACATAGGGGTGTACTCACTTTTGTTGCCAGACACTAATGGCTGTGTGTTGAGTTATTTTGAGGGGACAGCAAATTTACACTGTTATACAAGCTGTAAATGTTAATTAATCTGCACTTACCCCACCCATGTACAGTATGTAATGCCTAAACAAAGTAGGTGAAATACGTGATAAAAAATTAAAACAAAAATTATTGGGTGAATGCTGCTATCTTCTGACAAAATTAAATACTTAATTCAGACAAAATATATAAACACAAAGACGATTGGGCAAACTGATGCAACACAATATGTGAAAAAGTGCAACACATTACTAAAAAAATCATCTCTGATGTGAAAAAAATCATCAAATAAAAGTGAGTAAATTAATCTTTGATAGATAAATTAAGATGATAAAGGATAAACATCCCAAATAAAATAAAAAAAATATCCACACAAATATTTATATTATTGTGTCAAAAAATGTCCAAACTGCAACAAAATATCAAAGTGCAAAAGGCAAAAAAGCTTTTGATGCCGCCCCTCACACTCTGCAAGGTTGATCCTGTGTTTCAAATCTGGGGGGTGAATATACACTCAAATGGAGCCAGACGGTCTCTTACCGAATCTGATGGACCCCAGATTATAAGGGTCAAACTCGCCTTGTAACAGCAACACACTGTAATGATTTTTTACCTGATCCGCTCCAGGAATTGAGTCAACGGCTCTCTCTCATCAGGAACACCAAGATGAAACGATTACTCCGTATACTCTGGCAACTACAGCAATTAGCTGTGATACTTCCACTTGTTCTGCTCAGAGGGGATGGCGGCTCTCTCCCGTAATGGGTGACAGGATGGATCTGATAACCTTTCCTTTTACTCCCTTTACAGACTCCTCCAGTGGACATTTAAAATGATTTAAAATAAAGGAAGAAGAAGAACTTCATGGTGCAGTAAATCTTAGTATTTATTTCAAAGCATTTTCTCATGCACAACACAGAAATATAGACAGCACACAGCTCCGAGCTATCAGGCTATCAGCTGGTGCGTGGTGACGTTACAGGATTCTCTCCAACCAACGCGTTTCCCTGTAACAAGCATCGTCTGGGAAAGGAGATTTAAATCATTTTAAACATTCACTGGAGGAGTCTGTGAAGGGAGTAAAAGGAAAGGTTATCAGATCCATCCTGTCATCCATTACAGGAGAGAGCC
Source organism: Aquarana catesbeiana (assembly GCF_042186555.1). Lineage (NCBI taxonomy): Eukaryota > Metazoa > Chordata > Amphibia > Anura > Ranidae > Aquarana > Aquarana catesbeiana. The sequence continues at coordinate 80,554,054 of NC_133330.1, read as the reverse complement.
GCCATCCCCTCTGAGCAGACCAGGTGGAAGTATCACAGCTGATTGCTGTAGTTGGCAGAGTGTACGAAGTAATCGTTTCATCTTGGTGTTCCTGATGAGAGAGAGCCTTTGACTCAATTCCTGGAGCAGATCGGGTAAAAAATCATTACAGTGTGTTGCTGTTACAAGGCAAGTTTGACCCTTATAATCTGGGATCCATCAGATTCGGTAAGAGGCCATCTGGCTCCATTTGAGTGTATGTTCACCCCCCAGATTTGAAACACAGGATCAGCCTTGCAGAGTGTGAGGGGCCGCATTAAAAGCTTTTTTGCTTTTTGCACTTTGATATTTTGTTGCAGTTTGGACATTTTTTGACACAATAATATAAATATTTGTGTGGATATTTTTTAATTTTATTTGGGATCTTTATCCTTTATCACCTTAATTTATCTATCAAAGATTAATTTACTCACTTTTATTTGATGATTTTTTTTCACATCAGAGATTAATTATTTTTTTTAGTAATGTGTTGCACTTTTATCACAGATTGTGCAATCTTCTTTGTGTTTATATACAAGCTGTACACTCACTACTTTACATTTTAGCAAAGTGTCATTTCTTCAGTGTTGTCAAATGAAAAGATATAATAAAATATTTTTAAAAATGTGAGGGGTGTACCCCAATCACCCCAATGTGGTATAGATTCCCCCTGCTGCCTGGGCCTATGTCATTTACTGGTTGCTTCCTTTTCTGACTTAGTTTACTAGGCTTCAGTTTGTGAATGAACAGAAAGCAGCTCAGTACACAGCATTTCCCATTCATTCACTGTCCAGTGCAGCTGACGCTGCAGAGAAAGGGACTGGGGAATCTCTGTCCTTAGCCCCTTTCTCTGTCACAAAAGTGAGACATCAGGTGTCTGTTTAGACCCCTGATATTTCACCAAAGCCCCCAGTGGGGCTCCTAAAAGAATTGTAAATAAAAAATACTGTAAAAAAACAAGCAACTACTGACACGTCCACATTTTAATACATTATAAAATGTTTGTTTACATTTATAAGTGTCTGCCTGCCTATGTAATATATATATGAAGCACCCTCTAGGTAGATAGGTGCTAGAGTAGGATTTTTTGTAGGTTAGGTATATTTAGCCAGGCCTGTTTGTTTTGATTTGGTCTAGGCTGGGAGTGGCACAGGGTAGCAGCTGGTGACTCAGACAGCATCTGGACCTCCCTCTTCTTTCCAGAAGGTTCTGGAGAGGAGGAGAGGAGAGGTGGAGCTGCCTGGGTTATTCTGAGGAGCCCTGACCAATCCCTAACTTGGATTGGCAGGGGGCAGGCCTTCCCAAATACCTAGGGTCAGCCCAGCTGGGGAGGAGTTGAAGTTGTTCAGAGCTTGGAGATGGAATGGAATGCCAGGCTGTCAGGGCCTTTGAGGGAGCCCCCCAGTCTGGGGGGGTGACCTTGGGCCTGGGCTCGGGTGCAGACGGAACCCCTTCAACAAATGGTGAAGGTGTTTTGGACAGGAGGCACAGAAGGAGCAAGAGAGAACAGCAGGAGAGAGCATTGTTGGTCAAGTTTACAGGGAAAGGAACAACTGGTCGCAGCCAGGAGAGGACTGGTGAGTGACATGCTGAGTCAGGAGGACTGGGGAGGCACACCTGAGAGGACTGGGAGTATGCAGTCTGGGATGGGTGCAGAACCAGCGGTGTGGACTGTGGTGTTATGGGCATTGGAGAAGGGCAGCTGCAGCCAGGAGGGCTGGCAGGGCCTGAAGATGGATTACTGGGCTTAGTAACCGAAGTTAGGGCAGCTAGCACCAGGAACTTTCTATTGCTACACTAATGGGGCCCACGGTCCCTGCCTGCAAAAGGCAATTGCTAAGGCCCGGCTGAGCCAGTGTCAGGCCTAACCACTTTGTGCTAGCTCTGCCTGGAGATTAGAGAGGAAGTGATGTGCAGGAGGAGAGAAGAGTGAACATTAGAGAGGAAGCAATGTGCAGGAAGAGAAATTGAGTGTATATACCAGTGTGTATATAGTTTGTCCCAGCAAGCACATGGACTGTTTTTTGTCTTGGAGTGTCTGAGAGGTGAATGCCAGGCTGGGCAGGGTGACAGGTGGGCCACAACACTCAGCAGCCCCTACGGGGGTACCTCTACATATATATGTGTATGTATATATACAGTATCTCACAAAAGTGAGTACACCCCTCACATTTTTGTAAATATTTTATTATATCTACACACTTTGCTACAATGTAAAGTAGTGAGTGCACAGCTTGTATAACAGTGTAAATTTGCTGTCCCCTCAAAATAACTCAACACACAGCCATTAATGTCTAAACCGCTGGCAACAAAAGTGAGTACACCCCTAAGTGAAAATGTCCAAATTGGGCCCAAAGTGTCATTATTTTGTGTGGACACCATTATTTTCCAGCACTGCCTTAACCCTCTTGGGCATAGAGTTCATAAGAGCTTCACAGGTTGTCACTGGAGTCCTCTTCCACTCCTCCATGATGACATCACGGAGCTGGCGGATGTTAGAGATCTTGCGCTCTTTCACCTTCCGTTTGACGATGCCCCACAGATGCTCAATAGGGTTTAGATCTGGAGACATGCTTGGCCAGTCCATCACCTTTACCTCCAGCTTTTTCAGCAAGGCAGTGGTCGTCTTGGAGGTGTGTTTAGGGTTGTTTAGGGTTGTTATCATGTTGGAATACTGCCCTGCGACCCAGTCTCCGAAGGGAGGGGATCATACTCTACTTCTACTTATGTCGCAGTTCATGTTGGCATTCATGGTTTCCTCAATGAACTGTAGTTCCACAGTGCCTGAAGCAATCATGCAGCCCCAGACCATGATACTCCCACCACCATGCTTGACTGTAGGCAGGACACACTGGTCTTTGTTCTCCTCACCTGGTTGCCCGCCACACAGGCTTGACACCATCTAAACCAGGGGGTCTCAAAGTACCATTTACGGCCCGCGGACCGGTTACAAATGGCCCGCAGGCAGGGCCGATCCTAGGCGGGTGGCAGCGGCTGGGAGCTTTCTCTCTCCGTCTCCTCTCCCCCGAATGCTGCTGCAGCCCAGCGTGCACAACACAGGAGAGCAGATCAGAGGGAGGATCCACCCATCACCCCGCCCACCTAGTTCTATCAAATAGTGCCCGGGACAAACTGCGCATGCATCGTACGTAATACCACAACAGCTGATTTTATGATAAGCTGTTGTGTCGGCAAGATGGCACCTGCACACAATAGCCGACTGAAGACATTTTTCCATCAGATTGTGCCGAGGCACCTTTATGTAGGTGAGGGGCGGAGTTTACCATGAAGGGGGCAGATGTTTTCATTGATGGACGGTGCTGATCTAACATGAAGGGGGTGGATGTTTTCATTGATGGCCACTGCTGCAAAGATGGGGGCAGAATTTTAAACATCAAGCTAGCTAAATAGGCCCTCCAGGAAGCATAGCAGATAAAGATTTGTTTAGCAGATTTGTTTGGGCATCGTTAAAAATTCCGCACCTATCTTTGCAGCACTGGCCATCATTGAACACATCCGCGCCCTTCATGTTAAATTCTGCCCCTCACCTACATGAACACTCCTCGGCAGCGCGAGGCACAATCTGACTGAAAAATGTCTTCAGTCCGCTATTGTGCTCAGGCGCCGTCTCGCCAACACAACAGCTGATCGTAAAATCAGCTGTTGTGCTATCACGTACGGCGCATGAGCAGTTCGCCCCGGGCACTATTCGATAGTGGGTACTTCTCGACAGAACACCGGCCCCAGATCCAGGGTCCTGCTGCCACCTCAGGGCAGAAAATTGTGGCATTCTCAGAGTGCCCTGCTGCTAGGCCTGTGATGAAGCCAGGACCTGACAGGAGGAGAGGCAGAAGATCAGGCCACCAGCTGACTGCCAAGAGGAGAGGTAAGTAAGTCATCACACTGAGGCTGAGCAAAGTCCTTAGTTGCGTGACCGGGGTTGAAATTTGTGAAGAGGGTGTATTCGTGGAGTGTGTGTGGGGGGTGGGGTGGTATTTGTGGAGTGTAAGGGGGGATATTTGTGAAGTGGAGTGTGGGGGGATATTTGTGTGAAGTCGAGTGTGGGGGGGGTATTTAGAGTGTAGGAGGTAATGCTGGGTGCTAATAGTGCATCCGCTGACACCAATGCTGTATGTTAATAGTGCGTCCGCTGACACCAGTGCTGGGGGTAATAGTGTGTTCGCTGACACCAATGTTGGAGGTTAATATTGCGTCCACTGACACCAGTGCTGGGGGTTAATATTGCATCCGCTGACACCAGTGCTGGGGGTTAATAGTGCGTCCGCTGACACCAATGCTGTGGGTTAACAGTGCGTCCGCTGACACCAATGCTGAGGGTTAATATTGCATCCACTGACACCAGTGCTGGGGGTTAATATTGGATGTGAACATTTGTCCTGTGGCCCTCAGGTAATTTGGGTTTGAGAACAAAAATAGTGCTAAAAACCACCCCTCATACGAATCAGCTCATGTAGAGTGTAACATTGGGTTAGATCTATACGGTTCGTCAATGAGACGGGCTCCCTCCCAAGTAACAAAAAGTATTGGGACAAAAAAGGAAAAGGGGGACCTAGTGTGGCCCCAAGAAAGCCAACAAAGAGAGAAGCTACCACATAGTGAGATCAAAATTATACAACAAACTTTATTGAAAAAATTGCATAAAAACAAGGATAAAGGATCCCACGTATGTGGAACTAATCCACACAGGTGGGGTCCGTTCCTCCACAATATCAGTGACTATAGAAAATATAAATATAAAAGTAACCAACGTTGATTTAAAAATAGACACTGTAGGGTCAACCCACCCCCCAAGTCCCTAAGCAGGAGATGCTAATGGATATAATTGAGTCAAGACTGGGCTACATGTGATGATGTCCACTGGAGGTTGCACAGATAGGTGGAAGGATATTATTGGATAATCCCTTATGGTGAATGTGCCCGTGCCTGGGCTTTCATACACATATATCCCCACTGTGTATCATGAAACGTACTAAGTAAAGTTACTGGTTATCCAGAGGACTCAAGCACAGTCCAAGTCCTGTAAATGCAGTTATAAAGTTGGAACAGAAGTGCCCGATAGATCTGCCAGTATGGTTTTCAGTGTGTAGCCGTATCCAGCAGTATACACCAAGTTGATGTTTCCTAACTGAAGCTCTTACTGAAGCAATGGTGTAGGTATGCCCTGGCCAGAACTTCAACAGGTGCATATGGACATAATGATCAGTTCAGATAGAAAATATAAACAGTAAAACTTGTAAATAATAGTTGAAGTGCAGAGACCATTACCCCAGCGTTCACCTGTGTTCCGTACACTTGTAATTAAATGTAGGTATAGTCTCCCAGGTCCCCAGGATGTCAGAAATGGAAAGTGTAGAGTCCCATGTTAATGGCTGGCTCCTGGGATACACAAATGAGCACTACTGCAGTGCATCCATGTTAGGCAGCATAGTTGAGCCAGAGGGTCTAAGCGTGAGGGGTAAGATGTGTGAAAATACAACAGGGAGCCAGTTATAGGCCATGAGATATTCTTACCCCTCCTGCAGCTTAGCGTTATAACCGATCGGTTTCCTCCGTACGTCCAGCATGTGTAACCATGGGACAGACTTGCATCCAAGTGCACGCTTTGCTGCCGACAGTGAGGGTCAGCCGTGCGTGCTAAGACATCCGGGTACGGTGTGTTATGACCACAGGACAAACTTGCATCCAAGTGCACGTCTTGCTTCTGACTATGAGAGTCAGCTGTGAGTGTTGAGACCTCCGGGTACGGTATGCTGGTGGTTCCGTGAGATAACGGCCACTAGAGGGCTCTGGTTCAGGCAACCATAGCGGTACGGCTGTCCAGGATAACCATGCAGAGAAGGACAGTTCTGTGAATAGTGAAAGCTTGCTCCGGGACAGATGGAAGAAACAAGGGGGGGACCCCCAGCGTCTATGGCATAGAATTGTCAACGCGTTTCGTGCTCCAAAACGAGCACTTCATCTGGACAATGTACTTAAGTAAAAGCTGTCTTTATATAGGGCTAACCCTCCAATCAAGTAAATCAATTACACCTAAAAATCTTTACCGCCATCTTGTGGTACATTTCAATTGTTACATGAAGTAACAATTGAACAGTCCAAAGAGTACAAAGGCATAGACAATCCAAATCGAATCAATCTAATTTAAGCATTTGCAACAACAATAATGGCAACAATTCCACTTAATGTTAACAGTAAAGAGGATCAATTAATTCCAAAAGGAAAATAAGAGTCAAAAAATGAGGTGGCCGGAGGACAAAAAATGTTTCCACTGTCACTGTTACTCTGCCCTGTGGGACAAGGAGAAGGTGGGGGGGAGGGGAAGGGGGCAAAAGGGGAGGAAAAAAAAGGGGGGGAAGGAAGGGTGGGGGGGAGGATCAGGGCTCCAAGAATATTTTGAGACTAAGCTCTGCATTCAAGCCTTTAGGCTGGAGTGTCTGGAGTCTATATATCCATGTTTTCTCTTTTTTCAATAGGACCGTATCAAAATCACCTCTATGGTCAGAAAGCTTAAGGGCATAAAAGCCCTTAACACTGAGGCCTGTTGTCTTGCCCTGATGGACCTGCAGGAAATGTTGGGCTATCGGCATCTCTTCCTTGAGACGGATACTTTTTAAATGTTCCGTGAATCTAAATCACAGCTGGCGCTTAGTCTTGCCTACGTATAGTTTATGACAAGGTCATTCTAAAATGTTTAAGACCCTAGATGTGCTGCAGTTGATGAATTAGTTAATTGTATACTCATGGCTTGAATTCGAGTCACGGAACGTTTGGGTGTGGTCAACAAACCTACATGTGGTGCAATGCCCACATGGGTACATTTCATTCACTCTGGGCATGTCTATGAGCCAATTCCTATTAATTGGACATCTAAATTCTGATTCCACTAGCTCATCCTTAAGCTTTCTTGCTCTTTTAGCTACTATCTCTTTCAGCATGTCTGATCTAGTAAGGATGTGCCAGTGTTCAGAAAGTATAGAATGTACCTGGTGCCACTGTACTCCAAAAGGAGTAATAAACTGAACTGGCTTTTTTTTTTAGGCCTATCTTTTTGCTGTGGGGTAAGCAGATCAACCCTTGTTCTGTGTCCTGCCAACATTCTAGCCCTCCTAAGTGTGCGGTGTGAGTATCCGCAGTGGAGGAATCGCTGGTAAAGTGACTCAGATTCTCCCCTGCAATCCTCCTCATTGGAACAGTTTCTCCGGATTCGGAGAAACTGTCCCACAGGGATACCCAGTATGAGGGGTCGAGGATGAGGGCTAACTGCTCGTAGCAGGGTATTGGCAGCCGTATCTTTACGATATGTGGTGGTAACCAATTGAACTTCAACCACCTTTATACGAAGATCAAGAAATTAAATTTCGCAGAGATCAGCTACAAAGGTCAATCTTATATTGCGTGTGTTGTTGCCCAGTTCATCCATGAACTGTAGAAGCTCAAGGTGGGTGCCTGTCCACACCATAAGTACATCGTCGATATACTGCAGCCACACATGAGCGTGGCTATGGTATAACGATGACGCGTAGACCGTCTCCTCCTCCCACCATCCAAGGTGGAGACAAGCATATGCGGGTGCCCATGGTGCCCCCATAGAGGTCCCATGAAGTTGTTGGTAGTAGTATTCAGCAAATTTGAAAAAGTTGTTCTTAAGAGCCATATCCAATAGCTCCAGAATAAACTCATTCTGCGCACCCATATGGGGGAATTTCTGATGGAGGAAATGGTATACCGCCAAGATTCCCCATTCATGTGGGATAGACGTGTAAAGAGATTCTACATCTATCCCAACAAGGAGGGCCCCCTGAGGGATGCGCAGATTGAGTATTTTGTTTAACAAATCTCTGGTATCCTGGACATATGAGGGCAATAGTTCAACCAGTCCCTTAATCAGGCCGTCAATGTATTTACCCACTCTATCCAAAGAACCTCTTATTGCCAAGACAATAGGTCTCCCCAGGGGATTTTCCAAGTTCTTGTGTATTTTAGGTATTATATAAAATACAGGGGTGTTGAAATCTTCCACCTTCAGGAAATCATGTTCCCTTTTGGAGATAAGTGAGACTTTGAATGCCCAAAACAGGCAGTCATTAATCAGTATCACCAAGGTACCAAATGGATTATAGTCCAGCTTTTTGTATGTAGACTGATCAGACAATAAGCGGCATACTTCTGCCTCATAAATGTCAATGGGGAGCAATACCACATTGCCCCCTTTGTCACTGGGTTTGATGATCTCTTTAGATGTGTGAAGTTCCCTAAGGGCTTTGCATTCATGGGGTGGTAAATTACCGGCATCGTTGATATGCCAGTTGATCTTTGTCAGATCTTCTTGGACTAAATCCAGGAAGGTCCCCAGTCTTCTATTTTTCCTAAATTGGGGCATTTTGGTAGACCGGATGCGTAACCCTGCCTCCCTCCTCCAAGTGTTCACTAGGAGGGATATCCTCTTCATCAGAGGGAACCTCCCCTTCCTCAAACAGAAATTCTAGTTGTTGGAGGGCCAGGGTATCTCCTGGATTGGGTTCCCCAGTTGCATTTTGTTCACTCAATTTATATGAATATAAAGATCTGTAGTACACTTTTCTGAGGAACAGATTGAGGTCTTTATAGATCTCAAATTCTTCCATTGTTGTTGAGGGAGAGAAGGAAAGTCCCCTGCTTAAAAGCGCTAGATGTCTATTTTCCAATTTAAATTGGGAAAGGTTAATAATTGTGAAGTCCTGACCTTCAATGTTCTCTCGTACTGGGTCAATCAATGATGCTGTCTCTGACTCCCTGTGATTGTGTGATCCCCGTTTCCTTTCTCGTATGACCTCTTTTGTTTCCCTTTTCCTTTGCCGTGACCTTTTCCGCCTCCTATTGTTTTTACTTTGCTTTTCTTTAGATTGCTCTTGGTTGGAGGGTAAAACCCCCCTGATCCTGGTGGGTCTTGATCTAAAAAAGATACTGTATTGGATACTTCGTCTTCGCTCCCGGATGACTGGGCACTGGTATCAGTGCCTGCCTGAGAGTGATGTCTACGTTGGCGTGACCTACCCCGATGTCCCCCTGTGGTTAGGTCAAAGATGTCACCTCTAGCCCAGTCATCCAGATCATGTTTAAATTTGCTTTGTTTGGTAAGCTTAAGATTTCTTTGTGTTTTGTCCACTTCTTTTTTAAGAATCTCTTTAAGCTTGTCAAATTCAGCACATTCCTTGTAAGGTTCTAATTTTGAGCCACTCAGAGTAATCTGTTGTTCTAAGGCAGTCAGTTGGTCCTTTTCCTCCTCCACTATGAGTTTCATAACCTCCAGGCCATGTTTAATTCATTCATCTTTCCATTTAGATAGAAAGCTTTCCGTATGGAGGTGGGCAGCAGGCACAACTCTTTCCCTTAAGCTGCGGGGGATAATCCCTCTCTGGATATAGGATTCCAGGGATAGGATATCCCACTTGCGGTTCAGGGATTTAATGATCAGTTTTTTTATGCTCCTTAAATAAGGATTTAATTTCATCCTGTGCTTGCGATTCTGCCCCAGGTGTCCCCTCATCAAATGTAGCTCTAATTTCCTGATAAAATTCTTCACCGGGTACAAATGGAATTCTATAACAGTAAATCTCAATGTTTGGTTGTCTATGCTTATGTAAACCAAGATATTGTGGTAATAAGGCACACTGCAGGAATATCAAGAAAGCTTGAACATGGGATCCAAGGTGGTAAAAGTGATCCAAAAGAGATCAAGGATAGAATGTAAACAAAAATAGTGCTAAAAACCACCCCTCATATGAATCAGCACATGTAGAGTGTAACATTGGGTTAAATCTATACGGTTCGTCAATGAGACGGGCTCCCTCCCAAGTAACAAATAGTATTGGGACTAAAAAGGAAAAGGGGGACCTAGTGTGGCCCCAAGAAAGCCAACAAAGGGAGAAGCTACCACGTAGTGAGATCAAAATTATACAACAAACTTTATTGAAAAAATTGCATAAAAACAAGGATAAAGGATCCCACGTAAGTGGAACTAATCCACACAGGTGGGGTCCATTCCTCCACAATATCAAGTGACTATAGAAAATATAAATATAAAAGTAACCAACGTTAATTTAAAAATAGACACTGTAGGGTCAACCCACCCCCCAAGTCGCTGAGCAGGAGATGCTAATGGATATGATTGAGTCAAGACTGGGCTACATGTGATGATGTCCACTGGAGGTTGCACAGATAGGTGGAGGGATATTATTGGATAATTCCTTATGGTGAATGTGCCCGTGCCTGGGCTTGCATACACATATATCCCCACTTTGTATCATGAAACGTGCTAAGTAAAGTTACTGGTTATCCAGAGGACTCAAGCACAGTCCAAGTCCTGTAAATGCAGTTATAAAGTTGGAACAGAAGTGCCCGATAGATCTGCCAGTATGGTTTTCAGTGTGTAGCCGTATCCAGCAGTATACACCAAGTTGATGTATACTAACTGAAGCAATGGTGTAGGTATGCCCTGGCCAGAACTTCAACAGGTGCATATGGACATAATGATCAGTTCAGATAGAAAATATAAACAGTAAAACTTGTTGTAAATAATAGTTGAAGTGCAGAGACCATTACCCCAGCGTTCACCTGTGTTCCGTACACTTGTATTTAAATGTAGGTATAGTCTCCCAGGTCCCCAGGATGTCAGAAATGGAAAGTGTAGAGTCCCATGTTAATGGCTGGCTCCCGGGATACACAAATGAGCACTACTGCAGTGCATTCACGCTAGGCAGCGTAGTTGAGCCAGAGGGTCTAAGCATGAGGGGTAAGATGTGTGAAGATGCAACAGGGAGCAAGTTTTAGTCCATGAGATATTCTTACCCCTCCTGCAGCTTAGCGTTATAACCGATCGGTTCATTCCGTACGTCCAGCATGTGTAACCACGGGACAGACTTGCATCGAAGTGCACGCTTTACTTCTGACAGTGAGGGTCAGCCGTGCATGCTAAGACATCTGGGTACAGTGTGTTGTGACCACGGGACAAACTTGCATCCAAGTGCACGTCTTGCTTCCGACTATGAGAGTCAGCTGTGCGTGTTGAGACTTCCGGGTACGGTATGCTGGTGGTTCCGTGAGATAACGGCCACTAGAGGGCTCTGGTTCAGGCAACCATAGCAGTACGGCTGTCCGGGTTAACCATGCAGAGAAGGACCGTTCTGTGAATAGTGAGAGCTTGCTCCAGGACAGATGGAAGAAACAAGGGGGGGGGGAACCTGAACCAGAGCCCTCTAGTGGCTGTTATCTCACGAAACTACCAACATACCATACCCGGAAGTCTCAACACTCACAGCTGACTCTCATAAACTGGCAGTTACTACTGGCAGTAACGCAAACAGAACTATATGGAGTTAAACTGGCAGTAAGGCACGCAAAACTACATGGCGTTAAACCGGCAGTAACGCACGCATAACTACATGGCGTTAAACTGGCCGTAACGCACAAAACTATATGGCATTAAACTGGCAGTAACGCACACAAAACGACATGGCGTTGAACTGGCAGTAATGTACACAGAAGTAAATGGTGTTAAACTGGCAGTAACACACGCAAAACTATATGGCATTAAACTGGCAGTAACGCACACAGAAGTAAATGGCGTTAAACTGGCAGTAACACAATCAAATAGACGATGTTCAACCGTCACTAAACTGACGCTATCTGAACTGTCCCTACTCTAGCTATACACCAATGTAAAGATTACTGACACAGTCTCACTACACTACACTGAAACTATATGAGCTGTCCCCACTCTACACTAATGTATGTACGAATGTCACGGTCTTACTACACTACAGTTAAACTATCTGAGCTGCCCCTACTCTAGCTGCACACTATGCAAAGCTGAATTATGGTCCTCCTCACTACACTCACACTATCCCCAGACTTACACTAAACTAATATTCTACACTGACAATTGAAGCAAAATAGCATAGTACAGCACACTAACTAACTAATTGCACTGAACAGAGCCCTGTTCTATCTCTCTCCATGCCGAAACCACACTGAAAATGGCTGCCATTGAAAGAATACTTTTGTACTGTGAGGCGGGAATGAACCATGATTGGATAAAGTCATGATGACAGCGTCCAATCATGACTCTGAAAGTGCTCTGTGCCCTGATTGGCTGAAGCTTTCACGGCTTCAGCCAATCAGGGCTTGCAATGCACTGTTCAGCGCCTCGATGCATTGTGGTCAGTTCGGGGGGGGGGAACAAACGGTCGAACGAAGTTCGGCCCGAACATATGCTCGGGCCAAACCGTTCGCCCGTCCCTAGTTTGATTTTGCAACGTGCGTGGGCCAGCAGCAGCAATCGTGATTTGAGAGCGGCGACTATTAGATCTGAAACACTGACATCTGCTGGGGAGAGATAGAGAAATTTCTATAGTGCTGCTTCATGCTGGAGTATTGTTTTTCTTGTGAGTGCAATCATTTAATAAAATTTAGAAGGCTTTTTACAGTATCACGCTATTGTGGCATTTATCTGTTTTTTGAGGGAAGAAGCGCTGAAGTGGTGAGACACCTAGAAGAAAATCAGAGGCTGAAAATTCAGAGGCTGCAATCATGGCAATGGTGAGGCTGCATTTAGAGTCTGCACTCATGTCAATGGTGAGGCTGCATTTGTGGCAATGGTGGGGCTGCATTCATGGCAATGGTGAGGCTGCATTTAGAGGCTGCACTCATGTCAATGGTGAGGCTGCATTCATGGCAATGGTGAGGCTGCATTCAGAGGCTGCATTCATGGCAATGGTGAGGCTGCATTCTTGGCAATGGTGAGGCTGCATTCAGAGGCTGCATTCATAGCAATGGTGAGGCTGCATTCATGTCAATGGTGAGGCTGCATTCAGAGGCTGCATTCATGGCAATGGTGAGGCTGCATTCATGTCAATGGTGAGGCTGCATTCATGGCAATGGTGAGTCTGCATTCATGGCAATGGTGAGGCTGCATTCAGAGGCTGCATTCATGTCAATGGTGAGGCTGCATTCAGAGGCTGCATTCATAGCAATGGTGAGGCTGCATTCATGTCAATGGTGAGGCTGCATTCAGAGGCTGCATTCATAGCAATGGTGAGGCTGCATTCATGTCAATGGTGAGGCGGCATTCATGGCAATGGTGAGGCTGCATTCAGAGGCTGCATTCATGGCAATGGTGAGGCTGCATTCATGGCAATGGTGAGGCTGCATTCATGTCAATGGTGAGGCTGCATTCATGTCAATGGTGAGTCTGCATTCATGGCAATGGTGAGGCTGCATTTAGAGGCTGCACTCATGTCAATGGTGAGGCTGCATTTGTGGCAATGGTGGGGCTGCATTCAAGGCAATGGTGAGGCTGCATTTAGAGGCTGCCCTCATGTCAATGGTGAGGCTGCATTCATGGCAATGGTGAGGCTGCATTCAGAGGCTGCATTCATGGCAATGGTGAGGCTGCATTCTTGGCAATGGTGAGGCTGCATTCAGAGGCTGCATTCATAGCAGTGGTGAGGCTGCATTCATGTCAATGGTGAGGCTGCATTCAGAGGCTGCATTCATGGCAATGGTGAGGCTGCATTCATGTCAATGGTGAGGCTGCATTCATGGCAATGGTGAGTCTGCATTCATGGCAATGGTGAGGCTGCATTCAGAGGCTGCATTCATGTCAATGGTGAGGCTGCATTCAGAGGCTGCATTCATAGCAATGGTGAGGCTGCATTCATGTCAATGGTGAGGCTGCATTCAGAGGCTGCATTCATAGCAATGGTGAGGCTGCATTCATGTCAATGGTGAGGCGGCATTCATGGCAATGGTGAGGCTGCATTCAGAGGCTGCATTCATGGCTATGGTGAGGCTGCATTCATGTCAATGGTGAGGCTGCATTCATGTCAATGGTGAGTCTGCATTCATGGCAATGGTGAGGCTGCATTCAGAGGCTGCATTCATGTCAATGGTGAGGCTGAATTTATGGCATTTGTGAGGCTGCATTCATGGCAATGGTGAGGCTGCAGATGGTCACAGATTAGGCTGCATTGATGGGCACTGACCCTCATTTTGCTTCAGAGTTCTTCATTTAGAATTTAAGATTTTTCCTGAAACTTCCCTCTTAAAGTGAAGGTGGGTGTTATATGCTGATAAATACGGTATATCCAAATAACACGCCCGGGCTCATTCTTGGACTCTTCAACACACACAGCCACAAAGGCAAGTGAATTCTTGTTGGGCAGTGTATTAGTTAAATTGCATTTAATTTTAATGGTTCAAAGAATCTCAGGCAAAATGGTCGGCCTTCACGCATGTTCACCTCATCAAATCTGGCCCTCTTTGAAAAAAGTTTAGACACCCCTGTATTAAAGGCATGAATGGGTATGCAATCATGTGCGGGACAGAGCACCCAGCTCTGTGGTACTCATGTGTTCAAAGTCAAAGTGGAGGAGAGTCGATTTCCTATGCTCACAGTTTGTGTACTGTTAGTAAGGAAATCCATAATCTTTGAGCAGATGTGAGGGACCTAGGTTCAGGTTGTTAAACTTAAACACCAGTTTGTGTCAGATTACTGTATGGAGGGGAGAACTAAAATTGTATTGTACTTGTACTGTCTGCCCTAAGGTTGTTGTAAAGCGCTGCGTAAACTGTCGGCGCTATATAAATCCTGTATAACAATAATAATAATAATAATAAAATCAATAAATAAATAACATTCTAACATAGTCTTCAGATGCTTGAGCTATAGCAAGGCCATATGCAATTTAATAGTAAGAGCATAATCGCTCAATAAAGCTGGCCATAGACGTATCAAAATTAGACCGGTTCAGCAGGGTCCAATCGAATTTCGATGCCATCTATAGGCAGTTCTCCTTCGATCACTGCGTGCCAAAATTGCCAGTAGAAGCTTATCCCAAAGACTGCTTGCGTTACTACATTCCTGAGAGCAGAATTGGGTTGCTTGTATTAAATTAAACTCCCAGGCCTAAGCCTAGCCCGTTTGTCTGACGGCCCTCAAGTGACTTAGCTAGTTACAGCTTTTTATAATCTTTTTTGGTCACTTGGGGCATAACCTCTCATTCAAAAAGCTACTGTTTATGTTCCTAGTACTGCAGTACAAGCTGGGTCTGGTTCCAGAGTTACCTCTGGTGGGTGCATTGTATTTGTTTTGTTGTGTTCATGTACATTGATTTTGATGTACAAATCCGTTTTCTTATAATTCATGTACTACTACAGTCTATAATACAGTCTGCTTATCCTTTTAAAGAGCAGTGTGTGCCATCTTTGTATGTTAGCTGTGAGTTCCAGTCAAGGTATCCTGGTGGTGTCAGTGAGAGTGAGGCCTCGTCTAGGGCTAGAGAGAGCAGAGGACCCCAAATTACCAGCAGGTCCTGCGGTGTGATCGCTACACACCTCTTGAGTTACTTTATAGTAGGGGCTTGCTAGTAATTGTTGAGAAACATGGGAGGGACAGACCACACCTTTTAAAATCATTATTGAGTATATTTTCTTGATGCAAGATAGAATTTTAGCTATCATGTCACTTATTCGGTAACATATAGAGCACGCTCAGGAATCCCAGAGAAGGGTTTATAACAGAGGTGCCAAAAGTTTGTAATTTTACCCAGTTGAAAGTAAATTTCTGGCCAAATGGCAAGGTACCTTTGAGATCTTAGAGAATGTAGAAGGAAATCATAAAGTCCATAAACTAGTAAAAAGAAACCAGATGACAGTTTTCACATTAATTTCATGAAGCCATGGGTCAGGGAAAGGACAGGGAAACCGGTTGTCATGCCAACTCCTCAAAATGATACAGGCGCCTTGATACCAGAAATAAAAATAGCAGAAACGTTATCAGCTCCTATAAAAATGAGGCAGAAGAGTTCCTTATAAGGAATAGGGGCATTTTCTTTGCGATACCCAGACTAACTGCGCCTGATGGCAAGGTAAATATGAAGCCATATAGAATATCCAAAGTTCTTCAGGAAGCAATCACAGATGAAATAAAGAAATTGCTAGATTTGGGATATATAGAGGAAAATAACCCACAGCGACTGGTCAAGTCTGAGAGTGTTAATTTTGAAGCTAGATGGAAGTTTTAGATTTTGCAATGCCTTTAGAAAATTAAATAGTTTGTCCAAATTTAATGTTTACCCTATGCTGGACAAACTTATTGACAAGTTGAGTTCTGCCAGATATCTAACAATGTCTGAGAAAAGGCTACTGGCAGGTACTTTTACTGAAAGTGATAAGGAAAAGACAGCAATCTACACACTAGAGGGGCCATTCTAGTATAAAAGGTTGTCTTTTGGCTTACATGGGGCCCCCGCTTCATTCTATAGAATGATAGACAAGATTTTGAAACCTTATTGACAATATGTCGCAGCCTATTTGGATGATATAGTCATTCACAGCTCTGACTGTAAGACGCACCTTTCATGTATTGAAGCTGTACTATACTCTTTAGGAAAAGCAGGTGTAGCACCCCCTAGCGTGGCTAGAGTGCTTGAGTAGGATGTTTGTGTTAGTGTAGGTAAATTTTCAGGCTTGACTGGCAGCCAAGCCTGTGTGTTTTTCTGGGTCGGGTGAGTGACTCAGATAGGCTGGATGACTCATTGGCAGCTTCTCTGGTAACTCCTCCCTGCTTGCTGGAAACTGGGAGAAGGTTCCAGAAGCAGTTAGGAAGGATCTAGGAGGAGCTAGCTTGAGTATTCTAAGGGCCCTGACCAATCCCCAACAGAAGGTTTGGCAGGGGGTAGGCCCCTTTAATACTCAGGGTCAGCCCAACTGGGGCAGTGTGGAGTTCGGGTGGAAGCTGGAGGTGGAGTGTTAGGCTGTTGGGGCCTTTGAGAGTAGCTCCCCAGTCTGAGGGGGGAATGAGTTCAGGCCTGTCAGTCAGGGAGGCAGGTTCATTTACCATGAACATAAAAAAAAAATACCAAACAAAATAACTATCATGCTTCGAGGGTCGTAGCTCGGCAACCTGGGGTCACAGAGACCCAAAATTTGGGGGGTAGTTAGCTTAAGTCCTACCCCACCACTGGGGCTCCTGCCACTTATTGTTCCAGAGATACAGGGCTTCTTGTGCAGCCTGTCAGAAGCTACATACAGAGCGGCCAGTTTAAATACAATGGCACACTCTGTTTGCAGCAGACTAAGAGGATGAGCTCACAGTGCCTCTCACTTCTTGTCAGAGGCACTGAGCTTAATGGACAGCTTGGAGCCTTGGACCAATGGTAAAGCACCATTGGAACAAGCTGTCCAATAAAAATGCTCCAGTGGTGGCTCTCCTCTCACTGCAGTGTCATAGAAGGGGGCATGTGTCAAAAAGACAAATGCTCCCTTCCAGCCCAGCCCTCTTAACTAGAAGGAAAAAGCATGGGTTTATGGGTATAAGATTTACTCATAATCCCATGGTTCTCTCACACAGTTAAGAGGGAGAATGAGAATCTGCTGATGAAAAGGTACTGTTTTAATCAAGCTAAATCATATATTATTGAGCTACAGTGGGGACGGAAAGTATTCAGACCCCCTTAAATTTTTCACTCTTTGTTATATTGCAGCCATTTGCTAAAATCATTTAAGTTCATTTTTTTCCCTCATTAATGTACACACAGCACCCCGTATTGACAGACAAACACAGAATTGTTGACATTTTTGCAGATTTATTAAAAAAGAAAAACTGAAATATCACATGGTCCTAAGTATTCAGGCCCTTTGCTGTGAGTATATTAATGAGGAAAAAAAATGAACTTAAATGATTTTAGCAAATGGCTGCAATATAACAAAGGTTGAAAAATTTAAGGGGGGTCTGAATACTTTCCATCCCCACTGTATATGTTCTAACATAATAATTTATTATTTATCTATCTACTGTGAAATTACTGGCTTGAAGTTATAACTTCAAACTTCAGTAATTTGTCCGTTAAGCCACCTGCTTGAGTACAGTTTTTGAAAATATAGTTAATCACCTTTAAAATAATATATAATAATTATTTGTGTAACACCCTCTACCTAGTTTAGGTGCTAGAGTAAGCTAGCCCTGTGTGGGCTGGGAGCAGTTCAGAGTAGGCTGGTGATTCACAGATAGCATCATCTTTCGGTTACCTACCTTTTGCTTCTAGAGGATTCTAGAAGGAAGGAAAGGAAGAGAGGTGGAGCTGTCTGGGGTGTTCTAAGGAGCCCTGACCGATCCCCAACCTGTATTGGCAGGGGGAAGGCCTCCTTAAATACCTAGAGTCAGCCCAGCTAGGGAGGAGTTGTTGCGGTGGAAGAACTGGAAATGGAGCATTAGGCTGTCAGGGCCTTTGAGGAAGCCCCCTACTCTAGGGTCAGAGCTAACCAGGAACCCCACAAAAACCCCAGGGGTGTCCTGAACAGGAGCAGGAGAGGACAGTGGGGAATACTGCCGGTCAGGTCTCCAGGAGGGATTCATCAGGTGTTGATGACAGGCACAGTCGGGAGAGCTGGGAGAGGCAAGTCGGAGCGGACTGGGAGTGTGCAGTCTGAGATGGATGTAGAGCCAGCGGGAGAGACTGTGATGTTACTGGCAGTGAAGTTGGGCCACTGCAGCTGGGAGAGCTGGCAGGGTCTGCAAAGGGCTGACTGGGATCAGTAGTCCACCAAAGAGGGCAGCTAGCACCAGTACTTTTTTTTGCTACGCTACAGGGGCCCGCGGTCCCTGCCTGTAATAAGGAACTTTGCTAAGGCCTGGCTGAAACTAGAGTTGGGCCTAACCATGTGCTAGCTGCGCCTGAAGAATTGTGCTGGAGGCAGAAGGAGAGATAGTCTGCAGCAAGTGTTGTGCAGGAAAAGAATATCTAAATTGTCCCAAATCATGCAAGAATCTTTCTGTCCTGGGCATCCCATGAATTCCTTAACCCCATCCAAGTTCTAATCCCTCAATAAAAATACAAAAACAAAGCTGATGGGCTTGTTCGTTGTCTTGGAGTGTCTGGAAGTGAATGCCAGGCTGGGCAGGGTGACGGGTGGGCCACATCACTTAGCAGCCCCTACAGGGGGAAATGCTACATTTGTATAGTACTTACTTATGGTAATTAACCACTTGCCACCCAGGCCAATTCTGACACTTCTCTCCTACATGCTAGAAAATTACTCAGAACCCACAAACATTGTATATTTTTTTAGCAGACACCCTAGGGAATAAAATGGTGGTTTTTGCAACTTTGTATGTTACACGGTATTTGCACAGCAATTTTTCAAACGCATTTTTTTTAAACATCATGAATATAAAAAAAAACACTAGTTAGCCCGATTTTTTGTATACTATGAAAGATGATGTTACGCCAAGTAAATCGATACCTAACATGTCACGCTTTAAAATTGCGCACACTCGTGGAATGGTGCCAAACTTTGGTGCTTAAAAAATCTCCAGGTTACAGGTTACCAGTTTAGAGTTACAGAGAAGGTCTAGGGCTAGAATCATTGCTCTTGCTCTAACGTTCGCGGGGTATGTAACCTGTGTGTATCTGGCTCTGGTACTAGCCAGTGCCTCACCAGCCACTGACCTCACTGCATGTCCCTGATGCAGATTGAGTCTGGGAGGACTGTGGAGAAGTGGCCAGGAGGGCTAGTGAAAGGGGCAGCTACAGCCAGGCGGGCTGGCAGTGCCTGAAGAGGTGGTACTGGGAGCAGTAGCCACAGGAGAAGGACAGCTAGCACCAACGATCTCATTTTTGCTACACCAAAGAGGCCCGTGGTCCCTGCCTGCAAAGGGCATTTTCTATGGTCTAAATACGCTCTTGTCAGACCATCCTCAAAATGCTAGTGTGACGGACTGGGGTATATATGGTCACATAAGAGACAAAACAGACACCCCATCGTCCACATTAATTTTTTATTTTTTTCTAAGCAAAGAAAATGGAATTCCTATCCTGCTATTCTATTTACAACCAGTAGATGGCAGAGAAGGCACACGAACAGAGTCTATATAAGACCACTCACCATGTGACTGAAAGCAAAACCACGTCAGTCATAAAAGTGATTGGTCATATCTTCTCCTGTTCACGTCTTTCTTTGCAGTACCCGCCGAGATGATCACATTACCTCATCACGTCTAAAATCATCGGCTCTCTTAATTTATATTTTGAGACCGGTTACATTTTGGGGGCTCGTCCGGGATTCGTTGTGTTACCAGTGAGAGGGAAGAGCAAGACAAGCGTGAGCCTACTGCAGAGCTACAAGGAGAGTCATGAGTGTCGTCTGCCTTGGGAGTGCAAGTCTGCAGAGTGCAACAGATATGGCATCTCCTCATCATGCGCTGATGTAGGATATCCGGAAACAAATTAATCTGCTTAGTAAAGAACAGCTGCATAGCCTCGCTATTACGCTGGAATATGAAAGAGACATGGACGTTCCATTAGTGACTGGTGCCAACGAAATGGAACTCGTTGAATTTATTGAAGACTACATGAGAAGTGATCAGCTGGCGAAGTTAGAAGATCAAGGTATGTCTTACCTACTCATCATCAAAGACAAGATCGATGAACTAAAACTCAACAAGGAAAGTACACCAACTGTGGACATTGCAACTGCTGCAAAAAAAAATAAGTAGTGGGACTGCAAGGACTGAACAGGTATCAGGGGTGGGGAGATTAACTGATGTTGTTGCTTTATTACCACGTAGAGAATTCAAAATGCATGGTGGTGTAATTTCAGATCATGGTTCGGACATGAATTACAGTAGCGGGTGCAGACAAATTGACGAGGGTCTAACAGAAAAATTCCCTGAATCTGAAATTATACGCACAGTGTTGAGAATAATCAAACCTGGTTATTTTAAAGCTATGTTGACTGACAAAGATGATCTTACTGTTGCTGAATTGAAAAGGTTTTTGAAGTCACATATGAAAGAACGAAGTGGTACTGAGTTATTTCAGGACCTTAGCAATGCTACCCAGCAAGAAAGAGAAACCACACAACAATTTGTTTACAGACTAGTGGGGTTAATCACATATCACAACATGATAGGCTAGAGCTTAACTATGACAAAAAACTGGTGCAAGGCGTATTCCTTCATACACTGTATCAGGGACTAAACAAGAAAAATTCTAATGCTAGACGAGATATCAAGCCTTACGTGTCTGATTTGACAGTAATGGATGACTTTATCATAGAGCAGGCCACCAGATCAGTTGATGAGGTAACAGAAAGGCAGAGACGCTTAAACAGTGCACCTAAACATAAAACTCTTACTGTTCATTCATCACAGACACCAGGGAATAGTGAAAAAGACACATTGCAAAAGAGAGTTGAGGGAGATACTAGAGCAAACCACACTGCATTAACGGAACTAACAACACAGGTTTCTGCTCTCGTGAAGAACTTGGAAAAGATAATGAAGCAAACTCCTGTTGCTGGGAGTCGAATGACTAAGCCACTAGCCAATGTTCAAGTTCCAGATACAGCTCACTGCAAGCCCAGGTGTGATGATTGCATCAAACGAGAGAGTCAGAACTGCTACCATTGTTTCTACTGTGGTTGGACAGGACACAGAGCGGTTGATTGCTTGAAGAAAAGAAGGCAGTTGGGAAACGACAGATGGTCACTGGGAAAGGGACAACCAGTGACCACCTCAAATGATCTGTCCCATGCAAAGGTAAACAGGGTATTCACCCACCGGTCAACTAGAACACTCCCAAAAGAGAATGGTTTCTCCAAACAACGCATAGCACAATTAATTGGAGGAAAATGCCTACTGTCATGTCGGATGAATGGTGTACTGGTTGACATGTTGATGGACACAGGAGCTCAGGTCAGCATTGCCAAGAAGAGTTAGGAAAGTTTCTACCCAGTGTCTTCATTAGGCACATACACGATTTACTTTGTGATGACAACTTATCTATTACAGCTGTAAATGGATCTATCATTCCATTCATCGGATGGATTGAAGTCCTCCTGGAATTCAAAAGTAGTGGACATGGAAACTCAGCCATCTATGTGCCAATGCTTTGTAAGCGACTGCTGTAATGACAATCCACTTCTTGGCTTTAATGTTATCGAAGAATTGATCAGAGAAAACAGTGACCGATCAGACAGCACCCACAACCTGACTATCTTGCTGAGTGAAGCTCTGAAAGTGAGACAGAGTGTAGGGAATAACATTGTCAATGCTGTCAGTCAAGCAACTGACCCAGGAGAAATATCCGATAGTCGTGCGTTCAAAGTGGGGAAGAAGGGACTCCAGATTAAAGGAGGCGAACTCTGTGAAGTCAAGTGCAGAAATAGAGCATGGCCAAAAGGAGGAATCATGCCATTTGAACCACTTCCAGAATATCCAGTTGAAGAAGAACTTGAACTATTTCCTTCAGTGGTAGATGTGCCAAACGGGTTCTCTAAACTGGTGAAGATACCTATACTCATAGGTGTGCGCAGCCTATCGCATTAGGGTGTGCACCAAATCTCAAACGCACATGCGAGTGTGTGTGTATGTATATATACACACACACACACACACACACACACACACACATACACTGTATATATTCTTATAAATAAATATGAACAAACGTTTTATAATGTAAGAAAGGTCTTTCCCATCTCCCTGCCGGCACAGTGAAAGAAAAGTGCAAAATGTGGAGGGTAAAAGAGTGGGCACTATGTACATGAAAGGAGTAAGGGAGGTATGAGTGGGAGGTATGAGAGTGAGCACTATGTACAGGAGAGGAGTGTGGGAGGTATGACAATGGGCACTATGTACAGGAGAGGAGTGTGGGGGGTATGAGAGTGAGCAGTATGTACAGGAGAGGAGTGTGGGAGATATGAGAGTGAGCAGTATGTACAGGAGATGAGTGAGGGAGGTGTGACAATGGGCACTATGTACAGGAGAGGAGTGTGGGGGGTATTACAATGGGCACTATGTACAGGAGAGGAGTGTGAGGGGGGGGTATGACAATGGGCACTATGTACAGGAGAGGAGTGTGAGGGGGGGGGGTATGACAATGGGCACTATGTACAGGAGAGGAGTGTGAGGGGGGGGGGGGGGGTATGACAATGGGCACTATGTACAGGAGAGGAGTGTGGGGGTATGAGAGTGAACAGTATGTACAGGAGAGGAGTGTGGGGGGTATGAGAGTGAGTAGTATGTACAGGAGAGGAGTGTGAGAGGTATGACAATGGGCACTATGTACAGGAGAGGAGTGTGGGGGACTATGAGAGTGAGCAGTATGTACAGGAGAGGAGGTATGAGAGTGAGCAGTATGTACAGGAGAGGGGTGTGGGAGGTATGACAATGGGCACTATGTACAGGAGAGGAGTGTGGGGGGTATGACAGTAGGCACTATGCTCAGGAGAGGAGTGTGGGGGGGTATGAGAGTGAGCAGTATTTACAGGAGAGGAGTGTGGGGAGTATGAGAGTGAGCAGTATGTACAGGAGAGGAGTGTGGGAGGTATGAGAGTGAGCAGTATGTACAGGAGAGGAGTGTGGGAGGTATGAGAGTGAGCAGTATGTACAGGAGGGGAGTGTGGGAGGTATGAGAGTGAGCAGTATGTACAGGAGAGGAGTGTGGGAGGTATGAGAGTGAGCAGTATGTACAGGAGAGGAGTGTGGGAGGTATGAGAGTGAGCAGTATGTACAGGAGAGGAGTGTGGGAGGTATGAGAGTGAGCAGTATGTACAGGAGAGGAGTGTGGGAGGTATGAGAGTGAGCAGTATGTACAGGAGAGGAGTGTGGGAGGTATGAGAGTGAGCAGTATGTACAGGAGAGGAGTGTGGGAGGTATGAGAGTGAGCAGTATGTACAGGAGAGGAGTGTGGGAGGTATGAGAGTGAGCAGTATGTACAGGAGAGGAGTGTGGGAGGTATGAGAGTGAGCAGTATGTACAGGAGAGGAGTGTGGGAGGTATGAGAGTGAGCAGTATGTACAGGAGAGGAGTGTGGGAGGTATGAGAGTGAGCAGTATGTACAGGAGAGGAGTGTGGGAGGTATGAGAGTGAGCAGTATGTACAGGAGAGGAGTGTGGGAGGTATGAGAGTGAGCAGTATTTACAGGAGAGGAGTGTGGGAGGTATGAGAGTGAGCAGTATTTACAGGAGAGGAGTGTGGGAGGTATGAGAGTGAGCAGTATGTACAGGAGAGGAGTGTGGGAGGTATGAGAGTGAGCAGTATTTACAGGAGAGGAGTGTGGGAGGTATGAGAGTGAGCAGTATTTACAGGAGAGGAGTGTGGGAGGTATGAGAGTGAGCAGTATGTACAGGAGAGGAGTGTGGGAGGTATGAGAGTGAGCAGTATGTACAGGAGAGGAGTGTGGGAGGTATGAGAGTGAGCAGTATGTACAGGAGAGGAGTGTGGGAGGTATGAGAGTGAGCAGTATGTACAGGAGAGGAGTGTGGGAGGTATGAGAGTGAGCAGTATGTACAGGAGAGGAGTGTGGGAGGTATGAGAGTGAGCAGTATTTACAGGAGAGGAGTGTGGGAGGTATGAGAGTGAGCAGTATTTACAGGAGAGGAGTGTGGGAGGTATGAGAGTGAAAGCACTCTGTGTACGTGGTTTCCAGATCATGCAAAGTTAATGTATATCCATTCAATTTAACCCTGTATTGATCCAAACTCTGTAAAATCCAAAGTGTAAATTCACCGTAAAAAAACGAAACACTCTAAGGCTAAGTTCACATCTATGTGCGTGGGTAACGCATGCAAAATTGCATGCCTTCCCAACATGCAAAGAAATGTGCTGCCCTTATCCAGATGTGCAGCAGTGCCATTGTTTGTTATTGGCATCTCCATGCATCTGCAAGCATGTGGACCAAACTACAGGGTGCCGCACACTTTTGGAAAAGATTCAGGACTTCTTTTCCATGATGTTTGTGCGTAGGGCAGCCCATTGAAGTTAATGGGCTGCCCTACCCGTAATGCAAGAAAACCATGCCTGTGCGTGCGTAAAAAAAGCCTAAGGGCCCTTTCACACTGGAGCGGTTTGCAGGCGCTATTGCGCTAATAATAGCGCCTGCAAACCAACCCGAAAGTGCCGCTGCTGTTTCTCCAGTGTGGAAGCCCTCGGGGCTTTCACACTGGAGCGATGCGCTAGCAGGACGGGAAAAAAAGTCCTGCTAGCAGCATCTTCGGAGCGGTGAAGGAGCGGAGTGTATACCACTCCTTCACTGCTCCTGCCTATTGAAATCAATAGGGAAGCACGCGGCTATACCGCCGGCAAAGCGCCTCTGCAGAGGCGCTTTGCGGTGGTTATTAACCCTTTCTCGGCCGCTAGCGGGGGTTAAAACCGCCCCGCTAGCGGCCGAATACCGATGGTAAAGCGCCACTTACAATAGCGGCGCTTTACCACCTCTGCCCCAGTGTGAAAGGGCCCTAACTGAGTAGATGCAAAATAACAATTCTCAATAAAAAAAAATATTATTCTCTAAATAATCAGTGTTCATACAATTGCACTACCATGTAAATAACTGAACCCTGTGCTCTGCTCTGATTATTGAGGACAGGTAACTTGTATAGAGAGTGTTTAGTTTATGTGGGGAATTTACATGTTGTACAGAGTTTGGAGAACACGGGGTTAAATTGAATGGTTATAAAGCTTCTTCAGATTATCTGGACACACACAGAGTGTGGGGGTTGTTTAAAAAATGATAAGTGCCAGCATCTAAGATATCTGTTAGCTGTGAGCAAGGCTGAAGACTCAGCCGACTCTCCCATACACACTCTGCTCTTCCGATCCTCCTATTAGGTTAATCTTCCTCATCAAACTGCAAACAAATCCTCCTGAATAGTTCTGATGTGAAACTGCAGCTTACCTCTCCAAATTGACTTTTCTTAGAACATGAGCTCAGCTCACCCCCTTCCCTGCACAGTGTCAGCAGCACCTGGCACTAGCAGTGCCCCCCCTCCATGTTCTCTGGGCAGACAGCACTGGAGATGGGGGAGGATCTAAGTGAATGAGGGCACAGATTGAACATATATAAGACTTGGGGGAGATAGAAAAACATTGGAAGCTTCTAAATGCAATCACTACCTGGATCCAGCAGACTGCAGCCACTCGTCTGCCGCTCTCAGGCTCTGCTAGTCCACTGCTTCAAGGGAGAGAGAGGCTGGAGGGGGGGGGGCGGAGTGCAGATGTAGATCACTCCGCCGGCTACTGTGAGGACCTGCAGCCGGAACTATAGAAGCTGCATCAGAAAATGCGGCTGGGTTACTCCGCAGCTGAGGTCCTAGTTCCCTGCTCAATCACCTCCCACTCGCAGCACAGCTGTTTTTACTGGCCCCAGTGGTGGTGACTGAAGTTACACAGGGATAGGACAGATGTTGCAGGCATTTAGCACTGACAAAACTTGTTGAAACACAGACAGGGCTGAATGATTAGGGTGTGCCTGGGCACACCCGGCACACCCCGTGGGCACGCCTATGCCTATACTGAACTGTGCTCAACATGATATCTACCTTTCGCCCAGAACAGTATTGGGTCCCATTTCTCCAGCAGCTGAGATTTTACCATTTTCTCCAAACAAAGATGATGGAAAGGGAACTGACCAGAAGAAAAGGGTGTTTCATGTAAACCAGTTGAATCAAGTGGACACTGGAAACCAGCTACCCACTAACAAGTCTATTAAGTGGCACCCACCTGTCAATTTGTAAGATCTCTCAGAAGAAGAACAGGAGATAGCGAGACAAATGTTATATGATGAATCAGATGTCTTTGCTCGAGATGAGGGAGACATAGCATACATTCCTAACCTGAAACTGAGGATAAATTTGAAAGATGAAACTCCTGTCCAGAAACGCTACGATTCGATAACGAATACATATACAAGGAAGTGAAAGAATATGTCCAAAACCTTCTTGACCAAGGTTGGATAAAGAAATCTTCTTCCGCATACTCATCACCAGTTGTCTGTGTTCGAAAGAAGGACAGTAGCCTACGACTATGTGTTGACTTTAGGGAGTTAAACCGAAAGACTATCCCAGATAGACATCCACTACCTAGAATACAAGATTTGCTGGATAGCTTAGTAGGATTTACATGGTTCTCAATCCTGGACCAGGGTAGTGCATATCATCAAGACTTTGTGCATGAAGACTCTAGACATCTGACGGCTTTCAGCACCCCCTGGGGACTCCTGAAGTGGAATCGTGTTCCGTTTGGAACGCCCCAGTAGCTTTTCAGAGATGCATGGAGGATGTACTAGAGGGCATCAGAGACAAATGTTTTTCTCCATACCTGGATGATGTACTTTGCTACTCCAAAACTTTTCAGGAACATGTCAATGATATTAGGCAAGTGCTTAGTCGAATGTGCGAACATGGTATCAAACTTAGACCGAAAAAGTGTGAACTATTTAAATGACAGATTCAATACCTTGGACAAATGGTGTCAGAAGAAGGCATAAAAATTGACCCAAAAGATCTTGAAGCGGTATTACAGTTGAAAAGGAAAGAACAAAAAACAGTGGGAGGAGTCAGATCCTTGTTAGAATTCCTGAGCTACTACAGGTCCTTCATTCAAGTTTTCTCTCGACTTGCTAAACCACTGTATGAACTTTTGCATAACACTGAGACAGAATCTGCTACACCCATCACCAAAAACAATCGAGGGGAACCTACCAAGAAAAACGGAAACAAAGCACAAGTGCCATCTAAAACACCGATCCAATGGACACACAAACATCAAGCTGTAGTATCCAGATTGGTGGACATGCTAACCAATCCACCAAAACTAGCATACCCTGATTTTGACTTACCCTTTATCTTACACACTGATGCTTCCAATGAAGGCCTAGGTGCTGTACTGTACCAACGACAAGGAGGAAAACTTTGTGTTATTGGATTTGGCTCCAGAACATTGACTCCAGCAGAGCGCAATTACAATCTTCACTCTGGTAAACTTGAGTTTTTAGCTCTCAAGTGTTCAGTCTGTGACAAATTCAGAGATTACTTGTACTACGCTCCAACATTCACAGTCTACACAGACAACAATCCATTGACATATGTATTGAATACTGCCAGACTGAATGCTGTGGGTCATCGCTGGGTTGGCGAGTTGGCCGATTTCCACTTCGATATCAAGTACAGGCCAGGAAAACAGAATGCAGACGCGGATACACTGTCGCGATTTCCAGTGGAACTCACAAAGAATCTGAGTGAGTACACAGAGCTTGTACCATCTGAGTTTGTTTTACCTATGTGGCAAGGGAGCAAAACTGTCAACGAAGAAGAGGCACCATGGGTAGCTTCATTGTTTCTTCACTCAGAAAGTTATGTGACAGAAGAATTGCTGAAAGGACAGACAATCTGCCCAATGACTCAGGAGAATGTCAGAGCATTACAACAAGATGATACCAACATTAGAGAAGTGGTCTGGCTTAAGGAGAACGATTGGATCCCAAACCACAAAGAAAAGGAGAGCATGACCAGTAAAACAAGACGTTTGATACACGAATGGAACAAACTCGGAATTGAGGAAGGAATCCTCTACCGGCACTCTGGAACCCGAAAACAGCTAGTTCTACCAGAAAAGCTGAAACCATTGGTCTTAAGAAATCTTCATGATGACATGGGTCACATTGGCACTGACAAGGTAAACCACCTAGCACGTGAACGATTTTACTTGCCATTTATGCAAAGAGACATTGATGAATATGTGCTGAAGAAGTGCAACTGCATCAAACAAAAGCTTCCAAATATCCCCGAAAGGGCACCTATGGGTTCGATTACTACCAGTAATGGAGTTAGTATCCATTGATTATCTTCACTTGGAGAGAAGCAAAGGAGGATATGAGTATATACTTGTAATAGTAGACCATTTCACATGCTTTACACAAGCGTATCCAATTAAGAACAAATCTGGAAAAACGGCGGCAGAAAAGATCTTTCAAGATTTCATACCACGTTTTGGATATCCAGAGATACTCCACCATGACCAAGGAAGAGAATTCAAAAACAAATTGTTTCAGACATTGCAACGATTGGCAGGGATTTCTCATTCCAGAACTACTCCATACCATCCACAGGGTAACCCAGTGGAGAGACTGAACCGTACTTTGTTACACATGCTTCGCACCTTAGAGGGAGAGAAAAAGTCTGATTGGAAAGAACATCTTCCACATATGGTTCATGCATACAATTGCACCGGGGATGAAGCCACTGGATACTCGACATTCTTTCTAATGTACGGGAGATCTCCTCATTTGCCAATTAACCTAATGCTCAACCTAAATCTGGAAAAGGAATCAGAAAGTCAACCAACATTTACTCAGAAATGGGCATCCAGAATGCAAGAAGCTTACAAATTTCATCCGAGAATAGCACAAAATCATCTGCTAAAGGGAAGAAGTACTATGACAAGAAGATAAAAGGAGCACCTTTTCAACCGGGTGATCGGGTTTTAGTACGAAATCTCTCTGAAAGAGGAGGCCCTGGTAAACTTCGTTCATACTGTAAAGAATCAGAAAACAAAGTGGTAGAAAGAATCAAAGATGGGCCCGTGTACAAAATTCAGCCCTTAAGTGGTAAAAAGACTATTCGAGTACTGCACAGAAATCTCTTACTACCAGTAAATGACCTACCAATTGAAGGACACATTTCAAAGTGGTAAAAAGTGGTAAAAAGACTATTCGAGTACTGCACAGAAATCTCTTACTACCAGTAAATGACCTACCAATTGAAGGACACATTTCAAAAGTACAGATGAACTAAAGACATCAAGTAACAGAAATAAGACCAGAATGGATCTGGACCAGGAGGAGGAATGTTCAGATGAAGAAAGATGGTAATATCCTTATATACCAGAGACTACAGAAAGTCATGATCGTGTTGTGCCTCGACAAAACTCCCAAAATGTACAGAAACCCCCATTAAGAGTTTCTGCTGAAGAGTTCTATCCTACAACTACCACACCCAATCTTGAACAAGAACAAAATGATGGGACAGTAGTTGACGACCAAATTTGGGCTACAGACATGGTGGGACTAGACACTGCAGAATTACCCCATTAAGTCAAGACTTGCCTGTGAGCCAAGATATGCAAATGGAGAATGATGTTGATGGAGAAGACTCCTGTCAGAAGATCTACTAGACAAGCTAAGCCTAAAGAGATCTTTACATATAACACACAAGGTCAGCCAATGTACAGACCAAATCAGATTTATACCGTACAAACTCCTACAATGCTAGCTACCCCCATGACAAACCAGGTAATTAACATAGCTCCTTGGTGGCAACAAGTACCTATTTGGGTTGCTTAAATCACTAAATAGAGTTCAGATAACAATTGAGTGTAATGTCGGGAGCCATTAAATAAAGGAGGGGAGAGTGTGACGGACTGGGGTAAATATGGTCACATAAGAGACAAAACAGACACCCCATAGTCCACATTCATTTTTTATTTTTTCTAAGCAAAGCAAATGGAATTGCTATCCTGCTATTCTATTTACAACCAGTAGATGGCAGAGAAGGCACACGAACAGAGTCTATATAAGACCACACACCAAGCGAAACCACTTCAGTCATAACAGTGATTGGTCATATCTTCTCCTGTTCGCGTCTTTCTTTGCAGTACCCGCCGAGATGGTCACATTACCTCATTACATCTATAATCATCGGCTCTCTTAAAGCGGGGGTCCACCTATCTATCGTTTTTTGGAGTTAATTCACAAACTTTTCTTCTCATGATTATCTACTCACATGTTCTGTGTAATAAGTCCGCCTGTGTCCGATTTCGTTGTAAAGAATAACTTATAAAATTCACTGAAGGCGGTGTCCATCTTCATTGTGGGCATGTATTTCCTGGATGCGGTGAATGCTGTGCTCCCAGCATTCACTGAGATGTTGTGATGACGCTGTTGCACAATGCATGCTGGGAAGCCTGAGACTAGCTCCCAGGGGACTGTGGGAGGTCTGGGAGAGGCTAGAAACACGCCTACTCCCATGGGAGGAAAACCAGGAAGTGCTAAGAAGATTAGAAAAAAAAAGGTAATTACGGCGATTTAAATTTTTTTACACAGCAAGTCAACATCTAGGCAAGGAAGAGAATGCATAGAGATAATGTTCAAAATTTGGGTGGAACCCCGCTTTAATTTATATTTTGAGACCGATAACACTAGCTGGTCCTGGGAGTTCGAAAAGCAAGTCTGTGCTGCAGGTAGAAGAAGAGGAGTGTGTATATACCGTCTGTATATAATTTGTGTCCCTGAAGAGTTTCTACTGATCAAGTGGGCATCCCATAATAACCCTTCCCCATCCAAGTTTAATTGCCCTAAATAAAAAATGTAAAAAATGCTGCAAGGACTGCTTCTTGACTCCAGAGTGAATAAAAAATTCATGTGCCAGGCTGTGCAGGGTGGGAGATAACCAACATTCAACAGCGACACCTGTGGGAGTATCGCTACACAGGACTAACTGTAAAAGTGCTCTATAAATTTGGAAACAAAATACCTGGATTACCTCAATGATAAAGCCATAATAAATAAGTCCCAAATAAAAAAATGTTTGAGCAATTTAAAAGTGACCTCAAAACTATGAATAAAAAAGGCAAAGCATTCCTGGGAATATCAATTTGTTATAGATGTTTGATTGATAATCTTGCTTATATTGCAGACCCCTTGACAGACTTCACCAAAAGTAAAGGGTTGGTTATGAGAAAATGGAGCCCTGAGACAGAAAACGTATTCCAGACTTTGAAGCAACCCCTTTGTGCACAACCAGTGTTAGTGACTCCTGACTTCACAAAAGAGTTTGTAGTACAGACGAATGCCTCCAATGTTGGAGTGGGCGCAGTTCTATCTCAAATCAGACACTGGGAAGAACCCCCTGTAGTGTTCCTGAGTAGGAAAATGAATTTACTTGAGAGAAACCATGCCACTCAAGTGCTTGAATGTTTGGCTATTTAACGGACGCTGGCCGTCCTCAGGTGTTACCTTTTAGGGAAGACAGTTTAAGCTGATTACTGATCATGTACTCTTCAAATGGATGTCTCAAAATAAAGGAAAAAATAACCGGGTGACTAGGTGGTTCTTGGCACTTTAAACCTTCATATTCACGGTCAAACACAGCGCTGGTGTAGCATGGGCCCCGACCCCTAGAGGCCCAATGGTGACCTCCAGGGTCGGGAACAGCTGACATCCTTTGGTGTAGAGTGGGTTACAAGGCATAGTGGGTGTACTGCAAGATGAAAAGGTGGACGCCAGACACGTTTTGAATGCAAAGAGATTTATTGTCTTTTGAACAGAACTGTGGGAGAGAGGGTTAGGGCCAGGACACCCTTAAGTAGATGCAATGATAATTGGCAGACTAGTAGCTGCCTCAAATCCTTCTGTCTCTTCATATAATCCCAGACGGACTCAATGATGTTGGGATCAGGGCTCTGTCAGGGCCAAACCATTACTTTCAGGACTCCTTGTTCTTATTTATGCTGAAGTTAGTTCTTAATGACATTGGCAGTATGTTTGGGGTTGTTGTCCTGCTGCAGAATAAATTTGGGGCCAATCACACACCTCCCTGATGGTGTGTCATGATGGCTAAATGTCTGCCTGTATTTGTCAGCACTGAGGACACCATTGATCCTGACCAAATCTCCAACTCCACTTGCAGAAATGCAGCCCCAGACTTGCAAGGAACCTCCACCATGCTTCACTTTTGCCTGCAGACACTCATCATTATATTGTACCAGCCCATCGGTGAACAAACTGACTTCTACTACATCCAGATATTTCAAATTTTGACTCATCAATCCAGAGCACCTGCTGCCATTTTTCTGCACCTCAGTTCCTATGTTTTCATGCATAGTTGAGTCTCTTTTTTCCACCTTGGAGGTGTGGCGTTTTGGCTGCAATTTAAACCTTCATATTTACGGTCAAACACAGCGCTGGTGTAGCATGGGCCCCGACCCCTAGAGGCCCAATGGTGACCTCCAGGGTCAGGAACAGCTGACATCCTTTGGTGTAGAGTGGGTTACAAGGCATAGTGGGTGTACTGCAAGATGAAAAGGTGGACGCCAGACACGTTTTGAATGCAAAGAGATTTATTGTCTCTTGAACAGAACTGTGGGAGAGAGGGTTAGGGCCAGGACACCCTTAAGTAGATGCAATGATAATTGGCAGCTATACAGGTGAAGGCCTCCAGCTGGACACCACTTCTGTATAGGTAGGATCGCTGTCTCCTATGGCAACAATCTTGTAGCAGTTACTAACGGTAGTTGGATTCAACTATTGGCAGCACAAACAGTTCTCCGCTCACCGTGAGTCTTTATTCAACGAACCCCCAGTCTTTCACTAGACTTCGGATCCAATAGCCACTGGATCCCCTGAGCTCTTCCACTTTAGTGCTCAGTATCTTTCTCAAGTGTCACCCCCATTTCCGTGCTGGGTCCCTGGCTTGGCACTCACAGATACTCTTTAAGTGTCACCCCTGCTGACCCGCCAGGTCCCTGGCTTGGCACCCACTGATGCTCCGCAAGCATCACCTCTGCTGTCCCGCTGGGTTCTTGGCTTGGTACTCACTGAAGTTTTCCCACTTCTTCACATGCTTACTCATAGTGATCTCCGGTAACAAGGTGGTTGGTCCCTTAGTGGCGACAGCTCCCCATTCTACCTCTGACCACAGCTGCTTCCCACTACTTCTGGTTGTACTGCAAGCAAGCAGTCCCAACCCTACCCTGCTCTCCCGCTCCTGGAAAGGCCCTTAGGCAGCCTGGCAGCTAAACGTCACCCCGGGATAGGCCTCAGGCTTCTGGCCTAGCAGCCCGGGGCAGCACAACACACGTGGCACAGAACCCCGATCACCTGACTCCACCCACATAAATAGGCTCTCCCAGCAGGCCAAGGGACCAAAGAACATCCCTACCCATTGGCTAAGACACCCCATCTATTCATGTCTGAGCATGCAAAGCCCGTGTCTTATCTAATGTCACTAGCACAGTGCCACCCAGTGAAAGAAGAGAAAGTGTGCAACAAGTCCAGATTTAGAGAGGAATCAATTGATCTCCTAACAATTGGCCAAGGCAACTATCACCTGGCAACTAAATTTGATAGTAACCCTGCCTAAACATCAGGGTGCTACACCGATAAATTTCAAAAGAGTGTAGATGCCCATTCACTGATCAATTGCCTGGCTAGAAGGGTAAGGTCTTTGAAGGGAGGTGAATTATGAACTTTGAATTATGTCACGTATGGCTGGTTTTGTTCCTGACCAGGTTTTGGTTCTACTGGGGTCTAATTACTACTGCAGCTAGTAAATGAGAAAAGCCTTGTAAAAGAACTCTCTCTCACTAACCTGGGGCACAGGAAAGTAATCTTTGAGAACTGCAAAAAACTGTAAGTAAGGTTGCTGAAAATTTGTGTTTTGGCGTTGGCTGGGTCTAACCCACCAACAGATGATGAGCTTCCTGTATATACTTAGTTATTGTCTGACCAGCTAAGATTTTTTTTTAAATCCAATAAAGCTGGTTGTCTGTCAATTTGAAAAATACCTGCTGTCTGAAAACTGCTTATGCAGCCTTCTAAAGTCTGAGTGTAAATTTACCCCAGAAATGGAGATCCCAAAAAAGAATAGAAATCCAAATCTAATCAATAACTGTTGTGACCACCCCTTGCCTTCAAAACCTCATTAATTCTTTTAGGTACACTTTTACACAGTTTTTGAAGGAACTTGGCAGGTAGGTTGTTCCAAATATCTTTGGAGAACTAACTATGGATTTTCTGTGGATGTAGGCTGCCTCAAATCCTTCTGTCTCTTCATATAATCCCAGACGGACTCAATGATGTTGGGATCAGGGCTCTGTCAGGGCCAAACCATTACTTTCAGGACTCCTTGTTCTTATTTATGCTGAAGTTAGTTCTTAATGACATTGGCAGTATGTTTGGGGTTGTTGTCCTGCTGCAGAATAAATTTGGGGCCAATCACACACCTCCCTGATGGTGTGTCATGATGGCTAAATGTCTGCCTGTATTTGTCAGCACTGAGGACACCATTGATCCTGACTAAATCTCCAACTCCACTTGCAGAAATGCAGCCCCAGACTTGCAAGGAACCTCCACCATGCTTCACTTTTGCCTGCAGACACTCATCATTATATTGTACCAGCCCATCGGTGAACAAACTGACTTCTACTACATCCAGATATTTCAAATTTTGACTCATCAATCCAGAGCACCTGCTGCCATTTTTCTGCACCTCAGTTCCTATATTTTCATGCATAGTTGAGTCTCTTTTTTCCACCTCGGAGGTGTGGCGTTTTGGCTGCAATTCTTCCATTAAGACCATTTCTGGCCATACTTCTCTGGACAGTAGATGGGTGTACCTAGGTCCTACTGGTTTCTGACCATTATGTGCTGATGGCGCTGCCGGACATCTTCAGTGTCAAAGGAAATTAGGTATGATGTGTCTTTCATCTGCTGCATTCCATAATCCTCTTTGTTTCCTAAGCCTGTGTGCCTCTGTCTCTGTGTTTAAAAAAAAAAAATGCTGTATATACCTGACTTCAGTGCACTGCTCGGCTCAGCTAGAGCGGGAGGGGCCGAGAGAGAGCCAGCCTGTCACGTGAGTGCCAAGAGGGGCACTAAAAACCAGGTACATACAATTTTTTTTATAAAACACAGAGTCAGAGGCACACAGGCTTAGGAAACAAAGAGGCTTATATAACACATTAACAGTTATTTCAGCAGCAGGACGGGGGGCGGGCTATGACACAGAGCTGACAGGCAGGGACGGGAGGGGGGAGGAGGACAGAGGAGGACACAGACACATGAGAGCAGGGCTGCGGATGATGGAGGCATGTAAACTGACCATGGTGTCAGGGCTCAGCAGCCATGATTTACCATGCATAGTTTACAAGGGGGGGGGCAGAGCCAGGCAGGATCAGCCATGTATTGCAGGTGATACAGGGGGTCAAATGACACAGCACAAGCACTGTGCTGTATAGCATGCTTTAAGGGAACAGGATCAATTATATTTATTTTAGGTTAATAAACGCTTTAAGTTTTCTTTGGCTGACCACTGCATCTACGATTCTCAATGTTGCCCGTTTTGTTTTGCTTCTTCAAAAGAGCTTGAAAAGCACATCATGAAACCCCAGTCTGCTTTGAAGTCTTTGTCTGGGAGGTTCCTTGCTTGTGCAGTATAACTACCTTGTGTCTTGTTGCTGTGCTCAGTCTTGCCATGGTGTATGACCTGTGACATGAAACTGTCTTCCACAACCTCACCTTAGTAGCAGAGTTTGGTTGTTCCTCATCCAATTTTAAGCCTCCTACAAAGCTGTTTTTGTTTCATTTAATGAAGTTGCAGCGAATTCGTGCTCCAAAGTCGCACTGGAAATCATGCGAGTTTGGAGTCATGCAAGTGTGAATGGAGTCTTAATCATACACCTGACACTAATCCTACAAAATCCCTAACTTTGTGCAAGTGCACAAAGTGTGCATGTGTAAGAATTGATGCTGGTATGAAGCCAAATGTTAATCACACCAAATATTGCTTTGATATAGATTTTTCTTCTGTTTGCTCACTTTGCATTTTGTAAATTGATAAATATAAACAATTAAAAATGTATTTTAGAAAGCATTTTTACTCTACAACATTTCTTCACACCTGCCTAAAAACTTTTGCAAAGTACTTTACATATATATGTGAGAGTTAACATTATTTGGGCCTTGAATTCAATATGGGCCTCAAATTACCCTAAATGATCTATAAATCCTAATTATAAAATGTCCATCTATTTTGAAAGTGTGGCATGGTCACGGTATCAAATTTTGCTCTATTTTTTGCACTTTTACAACAATGAACTGTGTCTGAAAAGAGATTACCCCTCGTATCACTGCTTGTTTAAAATTCAGCACCTTATAGGATATGTTCCCTACATTTTCAGAAATGTACCCACTGGCCAGTGCATAGCTGTCAACAAATCACCAATTAATTTTACTGGCTGTCTAGATATAACATAATATGTGCCAGGTATGGTACAAAACAAGTTCATCAAAAGTGGCACAGGCTACATACATAGCTTTTGTATGCATGGGTCAGGTATAGAGAACTGAATCTCTCAGGATGCTGTGAGCTAAAGCATACTGTTTGCACTATTTTTTGCAAATATTGGGGCTTACAAAATATACAGTGCAAGCATTCTCTGAATGGATGAGGTAGAAATCATAATATCACACCCACCTCTTAATTTTCTGAATGGTGCCTGTGCTGAGAAGCCAACCTCCTGTGCTCAGAATGCAGCAGGGGAGCCGTTCAGCATGGGACCCGGAAGCAAGTGCAGATCGCTGAACAAGAGGTGTTTACTTCATGATTTCCGGCTTCAGTGGGCATCAACCAGGCATGGTAAATACACAGTAATTGGTCCAAACTGGGCCATTGTAACTATGTATAAAATATCCATACCTGGAATTTCTCTTTAAATTGTACCTTGACTGAAGTGCATGTGCAGTGGTGTCTACATTTATTTGTAAGATGCCAAAGGTAGGTGTCAAGTGCCTAAATATTGTAACCCCAGTGAGGGTACAAAGAAACAAGATGGTGGGCTGGAACAAGCAGTGGAGAAGATGGCAAGCATGTGAAGTCTGAGGTTTAAACAGAAGATGAAAATATAGTTCTATGATATCAATAAATTATTTGTATAAGAAACAATCTGCCAAAAGAGATATTATCTTTATCAAAAGGAAGAAGATGCTGCCTTTGTGGGTGTTTGTTTAATGTTCAGGTAATTATAGGATCTGACATTGTTCTCAGCAAAAAAAATCCATGTTTGGTCAGCACTAGGTGGCATGTAGTTGATTTCATTTGCATACATGCAGCTTGACGCTCTCCAGAGGTGCAAAATGCTACTGAACTTCACACAATCTTGTTGATTAAAATCTCTTATTATTTGATGTCAGATCTTAAGTTTAAAAAAAAAATGATGTATACGAGCTGCTAACAAAACATGCAAAAAAGCTTTGTAAAACATTTCTGCACAGAAAATTATTAATTTAATATTGATTTGGCCTATTGTCTATGTCAAGGGTCTTGAATTAGAATTCACAGAGGGCCATTCAGTAAATCTTTATTCAGGCAGAGATCCGAAGCTCCTGGTTGCTCTATACCACATCCCAGCCCCCTTTACATGACAGTCCATTCTGTATATATCAGTGTCTTCAGCCTACCCATCACACCATAACTACCCTTTACATCAGTGTCCACAGCACCCCCTTCACATCATAGCCCCCTCTTTTTTTTTTATCAATAATATTTTTTTTATTGCAAATGCAAAGATAACAGTTGTACAGTCGTACCAAAGTATAACATTTGTATCCCCTTCCCGCCGAGCGTACGCAGATGTGCGTACTCGGCTTTCCGGGGTTATACCGGGATGATGCCCGCAGCTGCGAGTATAACAACCGATGCGGCTAAAAGCCACTCTGCTGTTATACTGGAGGAGCGGGGGGGGACATCCCCCCCTCCCGCCGCCTTCCGCCGATGGAACGGGAGGCCCAGTGACCAATCGGCTGGGGGCAGGCTGGAACGAAGCCTTTTAGACCCCCGATCCCTCCATAAAGAGTACCTATCACCACCTATTACTGTCACAGGGGATGTTTACATTCCTTGTGACAGCAATAAAAGTCATCAAAAAAAATTTTTTAAACACAATTTATAAATATAAAAATAAATAAGAAAAAAAAAATTTTAAAGCGCCCCCGTCCCCGCGAGCTCGCGCAGCAAAGAAAACGCATACGGAAGTCGCGCCCGCATATGTAAACGGTGTTCAAATCACACATGTGAGGTTTTGCCGCGATCGTCAGAGCGAGAGCAATAATTCTAGCACTAGACCTCCTCTGTAACTCTAACCTGGTAAACGTAAAAAAAAATTTTAAACGTCGCCTATGGAAATTCTTAGGTACCGTAGTTTTTTTCGCCATTCCAAGAGTGCGTGCAATTATAAAGTGTGACATGTTTGGTATCTATTTACTATAAACAAATGTAGCGCATGTGATAATAAATGTGTTGGTCCGAAGGACCACTACTTATCCACAACGTGAAGTAAATGGAGCATACATAGATGACAATCCGTGAATGGAAAATAATAAATAAATAAAAAATAAATAAAAAAAGACCAGAGTCCCTGAAAAATTAGCATAAAGAGAGTCTCTCAGCAATGGTGGATGATCCGAATGTTGAAAGGAGACTTGAAGGGGATTTGGAAAAATCACTCAATGGACACCTCCTCTCCTATCAATGGCATCAAAACAGATAATGGTAGGCGTAAACTCTTAACAGATCCAGTGGACTCCCCTGTCTTAGACATGGAGTCATGTAGGCATGGGTTGATGTATTAACCCGAGAGTCCTGCATTGCGTACAGTGACCTGCGGCGGGTGCGTCACTGTACGCAATGCAGGACTCTCGGGTTAAAACGTCAACCCATATCCCTAGATAGAGATATTGTGGGCTGCTCTTATTGGCTGTCAGGTTCGCCTGACATCCAATATATCACTTAGGATTGATATTTGGCGCCTTTTTGAGGCGGCAGTTATACACTTTTGTTTGACATGTGGCATTGTGGGGTTTAACATTAGATGCCTCTTGCTAATTCACTGATTGGTTGCTGAGTCCATTCCCCCCTCCTCTTGCTGAAAAATGAGCATAAAGAGAGTCTCTCAGCAATGGTGGATGATCCGAATGTTGAAAGGAGACTTGAAGGGGATTTGGAAAATCACTCAGTGGACACCTCCTCTTCTATCAATGGCATCAAAATAGATAATGATAGGCATAAACTCTTACCAGATCCAGTGGACTCCCCTGTCTTAGACATGGAGTCATATAGGCATGGTGCCACCCTGGGCATGCGGAACGATATCCGGACGGTCATGATTAGCAGGTAAGTGGTTCACAGATGTTGACCTGGTCGTCGGATAAATGTTCTTGATGGATGCCAGTGGAATGATGTCAACTGGGATGCACAACGTATGGTGGAGCTCAGGCATTCATTTCTTTTATGCAAAGAGAAAAATAAAGCCTCTCCATGGTGCAGATAAAAAAGGGTATCTTTTATTGCTAAAAACCGATACAAGTAAAAACAGTGATCACAAATGAAGTCTAGGGCAACTTAGGAGATGGTGTGGAAGCCTGACGCGTTTCGAACCATAGGTCTTCTACTGGGGCATAAACCACCAGCTCAAAGTTGCCAATATTTATAAATAATACCTAAAATTAGAACCAATCACAAAGGAAAAGAATAACTGGATGTGATAGGGCGACAGAGTATCAGCTGATCGAGAAATAGCTCAACCAGTCACATCAGCAAGAGGAGGGGGGAATGGACTCAGCAACCAATCAGTGAATTAGCAAGAGACATCTAATGTTAAACCCCACAATGCCACACGTCAAACAAAAGTGTATAACTGCCGCCTCAAAAAGGCGGCAAATATCAATCCTAAGTGATATATTGGATGTCAGGCGAACCTGACAGCCAATAAGAGCAGCCCACAATATCTCTAGGGATATGGGTTGACGTTTTAACCCGAGAGTCCTGCATTGCGTACAGTGACGCACCCGCCGCAGGTCACTGTACGCAATGCAGGACTCTCGGGTTAATACATCAACCCATGCCTACATGACTCCATGTCTAAGTCTAAGACAGGGGAGTCCACTGGATCTGTTAAGAGTTTACGCCTACCATTATCTGTTTTGATGCCATTGATAGGAGAGGAGGTGTCCATTGAGTGATTTTCCAAATCCCCTTCAAGTCTCCTTTCAACATTCGGATCATCCACCATTGCTGAGAGACTCTCTTTTATGCTCATTTTTCAGGGACTCTGGTCTTTTTTTATTTATTTTTTATTTATTTATTATTTTCCATTCACGGATTGTCATCTATGTATGCTCCCTTTACTTCACCTTGTGGATAAGTTGTGGTCCTTCGGACCAACACATATTTATTATCACATGCGATACATTTGTTTATAGTTTTCATTGTTTGCTTGTCACATTGTATGTAGCTGATTTATCATTTTGTTACTAGTTAGCGCAGTGTTTCCTCTCTCGATGGTATCTATTTACTCAGCGTAACATCATCTTTCACATTATACAAAAAAATTGGGGTAACTTTACTGTTTGGATTTTTTAAAATTCATGAAAGTGTCCCTTTTCCCAAAAATTTGCGTTTAAAACACCGCTGCACAAATACCATGTGATATAAAATATTGCAACAATCTCCATTTTATTCTCTAGATTCTCTGCTAAAAAAATATATATAATGTTTGGGGGTTCTAAGTAATTTTCTAGCAAAAAATACGGATTTTAACTTGTAAACACCAAATTTCAAAAATAGGCTTAGTCATGAAAGGGGTATACAAATACACATGAATAGTATGATTGTTAGAACACATACTTAACCTCATCAAATTGTTCTTAGGCAATACACAAAATGAGTTGAATAGACAGTATAGTCAGTTATGTGAAATTATGATTTTAAAACAAGAACTGATGTCATTTGTAATCATTATGTTGCGTATAGTCTGAGTGTTTGCTCTAATTCGTGTAAGCATGGTATCTGCTATGTGAGCATAAGTAACAATATGTAATAAGAAGTATAGGAAAGTAGTAGAGTGGAAAGAGAAAAGTTGTGAAAAAGAATAGAAAAGAGGTAGAAGGCATAGAGCAGGGGTCTAGGGGTTGCCGTGATTAGCTTCCGGTCAGTGAGTCATAATCTGTAGAGTATTTGAAGATGACCCAGGGTTGCCATGTTTTGTTAAACTCTTCAGTTGTTTCGTGAGCAGATGCCCTTATTTCCTCCATTGCGTAAAGGTTGTGTACCTCGTTGAGCCATTCCTTAATTGTGGGGGTATTTGTGGATTTCCAATGTCTAGGGATCACTGCTTTGGTGGCAGTGTTTAGGAATCTAGTCAGTGATTGTTTGTATGTTTCCATGGAGCAATTTGAAATGTGAAGCAGGCAGCTCGCTGCAGTCAGTTTTTGTAACATGCTTTATGAGCTCACAGACTTTTCTCCAGAATGGTTGTATCAAGATACAATCCCACCATATGAGTTGTAATGTGGCTTTCTCCTGGTCACAGCGCCAACAAAGATACGGAGCTGTGGGAATCCATCTATGTATCTTAATTGGTGTGTTGTACGATGTTTCCTGAAGGCGTGTACTGATTGCGCATGTATAAACACGCAAGCATATAGCCATTGGACATCGTTGAAAGAGTTGTTTAGAGCAGATTCCCAGAACTCCTTGTGTTTATTCCGCTCTGAGGATCTGGAGGTCTATAACCAGGTCTAAGTTAATGAGAAGTGTTTTCCACTTTCAGTCGCCTTGAAGCATACTGTCTCAAAGGGGGTTAATGCTCTCTTAAAGTGTTTGTGTATTTTAGAGTTTAACAACTTCAGTCCTGGAAGATTTGGCTGCTCAATGACCAGGCCATTTTTGTGATACGGGACTGTGATAGGGCATACACACGGTCGGACTTTGTTCGGACATTCCGACAACAAAATCCTAGGATTTTTTCCGACGGATGTTGGCTCAAACTTGTCTTGCATACACACGGTCACACAAAGTTGGCGGAAAATCCGATCGTTCTAAACGCGGTGACGTAAAACATGTACGTCGGGACTATAAACGGGGCAGTGGCCAATAGCTTTCATCTCTTTATTTATTCTGAGCATGCGTGGCACTTTGTCCGTTGGATTTGTGTACACACAATCGGAATTTCCGACAACGGATTTTGTTGGAAAATTTTATCTCCTGCTCTCCAACTTTGTGTGTCGGAAAATCCGATGGAAAATGTCCGATGGAGCCCACACACGGTCGGAATTTCCGACAACACGCTCCGATCGGACATTTTCCATCGGAAAATCCGACCGTGTGTACGGGGCATGACACTGTACCCAAACAAAATTGATGTTCTTTTTTTTCCCCACAAATAGAGCTTTCTTTTGGTGGTATTTAATCATCTCTGCGTTTTATTTTATTTTTTTGCACTATGAACAAAAAAAGAGCGACAATTTTGAAAAAAACACAATATTTTGTACTTTTTGCTATAATAAATTTACCCAATTTTCTTTTTAAAAAGCAAATTTGTTTCTCAGTTTAGGCTGATATGTATTCTTCTACATATTTTTGGTAATAAAAATCGCAATAAGCGTATATTGATTGGTTTGTGCAAAAGTTATAGCGTCTACAAAATAGGAGATAGATTTATGGCATTTTTATTATTATTAATTTTTTTTACTAGTAATGGCGGCGATTTGCGATTTTTATCATGACTGCGACATTATGGCGGACACATTGGACACTTTTGACACATTTTTAG
Organism: Aquarana catesbeiana; assembly: GCF_042186555.1. Taxonomy (NCBI): domain Eukaryota; kingdom Metazoa; phylum Chordata; class Amphibia; order Anura; family Ranidae; genus Aquarana; species Aquarana catesbeiana. Next base: position 80,510,811 of record NC_133330.1, on the reverse strand, counting down.
GACGATTGACAATTATACAGTGATCAGTGCTATAAAAATGCACTGATTACTGTATAAATGTTACTGGCAGGGAAGGGGTTAACACTAGGGGGCGATCAAGGGGTTAATTGTGTTCCCTGACTGTGTGTTCTAACTGTAGGGGGAGGGGACTGACTATAGGAGATGACAGATCAGGTTTCCTAGCTATTAGGAATTCACGATCTGCCTCTCCTCTCAGAACAGAACAGGGATTGGTGTGTTTACACACACACACGTCCCTGTTCTGCCTCTCGTGCCCACGATCGCTCGTGGCCGGAAGTCATCAAGACCGCCGGTCACAAGCATCGGCACCCCCGCAGTGCAGTGGGCGCGCGCCTCCGGCAGCGCGCGCACGCCTCCGGCAGCGCGCGCACGCCTGCTATCCTACTTAAAGGAGCCGAAGTACAGCTACGATGGCTCGCAGGATTGTGCCAACCTGCCTCAGTATAATGACAGTGGCTGGTCGGCAAGTGATTAAGACGTAACTGTGAATCTGGCGATAATCCCAGTTTGTCAAGTTTGATTGTCCCCCTTCTGGTTGAAGTTCCAACAGTGCTTTCAGCCTGCCTCCTGTGAAACAGTGTGTGGCTAGGAGGGGGTCTACCTTTATCTGTGTGTATCCTTAAGGGTGTTATCATTTCTGGTAGGAAGTCTGGGTTAGAACCTAGCAGGGTTAAAGGTCTTGGGGAAGAAGTTAGGTCAGATATTTGATTAATCTTTTGTAGTGTCTTAAGTGTTGCTCCTACAAGTGGATGTTGTTTCAATTGAATTGGGCAAGATTCCCAGGGTATCCATGGAGAATACGTCACTGGTATTGGCCCTATATTGTTCTCCAGAGCCACCCAATCCTTATTGTCTTCATGACACATCCAGTCAATAATTCGCTTAAGATGTGCGGCAAAATAATAATATCTGAAATTTGGGAAACCCAATCCTCCACTATCTTTGGCACGTGTGAGCAGTTGGATGCTAATACTGGGTTTTTTAGTCGCCCATAAAATAACCCCCTCTTCACATATGTGTCCCCAGTCCCCCTTCACATCAAACCCCCCTTTACATCACAGCCCCCCCTTTAAATCAGTGTCCTCAGTGCCCCCCCTTCACATCATAACCCCCTCTTTAAATCTGTGTCCTCAGTCCCCCCTTCACATCCCAACCTTCTTTACATTACAAGGCCCCCCCCCCATTTAAGTGTCCTCAGCCTCCCCCCCTTTCACATCACAGCCCCCCTTTACATTAGTGTCCTCAGCGCATTCCCTTTACATCATAGCCCCCTCTTTACATCACAACCCTCTTTACATTACAGCCCCCTTTAAATAAGTGTCCTCAGTCCCTCCTTCACATGATACCCTCCTCTATAAATCAGCGTCCCAAGCCCCTCTTCTGCATTATAGCCCTCCCTTGACATCAGTGTGCTCAGCCCCCCTTCCACAATATAGCCCCCTCTTTACATCAGTGTCCTCAGCCCCTTGCACATCAATGTCCACAGTCCCCCTTCACATTAAAGTCTCACCCTTCCCTCTTTACATCAGAGCCCCCCCCCCCCCGCCTTTTACAGTAGTCCCACAGGTGTTGATTTACTAAAACTGAAAAGTGCAAAATTTAATGCAGCTGTGCATGGTGGCCAGTCAGCTTCCAGCTTCAGGTTGTTTAAATAGGTTTTGACAAAAATCCCTGGAATTGATTTCTATGCAGCGCTGCGCCAGATTTTGCACTCTCCAGTTTTAGTAAATCAACTCCATAGTGTCCTCAGTTCCCCTTCATATCACAGCCCCCCTTACACTGCAGTCCCCTTCACATCACATCATCGTGGTCCATCATTTAGTGATCTTTGGTCAATGTTAACTGCTGTCACCAGGACAGGAAGCGAGGGGTGATAAACTGTATTTCGGTATGTGTATAAAGTGTAAATCCTATGTGTGGATAATATATACATAAAACACAAAATTATTATTTTGATGCTAAAATTCATTATTAAAGTCCCAAACTTCAATATCAACGTGCTTTACAAACCACAGCACTTTGTATTCAATGGTGATACGATTCAAATACATATTTACTAAACACTGTTCAGCTTATATTTCATTCATTAGTGACAGTACGCTTCTTCTTCCGTAACCAATTGATCCTGCACAATACCGACAATTCCAATGTTCTCCTATAAATAAACACGTGCGCGACTCTGTGCTCACAGAACTCTAACCTGCAGAATAACAAGGTTATTCTTCTAGATTGTAAGCTCTAACGAGCAGGGCCCTCTGATCCCTCCTGTATTGATTTGTATTGTAAGTGTACTGTCTGCCCTCATGTTGTAAAGAGCTGCGCAAACTGTTGGCGCTATATAAATCCTGTATAATAATAATTCACCTGGGTCTCTCAAATTATTGGTTACTCCAAAGCCTCCTAGGGACTCTCCTGTTGTAATTCCCTGTAGCTCCGGCAATATGCACTGTGAGGCCTTTAAGACACTTGCAATTGGCCATATTTGCCTTGCCCATTTTAGGGAATGATATCAAGAGGCCTAACATAGTGTAGTAAACTCATGTAAACCAATTTATCAAAGTTAAAATTGCGCTCACACTATATAAACTTGTAAAAACGCAATTAAAAACACAGCAGGTACTGGGATTTGCTTCCTCGTGCATCACTTCCAGTCCATGTCTGCCTCCAGCCAAGCCCTACGCGTTCTGTCACCATCATGTGACTTCATTGGGGAAGGGGGGCTTCACCTGCTCACACTTGCTTGACAACTCTCTCAATCTAGTCTTGTCCTCACTGGCATCCTCGCTCTTCTCGCCTCTCCTCCTGGATTCACAGGCTTCACAGAGAGCAGCGAATCATAGGATCCTGCTGTTGTCAGTTAAATCCTGTGAGGAGGGAGCAGGGAGGGTGGCCGAGCCAGCTTGGGTGCGCATCCACATGAGTGCACATGGCTAATCATATTGTAATTGAATGCTATTAAAAATTACCTTTCCTTTTCAATCTGCAGCCGCAGTCATTTTCTGAGAATGCATTGCAATATGGCTACGTGGAGTTGTTCTGTACACAGAATGTGTACTGACCACCCCCCAGAAACATCATTTCCTACTTGCGTGATTGGCTCACCAAGTTTCCCAGAAGTCTGCCTAAAATACAAGTCAGATTTCAGGCATCCCCTGCAACAAAAATGTCATTTTTGGAGAGATTCTTTCAATAGGAACATGTCTAAAGGGATGCAGGCCCAGCAGATTTCCTCATGAGTGCTCTGCAGCTGCACACCTGACAGTTAATTATGAAACCACTCCCATTAGCCCCACTCAGAACAGAGGCACAGAGAAACACAGAGGGATTTCTTCATGAATAACAAAAAGGTAGAAATCTGCAACAAAGTTTATAATAATCCTTGCAATGTACAAAGATCACCCAGGGAGGAATGTTTTTTTCTTAACAAAAGTGGAGTAACGCTTTAAGTATACCAAGTTTTTTATTTTAATTAAAAAAATGTGACTTTAGTATCACTTTAAAAGGAAAAGTATAGCCAAAGCTATTCTGGCTATATTTCTCCTGGGGAACGAACTGCACGCCGAACTGCACTCCTGTGACCCATTTTCAACTGACAGGTGCTAAAGCAAGGCTGATGTCACAGAGCCGGTCCAGGCTCTGAAAAGATCCTGACAATATAGTACAAAGATTTTTCCTCACTTCCTATCCAGGAGATATACAGTATCTCACAAAAGTGAGTACACCCCTCACATTTTTGTAATTATGTTATTATATCTTTTCATGTGACAACACTGAAGAAATGACACTTTGCTACAATGTAAAGTAGTGAGTGTAAAGCTTGTATAGCAGTGTAAATTTGCTGTCCCCTCAAAATAACTCAACACACAGCCATTAATGTCTAAACCACTGGCAACAAAAGTGAGTACACCCCTAAGTGTAAATATCCAAATTGGGCCCAAAGTGTCAATATTTTGTGTGGCCACCATTATTTTCCAGCACTGCCTTAACCTTCTTGGGCATGGAGTTCACCAGAGCTTCACAGGTTGCCACTTGGAGTCCTCTTCCACTCCTCCATGACGACATCACGGAGCTGGTGGATGTTAGAGACCTTGAGCTCCTCCACCTTCCATTTGAGGATGCCCCACAGATGCTCAATAGGGTTTAGGTCTGGAGACATGCTTGGCCAGTCCATCACCTTTACCCTCAGCTTCTTTACAAAGGCAGTGGTCATCTTGGAGGTGTGTTTGGAGTCGTTATCATGTTGGAATACTGCCTTGCGGCCCAGTCTCTGAAGGGAGGGGATCATGCTCTGCTTCAGTATGTCACAGTACATGTTGGCATTCATGGTTCCCTCAATAAACTGTAGTTCCCCAGTGCAGGCAGCACTCATGCAGCCTCAGACCATGACACTCCCACCACCATGTTTGACTGTAGGCAAGACACACTTGTCTTTGCACTCCTCACCTGGTTGCTGCCACACATGCTTGACACCATCTGAATCAAATAAGTTTACTTGGTCTCATCAGATGACAGGACATGGTTCCAATAATCCATGTCCTTAGTCTGCTTGTCTTCAGCAAACTGCAGGCTTTCTTGTGCATCATCTTTAGAAGAGGGTTCCTTCTGGGATGACAGCCATGCAGACCAATCTGATGCAGTATGGTCTGAGCACTGACAGCTTGACTCCCCACCCCTTCAACCTCTGCAGCAATGCTGACAGCACTCATACGTCTATTTCCCAAAGACAACTCTGGATATGACGCAGAGCACGTGCACACAACAGGCGAGGCCTGTTCTGAGTGGAACCTGTCCTGTTAAACCGCTGTATTGTCTTGGTCACCGTGCTGCAGCTCAGTTTTAGGGTCTTGGCAATCTTCTTATAGCCTAGGCCATCTTTATGTAGGGCAACAATTCTTTTTTTCAGATCCTCAGAGAGTTCTTTGCCATGAGGTGCCATGTTGAACTTCCAGGGACCAGTATGAGAGAGGGAGAGAGCGATAACACCAAATTTAACGCACCTGCTCCCCATTCACACCTGAGACCTTGTAACACTAATGAGTCCCATGACACCGGGGAGGGAAAATGGCTAATTGGGCCCAATTTGGACATTTTCACTTAGGGGTGTACTCACTTTTGTTGCCAGCGGTTTAGACATTAATGGCTGTGTGTTGAGTTATTTTGAGGGGAAAGCAAATTTACACTGTTATACAAGCTGTACACTCACTACTTTACATTGTAGCAAAGTGTAATTTATTCAGTGTTGTCACATGAAAAGATATAATAAAATATTTACAAAAATGTGCGGGGTGTACTTACTTTTGTCAGATACTGTATGTTACCTGGACAGGCAGTGAACACACCAGAACAGGAAGAGAACATAAATATCCTAGTCCAGGACACTGACAGCATTTAAAGCTTAGCAGAGGTTCTAACCCCTCACTGTCCAAATGTTTAAAAAAGTTTACCTGGCTAAGACTGTTAATAATCAATAATTTTGTCTCTGTTTATTCAGGGTACGATAGTCACCACAAATATGCTACCACAACCCAGTCTGTCATTATTTCCTTGTTATCACAGTAATAGGACAGGCAGTTGTTATTACTGTGATTCAAATTACCATTGCTGACATTTGTAAGCTTGTTATTTCTGTTCTGACTCAACAGTTAGTCATCAGTGTGGCTCTGAGTTTTGACACCTTTGTGGAGATAAGACATGGCATGTAGAGAGGGACACAGGAGGAAGATGGTGATTCACATTTCCTGGGGTCTTCTCTGTTCTCCAACATCCCCAGATACAAACTTGGTTGTTATTTCTCTAATAATGTGGTGGCTCTGGGGGATGTAGATAGTAAATCACTGTGTTTGCAGATTAAAAAAAAATGTCATAGCAAGGTGTCTAAACACTCAGAGAAAGCACCTGGCTTTATATATATCTTGGATACTGCAACTGTGGGCTTCTGACTTTCTTCCTGTCCACCTAGAAATGTGGGGTGCTCTTTCCCATTTTTTTAAACTTCAGCATCTACTTTTGGAATTTACTTGATTTACAGCAAATCTGAAACCTAACAGGGAGAAGACCAACTTACAGAACGACCGGTTACACACGACCGGTTTTACCGTCCGAATTACCCGCGAAGGTTTGTCTGACGGAACTTCGACAGAATTCCATTCAAGCGGTCTTGCCTACACACGGTCAAACCAAAGTCCGACCAAATTTCGACCATCAAGAACGCGATGACGTACAACACGTACGACGGGACTAGAAAAAGGAAGTTCAATAGCCAGTAGCCAATAGCTTCTGTCTCATACTTGCTTCAGAGCATGCATCGTTTTTGATCCGTCAGAACAGCATACAGACGAGCGGTTTTCCCGATAGGAATTGTTTCCTTCAGAAATATTTAGAACATGTTCTATTTCTAGGTCCGTCAGAGTTTTCTAAAAAAAAGTCCTATGAGGCATACACACGATCGGAATATACGATGAAAAGCTTCCGTCTGACTTTTTCTGTCGGATATTCCGCTCGTGTGTACGCGGCAAAAGAGTTCAGAAGAATGTGTACAGACCACAGCCCAGAAACAGCTGATTGATAATCATGAAACCACTGCCATCAAAATCGGTTCACACCGAGGCAGCACGACTTCCAGACGACTTGAACACGACTGCAGCGGTGACTTGCAAAACGACTTCTATATAGAAGTCTATGCAAGTCGCCTCAAGTCGCCCCCAAAGTAGTACAGGAACCGTTTTCTAAGTCGGAGCGACTTGCGTCGCTCCGATTAGAACGGTTCCATTGTACAGAACGGGACGCTACTTGTCAGGCGGCTAAGTCACCTGACAAGTCGTCCTAGTGTGAACCGGCTCTTATGCCCCGTACACACGGTCGTATTTTCCGATGGAAAATGTCCGATCGGAGCGTGTTGTCGGAAATTCCGACCGTGTGTGGGCTCCATCGGACATTTTCCATCGGATTTTCCGACACACAAAGTTGGAGAGCAGGAGATAAAATTTTCCGACAACAAAATCCGATCGCGTCAATTCCGACCGTGTGTGGACTGTTCCGAAGCACAAAGTGCCACGCATGCTCAGAAGAAATTCCAAGATGGAACAGCTCGGTCTGGTAAACTTAGCGTTCGCAATGGATACAGCACTTTCGTCACGCTGCAATGTTAAAAATGGTTTAATACAGCGCACTCTCTTCTTCTTTATAATGTGACAAGAATTAAGTATTTTTGCTGCTCATATTCACACACACTTCTCACAAAGTTTTATTTTTTTTTTTTTATTGGGATTCCCTGAATATATTGTTATTAGTTGTCACATCTGACAGTATTTTTTTTTTTTTATTTAATTTTTTTGGGGATTTTAAGCCTTTTTTTTGGATTTAATGTTTGTATTTTTTCAAAGGCTGATCTTTGTTCAATGTTATTTTTATTTTTACTCCAGAATATTTTTGTGTGTGTTTTGTGTGTCAAGTTACCCCAACACCATTGATATCTTTTATTATTTAATCTCAAGGAGATTGTTTGTTGTTGGTGTCCCTTGTTAATTTCACATTGTATATTTGAAATGTACCTGAATCCTCACAAACAAACTGTCCTTTTTGAAGTAAAACACACATAGGCAAGTATAATTCAAAACAAAAATCCTTTATTAGGGGCTCAGAACCAAACAAAGAGGAAGGCAACACTGGATCAACAAGAGAAATTAGCGAAGCCTGGGACCCCCACGGCAGACATCAATTCTTGAACATCAAAATTGGTGGCCTGAGGAGTCCATATGTAAGGGAGGGCAGTCTGGTCCAGAATGTGTGTCTCCAGGCTGTGGTACCATAAGAGGCTGCATCTTTTGGCCGACCAGACTGGATCCAGGGTCCTCACTTTCTGGTCTTCCTTTCACGCTTCATTCCGGGCTGTGGCTGTGCAGTTGGAGATGTGGCAGGAGGAGTAGGACCTGGAGGAGGACTGTGAGGACCTGGAGGAGAGGGAGGACGAGGAGGAGGACCTGCAGGAGGAGGAGGAGGACCATCGCAAAGGTGTGTCTGAGCTGTCATTTGGCCCCTCATACCTTTGTTAAGAGCCTCCAATATGAGCGCCTCACACATGACTTGTTGGCCCTCCTCCATCCTCTGCATTTTATATGCAATGACGGCAGCAATGTCCTCCTCCACGGTCTGTCGTGCTCCCAGGACCTCTGTAGCCCTCCAAAAGAGTCCTCCAGTAGCCTCCTCTAGGGCACTCCTCCTACTGCCACTTTCTCTTTTCAGGGGGGGGTGGAGGGACCTGCAGATCAGCCAGCTGGCTCGGCCCGGCCACCTCCTGGCTGAGACTTCCCTGTGTATGAAAAAGGGACATGGTTGTAATGTTTTGCTTCATCAATCACAATCCTAAATTAGTACTCCAAACTAACATCTAGTTAACATCATTGATTGGACAAGCAGAAATATTTAGAGGAATGCTATACCTGGCTCAATCTGGGTTCCTCCACATGTGGCCTGGAAGGCCCAGGTTGGGCGTCAGAAGCCTCAGCCGGGGGGGAAGGAAGCGTGGAAGGAAGACTGGAGAGGGATGGCCTGGGTTCAGTCTGGCCTGCCAGAAAATGCAGCCTGTCGTAGTACAACATCCTGGGGACATAGATGTCATCTGCTGCTCCGGATCTCTGTGAATCCAGGACCTTCTTGCGCTCCCTTAGATATGTGCTCCTCAGGCCATCAATTAATATCTTTAAATAGGTGATGTCTGCCGTGGGGATCACCTGCTTCACAATTTCACACAATTGCACCAGTGCTGCCTTCCTCTTTGCTTGGTTCTTGAAATGGGGGTGTTTAATCTCCCACAGACAGGGCAGCTCCCTTAAGATATCTATGAATACTGACATGAAGTCATTATCTTTCAGTAAGATATCCATGTTCACTGCAAGACACAACACAAGACAAAGCCTAATGTCAGACAAAACTCTCCTAATCTTGTTACAATATAGGCTTCAATGTAGAAGCAGTATAGGCACAAGTTTGTCTCTTACCTTCGTTCTTACAATCGGCGCGTCCAATGCTCCTTCCTCCGCTCACAGATCGTACGTAATACGCACGCGTGTTACGCTTTATACACACTGCGCATGCGTGTAACTCCGCCCACCCCTGACGTTCTTTCTAGTCTATTCCCCTCCCCTTTTCGTTCGGCGCAGTGGGTGAAGAGCACATGGCGGAGTTAGAGCAGGTGTGTGCTAATTATAGCAACGAGGAGGAGGAGGAGGAAAGCCCGGATCCGGACACGTCCCGATCCAGAAGGAGACGTTTTAAGGCCACAAATATGTCCTTTGGGGAGATGTTGGAGATGGTCGACATCATGAAGAAGTCAGACTATGACGGAAAGTATGGGCCTTACCCCAACCCCAACATCAGAAAGGCAAAGATCATGGCGAAAGTGGTCAAAAGCCTTCACAAGAATTTCGGGGTACGAAGATCGAAAGATCAGCTCAGGAAGTGGTGGTCGGACCTGAAGTTAAGAGAGCCAGAGCAGTACCGAAAGACCTGGAGAGTGCTGCAAAAAAGTAAGTAGTTGTGCTGTGTTCCTATTCTTTCTGTCTTTATTCCGTTCGTGCTGCTCCATATGCTTTTATTAATTGTAACGTTTAAAAGGGCAACTTTAATGTTCATGGGCCCATTATTCGTTCGTATCAAACATTTTTCTTTCGGCCTCTAAAACACCATTGTTTAGGCCATATGCATTTTCCCACATTTTTTTTGGGCCTACTTGGATGCCAAATATTTGTTTGTGTAGATGGGTTTGTTACTAGAATGAAATGCCAACTAGATTCTGTGTAAGGAGAGGACACTGAGCAGCTGTTTTCACATCTGGACACTGGAGCACTAGTGTGGGACACAAGAACACCATTTTTATTAGGGGGCCACACAGGTGCTCCAGTGTATACTATAGGGGGGGCTACATCTGTGAAGCTTGCACTAAACAGGTAAAGTATTGCAGCTTGACAAAGGCCAATAAAAAAAATACATCTTGGAACTCGGCTAAAATAGACAATTGTACCCCACTTCCAAGCAATGTTTCCTATTTCTAGTTCTGCCATCAAATATCTGTGTGCTAATTATACCATTTTTGTTTTACATACGGGAGAAAAGACTCGGAGGACACCCCTCATCCGAGGAGACCAGAGACCCCCCACCTCTGGAAGAAGGTGAAATACCAACAACCCAAGCTGAGCAGGAGGAAGAAGAAGATGTGGTGGAGATTGGCACCACAACAGGTGAGTGTCTGCGACCACAGGCTCAGGTAAACGAGATGGATGGTGGCAGATTTTTGAGACCTGTTTTTGTTTTGTTTCTCTCTTTTTAGGTGATCGTAATGTTGTGGATCCAGAACGTTTCACATCAGAAAGTGCCCAGATCCTGATCGGGGAGATCATGGGGTGTAATGTCGAACTGCAAAACATACAGCAAAAAATCAATGATGTTATTAAAAAAAAAAAAAAAACATCATTGATGTTTTGGGGCGAATTTAAAACCCCACAAAATCACCTTTTTGGATTGTGGTCCAAACTTTTAACTTTTTTTGCAATGTTTAGAAAAGCCAAATTTGGAGGATGCACACAGTGTGCCAACATGTGCTATCTGCCATCACGGGAGATCAATGGACGCCTTTTGGGGGTGCAACCCCTTCCTCAATTATAAAGTAGCGTTGAGGAAGGGCTTGCTCCCCCAAAACACGTCCCTTGATCCCCCCTGATGGCAGATAGCACATGTTGACATTCGTAAATTGGTGTGCATCTTCCAAATTTGGCTTCTCCAGGGGTGATTTCCCCCCATCTGAACGCTATATCAAACCCAGTTCCTAAATACTGATGTCTGATATAGCCTTCAGGTTTTACCTAATGTGAACTTTGTAAGTTCAAGTTTTTTGGCTTTCTTGTTGGTTTTACACAGGCCTGTTTTATCTGAAATGGACATTTCAATTTTTGATAATGCTACTGCAAAAATTGTTATACAACAAACATGTTGGTTTGTTTTAAAAACCTTTGGTAAATGCACATGTGATTGTGCAGGTATAAAAAAGTTGCTTACTCAAGAATGTGTGGATTATTGTCTCAACACTACAATACAACACTTTTGGGGTAATGTAATTGCTGTTTTCTGCAAAAATGGGTGTTATTTCCTAAGGGCAAATCCTCTTGGCACTACAAGTGCAGTTTCAGTGCAGTTGCAAGTGCACTTGTAGTGAAATGTGTTTTTGCATTTAGGAAATAACAGCCAACAGTGCTTTGTATAAGGTTACACAATCACGACATTTTCTGGACTCAACACATTTCTGTCAGGGTCAGCTAAAACAAACACAAGCAGTATATGTCCACCAAGAATTTCTTTTTTTTATTATTATAAAAAAAAGGCTTCACAGATTTGCTGGCATATTGATAGCCCCCCTACCCGCAAAGAACTCCAGGTAGCGTAACCGGACATCACGGGCACTCAGGGAGGGCAAGCCAGGACGGCCACTTTCAAGCGCCGTCAGTGTGGTTTGATGTAGGATTCTGGCCTCAGGCCCAACTGAGCCAGCATAGTTGGCCGAATGTTTCCTTAAAAAGTTATGGAGAACACAGCACGCCAGTATAATATGGTTCAGTTTATACTCCGCCATATGGATGGGTGTCAGAAATAGTCGGAACCGGCTGGCCAGGATTCCAAATGTGTTCTTCACCACTCTTCGGGCTCTGGCCAGCCGGTAATTAAAAACCCTCTGTTCCGGGGTGAGGGTCCTCATTGGGAATGGCCGCATCAGGTGGTCCCCCAGCGCAAACGCTTCATCAGCAACGAACACAAATGGGAGTCCTTCCACATTGTCCTCTGGAGCTGGCAAGTCCAAGCTGCCATTCTGGAGACGCCTGTAGAACTCCGTCTGGGCGATGACTCCACCATCGGACATCCGGCCATTCTTCCCCACGTCCACATACAAGAAGTCGTAATTAGCCGACACCACCGCCAACATCACTATACTATTAAACCCCTTGTAATTATAATAGTACGACCCCGAGTTGGGTGGTGGGACGATGTGGACGTGTTTCCCATCAATTGCCCCTCCGCAGTTAGGAAAGTCCCACCGCTGGGCAAAGTGGGAGGCCACAGTCTGCCATTCCTGTGGCGTGGAAGGAAACTGTTGAGGAAAAAACAATAAACATTACTATTTTTACTCTGAAACATGGCAAGCAGATTATACACATACATTATGGGGCAACCTCCAGATAGCATTTACTAAGGGGAATTTAACAACGCCAAAGTATAAGGTACACCTATCATATTCCCCCTCCCCCCCCTCCCATTTGTAACATTATAGGGGGTGTGTGTAAATCTTGGACAGGTAACCTTCTTCGCTTCATTGAGAGCTGAATGCCTAAATAATGGGTATTACTTTGAACAGCCCCTCCTTAGTTACACTATTGGCAGACCACTGGACAGGTAAGAAGTGTCTGAATACAAAGATATAAATACACATTGTACACATTTGAGGACATTTGGACATTCTGCTATTACCTATCAAGATAATAATAGGATACAAAAACTTTAAACAGTACCATTTGAAAGTATACAGGCAGGCCCTTGCACTACATGCTTTGGGGAATTCATCCATAAATCTGACCACAAAAGAGATGGGTATAGTGTGTATGGGTTTGGCAAAGTCAGCAGATAGATGATTGAGGATAGATAGAGAATTGAGATCAGCTGACTTAGCAGTTGGGGGAGGGAGGGTTACTAAAAATTATTTGGGGACACCACAAAAAAAAGCCTCTGCCACTCTGCCTGAATTTAAAAATAACATTTCCAAACATTTTAGGGGGTGTTTGGGGTAAAGCACTACTATGGAGCAGAAAAAATACATTGTTAAGTGACTACATGAGGTGAATATAGGGCAGGAGACACCATGCTGGGGAGGTTAGTGAAGGGCAAATATGTATGAAGGACCTAAAATAATAATTACATAAAAATCCAGCATGCATGAGGACAAAGGGGACATTCACAGCATATTCCAATCATGGTAATTAGGGAATGAGGAAAGAAATACAAGATATTAGCAAACATTCAATACAGTAAAATGTGATATTAAAGGATAAAAATCTTACCTTCATATACTCCTTCTGCAGGACCTGGATGATGGCAGAACAGGTCTCTGGGATAATGATACCCAGAGCCTGGGGGGAGATGCCTGTCGAGAACTTCAAGTCCTGCAGGCTTCTCCCTGTGGCCAAATACCACAGGGTAGCGACCAACCTCTGCTCCGGAGTGATGGCTTGCCTCATGCAGGTATCCTGCCTGCTGATATAGGGGGTCAGCGAAGCCAAAAAATGGTGAAACACGGGGTCCGTCATCCTGAGAAAGTTCCTGAAATCATCAGGATTATTCTCACGGATCTCACGGAGCAAAGGCATATGAGAGAACTGGTCACGCTGAAGCAACCAATTCTTGGTCCATGAACTCCTCCCCACCCTGTTCATGGACTGGACTTGTGTCAAGGTCAGGACCCCAACACCAAGCCCCCGCACAGCACGAACTCTACGAGGAGTACGCATACGAAACATGGCTAGAAAACGGTCGGCTGCTCAGAACGAAGTAACAGAACACACTGAAGAACAGCAAGGCCTGTGAAGAGCGACCTGAAAAACAGTAACGAATGAACAAGAATACAATGACTACCTAAAGTCACGCGGAACTTGCTGCACGCACTGAAGAGCAGATACAAACCCACAAGCACAAACTGAACGGCAGAAAACAATCTGAAAGCCACGAGTCTGAAAAAGCGCGCATCGTCTCTCACCAAACTTTTACTAACACGAAATTAGCAAAAGGAGCCCAAAGGGTGCCGTGCTTGGTTCTGAACCGGCCTTTTCTAGTCTCGTCGTACGTGGTGTACGTGACCGCGTGGTTGGCGATCGGAAATTCCGACAACTTTGTGCGACCGTGTGTACGCAAAACAAGTTTGAGCCAACATCCGTCGGAAAAAATCCTAGGATTTTGTTGTCGGAATGTCCGAACAAAGTCCGACCGTGTGTACGCCCTATTAGACTTACTCAGCACAGAAGGAACAGTGATCTCTTCAGAATAACAAAAGGTAGAAATCTGCAACAAAGGTTGTTAAAATCCTTGTGATGTAGAGATGTGCTCAAGTTTACATTACAGAATTTATGATTTCTTGGCCATTTTTCAGAAAATATGAATGATAACACAAAAACTTTTCTTAAAATCATGGTTAGTGTTTGGCTGAAGCCATTTATTATCAACTGTGTTTACTCGTTTTAAATCATAATGGCAACAGAAACTACCCAAATTACCCTGATCAAAAGTTTACATACCCCAGTTCTTAATACTGTTTATTGCCCCCTTTAACATCAATGACAGCTCAAAGTCTCTTGTGGTATTTGTGGATGAGGCTCTTTATCTTCTCAGATGGTAAAGCTGCCCATTCCTCTTGGCAAAAAGCCTCCAGTTCCTATAAATTCTTGGGCTGTCTTGCATGAACTGCACGTTTGAGATCTCCCCAGGGTGGCTCAATGATATTGAGGTCAGGAGACTGAGATTCCACTTCAGAACCTTCACTTTATTCTGCTGTAGCCAATGACAGCTCGACTTGGCTTTGTGTTTGGATCGTTGTTATGTTGGAATGTCCAAGTACGTCCCATGCGCAGCTTCCTGGCTGATGAATGCAAATGTTCCTCCAGTATTTTTGATAACATACTGCATTGATCGTGCCAACAATTTTGACCAAATTTCCTGTGCCTTTGTAGCTCACGCATCCCCAAAACATCAGCAATCCATCTCCGTGTTTCACAGTAGGAATGGTGTACCTTTCATCGTAGGCCTTGTTGACTCCTCTCCAAATGTAGCGTTTCTGGTTGTGGCCAAAAAGCTCAATTTTGGTCTCATCACTCCAAATGACTTTGTGCCAGAAGGTTTGAGGCTTGTCTCCATGCTGTTTGGCGTATTGTAAGTGGGAAACTTTGTGGCATTTGCATAGCAATGGCTTTCTTCTGGCGACTCGACCCATCTTTCTTCAAGTGCCTCCTTATTGTGCATCTTAAAGCAGCCACACCACATGTTTTCAGAGAGTCCTGTATTTCACCTGAAGTTATTTGTGGGTTTTCTTTGCATCCCCAAACAATTTACCTGGCAGTTGTGGCTGAAATTTTAGTTGGTCTACCTGACAGTGGTTTGGTTTCAACAGAACCCCTCATGTTCCACTTCTTGATTAGAGTTTGAACACTGCTGATTGGCATTCTCAATTCCTTGGATATCTTTTTATATCTCTTTCATGTTTTATATAGTTCAGCTGACTTTTCCCGCAGATGCTTTGACAATTCTTTTGCTTTCCCCATGATTCAGAATCGTCAGTGTAGCACTGGATGAAAGCAAGGGTCTGTCAGGAGTCCAGAAACTCATTGACCTTTTATACACACACTAATTACAAGCAAATAGATCACAGGTGAGGATGGTTACCTTTAATAACCATTCAAACCCCTTTGTGTCAACTTGTGTGCATGTTATTAGGCCAAAATCACCAGGGTATGTAAACTTTTGATCAGGGTCATTTGGTTAGTTACTGTTGCCATTATTATTTAAAAAGAGTAAACACAGTTGATTGATAATAAATGTCTTCAGCCAAAACACTAACCACGAGTGAAAGAAATGTTTTTGTGTTATTCATATTCTCTGAAAAATGGCCAAGAAATCATAAATTCTGCCAGGGTATGTAAACTTATGAGCCAACTGTACATAGATCACCCAGAGGGGAACGTTTTTTTCTCAACAAATGTGGAGTTACTCTTTAACCGCTTCAGCCCCTGAAGATTTTACCCCCTTCCTGACTAGAGCACTTTTTGCGATTCGGCACTGTGCCGCTTTAACTGACAATTGCGCTGCCGTGCGACGTTATACCAAAACAAAATTGATGTCCTTTTTTTCCCACAAATAGAGCTTTCTTTTGGTCGTATTTGATCACCTCTGCGGTTTTTATTTTTTGCACTATAAACAAAAAAAGAGCGACAATTTTGAAAAAAAAATCAATATTTTTTATTTTTTTTGTTATAATAAATATGCCCAAAAAATATATAAAAAATTTTTTTTCCTCAGTTTAGGCCGATATGTATTCTTCTACATATGTTTGGTAAAAAAAAAAATCGCAATAAGCGTATATTGATTGGTTTGCGCAAAAGTTATAGCATCTACAAAATAGGGGATAGATTTATGGCATTTTATTATTAATTTTTTTTTTTTTATTAGTAATGGCGGTGAGCTGCGATTTTTATCGTGACTGCAACATTATGGCAGACACATCGGACACTTTTGACACTATTTTGGGACCATTGTCATTTATACAGCGATCAGTGTATAAAAATACACTGATTACTGTGTAAATGACACTGGCAGGGAAGGGGTTAAACACTAGGGGGCGATCAAGGTATTAAGTGTGTCCTAGGGAGTGATTCTAATTGTGGGGGGGATGGGCTACCACTGACATGACAGAGATCAGTGCTCCCGCTGACAGGGAGCAGTAGATCCCTGTCATGTCACTAGGCAGAACAGGGAAATGCCTTGTTTACATAGGCATCTCCCCGTTCTGGCTCTACGTGACACGATTGCGGGACACCGGCAGACACTGAGTCCGTGGGACCTGCGGGCATGGTCACGATGTACACAGCAGGCGCGCGCCCACTAGCCCCGTCAATTAAAGGGGACGTAAAGGTACACCCATTTGCCCACCGCTACCATTGTGCCGACGTAAATCGACGTGCAGCGGTCAACAAGCAGTTACGTTTTCACAAAAAGAACCTGGGAGCTGATTGGTTTCTATGTAGAGCTGCACCAGATTTTGCACGCTCTAGTTTTAGTAAATCCTTCCCATTGTGTCCAAGAATTATTAGAAACTGAGTGGTGATTTGGCACTGCAGTATCTACAAAAACGGAATCATCTGTTTGGTCAGTATGGCCAATAAATCTCTACGACTGC
Organism: Aquarana catesbeiana; assembly: GCF_042186555.1. NCBI lineage: Eukaryota > Metazoa > Chordata > Amphibia > Anura > Ranidae > Aquarana > Aquarana catesbeiana. The sequence continues at coordinate 80,493,815 of NC_133330.1, read as the reverse complement.
CTACAGCCATCTTTTTATATAGCCCTGAATTAGAATTAGTGACAGTGCGGGCTTTACCATTTGCTAGCTGGATCACAAGTGTGGTGTAGCCAACACATACATTGAAGAATGAGAGGGAGGTGGAAAATGTGCAGGAGAAAGTGCAGCTCCATACAAAAGGATGTGTAATAAACATGTTGAAATATTATGAATTATTTCAATTATTTTGATTGTCAATGCTTACGCCTTCATTTTATAACATCAGCATTGTAATAACAATACAAACAATAATTATTTTTGACAATCCAATATAAGTTCACTTGGAAAATCTCCTTTCAGGTTATCCTGCCTGTCTGCTGGCCATCTCTTTCCATGTCCTCCTGGATTCCCTGTATGTTCTGCAGCTCCTTCTCTGCTTTGTAATTTTTTCCAATGGCTACATATACCATGGTACCTTGCTGCCAGTAAGCAGTGATTCCTGTACTGACTCCGCCTCCTGAAACTCCTCCTCTCAACACCTCTGTAGTTCAGAAGGCAGGATCTGGGTAATATGTGGTACAGCAGTGCCTACTCACAGGGCATAATGAACACATGTCACAGAATTCAAGAAAGTAAATGTGTGGGGATCTTTCCAAAGTAAGTTTACGAATTTCAAGATTGTTCAGATTAATAAGAGTAGGCTAGAAATAATTGAAATACAATGTGGAAATAAATATATGATTTCACATTTTGACCATAGGCATGCTGCTGAACGTAATTGATATATCGCTATCATAGTGGGCTCCATTCGAGTATGCGGTAAGATACCACACAGCGTTTTTCAAAAAGTTTTTTTGCGTTCACTAAAAAAAACTACTAAATTACTGCAGGCGGTAGCCGGCATCCTTAACACAGACTGTAAATAGCTGGTTGTTAAGGATCTGTTATTAAGGAACCCATGAGTCATCAGCTGTCAGCGGGGTTCCCTGCTGACAGCTGAATGTAAAAATATAAAAATTGCCATAAAAAAAGGCGTGGGGTGCCCTTGAAAATCCGTACTAGACCCTTATCCGAGCATGCAGCACGGCAAGTCAGGAAAGAGGGGTGGAAAGCAAATGCACCCCCTGAACCATACCAGGGCACATATTATCAACTTGGGGGGTGCTTTGGGGCAGAGAGGCTCTTCCCCCCCAAAGCACCTTGTTCCCATGTTGATGGGGACAAGGGCCTCTTCTCCTCAACCCTGGCCAGTGGTTGTGGGGGTCTGCGGGCCGAGGGGGGCTTATCAGAATCTGGAAGCCTACTTTAACAAGGGTGCCCCCAGATCCTGGCCCTCTCCCCAATGGGAATTAGTATGGGATACATAGTACCCCTACTCCTTCACCAAAAAAAAAAAGTATAGTGTAAAAAAAGATAGGAGGCAGTTTTTGACGAGTCTTTTGTTAAAAAAAATTATATAAAAAACATGTCCCCTAGTGTAGATCTATCGTAAATCACGATGCCCGCCGCCAAACCCCCGACCCGAAAAAAAAACCTCCCAAACAAACTCCAACTTGTGCTCTTCTTATGCTCTCTGTTGAGTCACACTGTAATATCACACGTGTGCTTCACCTTGTGATCACACAACAGGTTGTGCCTTTATTCTCCAGTTTATTATACGAATACTGCTTTCCTCTTTAATGGATAACGACATCGCTGTTCTCCTCCTTTCCAGATAGGGGTGACATCAACTCAAAATAAAACAATACCTTGCCTTCATAGTGCTTTTCATTAAAAAAAATTGTACCACAATTATTAAAAATTATTTAAAATGCGCTCACATTTAAATGCGCACTACACTTGTGCACCACAGAATATATTGTAAATTAAACAAATGTGATGCTACAAACCACATGATAAATATACTTGACTGTACTAAATGAAATACCTGTGCCTGGACAGCTGCTGCACACACCGCTCAACAATATAGATAGTAGAAAAAGATCCAGCATCACGGAAAATTAGTGCTGAAAACTCTATGTAATTTTTATGGTAGATCATTTAAGACATGAAAGTGAATCCAATACAAAGCAAGAATGATGTGTTTCAGCCCTTTCTTGGGCCTAAGTTGTATGACTAAGGCCCAACAAAGGGCTAAAACGCATCAAACTTACCTTATATTGGATTCCCTTTTATGTCTTGATGGATCTAAAATTTACATAGTGTTTTAAGCACTTATATACCACGATGCCGGACCTTTTTCTACAATCTATATTGTTGAACAGAATATACTGTAGCTTCACATAAAATGACAGTAATCGGCACCTCTCTGTTCCTTGTGTTCAATTGCTACCTGCTTTACGTGACTACATCACTAGGATCCACCCTCTTCTAATTAGGTTAGATGTAGGTATTTAGCAACATGGGAAAATATCACAATTTTATTCTCTAAATGGCGCCCGGCACAGGATCGAGAAGCAAGTGGGAATCACTGAAGTAGAAGAGTCTAATTCAGTGATTTCTAGCTTCCAGTGGGATCATCCAGGTATGGTATATGCTGTACAGTAGATAATGACATTGGCCCAAGTTGGATGAATGTAACTATGTATAAAATATTCATAATTAAAGTGTAACTAAGGCCAGTTATACTCGGTTCGAATCTCAGCCGGTTCAGTAGGAACTGGCCGAGATTCGAACCATTAATGGGTAGGCTGAATGTTTTAAGTTAATCAATCAATCAACTTGGGAACAACCAGCCTGCTGGATTATCTTGCGATTATCGCTAAAGAAAAAGAGAACCTTAATTTTGAGCTCAGTAATCGGACATGTATGGAGTTGTAGAAATGGTGATGTCGCATAGTGGCTACCAACACCTAATCATTCATTATTCTTTTACAGTTTTTTCCACTTGACTAACATTAGATCACTCGTCACTTTGTAATAAGCGTGTGTTGATGGTTTCTGTTTTCAGAAAATGTACTGAATGCAGTGTCCTAGCTTAACCTCTTTCCTGTTGGTGAGGGAAATTGTACAGTGTTCAAGTATATCTAATCCCCAATCCTTTTTTTGTATTTAGATTAGATATAAACCATTATTGGATTCAAGTTGCGAAAACTCTGTGACATGTTTTTTTACATATAAAATACAAATTTCACCTTTCTTCATTGTTTTTTCGGTCCTGACGATCTTCTTCAGCCTCATCAGGTACTTATTGTCTGTGCACATCATTGCTCTGGACCAGCTTCCTGATAGTGACAACTGTGGATCATGCCTCAGCAATGTTTGTTGGCTGGATGGCTTGTAGTCTCCACCAGAGAGCATGTTACAGGGTAACAATGCAGGGGAACATTTGTCAAACAGTTGTCACCCCCTAACAGAAAATGCCTAAACAATGGTCTTCAAGGCAGGTTCGCCAGGTATTATTTTATAGAAAGTTGCAAATTTAAGAACATTGAAAACAACTTTGAAATTACATTGCCATGCAGGGGCGACCCATCCATTATGGGCACCGCCCCCCTCATCCCTGCGTTCGGCCCCTTTACAGAAAGCCAGATGCATGGATTCCAATTGGGGGGTTTGAAGCACCAGAGACTATAATAGGCTTCAAAATAGGGTGGGCTTGGAGCGCAGAGCACTGCGAATCGAGCCCACCCAGGTGTATTACAATAGCGAATGAATATTTGCTATTGTAACAATGATCCTCCTCCCAGCCAATCAGGAAGCGGGACTTGAGACCCGTCACTCAATTGGCTGAAAGGACAGGTGATCCTATTGCAACATACAAGTACATATTTGGGGGGCACACCATACAATGCATTTAAATTCAAGATGGTGCTGCTGTAAGACCTACAAACAGTACAAAATATTTTACAGCGCACACATACAAGAATGACATTTCCTGCAGGGCTAGTTAAAAACACCTGAACATATTCAAAAAATACGGGGGTTTGGTCACACTATATGGTTATATAGTGCTAAGCCCACTTACTGCGACAAAGTACCCCGAATTAGTGGGTCCTACACTAGTAATAGAATGGAAGATCCTCTGTCTCAACCATGGGAGCTGAACTCCTCTATGTGGGAGAACTGAAAGGGATACATCCTAATCACTGGTGGCCACTAAATAGGAGGTAATGAGGAGGGGGAGGGGTGCTCCAGCCCAAAAACCTGGTCAGGGGTACTTTGTCGCAGTAAGTGGGCTTAGCACTATATAACCATATAGTGTGACCAAACCCCCGTATTTTTTGAATATGTTCAGGTGTTCAGGTGTTTTAACTAGCCCTGCAGGAAATGTCATTCTTGTATGTGTGCGCTGTAAAATATTTTGTACTGTTTATAGGTCTTACAGCAGCACCATCTTGAATTTAAATGCATTGTATGGTGTGCCCCCCAAATATGTACTTGTATGTTGTAATAGGCCCTGACCAGGTTTTTGGGCTGGAGCACCCCTCCCCCTCCTCATTACCTCCTATTTAGTGGCCACCAGTGATTAGGATGTATCCCTTTCAGTTCTCCCACATAGAGGAGTTCAGCTCCCATGGTTGAGACAGAGGATCTTCCATTCTATTACTAGTGTAGGACCCACTAATTCGGGGTACTTTGTCGCAGTAAGTGGGCTTAGCACTATATAACCATATAGTGTGACCAAACCCCCGTATTTTTTGAATATGTTCAGGTGTTCAGGTGTTTTTAACTAGCCCTGCAGGAAATGTCATTCTTGTATGTGTGCGCTGTAAAATATTTTGTAGGTGATCCTATTGGACGCCTAGGAGGAGGGGAGGAGACGCACGGCGGAAGTCGCCGTGATGGAGTAGAGGACACAGGAGTCGATGCCCCCCACCTGCCACCTAGTGTCAGGGCTGGGCTCAGTCCTTCCTTCTCTGAGCTGGCTGCTCAGCTGTCGGCTAATTGCCAGCTCCTATCTCTCCACAGTTACTCAGCTGTTGATGATATCCTGCTCGTCTGTCCTGCCTACTTAAGCTGTCCAGCCCAGAGGATATCTGCCTTCCACTTAGGCACTAACACGTGCTTATCTAAGAGACACAAAACATTTATTTCAGATATTGAATATAACGGATCTATTACCCCAACAAAAATATCTATTTGCCACAGCAGACGTTTCTTCGCTGTATACGATAATAGATCACGAAGAAGCCATTCAATCTACCAAATGGGCTCTGGATAAGTTTAGTAATTTGATTTCAATACAAAAAAGATTTATTTTGAGGTGTCTGGCGTTCGGCTTGCAACACAATTATTTTTGGCATAATACTGAATATTATAGACAACTAAATGGCATTGGAATGGGTGCTAAGTATCCACCAAGTGTTGCAAACATCTTTATGGCAAAGTGGGAGGAGCAAGCCATATATGCCGATATTCCTGAAGATCTGGTTTTATACAGAAGGTTTATAGATGACTGCATTGTAATATGGAAGGGGGATGAAAATAGTTTGGTACAATTTTTTGGAAAACTGAATAATAACCAGAAAAATATCAAACTTATGAGATCAGTAATGAAAAGGTTCACTTCCTTGATTTGGAAATACAGTTAGGAGAGGGGATATTAACCACAAAAACTTTCTTTAAACCTGTGGAAAGGAATAGTTATATACCGGTAGACAGTTGCCATTATGATCCCTGGCTTGTCAATGTCCCTAAAGGTCAGCTGGTATGCCTCAGAAGAAACTGTTCGAGTCAAATGTTTATTTGGAACAGGCAGAAATCATCGGGAAAAAAGTAAAGGCTATAATGAAAACTTTATAAAAGATAAAATCCAGGAAGTATATGAAACACCACGGGATCAACTTATACATGATAAAGTAAAGGAATCTAAACAACATCAAGATGTTCCCTTAATAATGAATTTTAATACTCAACATAAATGGGTTGAACAGATTATTAAAAAGTACTGTTCACTTCTTCTAGCTGATAGACAATTACAAACGATTACCGGAAAAAACACGCTTTACCTATAGGAGGGCACCAACTTTGAGGGACCTGGTTGCGAAAAATGTCCCTGACCCACCTAAGAGGTCTAGTGATTTTACTTTTTTCCAGGGGAAAGGCTTTTATCCTTGTAGAAGATGCTATGCATGCAGGAATACAAACTTCAATGGTTGAAAATACACTCATTTTATCTCTACTAGCATGAATAAAGAGTATACCATTAGGGATTTTATTTTGTGTAGAATTGAGGGGGTTGTGTATATACTGCAGTGTTCCTGTTCACTGCAGTATATAGGAAGAACCAAACGTCCTATGTGGAAGCGCATACAGGAACACATACAGAATATTAGAAATGGCTTTCCCAAGCATAGCGTATCACGTCACTTTGCGTCACATCACCATAAAGATCCCACTTGTTTAAAATTCTGGGCCATAGACAAGTACAAGCCCCACTGGAGGGGAAGTAATAAGGTCCAAGAACTAAGTAAAAGTGAGTCCTGATGGATTTTTTAAATGTGTACTTTGTCGCCGAGGGGCTTGAACATTTTTGACTGTTTTATCTCAGATTTTTAGATTTTAAATATTTTATTTTTTAATTTTATACCAATTTGGTATTTAAATTTCTGATCATGGATGGCATTTTTTCGATTTAGCTTGTGAGGTCATATCCATGGCTCACCACATGAGGGAGCATGAGCATAGGCTTAATGTAATATAATTATAGGTATGGGGTAATTCCCATGATGACCACAGGAGGGAGTCGGTGTTTTATTTTATTTTATTTTATTCCTTGTCGAATATTAATTTGTGTCGAATAAGTTCTCTTATGTCTAATAATTTTTGACTCAAGTTTTTATATATGTCTAATATTATTTTCTATTAAAATGTCAAATTGTGTATATTATTAATATATTAATAATTGTAAGCACTGTTGAACTATGCACTCAATGGAATGATGATTCGCTGATCACCGACGTCACTATGGTAACCAACACGCCGGCAATGGCTTACACAGTGAGCTTGGCCGGTCACATAGCTACCTTTGAAAAAGTAACCTGACATGTGACGCAACGCATCGGAAGGAGGAGCCAGTGATGGCATCAAATGTGTCTGTTAGCACAGCAGATGCTGTGTGAGCGGTGTTAAACTTCTGACCATTGTAATACAAGCACTTTAACTACTACATAAATGTGAGTGGAATCTACTTATTATACAGACCCTTGTTAGTTTGTAGCATTGCGCAATGATGCGTTCTCTCATCTTTTACATGTGAATCATCATTTAAACTGTGAATTTGAGTGGAACAACAAGCAAGGCACTAGATTGGACAATTTTCTTCAGGACTGACCCCAATTATCAATCAACAGGGATTTACTGCCTAACCACTATTCTATGGTGTTTATTTTAGGGGTTATGGGATCCCTATTTTCTTGTGTATTTTCACATATATTTATTATATTTTGATTGCATAGCACTTATTGTTTATTTATTATGTTTCATCATGGGTATATGTACCAATTACTTATCTATTAGGGTGGGAGGTTGAATCGAGCGCACCAATATTTATATTTGTTTTTCAGTTACGATGTTACAGCACTATTGGATTGGCTGCAGCTTGCATCATTTAATTATTTCTCACTATTTTACACTTATCCACATCAGTGCTTTAGTAATTTTTTTTATACACTTATCGTTGGTAAATGAGGGGGAAGAAGTACCAAATGTTCCCTCTCTGTTTTATTCAAAATGCCCATATCAAAGCCTTTTTCTATACGTTTTTTTAGTTCCTGTTTAAACTTAAATGTAGGGTCCGAGGAAAGGGGAGAGTAAGTGTCGGAATCAGATAAGATTCTTGTCATCTCACATGACTATGCTTCCCTATCTAGGATCACAATAGCTCCTCCCTTATCCATGGGGTGGATGACTATATCCTTCCTATTACACAAAGTTTCAATTACTATCTTAATGTCATGTTGAGGTTGTACTAATTTTGTTTTCAGATTTGCTAGATCCTTAACCACTAAATCCCGAAAAACATTCACATTAGGAGCCATATTTCCAGGAGGATTGAAAAGGGATGCATTAGATAGGCCGGAATGAACAATGACCGATGCATCCCTAACCAGTTGCCTGGTTGGATTGCTTAAAAGATATCTCTTAATATTAAGCTTGCGTGTTTATTTTTGTATGTCGATTAAAGTTTGGAACTTTTTATTGTTCCGTGGTGGTGCAAACTTAAGTCCTTTACTGAGAGTCACTAGTTCTTCCCTAGTGAGTTCCTTACAGGCCCGGACTGGCCATAGGGCATACCGGGCAAATGCCCGGTGGGCCGGGCCGTCAGGCTCAATTTCGGGGCCGCGGTCTGATGTCTGTTGATGACCGGGCCACACAGCGAGAGGTAAGCGGCAACCGCAGCCTGGAGAGGGTTAACACAGGCCGCGGCCGCCGCTCACCTCCCGCTATGCGGCCGTGCCTGTGTCTCCTCTCCAGGCTCTCCTGCCCTGCCTACGATGTCATCTATCAGCAGAGCAGGGGCAGGAGGAGCCGGAGATCTGTATCTGTGGTTGCTAGGCAGCAGGTCGGATCCAATCAAAATAGCTATCGCTGCCCGCGCACGCGCGCTGCGGCCGGCGATAGCTAGGCAACGGGGACGCTGCCAGGGCTGGGGCCGCCGATGTCATGGAAACGTATGACGTCAGGAGACCCCGCCCACCTAGGCAGATTACAACCATTCAAGGGGAGTGAAGGAGGAGCTTAAGTACACAGAGAGAAGTGAAGCCATCAGATCAGGCGTGCATCCAAGGAAAGAAGACACAGAAGGAATACAGGTAAACAAGAAAAGGCAGACCAAGAAGTAATGGAGGACACAGGAAAGTGTAAATAGATAAAGATGAATGGCGGGAAAAAGGAGATAAAGAAGGGGGATGGAGGGAAGAACATATAGAAAGAAAGGGGGGATATATAAAGAGAAAAGAAGAGTAAGAGAGAAAAAAGGAAAAAAGAAACAGAAAAAGAGAGACAAAGGAGAGGAAATTAACCACTTGCTTACTGGGCACTTAAACCACCTTCCTGCCCAGACCAATTTTCAGATTTCAGCGCTCTCACTCTTTGAATGACAATTGCGCAGTCATGCTGCAGTTTACCCAAAATAAATTTTTATCATTTTTTTCACACAGATAGAGCTTTCTTTTGGTGGTATTTAATTGCTGCTGGGTTTTTTTATTTTTTGCTAAAAAAAAAACAAAAGGGGACCAAAATTTTGAAAAAAAAAAAACAAACAAAACTGTTTCATAGTTTGTTATAAAAGTTTGAAAACAGGTAATTTTTCTCCTTCACCGATATGCTCTGATGAGGCTGCACTGATAGGCGGCACTAATGGGTACTGATGGGTGGCACTGATAAGCGGCACTGATAAGCGGCACTGATAAGCGGCACTGATAGGTGGCACTGATAAGCGACACTGATAAGCGGCACTGATAGGTGGCACTGATGGGCACTGGTAGGCACGACTCCATGATTATCCCGTCACCAACCACCCTCGCGAACGGGCGGTTGCTGGAAAATGGGCTGCTCAGTCTAAAATGCCCGGGCCTATTTTTTGTCCCAGTCCGGGCCTGGTTCCTTAGTACTAAGAGTGATAATACCATTTTCAACTAAGTTCAGCTCCTTTTTGGAGTGAAGATGCCTGCCCCCTCTGCTCCCTCTCCTGCGTCTCCATTTCTTTTGTGCCCTCCTCTGATGGGCCTCTGAAAATCCCGTTGGTGGCGATTCTCTAACGAGTGCTGATTATGAGAGGGGTGGGAGATTAAGCAGTTGTCACTAAGCCTGGATTCAATTGCTCTAGTATCATCAACTAAAGGGACATACCTGTTAGAAGTATCCACCCTATATGCATTTATGGGGTTCCCCCCATTTTGAAAACTCTGCATGTCAGTGCGATTATAGTATGTATCCCGACCACCTCCATGTCTCCAAGGTGGAGGTGATTCAAATGGGAGAAAGAACCTCTCCTATTTCCTCTACTTTTATGTTGACTGGGACGTTGTTGTGGTCCCATCCAACCACTGTGAGGGTTGGGATTAGGAGAAGCATACTCAGTATATCTGTATGTCTTATAGGGGTTAGGTTGATTCCAATTGCTCATAGTAGCCCCAGAAGTAACCACAGGGGGCACTGTACTATGACCGGATTAATCAGCAGGTAAGGAACAGATTCTTCCTTGATTAGTATAGCTTTCGAAGCCTCCGATTTATGTGTATAATCGGGTTCATTCTTAAAAGGAACTAGTTTACTCTTGAAAACATTAATTTCAGAATCCAGCAGTGTTAATTTCAGTGTCTTTTTTCCCAATAAAAACTGTAAAAAATTTACAGCAGTTTCATTCAAATATTTAAACCACTCGGCCATTTCACTATCCTCTTCTGGGAATTGACCTCCCATCTAAGGCTTGTGGGTACCATATTAGCTTTAACATATTCCTCCAAGTATGCTATGTTCCATCTAGTGTGGACCTCTGTGATAGTTACATTTTTTAATCTTAAAAAGCAACCTCCTAAATCATCCCTAGGGTCCTCATTACCGTCAAAGACCCCCAGGGTGTTAGTAACAAGCTGTGATCTGTAATCAAAAATGTCCATGACGGATACACCAGCAGCGGATATGATATATCAAAAACGTGAAATGGAAAAAATACTAAATATCTGCGCTAAGTGATTTGAATGTAATGAAAATTACCAATTAGTGACCTGCAGCTAAGCACTATAACCCAGATATTGGGCAAAAAATAAAAATGCAGTTAATAGAGTGCAGCGCTATGTTTAAACACAAATTGACCCTGTGCATGAAAACATATGTAGAGTAGGTATAGCACAGTATTATAAATGTGCAGTATAACATAAACATAAATAACATGAATTCAAATAAAGTGCAGCTGTGCAGCTAAATATTTGTTTTTAGTGCAGTCCTATGTGACAATGCATTGTGAAACCAAAGTCGCATACAAAGTGTACAAAAGTGCAAAAATGATACAAATGAGAGAAAATGTTCATATATGTATACAAAGCGCACAAAAGTGCAAATTGACACAAATGAGAAAAAATGTTCATATATTGCTGGAATCCAATATAGTGACTTCAAAGTGTAGCATATAGCGTAGATCAGGTGCTCATCACCGTGTTTCCCGTCACCTCATTAAGATAAAAGGCTTACCAGAAAGCCTAAGACCCCTTTCACACTGGGGCGGTTTGCAGGCGGTATTGCGCTAAAAATACCACCTGCAAACCGCCCCTAAACAGCCTCCGCTGTTTGTTCAGTGTGAAAGCCCGAGGGCTTTCACACTGAAGCGGTGCGCTGGCAGGACGGTGAAAAAAGTCCTGCAAACCGATTCTTTGGAGCGGTGAAGGAGCGGTGTATTCACCGCTCCTAAACCGCTCCTGCCCATTGAAATCAATGGGACAGCGCGGCTATACCGCGGCAATACCGCGGCTATAGCCGCGCTGTATGAGTGATTTTAACCCTTTTTCGGCCGCCAGCGGGGGTTAAAACCGCACCGCTAGCGGCCGAATACAGCTGCAAGAAAGACGGTACAGCAGGGCTAAAAATAGCGTTGTTGTACCGCCGACGCCCCCACCGCCCCAGTGTGAAAGGGGCCTTAGACTTCCCTTACTCAGAGGGGTCAAACAGCGCTTTAAGCGGAATCAAAGATTCACCAATGGAAGACTCTGGCGTTCCTCTCCGGACAGATCCATAGACATCCAATGGAGTCCCAGTGGTGTAGACGGCAGGAGATGGTAATATACAAAAGAGAAAGGCTCCAATAGTGTAGAAAGTCTTCCCAAAGGGTTTTATTAAAAAAAGGGGGAGTTGCAATACACAAACTCCAAAGCAGATATAAAAAATGCAGCAATAATCCTTGCAAGGAAAAAGATGGACATGCAAGTCCGTTTAAAAATCAGATTGCGCATGTGCAGAACGTTTGGTGCGTAATGTCCCCAAGGATCGTTTCGTCAGATGTGACGTCAGTAGGGGTACGCCCACACGTCTGTGCCTGCGCACGAAGTACCTCACTGGCAAAAACGGGGGAAGCACTGCCATAGGACGCGCAAAATGATGCATGAGAGCTCACTGGGTGAATTAAACACCCCAGGTGAAAAATATTTATTAAAAAGTATAGCTATTAGCAAGTGTAAGCGCACGCTCAAATCAATTACTAAGGGTAAGAGAACAGCGCATAATGCCATCTAGCGGAGACATAAGATAATTAAAGCAATGTACCTAAACAAACAATGTAAAGAGGCCAGCTACCCCGTGTTCCCACAAGTTCAAACAACAGGCTAGTGTGCTGATTAAGTTCAAGCTATCTGTACCGCAAAATATATTCATAAAAACCAGACATATAAATGACCATAAATCATAAATTGTAAAATAAAATTATATATAAATTATATGTAAGAAACTTAACGGTAGTTCTAACGTGAATTATACTAAAAAGCATATTCATTGATATTTAATAGACCTAGGGGACATAAGTTACTGCCCTTAAAGAAACTCTTTTTATTTACCAAAAAAACAAATACATTTTTTTTTTTCTTCATGTCAAAGTAGGAGTTGGACATGGTTCTATGCGACAGGTGACCAGAGCTTGTCGTCTGGAAAAGATTCATCGATGACATCCTCTTGATATAGGATGGTGACGTCCAATCTGCCCATGCCTTCCTGTCTCTTTTGAACAACAACAACAGGGGAATAACTCTCAGCTATGAGATAAGCGCCACGGAAATTCATTTCCTAGATTTGAGGATTTCAATCCTAGAAGAGAGAATTGTAACATCTACTTTCTTCAAACCAACGGATAGGAATGGCTACATCCCTTTGTAGCCATCCCTTTCTTGTCATCATCATTCCTGGTTGTTGGCTGTCCCTAAGGGACAGTCTTTACGTTTAAAACAAAACTGTAATAATTCGGATGAGTTTTTCAGAGAGGCTTCAATTCTGAAAACTAGATTTCTAGATAAAGGATATGATAGCAAGTCTTTGGATCCTTTGATAGCAGAGATTAGCAATAGAGATCGTCAAGAACTCTTAAGTGAAAGACCCCCTCGAGTGGACAACAAAGAGGACTTTGATTTCGCTTTCTATACTACATATTCCAGCCAGCGCTGGGCAATCAAAAGAATTATTAAGAGACATTGGCCGGTCATTAAGAACGATCGTGTCTTAGGCCCTTTGCTGTCTGACCAACCTTGTGTTATTTTTTGGGGTGCTTCTAATCTGAGGCACTCCATAGCACCTAATACTCCTGATCCACCAGTTAGACAAACTTTTTTTGGAGATTTAAAGGGGTACTACCTCTGTGGAAAATGCCAAGTGTGCAAAATCAATGCCCACTGTGGTAGAAAAATGACAGAATTCAGTCTGCACGGGAGTTACATACTCCATTAGATCTTTCATTACTTGCACAACAAAATGTATTGTTTACCTTTTGAGGTGTCCATGTGGTCTTGAATACGTGGGGCGCACCATTCGGATGTTACATGTTAGGTTGGGAGAGCACATAGCCAATATCCTCAAAGGCTTCAATAAGCATAATGTTTCAAAACATTATAACTTAAAGCACAATAGGGACTCCAGGGGTACCAATTTCATTGCACTTGAGAAATATATACCTGTCACGTGCCTGGTGGAGATCGAGCTGTAGAGGGGGCTTCTCTTGCACCTCCTGTCTAACACCCCTGGTAGTGATGACAGGGAGTGCAGGATACAGAGTGGCACGAGGGCCAATGTAGCAGATGGCTCAGGCTGGGTCTTGGCAGGAACGTTCGTAATTGTTGGCAAACATTTGTGTGACTGTATGTATGCAAGACAAGTTTGAGCCAACAACCTTCAAGTAAAAATCCACAGTTTTGTTGGCGGAAAGTCCGATCGTGTGTACACGGCATAATACTGCACATCACCCTGAACACTCCATTTCCCTCGTAAAACATGATGGTGGCATCCCCATGTTGTGGGGATGCTTTTCTTCAGCAGGGACAGAGAAGTTGGTCAGAGTTGATGGGAAGATGGATGGAGCCAAATACAGGGCAAACCTGTTATGCCGCGTACACACGAGCGGACTTTTCGACGGACTAGGTCCGACGGTCTTTCCGATGGACTTTGTAGCGTAGGACCGCCGGACTTACAAACGGATGGACTTGGACACACACGACCACTCCAAAAGTCCGATGGTTTTGAACGCGGTGACGTACAGCACCACGTGTTAGTAGAAGTTTGGTTAGAGACGATTCGCGCTTTTCAGACTTCAGCTTATTTTGATCGTTTTCTGCGGTTCAGTTTGTGCTTGTGAGGTTTGTATCTGCTTTTCAGTGCATGTTGGTCAGTTCGCAACCTGTATAGCAGGCCGTTCTGGTCCGCTCGTTCCTGATCTTCAGGTCGCTCTTCATAGGCCTTGCTGTTCTTCAGTGCGTTCGTTTAAGTTTGTTTGACCAGCCGACCATTTTGAAGCCATGGTGCGTGGACGTACTTGTTCTCGAGTTTGTGCTGCGTGGGGGCTTGGTGTTGGGGTTCATACTTTGACCCGAGCCCAGTCCATGAGCAGGGTGAGGAGGAGTTCATGGACGAAGAATTGGCTGTGCCAATTCTCGCACATGCCTTTGCTCTATGAGATCCGTGAGAATAATCCTGAGGATTTCAGGAATTATCTCAGGATGACGGACCCTGTTTTTCAACGTCTGCTGGCTATGCTGACCCCTTATATCAGCAGGCAGGATACCTGCTTGCGGCAAGCCATCACTGCGGAGCAGAGGCTAGTTGCCATGTTACGTTACTTGGTGACTGGGAGAAGCCTTCAGGACCTTAAGTTCTCGACAGGCATCTTACCTCAGGCTCTGGGGATCATTATCCCAGAGACCTGTTCTGTCATTATTCAGGTCCTGCAGAAGGACTATATGAAGGTAAGTTTTATCCTTTAACATTACATGATATGTCTTTAATGTTTGCTAATGTATTGTATTAATTTCATCATTACCTAATTACCATGATTGGAATATGCTGTGAATGTCCCCTTTATCTTCATGCATGCATGTTTATTTTTGTAAATTAATTTTTTGGCCTACATGCATATTTGCCTTCACTAACCTCCCCACCATGCAATCCTGAACAAAATAAGGGGTGATCAGCCCCCTAGGTTTAAAGGGCAGTGCCACATCCAATGTACAGATACATATAAAGAAGGATTCCTCTAAGTGGACTTTAACGGCACTTGTAAGAAATTATAGATAGTAAAAAGGTATAGCAGTATATTAAAAGTAAAAAAGTTTATTTGAAAACAACATATATTAAAACATTGTATACATAAGGTTCAACAAAACATTTACATAATAGATAGATTCATTATTGTCACCAAGCGGTGGGTTTTTACAGAAGCTCTTTTCACACCCAACGCGTTTCGGGATATACAGTATTTTAGTCCTTCTTCAGGGGTGTAGAAGAAAAGAGAGATTCATCTAGGGTAATTAGAGTGTGAAATGATGAGTGAATTACCACAACATGTAGATATATATACATTAATCCATTTGAAGTTAGATAATCAACAAATCACTTACATGGTATGTTTCGTTAATTTGCTTTAAAAAAAACTTGAAGATAGGATAGCATTGGACATTAGTGCTGGTGGGGTTGCTGTCCCTTTCACATCATAGTTGTCACAAGATAATATCACTTAACAGTAATCTCATTCAGGAGGTATATTGTCTCACCTACCCCCGTCTTCCACGGATGCGTAAAGGCCAGAGCGGTATACTGAGGCAAAAAAAAGGAATCCCTATGAGTAGAAAAGGAGTTAAAGTGAATCTGGGGGAATGGAGGATCTTTGATTGGTATTGGTATGAGGGGGCTTGAGAATAAAGCTAAAGATTATGGATGTATAGTATGAAACAAAGGATGTGGTGCCGAGTAATATGTAGATATCGTGTGTCTGATGGAGATTGAGGCATATGTAATGCATGTTGTTTGTAAGTCAAATTAGTAGCTAAAGATGAAGGAGTATATGAACTTGTGTGGTATTGTATTGACACAAGTAATAAATAACTATAAGGAATAACAGTATATTTTAAGTAATAACAAGTAAGATTAATTGTACTAACTACGATTGTATAGTAGTATATTGACAAAAGTAAAGGTAGAGAATAACAATGTTATTTAAGTGAATAATAAATATAGTCTTTTGCACTACTCATATGGCTCTATAACTATTCTTACTCTGTGGGTATTACACTTTGTTTATGCCAGGAAAAGGATGGCTAGTATGGATAAACACTGTATGTTTTATTACATAATTGTGGCATTGAATTTGTATGTAGTATTTAAACATCAAATAATACCTGTAAATAATGGCAGTAAATACAAAGAAGTCTGTTTCTGCAGGCATGAATATAATCAGTATAAGTAGTTATTAAATATCTTATAGGGTTGACAGCTATAATAGTCAATATATACAAGGTATTTAAACAACAGACATGACTGCACATTAGTTCGAAGTAACAGTAGTGTTGGGCCTCTGGGAAGGGAAATTAGTGAGGGATTATATAGTAGAAACATATATACTGACATGGGCAGTGTAAAAAGTCTAAAAGATACCTTTTTGAAGCAGATTTGAAGTAAGCCAGTCACACATCCCAGCATCCAGCATGTGCAACGCTCGAGCTGGGAGTGAGTGAATCTGGCATTTATGTGTAATGAACTCCAAATCAGCTGGCGCAACTAATTGCGCTCAGCTGAATAATAGAGTACGTTATTAGGGAGACCATGCAATCTTGGGCCCATATACACCTATAGCCTAGTCCCTTTAACAATGTATATTGTCAGCTCCATTTTACTGCTTTACCCTCCCCCACCCCCTCAAATGTCTCCAAATGTAATGTGTGGTCTTCTACTAAATTAGAGCTCTCCCCCACCCCCTCAAATGTCTCCAAATGTAATGTGTGGTCATCTACTAAATCAGAACCCTCCCCCACCCCCACCCCCACCCCCACATACAAATTGATCAATGGGCCATCAGAGGGGGTGAGGAATCTTATAAGTGGGCCTTATATTTTAGATTTTTTAAAATAATACTTTTAAAAAATATTATACTGCTGTTGTGCAAGAATGTGTCTAAAAGTACTTATATATATATATATATATTTTTTCTTGTTTGACTCCAGTTTCCTTCCACGCCACAGGAATGGCAGACTGTGGCCTCCTAGTTCGCTGAC
The DNA here is from genome assembly GCF_042186555.1 of Aquarana catesbeiana. Taxonomy (NCBI): domain Eukaryota; kingdom Metazoa; phylum Chordata; class Amphibia; order Anura; family Ranidae; genus Aquarana; species Aquarana catesbeiana. Next base: position 80,476,680 of record NC_133330.1, on the reverse strand, counting down.
CGTTGGGACTTTCCCAACTGTGTAGGGGCGATCGATGGGAAGCATGTTCGCATTGTGCCACCACCCCATTCGGGGTCTTACTACTTTAATTATAAGGGGTTCAATAGTGTAGTAATGGTGGTGGTACCGGCACAATATGATTTTATGTTCGTGGACGTGGGGAAGAGCGGCCGGATGTCAGATTGCCACCTGATGCAGAGAACGTTGAGGGACTCCCCTCTGTATTCATCGCAGATGAAGCCTTCGGTCTTGGCGAGCACCTGGTGAGGCCATTCCCCCAAAGGTCCCTCACCCCGGAGAGGAGGGTATTTAACTACCGGCTGACCAGAGCGAGAAGAGTTGTGGGGAATGCCTTCGGGATTATGGCCAGCCGGTTCCGTTTGTTCCTCTCGGCCATCAATATGGCGGACTATAAAATAAATTATATCTTCATGTCTTTTGGCATACTACATCATTTTTTTAGGAAGACATTCACAAACATATCTAACTTCTGTTGGGCCTGAGGCCGGACTTAGTGCTGAATCTGCACTCACAGGCCTGGATACTGGCCGTACTGGCTTGGCCCCCCAAACCGCCCGTCAAGTGCGGGACAGATATGTCAATTATTTTAAGGGGGTAGGGGGGCCATTGCAATGCCAGAACATGTTTAAACTTTAAAGTAATAAAAAAAAATTATTTGGATCAAATCTCTTGTTTGATTTTATTTTTGGCTGTCTCCTAGTGCACTTGTAGTGCCAAGTGCATTTCCCTTTAGTCAATAAGGCCCTTTGTCACTGTAAACACAAAAAGAATTACAAAACTGGTATTGAGTATTGAGAGAAGAAGCCACACACATTGTTGTAGTAAAAACATTTTACTGTGCGCACATTCAAAGGTGCATTTTTTTCAAACGTCATTAACATTTTTATGATTTTTTTTCTTTTTTTTACTTTTTTATTAATCTAAAATATTATTTTTTTTGGTTATTTTATGCATATTTTTTTTTAAATATTTGTTTATAAAACTTTTTTTTTTACAACATGGTTTTTTCACACATAATAAAAAAACACAACTCTGGAACTTACAAAGTTCAACATGTCAAAAAATGTGCTGGTGATGTCACCCATGCAAAAGCCAAATTTTGCAGATGCACACAAATTGTGAGTCCAAATGGGTAATGTCAACATGTGCTATCTCCCATCATGGGGATCAATGGACGTGTTTTGTGGGTGCAATCCCTTCCTCTCACAAACTAGCATTATGAGGAAGGGGTTGCAAACACAAAACGCGTACATTGAGATCCCCTGATGGCAGATAGCACATGTTGACACACCGTGTGCATCTGCTAAATTTGGCTTTTACTATTTAACAACTTGAAAAAGATAAAAAAGATAAAATGTTAAACTGAAATGAAGAACATGATTGATGTTTTAGGCAAAAAGTGATTATATTCTCCCCAAAACATCAATCATGTTCTTCATTTCCTGTTGCATGCTGTCCAGCCGATTTCTCATGCTGTCTATTTGATTGCGCATTGCATCAATTTGGCCATTCCAGACCATTATCTGCCCAATGAGTCTTTGTACACTGTCTGTGCTAAATGGGTCCGCCGCTTAGCCTTCCACAACCAGAACATCACCTAAAATTTGAGGAGAAAAATGTATTTAGAAATATGCACGCCTAAATAGATTACCTTAAGCTGGGGTGTCAGACATTCACTTGGTGGGGTGCAAATCTCGCCCACTTCCTCCACCTCTCCTTTCTCCAGATCCTCGGGTGAGCGTGGTCTTGGGCTTGGGCTTGGGCTTGGGGTAATTCCCAATTCAGGCTGGTGAGTTTGTGGGGTCTTGGGATCCTCTGACTGATGTCTGCGTCTTTTCTCCCCTAAGAGAATGAAACAAAAGGTATACTTAACACAGTGATATTTGAGTCCAGAAATAGGAATATGAAACCTTGGTTTGAAGTGGGGGACAATTGTCTGTTTGTGTAAAAAAGCTATTTTAAGACATTATTCAAATTACCTTTTAACCAAACTGCAATACTTACCATTTTTTTCCAAGTTTCACAGATGGAGACACCTCAAGTATCCCCTGGAGCCCCTGTGTGGATTACCCTAAAAAATGTTCTCTGGTGTTACACAGTACACTAGTGCTCCTGAGTCCAGATGTGGAAACAGCTGCTGTGTCCTGTCCTTACATTACACTGAATCATTTTTTCTAAGCATTCTAGTTTCAAACACATCTACACAACAATATCTTAAACTTCTTTTAATACGACAAATTATCAAGACATAAATGTATGTAGAACCCTGTACCATCGTATTTCTTGCCAAACGAACGACATTTAATTATAATCATATGTAGTTTAAAAAGAACGATATTTACGAACGATCGCATCGTTCAACAGTATAAACGAAAAGCATATGGATCAGCATGCAAGTTAAGACTCTCAATAGGAACACACGACAAGTACTTACTTTTTTTAAGCACCTTCTTGATTCTGCAATATTGTTCTGTCTCCCTAGTTTTTAGGTCAGACCAGCGCTTTCTCTTTAGCCCGTTTAATACCAAATTTTTGCTCAAGAGTGGTGACAGCTGAGGACATTATTTTGTTCTTCTGCATATTGGGCCTGGTGTACAGTCCTTTTTTGCCATCATAGTCCTCCCTCCTCAATATGGCCACCATCTCCACCATCTCTTCAAAATCCATGTTGGTGGCGTTATATCTCCTCCTGGATCTGGATGTTTGTGGCTCCGGACTTCCCTCCGCACTAGTTCCTGATAATGTCTCTGCCATCTTTATCTATATACTCCCACTGCGCAACGAAGAGTGAAGTGGTAGAGAAAAATTGTCATAAAGAACGTCAGGGGCGGGCGACGCGGGCAACGCAGGCGGAGCATGACACATGCGCAGTGTATATAAAGCTAGTACGCTGGCCTACGTATGTCCGAAAGGCAGTAGCGAGCGTCATAAACGAAGGTAAGATTTAAACGTGGGTGTGTGTTTTGTGTATGTGTTTTGTGTATGTGTTTGTGTGTGTGTGTGTGCCCTAAATTGTGATAAAGATAATACTGGGAGTTTGGACTGACATTACAGTTTTTATCTTGTGTCTTGTCTTTCAGAAATGTAAATTATAAACAAATATATGTCTATAAAAGAATTAAAAAAAACAAAAAAAAAAACTAAAGCAGCCAGCACAGCAGTGGATAAAGTTGCAAAAATGACAAATTGGGTGAAATGTGCAGGGCTTATGTGATCATATAAACCATAACAAATAATATGAGTACAAAAAACGCAAAAAACGTGAATAATAAATGATGTGCTCAAAAATACTCCAAGCAGTCCTCTATTATGAAATGTGATGTCTATAAACAGAGGAACTTGGACGTGTGATGTCCAAAAAAGAAAAAAGTCAGTGACAAGCTTCAATCATGTGTGATGATAATGCTCAACCACATGTGGATATAATATAGTGACAGTTTTTAACTTCAAATATGTATGATGTAATAACAATTGATAGTAGATCCACCACCAAAGACACCAGAAGCTGCTTACCAGCGGGATTGAACTCAAATAGGTGTACATCTAGTGAGTCAATCAAGTTTTGTGGTATAATATACCAAGGGGATCAGATGCTCTATCCAGATATGACCTCCAGATGGACCTCCGAACAGGTGTAAGGTATGGATGGACACAGTAGATATAGGCAGTCAGCCCCACCATTAAAAGAAAGAGGAAGGCATATAGCGTAACTCCGTATGGAAATTTTAATGCCTGAAAAGCAAAGGAAATACACTCATGTGTTTAGCAGTAAAATCAAGCACTTGTATAAAAGAAGACATTGGTCTCAGCATATCCTACTGACGCATTTCGACTTAGAAGTCATCATCTGGGACCACTGTCCTCTTTTATACAAGCGCTTGATTTCTCAAGAGAAATATAAGCAGCAAAACAACTTCATTCTTCTAGCTTTATAAAGAAGAAAAGAATGTGCTGTATTAAAAGATCACAGAATTAGCAGCGTGAGGAATGTGCTAGCTTCAATACGAAGGCTAATTTTACCAGACCTTCCGTCTTGTACTTGCTTCAGAGCATGCGTCAGTCTTGGTCCGTTGGACTAGCACACAGACGAACGGTTTGCACGCTAGAAAGCTGAGTCCGTCGGACAGATTTGAAACATGTTTCATTTCTAGGTACGTCAGACTTTTAGGAAAAAAAAGTCAGTTGGAGCCCACACACGATCGAATTGTCCGACGGAGTCTGGTCCGCCGGACCAAGTCTGACGGAAAGTCCGCTCGTGTGTACGCGGCATTAGAGTCTACAAAAGACTGGGGCTGAGATTCACCTTCTAGCAGGACAACGACCCTAAACATACAGCCAGAGCTACAATGGAATGGTTTAGATCAAAGCCTATTCATGTGTTGATATAGCTCAGTCAGAGTCCAGACCTAAATCCAATTGAGAATCTGTGGCAAGACAAGAAAATTGCTGTTCACAGACGCTCTCCATCCAATCTGACAGAGCTTGAGCTATTTTGCAAAGAAGAATTGGAAAAAATGTCACTCTCTAGATGTGCAAAACTGGTAGAGACATACCCAAAAAGAATTGCAGCTGTAATTGCGGCAAAAGGTGGTTCTACAAAGTATTGATTCAGGGGGGCTGAATACAAATGCACGCCACACTTTTCACATATTTATTTGTAAACAATTTTGAAAACCATTAATCATTTTCCTTCCACTTCACAATTATGTGCCACTTTGTGTTGGCCTATCACATAAAATCCCAATACAGGACATTTACATTTTTTGGTTGTAACATGACAAAATTTGGAAAATTTCAAGGGGTATGAATACTTTTTCAAGGTACTGTAGCTTCTCTGTGACCTACTTCTGTCAAGAGTATCTCTGTTCAGCCTAGCTCATATCAGGCATGCACTTTAGCGAGTGGCTTGGTATCTAGGACCCTCAGCACATGGCTTATGCTGAGGTCAGGCCCTTACAGTAGTTCTTCACTCAGGCCTCCTCCCAGTTAAAAAGCCCCAGGGAAAAGAGAGTTCTGGAAAGGTGCTCCCAAACACGTATCATCTTCCCAGACCATATCTTTAAACAACATCATCAGGGATTGGCTGAGTCAGATAAATATTCATGACCTAGTGTCCAATTCCTCCCACACTGATTACTGGAACCTCCTTCCAACAGCAGGCTGAAGTAATCAATCCACCAGGCTTAGTGAAAACCTACAGAACCCAGAAAAAGGTAAATACCAGCTCAGCTTGAATACAGACTAGGAGCAACATTTTTTTCAAGCAGGGTGCCATCAGGTGTCTTCAGGGGTGCCTTGGCAAAATGCCTAAATATTGCCCAAACGATCTATACAAGCCAGTGGATGAATCAATCCTACCTTTTAGTTACACAAAGCCACAGGTTTTCATTGTGCACCATTACAACCTTCTAGCCGCTGGCATCCTAACAACCAATGAGATCACCGGTTGATAAGGAGAATGTCGGGTGCCTGCACAGCATCCTTGTTTTCTCTTCCTGCCCCTCTCTGTCAGCACTGGAGTTACATTAGCTGAGTGAAGGAAACTGAGGAAGAAGAGAAATACTGGAATACTAGTCAGAACCAGTGTGCAAAGGTGTATTTGCTTTGGAAGAATATATCACCTCTAACATTGCGTGTGCTACGTGTGTGGATGTTGCTGCAATATGTAAAACTATTTGTTCAGTTTTTTACATTTTAGAATGGGGTACCTTGATATTGTGCATGCAAAAAGGTTGAGAAACACTGCATTAGACAAACAAGATATTTGGGGGGCACACCCTAAAAGATGCATTAAAGATGGTGGACCCACTGATCATGGGGTACTTTGTCGCAGTAAGTGGGCTTAGCACCATATAGCAATATGGTGTGACCAAATCCCCATATTTTTTTATAGTGTTTTTTTTTTAAATGTTTAGGTGTTTTAAACTAGCCTTGCTGGAGGTAAATGTCTTTTTTGCATGTGTGCGCTGTAATATTTTCTTTTACACTGCATTAGAGACACAACAGAAAAGAGCAGGGTTGCTACGTTTGTATCATTTCATCATTTGTGCTTTATTCTTTATGCTTTTGTTACCATAATTTTATTATCCACCATAACCATTCAATCAAAACCAAAACAGCAGCGTACTGCTTACTGTTCATCTGTTGGCCATCATTTTTTCCATTCTTTTTCTATTTTAAAGCTCAAATTCTAATTTCAGGGAGCGTTTTTCCTTTTCAACATTACATTTTGACACAGAGGAAAAAATAATCTGTTTGCACAAATTGTTAGTGTAACATTAGCATAAGTTCAAGTCAGGTTTGTATAGACAGAAATAAGCATGAAGGCAACATTTTCAAAAGTTTGCTTATGTATTTAATGCTCAGTCATGCAGCAAACATAAATGTCATTCAGATCATCCAGTGTATTTGGGACCTGGGAATTGATTAGGGAAAGGGAGCATTTTTATTTGTTGATTTATTTATCCATTTAAAAAAAAATGTAAGCTTTTTTTTCACTTAGGGGTCTGAATACATTCAAAAAAACGTGACTCAACAGAGAGTTATCTCCGCAGTAACATATCTCTTATAAGAGCTAACAGCACATTGCTGTAACAATTTATTTCTGCAGGGGAAAGAAAGGTAAGGCTGAATTAGCTTTGTACTGTTTAAGTAAGCATTTGGAGTTAAAAGTGTTGATGATGGAAAAATGAAAAATGTGATTACCTTACTGGTGGGCAGGATGTCGTGCACACAGGATAAATGTGGCGAATAGTAGAAGACAGGCCAGAGGTAAAAAAGCTAGGGAGACAAACCTGAGCAAGGCACTGGGGAGCAAGGGTGAGAGTAATCAGTAAGAGAAGTTAAAGGTCAGGCAGCATACTGTCAAAGGTTGAGGGTCAGGCCAGGTCAAAAATCCAAAGAGTCAAAAAAAAAAAAAAAAAAAAGACACACCCACATACCAAAGATATTTGTATAATCGGTAGGGAAAAAAACAAGGTCTCTTTGAAGAGGGCAGATACCGATTTAGAGGTTGGGAGCAAAGATTACTTCATGTGACCTACTAGGAAGGTGTAGCAGATCACCAAGAAGTTGCTGAATATAAAACAAAGAAAAGACGATAAGCCATGTGGATTTGGGGTGAAGGAATAACTGCAGGTTAGGAGCATACCCTTCCATTGATGGGCATGTGTACTGCACATTGTCATACATACTGGACATATGCACACACACATGTGAACATGGGATGCCACTAAGGTCACAGGTAAGTTCCTTACACAAAGATCAAGTATAAATGAGCACTCTGTAGTAAAACTCTGTAGTAGAATTGAAAGCCCAGGAGTTGATTCATTCAGCTTTCAGACTTAGCGCTGGCGTTGAGCACTGAAGAGCCAGATGTTGAGCCCCAATGATATAAACTGACAACCAGTGACACATAACAGATGTGGAAAGAATACAAAAGTGACCCTTCAGTTTTTCACATGTTTTGTGGCTTATTAAAAAGTAACTGGGAGGTAGTGGTGCTGCTCATCATGGCAAACTTACCTCTGAGATTGTCCTATATTAGTGATTCTATCATCTTTACTGAAGCAAATCTCTCATATATGAAATGGAGCTTCACCATCCCATCACTAGAGCCCTCTCTTCAGAGTGTGATAGACTGCAGCAGGTGGTAATAGGGAAAAAAAATTGCTAGGGGATTGGAACAGGAGTTTCTTGGCAGAAAAGAAATACAAAGACTTTTTTTCCCAGTTAATGTCTACTTTAATATACAGTGATACCTCGGTTCACCAACGCTTCTGTTCACGAACAATGCGGTTTGTGAACAGAAATGTTCACAAAAATTTGCTTCAGTATGTGAACTCCGCTTCGGTTCACGAACACGAGCCACGGCCATCTTCCCTACTCTAACACATGGTTGCAACTTCCTGTAGGTGAGATTGCAGCCACAGATAGACAGTAAAAGTTTATTGTGAAGACAATGCCGCCTACACACGGCCGGACTTGCCAACAGGCTAAACGCCGTCGGCATTTCCGACGGAAAGATTTAGAACATGTTCTATATCTGAGTCCGTCGGAAATGCCGACAGAAAAAGTCCAATGGGGCATACACACGGTTGGAATGTCTGACCGAAAGCTCCCATCGGACTTTTTCTGTCCAGAAGTCCAGCCGTGTGTACGCGGCATTACAGTTTTGAGAAGCTTTTTGGTGTGCTTTTTAGCACATACTGTACAGTACTGTACTTTACATCCCTGCGCACACTAGCTGTGAAGCTTTTTTGTGTGCTTTTTATCACATACTGTACTGTACCTGACATCCAGTATGGATCCAAAGAAAATTCAGACCAAGCATGGTGGTAAGAAGAAAGTGCGGAGCAGTAATGAAGGTAACAAGAACCTGCTTTTCTCCACGCCAGATGTCGTCTCAAGCAAGGTTAGTGCCGTGTACACACGAGCGGACTTTGCAGCAGACTTGATCCGGCGGACCGGACTCCGTCGGAAAATTCGATCGTGTGTGGGCTCCAGCAGACTTTTGTTTCCCAAAAGTCCGACGGACCTAGAAATAAAACATGTTTCAAATCTTTCCGACAGACTCGAGTCTGGTTGAAAAATCCGCTCGTCTGTATGCTAGTCCGACGGACTAAAACTGACGCTAGGGCAGCTATTGGCTACTGGCTATCAACTTCCTTATTTTAGTCCGGTCGTACGTCATCACGTACGAATCCGTCAGACTTTGGTGTGATCGTGTGTAGGCAAGTCCGTTTGTTAGGAAAGTCCGTCGGAAGTCCGCCAGAAGTCCGTCGCATAGACCGTCGGGCCAGTCCGCTCGAAAAGTCCGCTCGTGTGTACGCGGCATTAGTTTCCTCTCTCTTAATACTGTACTGTACTTTGTTTCATATTTTTGTGGTTCAAAAACAAAAAAAAAACGTTCAGAATGGATTAACCTGATTTACATTGAACTCTATGGGAAAATTTGCCTCGGTTCGCGACCAGAGTTGTGGAACGAATTAAGTTTGTGAACAGAGGTATCACTGTATTTGGTTTCTTTTAATGTTTAACTGTTCTAAATTTTCAAGGACCACTGTTAAAAAAATTTATTACAGTCTGCTTGGACCTCATCTGCATAATTACTGCTGAGTGCACAAATAATATGGCACAGATCAGTAATTTCAAATTTCAGTTACTATAATGTAAAAAAAGAAAAATTAAAATTTCTAGCTTTGCATCGTCAGAACACCCCCTTGTTCTGGATCAGTAGGAAACTGCAGGAAAAGTGTCACTTTCTCCACTTGTACTTGCATATACAGTCGAGGCCTAATTGTAGCAATGTTTTTATGTAGCTGATATTTCTTTGTATTACATTTTTACTTTTATTGTTATATTAAGAGGACAAATGTTGTTTAGAGGTAAAAATCTACATTCATTTGAACACTGCTTTACATACCAGCTTGATTCTATAAGTCGCAAATAATTATTTCTATGCTGCACCGCATTCTCATGAAGCTCATATGACCAGTAAGAAACATACTAGTAGCTGCAAAGCTTCAGTGTGCTATCCCATGTGATCACAGACTGTCACGTGTAAAAGCAGAATTCACATCTAAAGTGATACTGTCATCAGCCCTGCCTTACAGGCATCTTGTTGTGTGCACTTTTCTGCAGACAGCTTGGTATAAATAAAGCAATGTTTATAATGGCCCAGACGTGTTCTTTCAGAGAACAGAGAAAAAGGTAGTGGTAAGGATGTAGCAACCTGAAGTTTAGGCAGGGTTGTTCTTCATAAATTTACTTGCCAGGAGTAGTTGTCCCGGTTGATTGTTAGAGAACTATTGATTTCTCCCCAAGTTTGGCCTTGTTGCACTTTTCCCTTCTACCACTAGGTGGCCAGATACTTGGAGGTACTAGATATGAGAAGGGCAACACATGGTCAGATTATGGATGTATAGATGTATGGGGTATCTCAGCCAATGGGCAGGGGTTTTCTTGGACCCCTTGGCCTGCTGGGAGAACCTAAATAATTGGGTGGAGTCAGGTGATCTGTGTTCTGTGCCACCTAGATGGCTATCTGGGTGGACGTGTGTTGGCTGCTAGGCCGGAGATTGGGCCTATCCCGGGCACATCTGCCCGCTAGGCTGTCTGAGGGCCTATCTAGAGCAGCACAGGCTTGCAGTCCAACCAAAAGTGATGGTTCTGCTGGCCGGAGAACCTGTCGTGATTAGAGGTAGAAGGAAAGCTGTCGCCGCCACTGAGGGACCAACCACCTTATTACCAGGGACCACAGTGAGTAACTGAAGCAAGTACCGGAGCAGTATTCTCAGCAACCGGGGATGGTGAAGAATTGGGAAACTAAAGTGGGTATCAAGCCAGGGACCCAGCTAGCGGAGGTAAAGCTTGCAGAGCAGCCTTGTGTGTCAAGCCAGGAACCGAGCAGGCCAGTGGGGTGAAGCTTGAGAGGTATCTTGAATGCCAAGCTAGGGACCCAGCAGAGAGGTGCGGGTGACGCTTGAGGAAGATACCACCATGAAGATTGGAGGAGCTCAAGGGATTCAGTGACAGTGAATCAGCGGGTCTAGTGAAGGACCTGGAGTTCACTGGGCTGAAGAACTACAAGGAGAGGTTGTAGTGAAAGAGAAAGCAACTGTTACGTGTTTCACCCATGTCACAAGTGGGTGAAACATGTCGGTGTGTGCGCCTACACATGCCCTCTGCCGATAGCCAACCTGGGCTTTTCATCACTCTTTAGCCCTCATCCTATCTCCACAAACTGGAAATCCACGAACAACCGAAAACTGGAAGTAAACGGCCAGGCGGCCCCATTCTGGTTTTGAGTGGATAACGTCCTGTGGGTGTCACCAGGACTAGGAATATGCATCCTGCACACCTGTGGACCCCTGCAAAGGACTCTGGATTCACCACCTTGTCGCTGCAATTGGGGACCAATCTAATATCATCTAAACAGTGAGTCTCTTTTCAACTAGTATATCCAGCAAGCGATTACAGCCTGAACATTTTTTTGAGGCTCTGTGATTTGACTCAGCTGACTATATTTTTCTATCCAACTTATATGCGGCGCTATCTTTATTGTTTCATGGAAACATGGTGCTGAATGACTAACAGGCTTATTGTGGATCTATTGTTTCTCCTTGACTCGAGTCGCATGCTTACATCACAGCGTGCTGCATTTTTTACTATCTCTATGATTGACAGTGCTACACCCAGAAATCAAACCTGTCTTGTTCCCTAACTAGCAGGGATACTTTCTAGCCAGAATTGCATTTATTTGTTTGTGATGACCAATGCTTTTTTCAACGTTGTAAAGACTTCATGCAGCAGCTCTATAGGCATATATGAAGTCTGGAGGTCCATGGTTAAGCACAAAACGGGTACCGACTTGTGCTACCAAGGTTTCCCAGAACTCACCTCGCCTAAACACATGAAAGCATTATATATTAAGTCACACTTAATAACTTGAGATGATTGACACGTGTGGATGACTGGGATATGGCTGAGCTCACGGGCATGCGTTTTTAAGTGACAACATTGTCAGTTTTTACCACGTGCAATATCCTATTGTTTATGCTTTCCTTTCAATGATAAATAAATAAATAAATAAAATAAATGTTAAGAGAAATATACTCTCTTTTGCATTCAAGAAGTGTCTGGTGCCCAATGACTTTAATCATCTTGTAATATAATAAAATAATACCCCTGCGCCAACCAAATAAATGCGATAAATACTGCTGCAAACACTGAAGGAATTATCAGAACCCAAGTAGAATATATAAAATGAAGATAGTGCTGCGCTGTAAATAAATAATGTGCAAAATATATAGAATAAAGTGCATAAGTGCTCTGTAGTAGAAACACTAAAAAGAGGCAATTCTTGTGGTATAAAAAACATATATACAAATCCTTAAATGTATAAATATAATAAACATATCACATATTACCCTTATTCCTCTTCAAGTAAAAACAGTGATAAAATATCGTGATGAAATAACCATATAAAAAAATCTAGAAATCCTTCTTATAGGTGATGAACACGCGTCCGGAATATGAGACACCGGAAGTGACGTGGGCGAGCTCGCTGCTCGTTTTTATTGTTGCCTGTTTGTTACATTTTAATGTGAGTACCTGTTTTACTTTGTTGTCATCAAATAAATATTATCAAAATGACTACACTATCGTGCATCCCTCCTGTTGCTTGCATCCCGCCATGCCCTATTGCGAGGTTCAACTGATCCAGATATACCAGGGACATAAAGGGGACGCTGATTGCAGATAAGAATTACACACCAGTAGAGCCAGAGACGCCAGACTGGGACGATTACCAGGACACACCCACGGGTTCCATAACAAAGATATACCCACATGCTGTTACCTTACAGCGGTAAGGTAAGGGGACATCCACATATTACTCTACAGAGATGACAAGAAGCCACCTATCACCAGCACTCCTTTGCAGAGAGTGATCACCAGCACCAGCACTTTACTCCTGTCTACTGATACTATTATACAGTCACCATACATCCTGCACTTTATGTTTTAAAAAGACTTTCCACAGACACAGTTATTTGATTCACCTATAAATCTGCGTACACACGACTGGAATTTTGGCCGGCAAAAGACAGATCAGGTTTTTTCGTCGGAAAATGCGACTGTGTGTATGCTCCATCGGACTTTTGCTGGCCGAATTCCAGCCAGCAAAAGATTGAGAGCATGTTCTCAATTTTTCGGTCGGAAAAAGTTCCTATCCAAAAATGCGATCGTCTGTGGCAATTCCGACGCGCAAAATTCCTATGCATGCTCGGAAACAATTTGAAGCATGCTTGGTAGCATTGAACTTCATTTTCTCGGCTTGTCGTAGTGTTGTATGTCACTGCGTTCTTGACGGTCGTAAGTTCAGCGAACTTTTGGGTGACCGGGTGTATGCAAGGCAAACTTGAGCGGAATCCCGTCGGAAAAGCCATCATATCTTTTTCCGATGAGAAGTCCGATCGTGTTTACGATAAGAAGGCTTTCTATATATTTTTTATATGTTTTTTTTTCATCACGATATTTTATCACTGTTTTTACTTGAAGAGGAATAAGAGTAATATGTGATACGTTTATTATATTTATACATTTAAGGATTTGTATATATGTTTTTTATACCACAAGAATTGCCTCTTTTATCATCTTGCACCCACCATGCCTCACAATGGTAGAGGAGACTGCTGGATAGGTACCTAGCTTCAGTTAGTGGGCTAAGTAGGCCTTGGCATTCACTATGTGGCTTGGCAGTAGTCAGGATAAAGGATGCACCATTAGTTGTTTATGGGCTGGGGGTCAACGATTTGTTCGTAAGCTACAATGGTTTATAATGTATCCAGCACACCCAAATGTGAGCATATTTGTCCTGTCTGTTCTATGAGATATGAATAGGTTTTTATGTCTGCAGTTGTTTAGCGTAGGGATCCAGTCCTGGCTGAGAGGTTGTTTAGACAACCAATATAAGGGTTTGCTCATGTGCATATAGCATATACAGTGCCTTGAAAAAGTATTCGTACCCCTTGAAATTTTCCACATTTTGTCATGTTACAACAAAAAAACTTAAATATATTTTATTGGGATTTTGCACGATAGTCCAACACAAAGTGGCACATAATTGGGAAGTGGAAGGAAAATGATAAATGGTTTTATACATTTTTTACAAATAAATATCTGAAAAGTGTGGCGTTTATTTGTATTCAGCCCCCTTTACTCTGATACCCCTAACTAAAATCTAGTGGAACCAATTGCCTTCAGAAGTCACCTAGTTAGTAAAAAGAGTCCACCTATGTGTAAATACAGCTGTTCTGTGAAGCCCTCAGAGGTTTGTTAGAGAACCTTAGTTAACAAACTGTATCATGAAGGCCAAGGAATACACCAGACAGGTCAGGGATAAAGTTGTGGATAAAGCAGGGTTAGGTTATAAAAAAATATCCCAAGCTTTGAACATCTCGCGGAGCACTGTTCAATCCATCATCCGAAGATGGACAGAGTATGGCACAACTGCAAACCTACCAAGACATGGCCGTCCACCTAAATTGGCAGGGTAAGGAGAGCAATAATCAGAGAAGCAGCCAAGAGGCCCATAGTAACTCTGGAGGAGCTGCAGAGATCCACAGTTTAGGAGGGAGAATCTGTCCACAGGACAACTATTAGTCATACACTCCACAAATCTGGCCTTTATGGAAGAGTGACAAGAAGAAAGCCATTGTTGAAAGAAAGCCATAAGAAGTCCTATTTGCAGTTTGTGAGAAGCCATGTTGGGGACACAGCAAACATGTGGAAGAAGGTACTCTGGTCAGATGAGACCAAAATTGAACTTTTTGTCCTAAAAGCAAAACACTATGTGTGACGGAAAACTAACATTGCGCCTCACCCTGAACACACCGTGAAACATGGCAGCATCATGTCGTGGGGACGCTTTTCTTCAGCAGGGACAGGGAAGCTGGTCAGAGTTGATGGGAAGATGGATGGAGCCAAATACAGGACAATCTTAGAAGAAAACCTGTTAGTCTGCATAAGACCTGAGACTGGGGCCGAGGTTCACTTTCCAGCAGGACAACGACCCTAAACATACAGCCAGAGCTACAATGGAATGGTTTAGATCAAAGCATATTCATGCGTAGAATGGCCCAGTCAAAGTCCAGACCTAAATCCAATTGAGAATCTGTGGCAAGACAAGAAAATTGCTGTTCACAGGCGCTCTCCATCCAATCTGACAGAGCTTGAGCTATTTTGCAAAGAAGAACGGGCAAAAATGTCACTCTCTAGATGTGCAAAGCTGGTAGAGACATCCCCAAAAAGACTTGCAGCTGTAATTGGAGCGAAAGGCTGTTCTACAAAATATTGACTCAATGGGGCTGAATACAAATGCACGCCACACTTTTCACATATTTATTTGTAATACAATTTGAAAACCATTTATCATTTTCTTTCCACTTCACAATTATCTGCCACTTTGCGTTGGTCTTTTACATAAAATCCCAATAAAATACATTTACATTCTTGGTGGTAACATGACAAAATGTGGAAAATTTCAAGGGGTATGAATACTTTTTCAATACTTCTTCAAGGCACTGTACTTTCCCTGGTAGCTATAACGTGATTGACCTTCATCCAGTAGTGAAATATAATAGGACAGTGCTATATGTGCAGTAGAGTGCCATCTTCTGTGGCGCACCTCCAATATCATATATAATATATAAGTGTTTCCACCATGTCAGAGAATGGTAGGTGGTTGCCACATCCCTGGATATATAAAAAAAATAGAAATCCCCGCGAATTGGGATTTTAATGGCAACAACACTACCAAGGTTGTATAAAACAAATGTTTATTGATGCATATGTAAAAAGGGTAACAACAAAAAAACAAAAAAACTCTGACCAGAAGTAGCGAACAAGGAAGGTATGCCGCATCCCATACTATAGGAAAATGAACAATTGGTTCCCCTGGGGTGGGATTTTAAAGGCATTACCAAAAAAAATTCATAATTAATAAAAAAGATATTTTATTACAAGGTACAAAAACGTGATACAAGATACACCAAATAGAATAGTTAAATCAGACATAAAAAATACATGTAAACAATTGCATCAAGAACAACATGTATGGGACAGAGAATACTACACAAGGCAACAAAAACAGACCAGAGGCATGAGATGAGGTATGTCTCACTAAACCGACGCGTTTCGGAAAGTCCCTCGTCAAGGTTTGACAAGTGAGAGTTATCATCCAATGCAAATGTTGTAAAAACATACAAAACAAACAATCAGCTCTGCTGTGGTATCCCAGGCCGTGTGCATATCTCGAAGATCCAATTATAGGTGGGTGGAATACTGTAAGAGGTTCATGTACAAGGTACCGTCCCCCTAAGTGCTGAAAAAACACCACGTCCAAATCTAGGCGCAGCGCCTGTGCGTGGGCTGGGGTCCAAAAGGATCTTCGGACCTGAAAACTAGAGCCAGAGATGATACCTACAAGGTATAAAGTAGGGGGGGGGGAGGAGGGCTCACAGAACACCATGCTGGCTACCAGAAAAAAGTAAAAAGGGTAAATCACACAGATGATGATCAATAAAAACAAAGCAAAAACAATTGACAAATCATTGCAACCATACAATGTGGCAAAAATTGTATATGTTACTCTCCAGTGTCCGAGAACAATCTTCGGTACCCGACGTATTTCAGGTCCAAGCCCTTCGTCAGGTTTTGTAGATGAAAATTATTATATTTACCGGATTCAACAGGCAGGGATATCACAGTGTAACCCTAACAGGGCCCTTCATGGTTCCTGGGTAGATATCCTCATGGGTATATAGCCTTCCAAACTCACCCTACAATAAATAAAAAGTACCCAAATAATGCTGAGAGATTTGCAGCTTGTATGCAAGCATGGCTCCTCTATTC
The DNA here is from genome assembly GCF_042186555.1 of Aquarana catesbeiana. Taxonomy (NCBI): domain Eukaryota; kingdom Metazoa; phylum Chordata; class Amphibia; order Anura; family Ranidae; genus Aquarana; species Aquarana catesbeiana. Next base: position 80,460,243 of record NC_133330.1, on the reverse strand, counting down.
AAAGAGAAGTAAATAAAAAATGCCAAATATGAGGGGTAGGAGAGTAAAAGAGAGCCATCACTGTATCTTTATTATTGTATTTCTGTCAGAGCGCCGTCTTCCCTGGCAGTGCTTGTGAGATGCCAAGTATGGTGCTGAACGCCCACGCATGTGCACAGCAATGTTGCCACCGTGCATGTGTGGCAGATGAGCAATGGGACCAAGCAGTGCATGGAGCGCACAGCGCCGCTCCCTCCGACTGGTGGGGCGTTGGTATGCACTCCACGAACACTGGCGCAGACAGGCCCAGCACAGCACCAGCCTCCTCTTGTGAAGGATCCAAAATAAAAAAAGGACTGTCAAAGAAGTAAAACCTCTTTTACATCCAAGAAGTGTCTGGTGCCCAATTACTTTTACCACCTTTGCACCCACTATGCCTCACAACCCACTATATATTGAAGGATGTCAGCTGTCTTTGGCCTTGAAGGCTCGTATTAGACTGGAAGAGGTCAGAGATTCTGCTACATCTGCTTCCTTAAAAAGGATGTGGGTGTTTGGGGATTTTTTTCTCAGTATTTAAAATTCACATTGAAGAGGTTATGAAATGGCAAGTAGCAGCGACAATAGGATAAGATGACCAGATTTTCAAAATTAACCAAGCCTGATTATATTAGGGTGGGACAGGGGCAGGTCTAATCATGGCATGCCAAATGGTAAGTGAGGCCAAATTGTGCTAATAGTAGGAAAGGCTTACAGAGTTATAGTTAAATAAAACCTGAGCCTACTCTGCTCTGGGTTAAGAGTGTTTGATGCACAGAGTGCAGGGGTCAGGAGTAAGTGATGCACAGAGTGCCTCCCAAGCAAGAGTTCACTCTCCCCTCAATATAACACCCCTATGCCTTCTACAAACCAATTTTCAGTGCTAATCTCCCCTCCCTCCCTTTTCTTACCAGATCTTGGCACTGTGCGGCATCTGCTGCTAAGATCTTCATGTCCTGACACCATGATGACCCACATTTCTTCCATAGGTATGTCATTTATGCTGCATGGGTATTGATGACAATACATGAGCGAGAAGCAAGCAATCATGACATTAAGCAGTCATACGGTGGAGACTGGGGTCATAATGACATGTTGTCTCTTTCTGGAGGCACACCATATACTGCTCAGGTGTAAGGAGAACGTTTAGTGCAGGGTTCAGTAACAAGGAATGCAGAGTTCACAAGTCAGTAGTAAGCAAGGCAGAGTTCAGGGCTCAGAATTAATACAGAGTGCAGAGTCAGTACAAACATAGCTAGGCAGATGTCAGTATAAAGTAATTCATAGAGCAAAAGACAGGAGTATGTAATGCAGAGTGCAATGGTCAGTAGAATGTAACGGAGAGGGTAGAGGTCAGTAGTCAGTAATGCATGGTTCAGAGGTCAGTAGTACAGTTGTATTTCACAGTTCAGGGGTTAGTAGTAATTAACAGAGGGCGGAGGTCATCAGTAAGTAAGGCACAGTTCAGAGGTCAATAGTAAGTAAAGCAGAAGGCAGAGATAAGTAGTAAGAAGTAAGGCAGAGGGCAGTGGTCAATGATAATTATGGTGGCAGATATCAGTAATATGTAATGCAGAGCCCCACACACAGTCACGGGCAGCCCCTGTCACCTGTGCACAGCTGTCTTGTCCATCCTGCCCCTCCTTGCCCCAGGCTCACTGGTCCTCACAGTCGCACACAGGCAGGTCCTGGGTTCAGTTCTTTGTCCATCCTGCCTCCCCTCTCTCCTAGGGTTGCCACCTTTTCTTCAAGCCAAACCCGAACACTTTAGCAGCACACAGCAATTTTATTTTTAAGGGGGAACACTGTGGACTCTGGTGTAAAGGAGTTACTGCTCACTAAACCTCCCACCTACATCACAGTTCCCAGCATTCCCCCTTAAATTAGCCCCCCTAAAACCCCCTTTACATCAGAGTCCACAGGGCACCCCTTACATCTGAGTCCCCCTTACCTTAGTATACTCACTTGCTTGAAGGCAGGAGAGAAAAGGGAGGGGGAGACTTCAGTTACAGACTTTGGATGGTGAGCTCACTTACCCAAGGATGGAGGCTTAAGCATCGACACCTTCCATCCACATGTATCTGAGCTAAGTTGCTGAGCTTCAAACTTCCAGCCCACACATCACTTTCCTCTTTATAGCGCAAAAAATAAAAACCGCAGAGGTGATCAAATACCACCAAAAGAAAGCTCTATTTGTGGGAAAAAAAGGACGTCAATTTTGTTTGGGAGCCACGTTGCATGACCGCGCAATTGTCAGTTAAAGCGATGCAGTGCTGAATCGCAAAAAGTGCTCTGGTCAGGAAGGGGGTAAAATCTTCCGGGGCTGAAGTGGTTAAAGAAGAAGCCTTATAAAAAATGTAAAAAAAAAGTCAGTGGTGGCAGTGGACATTGCAAGGACCGCACATGGACCAGTGCCTGTGTGGGGACACCTGTCATACAGCTATTCTAGCCTGAACATCACAATACACTGCATGCCCAATAGCACACTTCCACAGTCCACTACAAGGCAGCTCTCCTCTTCCAGACAAAATCCATGCAGGAGAGGGTGCATACACTGTACACACCACACATCTGTTACAGCAGAAATTAAACAGCAGTGGTGGTCACTGGTCATTAACCTTGCCTCAGCCTCCTCCCCTCCCCCAATCCAGCCATTTATGAATCAGTTTTTTTAGTGTTTACTTTTACACAAGTTCAGTCCGTCTGTCACACACTGCAATCCAAATCTTCTACCTTAGCTTCCTTCCACCAGAATCCAGCTACAGAATCCAGCTACACTAGAGCCAGCCTGCCAGCCAGCCATGCAGCAGGTCCTCAGCTCCTCGAGGTAACAGCGCGCCGACTCCGACACAGCTCCCTGCGCTCCTCTGCATCCTCCCACCTTGCCTCCGGCCGTGAGTGACGTCACGCCGCTGGCAGGGATTACGAGACTCCTCCATAGGGGGAGTACACTGACACAGTAGGAAACAGTGAAGTGCTGAGGGAAGGGAGGATGCAGGCAGCAGGAGCGCACGAAATCGGCAATTTGTACAGTGCTGCTGGGCGCTGACATAGTACACACTGGCGGGCGGCGGTCATGGCAGAACTTCACCTGCAGGCTGCGCCCCCCCTGCCTATAGCAAATGGTACCGCCCAGGGCACGTGACCCTTCTGCCCCTGCCTTGTACCGGCCCTGCCCTCCCCTGTCACCTTTTTTCGCTTTGTGTCAGGAAAACTTGTCAGAACTTATTCATGCAGATAGCAGAAGAATGAAGCAGCAGACAGAAATTAAATTTAGTGCTCCAGTTGAGACAAGTACACACAATAGAGGGATATGCTTTGCTCCTATTTGATGTCTGAGGTTTACGACCACTTTAAAGCCAGGACTGAATCAGAGACACTTTGCAGGTGGGGATGATCTCCTTCTTACTGTGTGCATAAAAATATTACTTGTTGTAGCATTGTGAGCACTTCATTTTTAGGATATACAGTATCTGTATGACTTTGCAGATTACCTGGTAACTATCAGTCCTCACTAACATTTTCAGAACTGCATTCTGGTATTTGTACATAGGGTGGCACTGTGTTATACTTACTTTGATTCATTTCACTGATGCATAGCTGTAAGTATTTTATATGTAATAGCAGCATATGAAAACTGGCTCATGTAATGTTTGATTTCGTTTTTAAAATGAAAGTTTAAAGAAGAGATGCAGCCAATACCGCAAAACATTTTGAGAGCAAGCTGCACATACACTATATTATCAAAAGTATTGGGGCACCTGCCTTTACACGCACATGAACTTTAATGGCATCCCATTCTTAGGCTGGCCATACATTATACAATTTTCTTGTGCAACTTTCCTTTAGATTTACCAAAACCATCTAATAGGAGTTCAAACCTAAACACTTTTAATTTGCATGCAATCAGGCAGGCCCTTCTATTACATAGTTGAAGGTAAATCTAAAAAAAGAAAATTGTATGGTGTATGGCCAGCTTTAGGCTCGATTCACACCTATGCATGTTGCTTTTGAGCGTTTTTGGAGTTTTTTTTGTCATGCTTGCCACGTTTTTGAGCAGCGTTTTTGTAGCGTTTTTACAGCGTTTTTGCGGTGTTTATGCTGCGTTTTGTGTTTTTTTTTTTTACAGTTTTTTTTTAGACTGTATACAGTCTAAAAAAAATAAAAAAAAAAATAAAAACGCTGCAAAACACATCAAAAACGCTGCAAAACTATGTAAAAACGCTGCAAAAACCATGCACTTGCATTTTTGATGCTGGTCCATTGAATTCTATTACATGCAAAACGCTGCATTTTGCATGAAAAAAGTCCCTGACCCTTTCCAAAAATGCAGAGGTACAAAAAGGCATTGATGTGAACATGTTCCATAGGAACCCATGTTAAAAAATTCCCATGCATTTCTGCAAAATGCAAAATGCATCAAAAAACGCGCTAGTGTGAATGGAGCCTTAGTCTGTAGGGTTCAATATTGATTTGGCCCACCCTTTGCTGCTATAACAGCTTCAACTCTTCTGGGAAGGCTGTCCACAAAGTTTAGGTGTGCGTCTATGGGAATGTTTGACCATTCTTCCAGAAGCGCAATTGTAAGGTCAGGCACTGATGTTGGATGAGAAGGCCTGGCTCGCAGTTTCCGCTCTAATTCATCCCAAAGGTGTTCTATCATGTTGAGGACTCTGTGCAGGCCAGTCAAGTTCCTCCACCCCAAACTCACTCATCCATGTCTTTATGGACCTTGCTTTGTGCACTGGTCCAAATCATTTTATGGAGAGGGGGTTATGGTGTGTGGGGCTGTTTTTTAGGGGTTAGGCATCAGCATACCAAGACATTTTGGACAATTTCATGCTTCTAACTTTGTGGGAACAGTTTGGGGATGACGCCTTCCTGTTCCAACATGATTGCGCACCAGTGCAGAAAGCAAGGTCCATAAAGACATGGATGAGCGAGTTTGGGGTGGAGGAACTTGACTTGCCTGCACAGAGTCCTGACCTCAGCCCGATTCATAAGTCCTTCAGTTTATAGTCTATATAAAAAGATTATAGGAATGTGACCAGGTTGTGTAACCATAAAATGTCCATCCAGAAATGGAAGCCTCCACAAGGGGATTAGGAGCAAAATCCAGCAGGAGCTACAGAGTATAAAAGAGAAGAGAGGTGCCTCTAAGTGTAGCAATATGGTTACATTTAACCTCCCTGGCGGTTTTCCCGAGTGTGGCTCGGGGTTAAAATTCAGGACCATTAGCGGCAACCCCGAGCCACACTCGGGATTACATCGCAGGATCCTGGTGCCTCCTTACTTACCTTGTCCCCGGGATCCTGCGATGTCCCCCGCAGTGTCCGTGGGCTCCGTCCTCCTCTGAAGCCTCTCCTTGCCAGGCTCCGTTCCCTGCGAGCGTCGCGACGCACGGGGGCGGAGCCTGGCGGCAAATTAAAAAAAAAGTAAAAATCATAACACATACAGTACTGTAATCTTACAGATTACAGTACTGTATGAAATGATTTCACATCCCTTTTGTCCCCAGTGCTTTGGCCCATGCCCTGCATGTAGTTTTACATCATATACACTGTTCTTTCTGCCTGGAAACTGGAGATTGTCCATAACAACCAAAAAGTGTCCCTTTACGTCAAAAGTGGCTTTAGACCAGCTAGAAAACAGCGATAGTAAATTAGAACACTTGCAGAATTGAACGATAGTGAATTGTGGGGAAATTTATTTTATTACTATTTTTTAAAATTTTTTAAAATTATTTATTTTTATTTATTATATTATAATTTATGTTTTTGTGTTTCAAACTTTATCATACCCGGGATATCTATTAGACTCTGGTTTGGACAGATTTAAGTGTGTTATTGTTAAGATTTACAGACCTACAATATAAAACGCCAAATTTCCATGCAAAATAATTGTACCGCTTTCAGCACCTAAAATCCGAAATAATCATACCGCTAGGGAGGTTAATGAAGGTACAACATTTAGAAACTCACATGGTTGATGATTAAAAGAGGCACATCTAAGTATGCAGGCATCTGGGGTAAAGCTGTCCACATAGACCATCCTCCACACCGCCAGTCTGCCATCGTGATCGGGAAGACTGCCCTGCAGTAGAGTGATCTGGAAGCGAGGCTTGAAGTGATTGTGGAGCGCAGAGTGGAAGAGATGACGTTGATGGCGATGAGGAGGATGGTCTATGTGGACAGCTTTACACCGGATGCCTGCATACTTAGATGTGCCTGTTTTAATCATCAACCATGTGAGTTGCTAAATGTTGTACCTTTATTAAATGTAACCATATTGCTACACTTAGAGGCGCCTCTCTTCTCTTTCATACTCAGCTGTGACATGACACTACTTGTATATCAAGACATCGCTTGTATATCAAGTCAAAATTTATTACAAAATTTAGCTTGTCTTGCAAAACGCTTCAAACCAAGTTACTCTTAAACCAAGGTTTTACTGTATGTCCCCTAGAAACTGCATATTGAAGTCTGTTTGATTTTTGGAATGGATGTTAGCTATGGATATCATATCGTTGCTGTAAAGGAGATATGTCCATTATTGTTTATTTTATTCTTTGTAGTCCATATGTGATGTCTTTTTAGCATTGATGTAATACATTTCTTATGTATATTATTACCGGCTTGTTCTTGTCTTTGGGGTACCGAGAAAATCCATATTTTGATATACTCACCCTATTTTGATATACTCACCATATTTTGATCTTGAGGTTATGGTATCCCATGTCTATACCTTTATTATAAGGCACAGTCATCAGTTGATATACATAGTGTATAAGAGCTGATATGTCTGGTATATGGTGGAATGTGAAGGAGTGGTGAAACCCCCCTGGTATAAAAACAGTGTGATCTGACCCATACCATAGAGCAGTGATGGTGAACCTTGGCACCCCAGATGTTTTGAAACTACATTTCCCATTAAGCGCAACTACACTGCAGAATGCATGAGCATCACAGACATCCCATCCTGCAAAAACTAGGATATCGAGAGGTGCTTGTGGGTGTCTGGTAGCCGTAGCAGAAATGCGGGAGACTCGGGATGTCTGGCATCATGGGAATTGTAGTTCTAAAACATCAGGGGTGCCAGGGTTCACCATCACTGCCATAGAGGGTCATTATATCTGGTGAGTTCTTTGTCATGGTGGAGGATGATTGATGAAGTGGTGTTTGGATCTCACAAAACTAGAGTTGCCACCTCATCCCTTTAAACCCGAACACATATTAATTACACAGGTTCTGTGGCTGATTAAGGTGGTAATTAAATTCACTCGGTGCCTTACCTGCATTAAATTAGCCTCAGAACCCGTGTAATGAATATGTGTTCAGGTTTAAAGGGATGAGGTGGCAACCCTAGGCAAAACAAGCAGAGCCAAACACTCCTGTCTCAGTGCCAAAATTTGGTACATGAACTTGTTTGGCGTATTTTTGAAGAGGGAGGGAGAATCATTCAAAGTGAATGGTGCCGCTCCAAAAACGAACCACCAAAACACGCAAAAAAGCGTGATGCAGTGGCGTCGCTCAGGTGTGAACAGGGCTTACAAATGAATGGCACCCAAACACATGTGGAGCGTTTTGCCACTATTACAGTATGATTTTGGGTCAGAGGCAGAATCGCATCGATTTTGCCAAAGATCCTAAAAACGCCAGTTGTGAACAGGGCCTCATTTGTTTTATATATTTGCATACCTCCCAACATTTTGAGATGGGAATAAGGGACACCTACTAGCAAACGTATGTGGGCATAGGACACGTCCCCCTGCCACGCCCCTTAAAGTGAATGTAAACCCACTCTCATCTTTTTTAAAGTACTGCCATACTGGTGATCTATAAGGATAAACATGCCTCCTGCATGTATCCTTACCTTTCAAATGTCTCCCCTTTAGCTGTTTGGAGCCCCCAAAAACGCTGGATTCAGTGGGCGGGTCTGTTGTTCGGCGCTCGGTGGGCGGAGTCATGACATCACCAGACTCCCCGCCCACCTCTACATTTGCGCCCGGTCGGAGTGAAAAGTGCACGCACAGGGGAAGAAGAGCGCGCTCATGGCTCCTGTCACTTCATGTGTCACTGTCCAGTGACAGTTGGGGATGATCGGTGCGGCGGGGACAGCTGTGAGCACGGATCCCCTTGAATGGCTTTTCCGCTGAAAGCCACGGGAGGCAGAGAAGGAGAAGCAGCTGATCAAACGCCATCCAGGGAGATCGGTGCTCACGGCTGTCCCTCCGCTGCACCGATCACCCCCCGACTGTCCCTTGTGTCTTCCTCCTCCAGCCCCCCTCCTGTCCTCATCCGCCCGCTGTGTCTTCCTCCTCTACGCCCAGCTATATACAGTATATATATATATATATATATATATAATATAGCTGTGTCCAGCAGCAACCGCCCCCCCCATCAGATCAGTGGAGTGTCTCAGCCAGGGCTGAGATTATGTGGAACATCCAATCCTTGCAGAGTAGCAGAAGTAAGGAGTGGGGGGGGGAATTAAAAAATACTGCATGTCTCTTAGGCTAATGCACGAGATGTAAATCACCTGTCACTCACAGCAAGGGGAGGATTTGACAAAGTTTTTCTCAGTTTGTCAAGATTTATCTCACTGAACAATAAAAGAGGATTGCTCAGAGATGGATTAACTCTGTGTGGCAAGACTGGGCTCAAATGATAGGAAATCTTATACTCTACATTATGACATCAAAAAAAAAAAAAAGAAAATTTTCGGGTTTACATCCACTTTAAAGGGGACATATGCAAAAAAAAGGGTTAATTAAATCCACAAGTGCTTTTTTTACCACCAATATTCCTTTATATTGGCTTTTAAAATTGACAAATGCAGCAATTTAGAATTTGGATGCAAAGTTTAGCATTGGGAAACACTTTTTGAAAGATAAAAAGTGTATTTTATATACAACTATATAGATCAGACCAAAATGAGGGACAAATGAGGGGGAAAGAGGGAGAGAGGGACATTGCTCCAAATCAAGGACAGTCCCTCAAAATCAGGGACAGTTGGGAACTATGTATTTGTATATAAAGATTCATTTGTGAAGCACGCAACATTTTATTTATACATCGGAGTTTTGACACTGAGCGCTTTATTGTTTATATCATTTGAACTCTGTATATTTATGAGTTTACTATTTATGGACACAGTGGGGGAAATTTAATAAAACTGGTGCACACAGAATCTGGTGCAGCTGTGCCTAGTAACCAATCAGCTTCTAACTTCAGCTCTTTGTATTAAGCTTTGACAATAAAACCCGGAAGCTGATTGGTTACTATGCAGAGCTGCACCAGATTGTGTGTGCACCACTTTTAGGTAATCTCCTACTACAGCAGTTAAATATTTAAAGTGGGATTTAATCTGCAGTGCAAGAATGTACATTAAAGCTTATTGGTTGCCATGCACCCCTGCTTCAGTTTACATTCCCCACCCCCACTGACTGTACACACTACAGGTCAGGTGATTTGTCCTAGAGGAGTTGCCGTTGTCACATGACAGCTTCAGGTCACATGACAGCTGCACACCCGGAAGTAGCCCTGTTGACAGGCTGCAGAGGAGACAGAGGGAGAGCACTGAGTGAGCTGTTATGAGACAGAGCCTGTGAGTGGAGCTAATAGACCGGTAATTACACATTTCTCCCTCCATCTCTCATCCTCTGCTGGGGGCTTATCTCAGCGTCGTGTATTCTGCTTTAGTCCCCTCAGAGGCAGCTCACTTGTCACCCTCCACTTATTGTGGGACTACAAGTGCAGAAGGACCTGCACAGCTTGTAGTTCCACTCCAGCTAGGAAGTGACAGATTGCCCAGATCCTTCGTGCTTCCCACACACACTGCAATCTGATTGGAAGATTTCAAGTTTCAGTAGACTTGTAGATGTTTTACACATGGTAATGATTTTGGTCAGATCAGAATTTCCATTTGGTTTGAGGCCTCATACACACAGGCTTATGAAAATAAGCAGCATTTTTTCTACCAGAGTTTGACAGAAAAATCCTTCAAATGTTACGATATGTACGTATTTACATGTGTAAGCTTTAAAACGGAGGTCCGCCTGAAAAAAAATAAAATAAAAGTCAGCAGCTACAAATACTGGGGTGCCGGGTGGAGGCACCGGTATTCTGACGAGAGGTGACCCCCCCCCCCCCCATCGGATAGTGTCCGCCCTGTACTGCGCAGGTGCAGCGCTTGCGCAGTACGGAGGACAAAGGAGACGCCGAAAGTCTCTGAAGAAGAACAGCTGATCATGAGGTTTACACGGCGCCTGCGCAATTAATATTACATTCTGTCACACGCTCCCGATGCTCGGAGGGGGTGGATTTGTGAAATGGGCGGATGTTTGTGGGGCGTGTGAAGGGTGGGTTTAGCAATGTTTATGAGCGGGTTTGCTGGACCTATTTAACCACCTAACACAAACAATTTGCCAGAGTATCAGTGCAGAATCGCCCCAGCTGTGTGCATTCTGTAGGCACACTGCCCCTTACAAAGTTGTACGAGCATCGGGAGCGTGTGACAGAATGTGGTATTAAGTGCGCATACGCCATGTAGACCTCACGATCAGCTGTTGATTTTCGGAGTCTCCTCAGCACCTGCGCACTACAGGGCGGACACTATCCGATGGTCTCCTCAGCGCCTGCGCACTACAGGGCGGGCACTATCCGATAGGGGACTATTTTTGATAGGACACCGGCATCTTCAGTAAGGTAGTGAAGCCTTCCCTACTGTGCATGCGCGAGTCGCAATGCGCATTCTGAGTGGTCCCTGCTGTGTTCTGGGACCTGTGTGTCTCCCAGAAGACAGCGGGGAGGGGGGCGGACATGGCGTGGATCGCCGCGGATACTGCGGCGATCTTTAGCTGGAAGTGGGAACAAATACTTGGATTAGACAAGTATCTGCTCCCCTCTCCCCCCTGAAAGGTGCCAAATGTGACACCGGAGGGGGGGAGGAACCAGGTAAGCAGAAGTTCCATTTATGGGTGGAACTCCGCTTTAAATGCATTCTACTGGCTAGAATTATTAATTTATTCTGGCCATAGGAATACATTTATACGCATACTCGTGTTTATGTGTGTATGCACGTCTGCTCAAAATCTCCTCCTTAGAGCCTTTGGTGTGTTTTTTTTTAATTAATTTTTTTATGCCTGTAAACACCTAAGTGTGCATGGCCAATAACATAAAGGGGCTTTTCCAGGCATAAAAAAAAATGTCAAAAGCCTGTATAAGCAGAATTTTTTACAGGATAAGTTCACCTTTTGAAGAAAAAAAAAAAAATAGTAGTGCGCATTTTTTTGCAGGTAAAAAAATGTGCATTTAGGCTGAGTTTACACTGATGTGATTTAGATGCGGGTTTCCCTACATCTAGTTCGCATGACAGGAGAGTGTGCACGGTCTCAATGGAGCCAGTTCACATGTCTCCGGGGCGGCCGCATTGAAGAAGGGTCCTTGCGTGTCTTTGGTTCCGAATCAGATGCAAATTCAGGCAGAAATTCGGACCTGATTCGGTGTACAAGGACGCACCGGACCCCCTGTTGTGACCCGCCGCAGCGAGTGTGAACCGAGCCCTTCATACGAATTCATACATAAATTATTATTATTATTATACAGGATTTATATAGCGCCAACAGTTTGCGCGGCGCTTTACAACATGGAGGCAGACAGTACTCTTACAATACAAATCAATACAGGAGGGATCAGAGGGCCCTGCTCGTTAGAGCTTACAATCTAGAAGCTTAAGCTAAACTGTTCTATCACAAAATATTAAAAATGTCAATGTTATGTGTTCCCTTCTGCTTTCCTTGCAGTAAATTGTTACCTAGTAATGGCATCTGAAACACAACACGGAGGTGACCAGCTGGCTTCTGGCGCCACCAAGCTTCAGTTTGTTCCCTTCTCTAGCGCTCTTGATGCTGGATTTTGGCATGAGCTCACTCAGAAAAAACTCAATGAATACCGACTAGATGAATCAGCCAAGGCCATCAAGGGTCATTATTACAACGGTAAGAATGTGTTTTGAATTTTTCATGATTATACTAAAATGTCAGTTATAGTGATGTAATTCTAATGCTGGCCTTGCCCTGCTGTTATCTGCTTGCAGCAGACCAAGACTAATTGTTTTGGTATAAGGGCTCATGCACAGAGGTGTAATATTTTACATAGGATCTTGCTACCGAAATCTTGTCTGTACACACTTATGCAAATATATTGGCCCTATTGGTTGCTAGGAACACAGGCAGATCTTGCCAACTAGCATTCTTCATTACTTAGGATGCATGCACCATTTAGGGCCAACATATCAAATAAATTGTGTGTTATTAGGTTGATTACACATTGGTGATATTTAAATTTCGGCCCTGAGCAGACCAGTTGAGGTACATTTGTGCTGGTATGTTTTATGTATGTAAATATTAACACAAATGTTCACATACATACAGCGTTAAATTTGGTCCACACACAGGTCCACTGACACAGATTTTCCTTTTTTTGATTTAAAGTGTTACTAAACCCAGGACCCTGCATTCACTATATCTGGTCACCAACCATACACAGGACATGGAAATGCAATTATTTTAGTAAATATAAACTGCAAAATACCCTTTCTCAGCAGTATATAGCAGTCTTGTGACTTCTATAAGTGCCTGGTTAAAGCTTGTAGGAGGTGTTTTCATACTGCGCTGGCTGACCTATCAGGATGCAGGACCCCTGACCCTCTGTCTGGACAGTCCTGATTGGCCCTGTGCTGATCACATGCACTCTCCCAAGAAAAAAAAAAACTCTAACAATACACACCAAACTGAGCATGTGCAGCCTGACTCCAGTAATGCCGCGTACACACGATCGGAAATTCCGCCAGCAAAACTCCAATGAGAGCTATTTGTCGGAAAATGCGACCGTGTGTACGCTCCATTGGTCTTTTGATGGTGGAATTCCAGCCAGCAAAAGATTGGGAGCATGTTCTCTATTTTTCGGTCGGGAAAAGTTCCTAACCGAAAATGCGATCGTCTATACTAATTCCGACTCGCAAAAATTCCTACGCATGTTCGGAAACAATTCGACGCATGCTTGGAAGCATTGAACTTCATTTTCTCGGCTCGTTGTAGTGTTGTACGTCACCGCGTTCTTGACGGTCGAAAGTTCAGAGAACTTTTGTGTGACCGTGTGTATGCAAGGCAAGCTTGAGCGGAATTCCGTCGGAAAAACCATCTAAGTTTTTTCCGACGGAAAGTCCGCTTGTGTGTACGGGGCATTAGTCTGTCTTATCTGGACATGTTTTGGAGACCATGCATGAAAGGGAGGATCTGTGCATACAGGATCAAACAGTCTTTTTACACAGTGCAGAGGATTAAACCCTTAGGTTCCACAGTGAGTATAACAAGCATGCATTACTGCATATACAGACTTATTTTACTGTTGTGGGTTTAGTAACACTTTAACAGGGCTAAGTCACACAATGTGCGGTGTCAGACATTTTACTGCATTGTAGAACAGAGGAAACAATTGTTTCCTATGTGTGCCATTCACACTGCAACGCAGCATAGGGCTCTTCTGCAGCACGCTGCAATAAAATGGAAAAATGCTGCTTTTTTTTTTTTCAGCGCACTATGCTGAATCGCAGTGTACAGTAGCGCAGAGCATCACGCTGCGGTACATTAACTAAATTAAGTGTACGTTTTGTACACTTCAAGTAAAGTTTGTACAAAACAAATAAAAAACAAAAGGTAGCCGTGTGATGCGCTGAACCGCGTACCACACTGCCCCCTACCACAGCTGGGAAAGCACTCCTGCAGTGCTTCGTTCCCATGTAAATTCCTGCTGTGCGGCCCGATTCCAAATGGGCCACAGACAGGGACCAGGATGTGGCTCGGTGGTTGGGGACCTCTGTGTTTTTGTTTTGAAAGTCTGTTACTGTGGTTAGTCCTTGGATATATGTGGTAATCTGTCATATTTGCTCACTGCATACGCAGGCTGTGCTTTATGTTGCTACACATTTGTCTTCCACTTAATTCACCACTATATAAGTCTACCAGTTATGTCTGACCAGTCAAATACAATGGTTTAACGGCATGGCTACATTATCTCAGAAGCTGGTGATCTGGGAGTATAAGGCATTGTAATCAAATCCAGTTAACCAGTGGCAAGCCCCCCTGCCCCATGTCACAGTGCTGGGGCCGGGATGTTGATGGCCTTATGCACTACTTTGTGGGGGTGGCAGGAGGTGGGGCAGCATAGCTGCAGGAGTGTATCTATTACAGGGAGGGCAATCTATTTATTTATTTATTTATTTTTTGTCTCAAAAGATTTGTTTTAAAGTGGAATTTAACCCATTGATTTAACAGTTTCCCAAAACTGTTACATTCAAGGCATTCCTTAAATAATAAAGCTTAGTATACAGTGCTGTATACTAATGTTTATTAACAGTTAAACACTTTGTGTTTTTTTACAGCAGCTGTATTTGGAGTATTGGTAGCGCGGGTATTATTGGTTGAATACCATGAATGATATCTGTAACCTTTACTTATGCTCTCAGATGACTGGTATTATAACTGATCACTAATTTTTTACCTCCCTCATTTACACAAATTGTTAAAAAAAAAAAAATCTAATTTTTAGTGTTCAGAATCTTTTTTTGTGTTGCAAGGTAGCAGTTCCTGGTTTGCAGCCTAGGTCAGGCACTGCTGCCTCCGGTGATTGCTACTTCACAGATATCCCAGGAGGCAGTATGTTACTAAGCCACAACTGTGTAGATGCATGTGCAGCAAATTTTTGCACGTGCACACAAATGTTGCCAGGCAGTATATTTGCAATCAACCATAAGCTATTGGCGTTTGTGCGCACATGCAGAAATCTACCATGCCTGCACAGATCCACTGCTAGTTTCTACCAGGTCCTAGATACCTGGAAGACACCAGTGACACATGCGCATATGCCAGAGTTTGTAAAATGGCGCCACAAAAGAGGGACTGGGGAAGGCAATTCATTCAATGGTTTTGTTTTATTTGAAGGTTGATATAACAGTGGTTACTCAGAATATGTGCATTGTAAACACCATAATCTGTCTTATGCTGTCATGTTGGTTTTTTCAGGGGATCCTACAGGTTTTCCAACTCGTCTTACCCTGGAATTCAGTGCCTTTGACATGTAAGTTTAGAATATCTTATCTTTTCTTTATCGTACATCCCAAGACACAGGTGGCAACATTATGATAGGGTTATGCTGCCACCTTCAGGTGCTTGAACACTGCCAAAAAGGCATCCCTTCCTAAGCTTAGCTCTCCGAGTTAGGCAAGGCTTCAGTTATTTTTTGCTAGTGTCTTAGTTGATTGTCCTGTCTGTGCAGTCTCTGCACAAAAAAATTAACCAGCCTCTCAACGGTTCCATCTGGGATTAGAAGACTAGCTTTTTCTGGATCTATTTTCCTACAGTTTTTTTATTCTCAAAAGAACAGTACCCGGACTCTGCTCTGGACACACGGGGACGTCCTGTAACATTGCCAGTTGGCACTGGACCCTGTGGAATGGGACCCTGAGCAATGATATATTGCCTTGTGGTAGGGTGCTGTACAGGTCCAGGGCAATGATCCCTAGCTGAAAGACCCTTGTGACATCGCCCGCTGAGATAGCTGAAAATTCAACTCCCCAGGGGGTCCTGCAGCTTGGACTGGTGAGTGCCCTAAGGTAGTCCTTGCTGGTACCTTTTTCTGTTGAAGCCCCCTTCCCAGACGGAACAGGAAAAAAACCTTTTGTGTCCACCGAAAATGATCTATTTTTCTGTGTAAGTGTGTTTATGCAAACTGTTACGCCACTCTGAGCACTACATAGCAGTAGTGGAGCTTTGAGGAGGTTGGCAGACTCTCAACACCAAATACAGGAGGCATAGAATTTTCTCTGCACCCGTCATGGACTTGGGGCTGCCTAGGCCGCATGCATTTGTGGCCATCTTCTATTCCCATGTGAGATCAGCACTGCGAGCTTCCATGGGACTAGAGGTTGCAGCAGGACAGCTCATTAGTGGGACTACAGGTCGCAACTGTAGCAGTTGCCTTGTGCGACTACAGGTTCCAGCAGACAGATTGCTATTGTAGCACTACAGTTCACAGCAGAGCATTTCCTTGTGGGTCTACAGGTCGCAGTAAGTATTAGGAGGCCACGCAACTTTTCCGCGGGGGAGGGGGGGGGGGCGGGCACTGGTACATTTAGTAGGGAATCTCCTTGTGTAACCAGCGCACTGGCGCATATTGACACAGTGCCCTCTTGACTAACTTGTTTTGTTGTTCCCAAATAGGATCCCTGTATGCGTGTCAGCAGGCCATGTCTTATCGATACCAAAAAGAATGGGATGTAGGAGGTGAGGGGACCCAAATACATTCTTCAGGTAGAGAGGAATTTGGGCACAGCCTGCCATGCAATGTATCCCCTGGGGGGGTCAGTATGTGCCATGCAGATCTGATTCCCTTTATCTATCTGGTATCTCTGCTATTTCTGGGGCACCTTCCTCCACTTCCTTTCTGACAAGGAAGGATATCTCATCTGCTATCATTGGGGTTCAGCAGCAACTTTCTAGAATACTTGCCAGCTTGGACCACTTGGTTACAAGTGGAAGTGTTCCACCTCTCCTCCACCCTGGGCTATTCATCAGGCTTCAGTGGTTCAAGTTTGTAGAGCTGCTAAGGGTCTTCAGTTGATACTTTCACTAAGTTTAACCAAGTGGATGTTTGAGCCATTGAGACCCTACCTTTGGTTGACATGTTGTGCAGGCTGCAGCGTGATGCTCTAACCTGTTCTGATTTAGTTTGGGGTGTCTTGGCTTGTTCCTGTGTTGTCCTCCCTTCATAGTCAGTGCTTTGGAATATGCCTGTTGTAATGAGGTTGAAGAGACCCTGTGTCCTGTAATGTATTATAAAGAATATGGGATTTTTGGTTTACCTGTAAAATCCTTTCCTTGGATTACATCAGGACACAGGGATCCCAACCCTTTGCCTTTTCTGTTTATGGCTTGCTACCAAAACTGAAGCCTTGCCTATTGGGGAGGGGTTATGCCTTGGAGGGTAATCACTTGAGGGGGCAGCATAACAATATTGTATTGGAGATGTAGATACACTGCATCCTCTGATTTTCCCCAAGAAAAGTATTTAACAGGTAAACCAAAAATCCCATTGTGTGCTTTTATTTTCAAATAGGAATGTATTGTTAATATACCGTATAAATTGACTGACCTTAGACTGTTTATTGTTGGATAGAAGACGTGTTACAAGAACATACACCTAACCTGGATTTATAGTTTGAGATCTCATTAGAAAATGAGCATGAGTCTGAGGGTTTTTTCAGATTTGGCACAGCATGATTCTAGTGCCTGCAAAACAGGCAGTGTAACACAAAACTGCTGGGATCAAGATCAAGAGGAAAAACTTTTGTATGTTTAAAAAAATTCTAACTCCTAGCACTTTTTTGTTTGTTTTTTGAGCTTAGTTTTCTTCACATAGGGAAAAGAATCTTTACTTTAAGCCATGTGACTGTAATTTTTTAATCTCATTGAATTAAAGCGTTTGCTAACCCCCCCAAAAAAAGGATCCTGCTCCTTTGAAGCATTTCATACAGCACAGTGCTTGTCCTGTGTCATTTGGCCCCCTGTAACACCTAAAAAACCTGGCTGATCCTGCCAGTTTCTACCCTCCCCTATGTAAACTGACCACGGTGTATCATGGCTGCTGAGCCCTGACACCGTGGTCAGTTTACATGCCCTTATCATCTGCAGCCTTCTCTCTGTCTCCTCTCTGCTCCTGTGTCCTCCTCCCCCCTCCCCTCCCTGCCTGTCAGCTCGTGACAGCCCTCCTCCTGCTGCTTGAATAACTCTAACATATATACACCATCAGCACTGCCTCCTATTGTAGTATCCCCCTCTGTGTGTGATTTATAAAAAATAACTGCTGTAAATACCTAATTTCAGAGCCCAGATCGCAATTACATGACCGGCCGGATCTCTCCTCCCCTCCTCCTCCCCTCCCGACATTAGCGGGGGATCTCAGCCCCTTCTGCTGCATCTGCCAGAGGAGGAAAGGAGAGATCCGGCCGGTCATGTGATCGCGATCTCAGCTCTGAAATGAGGTATTTTACAGCATTTATTTTTATAAATCGCACACAGGGGGGGACACTACAGTAGGAGACAGTGCTGATAGTGTATACAGGTTAGAATGGCTTAACCACTTTAAGTTAAAAATAACAAAATTTTTTGAAAATAATGATCCTTGCCACGGTGTGTTAACTTTGTGAATTGAGCTTATTGATCATATCATAGTTGCATAGTAAATCTGATTGAAAAAAGACACAAGTCCACCCAAAGAAAAAAAAATGTGTGAAATCAGTTCCCAACTGTAATGTCTTCAGTGCATATTTGAGAATTAAAAGGAGAGTCTAATCAGTTGATAAGGTTTTTTTTTTTTTTCCAGACACTTTCAAATGCTGAACTGTCTTTTATACCTTTTTGTTTTGTAATTCTAGGAATGCACCTACACCAGCACGCTGCTGTCCTGCAGTTGGTTGTTTATACAACACAAATACTCTGGACTCCTTCAAGTCACATGATAAGAAGGCTTTGCTGGACCAAGCCGCTAATGAGGTGATCTGCTTTTGGCTAGCTATCCAATTCAGTTTTACTTGTCTTTATCATTTAAGGGACACCGCATAATAATTTAAAAAAGGCTCCCTATTATTTTATTTACAGTAGATTCAATAGTTCATTAAGAAGAATGGAGATCTCTAATGCCGCATACACACGATCGGACTTTACGGCATACTTGGTCCGACGTACTGGATTTCGTCGAACAGTTCGATCGTGTGTGGGCTCCAGCGGACTTTGTTTTCTCAAAAGTTTGATGGACTTAGATTTGAAACATGTTTCAAATCTGTCCGACGGACTCGAGTCCGGTCGAAAAGTCAGCTCGTCTGTATGCTAGTCCGACGGACAACAACCGACGCTAGGGCAGCTATTGGCTACTGGCTGTGAACTTCCTTGCTTTTGTCCGGTCGTACGTCATCACATACGAATCCGTCGGACTTTGGTTGATTGTGTGTAGGCAAGTCCGTTCATTCGGAAAGCCCGTCGAAAAGTAAGCCGGACAAAGTCTGCCGTAAAGTCCAATCGTGTGTACGCGGCATAAGAAGCATGTAAACAGTGAATATGGAAATTATGATCTTTCTGCCTAAATGTGATGTACGGTTTAAGGTGGAATCTTGAACTTTATGTTGTTCAGGGACTCCTGCAGTGAGATATTTGATTACCTTGGAGTTTGGATTGTTCCCACTGTCTATTTGATTCACTTTAAAATATGATAAAGAAACAACAGGAATGGTGAAACCATATCATCGTGGTTCTGAAAAACATTCATGTTTTGGAACTTTAGTGCAAAGATCTTGCTACCAGAGTACCTGTTAATTAGCGCTGTCAGCCTGCAACTGGAAGTGCGTTTAGATGTGTTTAAGCCCTCGTTCACATTGAAGTTATTTGTCTTGTGATTTGACAGGTCAAATCGTATGACAAGTTGCAGCCTATTGCCGGCAATAGCACCGTTCCAATCAGTGCGATGCCGACTTTGCGGCACCTCATCAATTTGCAAAGGTAGTTCCTGCACTACTTTTGACGATTTTGGGTGTGACTTCAATAGACATCTGTGCATGAAGCCGCACAGATGTCTTTCAAATCGGACCTGAAGTCGCACTGAAATGCGGCTTTGCAATTGTGCGATTTCAGATGAAGTCGCACAATTTCAAAGCCGTGTTCAATGTGAATGAGGGCTTAAGGCGTTTTTGGGCATATTATGTTTTGACTTCTCCCTGGTGTTAGCTAGCAGAGATAAGTCATTGGTTGTTCATTCAGGACCTGGCACCCATTGGCCTCCCATCAACCAGTGACTCATCTCTGCCATCAGCCAAGGGTTTTCTCATATAGAACCCCCTCCCCAAGCATGTTGAGGGCATGTTGCCTGGTAGGGTTCGGGGGGCATGCTCCTTTCCTAGGCTGCTTGCTTGGATAAGGGATTAGTATGGTTTTAAGGGGGGGATCTCACGCGCTTTTTTTATTTTATTTTTTTATATTTTTGGCGTGGGAACCTCAAAATCTATATCCGACCTGAAGAGCCAGATATGGATTGTGGGGGAACCTCCACACTGGGTGCTGGCTCCTTACCACCAGTACAAATAAAAAAAAAAAAAAACCACATACATTCTTTATTTGATGCGTCCACATTGGAGTCTGTGGGGCGCAAAATCATGCTGCATCGCACTGAAGTGGCACTGATATCTTCCCCAAAGTCACATTGCAGTTGCAGTGCATTAATGTGAGTGCGGACCATTTAAATAAATGTGATTTCCATTGTCATGTGATTCTGTGCGACTGAAATTGCACTAGTGAGAACCAGGCCTCACTGATCCTGTGACAACCGTTTACTAATGGGGAACATCTACATCAGGGACAAAGACAGCATTTAAAAAAATCAACTTGTATATAGAAAAAACTTTGAAGATGGATTATATAATATCCCACAAACATTGTACATTTTATTACATGCATCTTAAAAACATTGTTCCAAAATGGAAACCATATCAAGCCAAAACACAAAAGCCACACACATAAACTTAAAACTTGCAATATATATGAAATATCATAAGTAGGTTTTTTCAACCAATACATATAATTGCAACTAATGTTTGGCTGATAAAGAGAAATGTATTAGCAAATTTAAAGTGTATGCGAAACCTAAACCTTTTTTTAATCTCATATTAGATAGAATGGGAAAGAATCAGAACTCTGTTTTCAGTGCTATCTGGGGTTGTGTTAGAAAGAAGTGTGCAGAAATCTGTCTGAAAATAAATTGAATGTATGGTTTAAGTAGGTCTTTATATTACATAGATTAGGCAACACTAAAGGAGATCAAAGATGTTTAAGATTGTATAGTCACATTGTAATGTGTATTGTGATCTTAAAGACTGCCCCTCCAAATTAATTTATACATGTGGTTTTATGTGAATTTATTGCCACTGAAAGGTTCCTTTTTGAACACCTAGATTATATGCATACCACGCACAATACAAAAATAAGTTTTAATGCTAAGCTGTCGCCACTTTGCAGATATGGGAAGCAATAAAGTCTGGAGCTGCTCTTCAGGAGCCTGTGCTTCTTAATAAATTTCTCCTGTTGACATTTGCGGTAAGTACTTTTATTTACATCTCATTTTTGTTCACATGCTTAAAAATTACCTTCTCTTTTAAACCCATTTTATTTTAGTGGAGGATAGTGCACACAGCCTCTGTGTAACGTTATACATTCTGCTCAATATTTCATACTGATGTCCAGCTTCCTAAAGTATTTTGTGTACTCCAACCCTCCCTGCTGCTGCCCCAATTAAGCCGGCCCAGTATTGGGGACAGTCTGGGAGGAGGGCTGAGGACAGATGGATTAGTCAGTCAAGGCTGGGTTCACACTAGTGCCAATTGGATGTGGGTTTCTATATGGTGCTGGTTCACATATCTCTGCAGCATCTCCGGTGCGATTTGCACAGGAGCCCTGTGCATCTTTTTGTCCGTTTCAGGTCCAAATTTGAGCTGAAATCGGACCTGAAACGGTGAACGAGGACACACCGGACTACTGCTGTGAACCTCTGTGGGCTCATATGTGAACCCAGCCTAAAGTGTAACTACACTTGCACTTGTACTGTCTTTCAACTTACGGAGCTGGTGGGGAGATGGTGTGAGAGAAGCAGTTTGCATTGAAACACTAAGGCTCCATTTAACCCTTAATCTCAGCAAAATATGGCACCTGTTTGTGATGTCATTACTTTTAATGGCACCCCAATCTTGGTGCGATTTTGCTGCACAATGAATAACACTGCAATTACGCCAAATTACAAGGCATACTGCCTGTCGTTCAAAAAGGAGCAGGAGCTTCTTTTGGACAACAACATTGCCCCGATTTCAACATGATTTATTGCGTAGCAAAATGGCATCATGGTTGGGGTGCCAGTAGAAGTAAAGCAAGCGCCCCCCCCCCGGCGGTTTTCTGCGATTCTGGAATCGCAGGCAGAATCGCCCATGATTCCGGGGGCGCCCAGGTGTGAATGGAGTCTTAAAATTGATTTACTGAACTTTGGAAACACTATATTGTGTGAGAAGTCTTTGTCTGATATAACATATACAGTACAACTCCAATTCCCCAAAAAATTAGAAAGCTGTGTAAAATCTACATAAAAACAGAATGCAATGGTTTGCAAAGCTCATAATCCCATATTTTATTCACAATAGAAATTAGAAAACATATCAAATGTTTAGAAAAATTAGGAAGAATATTCAGCGATGACACACAAGGACAAAGATAACAGTGAACTGCTGGCTGGCACTCAAGGTTAACTCAAACAATACCTCAAAAAAATCATCATAATAAAACAGTGCTGCACAATTCAAGAATGTCCATAATAAATAAAAATGCATATAAATCTATATATCTCAAAAAAGTCCCAACTAGTGCATGTGGAGACAGCTTAAATCTCTGGCTGGTGCGGTGACACACAAAAAATAAATCCAATGACTGTGATCCCTCCACCACAAATAAAGATGGCCTCTCACCTCCAAAATTCGACCTGAAACAGGTCACAGAGCGGTAAGCAGATCACCAGGCAAAACAAATCCCCAATCTCCACTCTGGATGCCGTCATCAAATCCACACTCAATGAGATATTCAATCACATATATAAGACAGAACAAAGCAATCTAATGCTCTCCGTTTGTAAAGTTTATTAATAAAAAAAATAATAGATATACACTTACATTTGGCAGCACTCAGATCCGAGTGCCGGCGCTATAGCGTGTAGTGTTATTCAACCAACAAGATGGCTGCGGGTGACGTCATACCTGACACCTGACCCCAGTACGCGTTACGTCCTTAGGCGGGACTTCTACATCTACGGATCACAGTCAGTGGCTTTATGATCATTTTTTGTGTGTCACCGCACCAACCAGAGATTTAAGCTGTCTCCATATCAAATGTTTAAACTGAGAAAATATACAATTTTAGTGAAAAAAAATTAATGTAATTTCAGGATAATGCCAAATGCATACTGTATCTATCTATGACAGCAGCATGGCTTCGTAGTAAGAGTCTGGGTGCTAAACTAGCCTGCCTGCAGTCTTGAAATTAAAAAATGCAACAAAAATGGGACAACATTCCTCCCCCAAAAGTTCAGCAGCTGGTGTCTTAAGCTCCTGGGTGTTTACAGAGTGTTGTTAAAAGAAGAGGGGATGCTACACCGTGGTAAACATAGCTTTGTCCCAACTTTTTTGGAACATGTTGCTGCCATCAATTTCAAAATGACCTTCTATTTTTCTTTAAATGTTATGCTTTTTAAAAATTTTTTTTTATTGTTTTCTATTGTGAATTAAAAATGGTTTATGAGATTTGCAAATCATTGTATTCTGTTTTTTGTAGATTTCACGCAGCATCCCAACATTTTTTCGAATTGGGGTTGTACATTGTAGGGTCAGAAGGTGTACATATGAAAATTATAGATTCATCCTATGTTCAGTGATTCAGACTGCTTTTCCTGGTTGTTCAATGGTCTAGAACAGTGATGGCGAACCTTTTTGAACCCCAGTGCCCAAACTGCAACATAAAACCAACATATTTATTTTAAAGTGCCAACATCTATTGCCATGCAGCACATCGCACATCTCCATCACACTGTAAACGTCTAGCATATATTATGTATTGGCCTTCAGCTCACACCTCTGTTGTCCGGCCACATCACATCAGTAAGCTACAGCACATTATACATCGCCATGTAACTCATAGCACACCTCCTCACCATGCGTGCCTTTGTGTGCCCGGAGCTTCTGCTTGCCCACAGAGAGGGCTATGCCTGCCAGCTGTGGCATGCGTGCCATAGGTTCACCATCACTGGTCTAGAAAGTGTTTCCCTAGCATACATGAGGACCTCAAAGTGAACCATTGGGTAAATTTACAAAACTGCATGAATTCCTGACATGTCACAGAAACCATTAAATGCACCAAATAAGCTCTACCTTTTATCATTAAAAATAAGTCTTTGGACACCAGACTAGTGGCCTTGCTCGGGCTGTGTTAATTTCATCAGCCTGCTGCAGGAAGAAAAAAAGCATTTCCCTTGCCTCCAGTGATCACTCTGCAACTTTGTAAATTTGTAGCAATACAGAAAGTGAGAGTGTAGTAGGGGACGGATCTGTGTCAGACATTTGTGAGCACAATCAAGAACTGTAAATGCACACAGGGGTAGGTAAACTTAAAGAGGTGGAGATCTACCTGAACAACATGTGAGAAGTCAAAGATCAACGGGCACGGTGTCATCCAGTGTTGCCTCCCCACACCTGATTTAAACCTCTAACATGGGTTTAAATCAGGTTGTGAGGAAGCAACATATCGCCTTATCACTATCTGTCAAACACACTCGTATCGCTTTTCAGAGGAGAGGTAATTCCTGCTGCGCTTGTAAATGAGTCCTTAGTTGCATTCGGCACCGGCACCCTTAGGGTTCGTTCACACTTAAAGCTGGGGGAGTGTGGTAAAACCCTGCGGTTGAGTCGCAGCCCCCAATCCCTACCCCCTTTTGCTGCTGCATCAGCAGCTAAAGGTGTACACATGCTGCAGCAGGATTAAGATTAAGATCACGTAACCGCAGTGATTGACTGTCACAGTGTTCCGAAAACTCCTGATTGCGAGCAGCGATCGGGAGCTTTTGGTTAGGTGCTGGTAACTGTGCTAAGACTGTGCAGAGCGCGTGCTCTTGGCACAGCTGTATTGATTGCAATTCATGCAAATATGTGGCCTCTGGGCGCTGGGAGGCCGCATATTTGCATGTGGCCGGTGCCAAGGGGTTACCTATGGGGTTTTACCACCACCCAAACTGCAGATGTAAATGAACCCTTACTGTTTTGAGCCCCATATAAGGCTGCTTTACACTGATGCACTGTGGTTTACCTGCACCATGGGTGCAGCGCAGTGCATCTGCAACTTTCCTGTGTTAGCTGCGCTTTGCTATAGACTTCTATCCTGCAGATGTGGTGTGCTTTCAGAAAGCTGCAGGTACACTGCACCAGCGTTGTGGATAAACCGCAGCGCATCAGTGTGAAAGCAGCCATATACTATTGTGCCCAGTGTGTTGCTTCACACTGACCCGAAGATCTCTTCTTTCCTTTTTTCTGGCACCACTCTGGAGACCACTAACCGGGATAAGAGGTGGAGTGCAGTTGGTAGCAGTTTGTCAGTAAGCCCAGACCGCGATCTACAGGTTGCTGACCCTCGCACTAGGATTTGCATGATGTGTCCTTACTGAGCAGCATCTTGACCTAGGAACTACTGTAGATTCTTGCTCTGGATAATTTATAAACAAAGATGCTTCTAAGGAGAAAAGCAGATAAAGGCATTGTCAGGGGGTGATCTCTATGAGAAATAATAAATACCTGGAAATTTCACACTTAGGCTGGCCATACACAGTTTCTGCTGAACTGGCCGAGATGCGAGCCATCAATGGGCAGGCTGAATGTACCAAGTTGATCCATCGATCAACTAGGGTACAACCAGCCTGCCGGACTTTCTTGTGATTATCGCTAGTGGCTGCTATAGCGGTTAGCAATAATCACTGTTTTCTTCCGGTAGGGACGGCTTCCCCCGCCCGCCTCCCCTCCCGGGAAAAGACAATTGCTGATTCCCCTGTCTGGCCTTAGGCTAGCCAAATGTGTTAAAAAAAAAAAAATCAATAGATTTCACCATTCACACTAAACCGTGTACATAGAAAAATGTAATCTACCCTTCCCGCTTTTATATACTAACAGCTGTTGCACCTCCGGCTGTCAAAATACCCAAACAGTGACCTTGAGCAACAGCTACCCCTTACCTTTCTAGCCTGACTGCCCCTGGACCCACCAGTTCTTTCTGTCATGGAAGCCCAGCTGCAGATGTGGACGTTAACTCGAGTAGCCTTCATGTAAATACAGTCTGCCTAGGGACACCCACTACTCCAGACTGACATCCATCCATGAAGACGTTTTATGTGCACAACTTCTGCCAAAGAGCCATTGAGGGCTCTGAGTGAGGTAAATGAGGCTGGGTGATGGAATGTTTTCAGGAAATCTAAAAGCACAGCACCCTGCTGACCCAGGCATGAGCTACCTGCATAGAGAAGCAAAGGGACCCAGCAAAGGTATGTAATGAAACCAGGAAGGAGTTATTAAAAAAATTCATTAGCATGTTGAGGAGGGAGGAACCAGAAAAGTCAAACTTTAAGCCAGTAAAGCTTCAGCTTTAATCAATTTTAAAAAAAATCATGCATACAAAGAATATTTTCTTTTAAATTTTCTGCTAATCGCAGAGAGCTGTATCTTCATCTCCTAATGTATTCAGCCTGTTTTTTGTAGATGAAATGGTGAACCTCAACGTTGAGATTCCCTAGGGCAGCAGCTGTTCTGTTCCATAAAGGTTATTCCTTGACAAATCACTTCAAAACTGTTTTCATATTAATCTGTGAGAATTTTTGTTACCGCCTGACAATTCCTATCAGTTTCCTGCTTGAAAATATCAGTCAACAAAAAGCTTTAATGAGTTATTCAGAAAGCACTGAGGTAGCTAAAGCGATGTTGAGCCAGATGCTGTGATTCAAAATGGTTGCCACTTTTTGACTTTGCATATAAAAAAAGGTTACTGGCTACATTATGTGTCTATTTTTATCAGCTGCATTGTTGGAAGAGTTGATTTTGTTAGAAAATTGTAACGTACAGTTCTACCTTTACAGTTTGATGCTGTAAAACAGTGAGGTAGTTAACATTAAAAATGGTTGTAGTATTTTTCATGAATCTTTTCCCAGGATGGTTTACTGAGATGGCTCTGCCCACCTGCTGGAAATACAAGACTTGAGAATTTAAACTGCTTCCACACTTGACTTGTAACTTTTCATTCCAGGTGGCCATCACTTCAGCTCACTCAATCACTGAAATCAAAGCTTTGTTTAGTTACAGTACCTTTTTCTTTTTCATACATCATGGGACACAGAGTCAGGCTAAAATTCATTACCTACTGGGTTATACTCCATCACAAGGTGAATGGACACTGGTAGACCAAAAGTCTTCAGACAGTAAGTGATTCCCTATATAACCCCTCCCACACAGGAAGCACTTCAGTTTTTTACGTGTCTGCAAGGTGGATGGCACGGTTTGTTTGTGCTCTCTGAGCTCCAGGTCTCTAGTCCCACAACTGGTTCTTAAATGAATCAAGGGTTGGACCGATCGGATCCATTTGACACAGGTTTATATGCTTAGATAAATGATACCTGAGCCTCGCAAAGAAGACTCAAGATCCTGCGAGGTCTTGCCTGTAATGCAGCCTCCGGGCTGCTGGACCCTGCGAAGCGGAATCCTGGACACCACAGAGCTAAAGATTCCTGCAGGTTGCTGTACACATCCCTAAACCTGAAAAGTGTAACCAGTCCTTGAAAGTCCTCAAGTGACAGGAACCCGCCATGATGGGTGAAGTTTGGGCTCTTGGTTTCTAAATTGCCCTGCTCCTGGATGGGGTAAGTGTAACCCCTTTACTTATTATTGTGGGGTGTCCCAGTGATTGTAACAATCAGTCAAGCTAGCTATAGCCTGTGTGCGGTGACCATACGGGGGAGATTTGGGCTAGCTGTGGGTGTTTGCAAAGTGTACCTTTTTCTTTTCTCGGACATCACGGGACACAGAGCCACAGTAATTACTGATGGGTTATAGGGTATCACTAGGTATTGGACACTGGTCACACCCTAATCAGGAAGTTCAACCCCCTATATAACCCCTCCCCTTCCAGGGATACCTCAGTTTTTACACCAGTGTCTTAGGTGTTGGACGTGCAAAGATGTCCTGTGCTGAAGCTCCAAAGGGAATATCCTAAGATCCTATACTGGGGCAAGCCAGGCGACCGGATCCATTCAAAGTGTCTTTTCATGGCCGAATTGGATGGTACCCGGGCCTCGTGTCCGAAGAAACGAGGTTTTACCTGTAACGCTTCTCTTTTTAGAGAGCTGGACCCGCGGATCAGAAAATGGCTTTAAACTTCCTAATTTCTGGCGAGGTGCTTTACAGGCCCAGAACTGAAGGATCCCCCTACTGATGGGGGCCCCAGTCTCTGACGGTTTTTCACAAACGGAGCCCACCGTGAGAGGCGAAGGCTGGGTCTGTGTAAACTGAACCCTGCGGCCTGGATAAGGTAAGAGGAGATTCCACAGAATTTTAATTCTAGTGGCTCTTCTCCTTTAAGGTAAATGCATGCTGTGCCTATTGTGACCACCGGGGGCTGCCAAGAGCACAAACCTTCTCATGCTTGATTCTGTCTCAGCGTCCGCTGCACAGGCTCTCCCTCCAGCTCCAAAGGTAAGATGGTGGGGGTTTTCTCTGCTGGGATGGTCCCCCCAGGCTAGGGAGAGGCTCAGGTATGCTGTAAGGCGGGTGAGACCGCACTGTCACAGCCGCTACCGCCGCCGCCACCGAAGCCGCATTGCGATGCAGGGCCCATCACTGCCGGCCTCCTCCGTATTCCCCCACCCCCAGCCTTCCTTCAGGCTTGCCAGGAAGGGTCGGCTCGCGCGGGAAGCGCTCGTTTTTCAAAAACGAGGGGGGGGGGAGGGGGGGGGGGCGTTAGCACAGCATCAGCATAGTCAGACGCCCACAGTGCCAAAGCATGGCTATTTAAAGCACACTGTACAGGTGCTCTGAGCCTTGGAGGGACACAGAGCTGACAGTCACATGTAAGGTGGGACACAGGCATTTCCCTAGGCTGCATTTACTAAAGAACACCGGATTGGGCATTTGGTAGCAAGGCTTTTAGCCAGACTACATCGCTCAGCAGTCAGTGTTCGTTTTTGATACCTCACACCTTGTTGCTTTGCACTATGGGTAGAAGAGGTTCAAGCACCCCAAGAACCAGAGGCACTAGGGGGTCTCGTTCAGGTTCTGAGGACCCCCTGTCTGCTACACCATCCCCTCCTGAGGGACCAGGGGCAGCTGGACAGGGAGAGCCATTGGGGTTAGGGGCTACATCTGCTGCCGGCACTTCAGCCCCTGTGTACATTACACAAGAAGTTTTTTCCTCAACCATTTCTGGATTAGAGAAAAAACTAATGGCCATGATTACATCTTCACTCAGTGGAAGAAAACGCACAAGGCCTTCCTCTGCTCCCCAAGACCCTCAGTCAGAGGAGCTCTGGGCTAAAGGAGATGAATCCCTTTCAGAGGATCGGGATGGGACAGATGATTCCTCTTCGGAGGATTCAGGTGGAGAGGGACCCTCTGCGACTTCCCAAGAGGAGAAAGTCTTAGTGCAGATCCTCACTGGTTTAGTCCATTCCACATTTTAAGTTGCCCATACCTGAAACTGTTACAGAAACCTCTTCTGCTTTGGGGTCACTGAAACCTTTCCAAGCAGCACATGCTTTTCCTGTTCATAATTTACTTGAAAAGCTGCTTTATTCTGAGTGGGATCACCCAGATAAGCGATTTCTTCCGCCGAAAAAGTTTTCTACACTTTATCCTATGGAAGAAAAGTTTATTAAGAGGTGGGGAATACCGGCTATTGATGCAGCCATTTCCTCTGTAAATAGTAATCTGACTTGTCCTGTAGACAACGCTCAGATGCTCAAAGATCCTGTGGATAAAAAGATGGACTTCTTATTGAAAGATGTTTTCTCTTTAGCAGGATCAGTGGCCCAACCTGCAGTAGCAGCGATTGGAGTCTGTCAATACTTAAGAGACCATGTTAAGCAGGTCATCAAAGTATTACCTGAACAGCAGGCCCAGGGGTTTGCTAACCTTCCTGCGGCTTTATGTTATGCTGTTGACGCCATTAGAGATTCTATCGTGCAAACCTCTCGCCTATCGCTTGGGTTGGTGCATATACGTAGAATCTTATGGTTGAAAGACTGGTCAGCCGAAGCACCATGTAAGAAGCTCCTGGCTGGGTTTCCCTTCCGTGGTGAAAGGTTGTTTGGAGAGGACTTGGATAACTATATCAAGATGATCTCCTGTGGGAAAAGCACTCTCTTACCTGATAAGAAGAAGAGTAAGCGTCCCTCTTTTAAACGGACTCTTTCCCCAGCGCCAGGGGTATCAGCCTCCAGGCAGTCACGACGGTCTCCTCTGTCTGGGGCAAGAAACAAGAGTCAACCCCAGGGACACAAGAAATCCTGGGGGAAAAGGTCTTCTAAACAAGACACTAAGACCTCTTCATGAAGGGGTGCCCCGCTCGCTCGAGTGGGGGGAAAGACTGCTGCAGCTCTCAGGGCCCTGGCAGAAGGACTTCCAGGACAGATGGGTAATCTCCACGGTAACCTTAGGGTACAGACTGGAGTTCCAAGAATGTCCCTCTCCTCGTTTCCTCAGATCAGGTGTTCCCAGAAAACCAGAAGAGAAGCAGTCGCTCCTTCTAGCGATAAAGCGACTTTTGTCGCAAGAGGTCATTGTGGGGGTTCCCACAAAGGATCAAGGATTGAGACTCTGTTCCAATCTTTCTATGGTCCGAAAACCAAATGGGGACGGCAGACCCATTTTGGATTTGAGAGATCTGAAACGATTCCCAAGGATGCAGTCCTTCCGTTTGGAATCAATTCGGACAGTAATCTCCATCCTGCAGGGAGGAGAATTTCTGACATCTATAAGCATCAGAGATGCAGGCCTACATGTGCCCATTTTTCCTGCTTAACTGAAGTGTCTGCAGGCAAAGATCATTGCTCTAAGGGAGCTGATTCTGACAATCAGGGCCAAGAAGGGTCTTTCTGTCCGCCTTTGTATAAGGCTGCAGGGGAAGATAGTGGCTTCATTCGAAGCAGTTCCCTATGCGCAGTTCCAAGCAGAACTGTTGCAACACAGTATTCTGTTGACCTGGAACAGGAAGGTGCAGGCATTAGACTTTCCAATGCACCTGTCGCATGCGATGCGTCAGAGCCTCAGTTGATGGCTCATACCCGAAAACCTACAGAAGGGGAGATCCTTCCTACCGGTTGCCTGGGATCCTCTTGCAGGCAGGACGGATGCGTTGGTGATTCCGTGGCATCGGCTCTCACCGATGTATGCATTCCCTCCCATTCTGCTACTGCCACGGCTCCTTCGCAGACTCAGGCAAGAAAGGAAGTCGGCACTTCTGGT
Source organism: Aquarana catesbeiana (assembly GCF_042186555.1). Classification (NCBI taxonomy): domain Eukaryota; kingdom Metazoa; phylum Chordata; class Amphibia; order Anura; family Ranidae; genus Aquarana; species Aquarana catesbeiana. Next base: position 80,429,049 of record NC_133330.1, on the reverse strand, counting down.
GGCCCCCGTTTGGCCCAGAAGAACCTGATAGGCAGAAATAGCAGGGATGATGGTGGGTTCCCGGTGGACCCTACCGATACACCCAGACCTGTTAGCTCAAGGTCCGGTGTTCCATCCTGCCTTACAAATGCTAGATTTGACGGGTGGGCTATTGAATCCCACATTCTGAAAGATCGTGGGCTTTCAGGTCCTGTCATATCTACCTTGATCAATGCAAGGAAGCCAGCTTCCAGAATGATTTATCATAGAGTCTGGAAAGCTTATGTATCCTGGTGTGAATCCAGGGGTTGGCATCCCAGGAAATATGTCATAGGTAGAATTCTGGATTTTCTACAATTAGGATTAGAGATGAAGCTGGCCTTGAGTACCATCAAGGGCCAGGTCTCGGCCTTATCAGTGTTGTTTCAATGGCCGCTTGCTTCGCATTCTCTGATCCGAAACTTTATGCAGGGGGTGATGCGTCTTAATCCTCCGGTTAGGGCGCCCCTAAACCCCTGGGACTTGAACTTGGTTCTATCGGTGTTACAAAAACAGCCTTTTGAACCAATACGTCAGATTCCTTTGGTCTTGCTGACGAGGAAACTAAAATTTCTGGTAGCTATCTCTTCTGCTAGAAGAGTATCAGAGATAGCAGCTCTTTCCTGTAAAGAGCCTTACTTGATTATACACAAGGATAGAGTGGTACTGCGCCCTCATCCTAGTTTTTTACCGAAGGTGGTTTCAGATTTTCATCTAAACCAAGACATTGTGCTACCTTCCTTTTTTCCAGAACCTTGTTCTTCGGAAGAAAAGTCATTACATTCTTTGGATGTAGTAAGAGCAGTCAAGACCTATCTGGAGGCAACTGCTCAGATTCACAAGACGGATGTCTTGTTCGTGCTGCCGGAGGGTCCCAATAGAGGACAGGCAGCGTCAAAAGCGACCATTTCTAAATGGATTCGACAGTTGATTATTCAAGCTTACGGTTTGAAACGGAAGGTTCCCCCGTTTCAGATCAAGGCACATTCCACAAGGGCTATTGGTGCTTCTTGGGCAGTGCATCACCGGGCCTCTATGGCTCAGATCTGCAAGGCCGCAACCTGGTCTTCAGTTCATACATTCACCAGATTCTATCAGGTGGATGTGAGAAGGCATGAGGATATCGCCTTTGGGCGTAGTGTGCTGCAGACAGCGGTACAAGGTCCTCAGGTCTGATGGCACCCTACTTGGTTGTGATTCCCCCCCTCAGTTGGCATTGCTTTGGGACATCCCATCAGTAATTGCTGTGGCTCTGTGTCCCGTGATGTCCGAGAAAAGAAAATAGGATTTTTTATTACAGCTTACCTGTAAAATCCTTTTCTTTCGACGGACATCACGGGACACAGAGGTCCCGCCCCTCTTCTAATACACCTATACTGCTTTGCTACAAAACTGAGGTATCCCTGGAAGGGGAGGGGTTATATAGGGGGTTGAACTTCCTGATTAGGGTGTGACCAGTGTCCAATACCTAGTGATACCCTATAACCCATCAGTAATTACTGTGGCTCTGTGTCCCGTGATGTCCGTCGAAAGAAAAGGATTTTACAGGTAAGCTGTAATAAAAAATCCTATTTTTGCTTGTGTCTGCCTGTTTCTTACCTGTATGATGGCGCACGACGGTGTGCCATTTCGCCTTGGTTCACCAGGGCGCAGTGCATTCGCCAAAGTGCCGCTGGACTTGGCAGTTTGTTTGGCAGCCATGGCGCACGCGGCTTCGCCGCACATGCACGGTAGCCTTTATCTGGGCGCATGAGGATTTGCGTCATGCGCAAATACAGCCACACCCGTTTGCCGGGACAACACACGTGCGTGCGCACGCACAGAAGTTCCGGCGAACACCCAGCTTATTTAAGCTGCATAGGCCAAGAATGCGGTGTTTCCAGAAGGCAGCTGTGGGAGACAGAGTAGGCTCTGAACAGACACTTGCAATGGTTCATTCTTTCCTTACCAGGTCACGTGAGTCACCAAGTGTTGCTTGGCAGGCTAAAGGTGCTTGGGAGCCCGTTTTAAAGGGGTCTCCCTTCTGAGGTGTTTAAATACTACACCCAAGTACTCTTTTTGTGGCTAGTAAATGTTTTCAAAAAAGAGGAGCTGGACTAACACTACAGGGAAGGGCACACCGATGTCATCAGTTCCTGATGAACCTAGTCATATAGCGTTGTATCCCCTGAAAGACCAGAGGCTTCCGGGCAATCTGAGCCGCTGCGCCTATCTTGTATTGTGCCTACAGTCAACGCTGCTTCTTCACCCTTTATCACTAAAGATGAACTGTCCTTGGGCCTAGCCGGGTTAGAGCACAGGATGCTGGCATGATTGCCTCCATCCTGCAAGGTAGCAGGAAACTTGACAGATCCCCCCCCCCTCCCCAGAGCCTCCTAGTCTGGAGCAGGAATAGGTTGAGGATGGGGGAAGAGCTTAAAGCTCAGGACGTCTGATGTCTGCCTCCCAGTCTCAGCGTCAAGGCGGTTCCGCCGCCAACAGGGCGCTAGGGCCAGGGGCAAACTGCAGGGCCAGAAGAAGCCCTGGGTCCAAGATTCTTCAAAACCCAGCACCAAGCCCTCCTTTTAAGAAGACGCCCCTACTCCATCGAGTGGGGGAAAGGCTGCTGCACTTTGCAGACATTTGGAGAACAATAATTCGGGACGAGTGGGTCACCTCAATTATATCTCGCGGTTACAAGCTAGAGTTGCGGGGGTCCACCCCAGAGGTTTTTAAAATCCAGCGTTCCCTCGGATCCTTCAAAAAAACGTATTGCTTCACGCACTACATCATCTAGTGCATCAAGGAGTGATTGTAGAGGTTCCAGTATTCGAAAGGGGCACAGGGTTTTACTCAAACCTGTTTATGGTTCAGAAACCAAACGGGGACACAAGGTCCATTTTGGACCTAGGATCTGTGAAAAAGTATCTAATGATACAGTCCTTTCAGATCTAGTCTGTCCGCTCAGTAGTAGCCTCACTCCAGAGGTGAGACTTTATAGCCTCCATCAATATAAAAGATGCGTATTTACACATACCTATCTTCAGCCTCATCAGAGGTTCCTACGTTTTGCAGTAGAGAAATGTCATTTTCACTTTGTAGCTTTACCCTTCGGGCTGGCTACAGCTCCCTGGGTGTTCACAAAGGTCCTGGCACCAGTACTGGGTCTTTTAAGGGCCCAAGGGATCCTGGTGTTCTGGTATCTGGACGACCTCCAACACTGAGATCACTCATTACAGCCTCTAGAACAGAGCATAATATGCACAGTGCGGTATTTGAAAAGCTTAGGCTGGATCATAAATACCAAAAAGTCGGCCCTGAAACCATCTCAAAGTCTAAAGTATTTAGGTCTGATCCTAGATACAGTTCAAGCAAGAATATTCTTGCCACCTGTAAAGATCTGTGCCCTGAAGGGTCAGGTGCATCAGATAAGGGGCACCAGAGAACCCTCCATTCGGCTCTGTATGAGTCTTCTAGGGAGAATGGTATCCTCCAAGGCAGTGCCCTATGCCCAGTTCAATTCCAGGCCTTTACAACAAACATCTTGTTGGCCTGGATCAGAAGAGGAAAAGCCCTGGATTATCCAATGTGCTTATCTCCTTGGGCACACTTAAGCCTAAACTGGTGGTCAGGATCAGAACCTGCGAAAGGGAAAATCCTTTCTCCCGGTTGGAGAGTACTGACTACAGATGCCAGTCTCTAAGGCTGGGGAGCGACCCTAGAAGGACTCGCAGCTCAGGGGAAATGGTCAGGGACAGAACAGATCCTGCCCTATCTGGCCCTACGGTCCTGCACGGTGGAGCTTCAGGACTGCCCTATCAGGGTTCAGTCCGACAATGCCACTGCAGTGGCCTATATAAACCACCAAGACAGTACCAGGAGTCGTAAAGCTCTGTACGAGGTGAACTACATACTAGCCTGGGCAGAGGGACATGTGCCAATAATATCAGCAGTCCATATCCCGGGAGTAGAGAACTGGAAGGCAGATTATCTCAGCCGCCAGCAGATCTGCCCCAGGGAAAGGTCCCTACACCCAGAGGTGTTCCAGGAAATTTTCCAGCATTGGGGATGGCCAGAGGTCGACCCATTGGCTTCCAGGTTCAACAACAAGCTACAGCAATTTGTGTCCCGAGCAAGGGATCCTCTGGCAATCGGAGCAGATGCTGATAGTTCCATGGAGACAGTACTCCCTGGTTTATGCTTTCCCTCCAATCCCTCTCCTTCCACATTTGTTGCACAGGATTCGGAAAGAGGGGGTTCCAGTCATTCTGGTGGCACCAGCCTGGCCCAGAAGGCCCTGGTTCCCAGAGAGTGTCAGACTGACAATAGACAGGCCATGGACGCTTCCACGTCGCCCCGATCTCAAGGTCCTGTATTCCACCCCAATTTACAGTCACTAAATTTGACGACATGGCTATTGAAGCCAGGGTGTTAAAAGACCGTGGCATCTCGGGATCAGTAGTGTCTACCCTAGTGAATGCTAGAAAAGCTGTCACTAGAAAAATTTGTCATAAGGTCTGGAAGACTTATATTGCTTGGTTGAAGCCAGAAAATGGCATCCTCGGAAATATGTGATTGGGAAAATTCTCTTTTCTACAGTCAGCTGTGGAAATCAAATTGACTTTGAGTACAATCAGAGGTCAAATTTCGGCCCTATCCGTATTCTTCCAAAGGCCTTTAGCCTCCCATTCACTGATCCGAACCTTTATGCAGGGGGTAACTCACTTGCTTCCCCCCATTAGGTCACCTATGTGTCCTTCGGACTTGAACTTGGTGTTGTCTGTGTTACAGAAACGACCATTTGAACCTATCAAGGAAATTCCATTAGACTTGCTGTCACGCAAGCTAGCCTATCAAGGAAATTCCATTAGACTTGCTGTCACGCAAGCTAGCCTTCCTGGTGGCCATCTCGGCTAGAAGGGTTTCAGAGTTGGCAGGCCTTTCATGCAGGGAACCATATTTAATCCTTCACTACGACAGGGTTGTGTTAGGACCTGTTCCATCCTTTTTGCCAAAAGTGGTGTCGGCCTTTCATTTAAATCGGGATGTTATTTTGCCTTCTTTTTTCTCTCAGCCTCGTTTGGCCTCAGAGAGGCGACTGCATTCTTCGGACGTTGTCTGGGCAGTCAAGGATTATTTGTCTAGATCTGCGGAGATCTGAGGATCAGACTTTTTTGTTTTACCAAAAGGACCAAAGAAAGGGCAGGCAGCTTCCAAGCTTCCATTGCCAATTGTGTCCGTCAATTGGTCATTCAGGCCTACGGTCTGAAACATAAAGCTCCTCCCTTTAGGGTGAGAGCTCATTCTACCAGGGGTGTAGGAACCTCCTGGGCTTTTCGCCATCGGTTATCTGTGGCTCAGAATTGTAAGGCTACTACCTGGTCTTTATTGCATACGTTCACAAAATTTTATTAAGTGCAAGTTCGAGCAGCCGAGGATTCGGCTTTAGGCCGCAGTGTACTCAGTGCTGCCGTATAAGTTCTGATGGCTATTGTTTGGCAGGGTGTCTCCCTCCCTTCAAAGCTATTGCTCTGGGTCGTCCCAGTAGGTAATGATTATTAGCCTGACTGTGTCCCATGATGTTTGAAAAAGAAAATGGGATTTTTTCGTCACACCTGTAAAATCCTTTTCTTTGAGTACATCATGGGACAGAGAGATCCCTCCCCTCTTTTTTTTATTTTGAGGATTCAGTGCTTGCTACAAAACTGAAGTGCTTCTTGTGTGGGAATGGTTATATAGGGGATCACTTCCTGTCTGAAGACCTTTGGTCTGCCAGTGTCCATTCACCTGTTGATGGAGTATAACCCAGTAGGTAATGAATATTAGCCTGACTCTGTGTCCCATGATGTACTCAAAGAAAAGGATTTTACAGGTAAGTATGATGAAAAAATCCTATTTTTTTTTTTTTTTCTAATTTTTTTTTAGCCTTCTTTAGACCCTTTCACACTGGAGGGTTTTTTCAGGTGCTAAAGGGCTAAAAATGGTGCCTGTAAAGTGCCTGAAAAATGCCTCCCCTGCAGCCCCAGTGTGAAAGCCTGAATGCTTTCACACTGGAGCGGTGCGCTTGCAGGACCTTAGAAAAAGTCCTGCAAGCAGCATCTTTTTAGCGGTGTATACAGCGCTCCTCCACTTCCCCTGCCCATTGAAATGAATGGGCACTGCTCCTGAAGCGCCGCTTTTCGGGCGCATTTAACCTTTTCTTCTGCCGCTAGTGGAGGTTAAAAGTGCCCCGCTAGCGGAAGAAAAACGCCGCTACAACTAGCGGCACTTTACCGCTAACATGGGCGGTGCCAGTATGAAAGGGCTCTTAAGATGGTCATTCTAAGAAAAGATCCAGCTTTCCTTCTTAAGATGGTCACTGAATTCCACAGCTCAGTTTGTAGTCTTACCTTCGTTTTGCCAGGAACCCTAGTAGAATTTGCCTCGCTTGGGTTTATGTAGATGTATACGTTGAGCATACCAGAGACTTCAGGAAGACGAGTGTCCTGTTCACTCTGCTCAACGGTAGAAGGCCATCCCATATTGCAGAAGCCCAATGGATTTGCATTATTCAATGCGCCATTTTGTCTCGTCAGGCAAGCCTTGTCCCCTGAGGATCACAGCACACTCTACCAGATCATTGTTGGCTTCCTGGGTTGAAAAGTCCAATGTCTCCATTGGCAGTCCGTGCATTAAGGGCGCACATGCGCCGCCCTCTCTCTCCTGCCACCCCCCTATCATAAATAGATAGATTCATGCATTGCATGAATCTATCTATGGCCATCGCTGCCACCCCCTATTCAGGTGCCCGGTCCCTTTTTGGGTGCAGGGCACCTGAATTACAGCGGCGGGGGGTGTTTTTGAAGCACCTGATTAGAGCCATAGGCTCTAACAGGCGTCAAAAAAGGTGACCTGCGAGTGCCATGCTTTGCGCTCGCAGGTCACTCAGATGTGTTAGGAAAGCAAATAGTCATTCACTTTTCTAACACTAAACCGCCTCTCCGCCATTCAGGTGCTCGGGTCTGTTACCTGTCACCTGATTGGCTGAAACGACAGGCGCCGCTATTGGACGCCTATTAGGAGGAGAGGACGGGAGATGAGGATGGCAGGAGACGCATGGAGGACCCCGCTTGTCGCCAAGCAAGGGTAAAACAAAAAGTTAGCCAATGCACATCCAAAATCACAGCATCAGTGCCTAAAGGGTAATTACATCAATAAGAGTGCTGAGATTGGGTTTCCTCAAGAAAGACCCAGGAGTAATACTTTAAATCAGCCTTACTTTTTCTGAACCTTTTCTAACATGGAGGAACCCTTAATATAACTTTTTTGGCTCCAGGGAACCCCAGCTAACAATATATTTACAGCACACGGTACATTAGTGTGATGGTCAATAGGAAAAATGCTTCTTACATTTGTGGTAATTGGGGAAAATCCCCCTTTTACAGATAGCTAAGATCATTGGTGTCAGTGGTTTCTTATCAGAGAGGCAGAAATCGCTTATTGCTGAAGAAACCCCTAGCAACTTCTAGAGGAAGATATAGAAAAAAAAATATAGAAAATAACATGGAAACCAAACCAGACAAATGATACGGTAATACCGTCAGACACTTATCCACTCACCCCAATGGGAGGTGAGGCTCAATGGCTAACAGCATATAGAGAAAACACAGCACTATACCAAGGAGAAGGACGGGTATAGAGAAAGATGCCACATATAGAGCCTCAGAGATAGTGTCCGATAGAATTCAAATAAAGTATCAAAAAATGAAAATTTATTGAAGAATAAATAAACAAATAAAAAAATGCATAAAGTGATCAAATCCTCTACCATTCACCATCTACAGACGTTGTCTATGGACAAACAAACAGAGCATCTTCACTACACATGCATCAACTATGGGAACCATAAAAATGCACTGTGTTTGCAATGTGCAGTATAGAAATGACACCGCCAGGGCCAGGCAGTCCTTATGTGAATGTTATAAAGGAAGGGCAAAAATTGCATGAATCAAAAAATGCCAAAGGGTTGCAGTCTATGGCTGAAGGGGACACACAGGGAAGGAGAAATGTTCAGGGAGCTGGATGGTAGCTAATGAAGTTTCACCCCATACACACTGATTTGAAGAGATCCGGGAAAAAGTGGATGAACTGACATCATATGTGATCAAACATGAAGCAGACCCAGATTTCAGCAGTGGGAGCATGAATAGTAGATATTCATATTTAGTACATGATATACCTTTTTGCCGTTTTCCGTTTTTCTTGTGGCAACATACACCACGCCGGGCTCGTCACCAAAAGTGTGTGGGGAGTGACTCTGTGCAGTTTGGGTAGGATGGCCGCTAGGTGCAATAGCTCGGAATCCCGTGTCTCCTATGTCAGTGTCCGTCCGCGCCGTGGATCCTGGACGGTGATGCAGAGGTGCACGGAGTGTCGGACGCTCAGGGGATAATGTCAACACGTTTCGATGGGAACCCCCAGCTTCGTCAGGAAGCTGATTTGAATACTATCGGACTATCTCTGAGGCTCTATATGTGGCGTATTTCTCTATACCCGTCTTTTTCCTTGGTATAGTGCTGTGTTTTCAACTTCTAGAGGAACCCTAGAACTCTGCTCTAAATATAAAATAGGCAGCACTCCAAACAGCTAACTTTTTTTGAGTTTCATATATTTACAAAAAGAAAAAAGTGCAGTGCTGGAAAAAATGTGTATAATATGACAGTGGACCAACACTGTGCTGAAAGTGACTTATGACTAATTTGATTAAAATCAATTCAATTAATAATTAATAATGCAAATGAAAATAAAATATATATAATACATCGTGCAAGTGAGATAATAAATTAAGTGGAAACAGTCCATAAGGTGCAATACAATCCAGAGGGAAAGGATATCCAAAGCAAGACCCTGGGTCTGTAATCCACCACTGGTGCTGCCCATCACCTGATAGTAAGGCAATGAAGGCTTACCGAAAAGCCTGCGACCGCCCTTGTTCAGGGGGGTCAAAACAGGCTTAGAAGAGCGAATAATGCCACAGGAAACGCTGCTGGAGTCCCACCAACATCTTTGATGAATGGCTAATCAGCAGAAGCAGGAAACACCTTGGATGATGTATTTCAGGAGGTAGTTACCATACAGGCAGAGGGCAGGCTTTTCCAGAAGTCCGGTTAGGGCAAACTCATTGTGTTACCTTATACCACACAGTTCCCTATTATGTAGACGCTATAACTTTTGTGCAAACCAATCAATATACGCTTATTGCGTTTTTTTTTTTTTTTTACCAAAAATATGTAGAAGAATACATATCAAAATTGTCGCTCTTTTTTTGTTTATAGCGCAAAAAATAAAAACTGCAGAGGTGGTCAATACCACCAAAAGAAAGCTCTATTTGTGGGAAAAAAAGGACGTCAACTTTGTTTGGGTGCAACGTCGCACGACCGCGCAATTGTCAGTTAAAGCGACACAGTGCCAAATAGCGATAAGTGCTCTGGTCAGGAACTGGTGTACTTTTAGACGGTTGATGATATCACAACCACTGTCATGTGACAGTGTTTGGGCCTAGCGTTTAGCCACTCAGGCCTGATCACTGCATCATGGGAGGAGATCACACGTAATGTGACGTTGTTGATGAATTTTGATATGACCTGGTGAAATGTATTAGTTTTTCATACTATAAAGACATTGGTGTTTGTGCCTACCCGCAGTGTGAATTTGTTATTAATAATTTTCTTTGACGCAATTATTTGTCCCAATCTAGATGCCTGTAGTCTGTAGCAAACAAGAGGTTGTTTTCGATTGTATTGATATTTTTGTGTTGAAGTGATGCATTAGAGACTTTTTCAACCAGAATTATGCGTAACTCTAGGACACCTCCAAAGGCTGCCTAAAGTAGAACTATAGGCAGATCCTTTTTTTTTTTTCATTTTGTATAGAGTAAGGGAGGGTTATGACCCTTGTCAGCTTTTTTTTTTTTTTTTCGCCATTTGTGTCCCATTGCGGAGATTTCCCTTCACTTCCTGGCCCTTTGCCGAAAAGGAAGTGAAGTTCAAATTAAGGGAATTCCTTGGGGACCCCCAGGCCACCAGAACTAGTGTCCTCATTGGGATTTTCTTTTACTTCCACTTTCAATGATAATGGTAAAATGGACAAATAAAAAGGGTGAATCTCCCTAACTGTGAGCATAGACCGCAATAAAAATTGACAAGGGTTCTAATCCTTCTCCACTCTATCCAAAACTAAAAACAACATTTTGTCTTTAGTTCTACTTTAAGATTCCTTGACTATAAAGCAATTTCTTCCTCTCTGATAAGTTCCTCTGACATCATTGATCTCTTTAGATATCTGTAAGATGGTGAAGGGTGGATTCCTCCCAATGACCATAAGTGTCGGTTCACACTGAGGCAGCACGACTTGCAGCGCGACTGCCTCAGGCGACCTGGACACGACAGGAGCGACGACTTGCAAAACGACTTCTGTATAGAAGTCAATGCAAGTCGCCCCCAAAGTCGTACAGGAACCTTTTTCTAAGTCGGAGCGACGCAACGGTTCCATTGTACAGAACGGGACGCTACTTGTCAAGTCGTCCCAGTGTGAACCGGCAATAAGTGTAAGGAACATTCTTCCCACTGGCCATCACACTAATGTATCAGCTGTAGGTGTAGTCATCATTAGCAGGGCTTCCCTGAGACCAGTACATTATTTTAAGGGTTTCTCTGTGTTAAAAATGTTGAGAAAGACTGCACAAGAAGAACAAGCTGAACATATGGATAAAGAGTTACTGTAAGTGGATTTATCTAGCTATCCTATTTTTAATTAACCATCCATGCAAATGAAAAGAAAACTCTAATAAATATGAAATATATTTTCTTTCTTTCTTTTGATAATGTGTCCTTTAGGTCACCCATAGGCATAATTACTTGATCCTGCCAATCCATAAATTTTAGAGCTGTTACTGATTAAAATTTTCGTCTTCGATTAATCGATTTTTTTTTAATCGATCAACTAATTTCGATTAATTATAACGCACATACAGATCCAACTACTTTTAGCTGACATCATGCGTAGCTCCTCCCCCGTACGCGCTACGTTCAATCAGAACTTCCTCAGCGGGGAGGGGCTACGGCGTCACCCTACAGTCTATTCAAATAGCACCGTTGTGCATCAGGGGGACTGATGGAGAGCCAGAGACATCCATCACCTGCTGAGACAGAAAAGTGTCAGCTCTTTGGAAATAAGTGCCCTCATCATAAATGTTTCTTGATTGCTGGATAACCAATCGATGTCAGTTCATCGTCAAACTGACTTGCAGCCAGGAGAGCCCTCAGATTTGTTGATTTTCATAGCCAAGTCCAGGATTTACATAGATGTTTATCTGAATACTTTGACCAGTGAGATCAATCAAATCGTTAGGATCTGTCTTCCTCAATTTATGATTTCACGGACATCGACGTCACCGGAGTCCTCCCCCCTTCCCTTCGTTAGCAGATGGAGGCACTTGGGGAAGGGGGGAGGAGTCCAGTGACGTCGATGTCCGTGACGTCACCGGATCTCCGACGGTACTCCCTGAAAACCCGGAAGCCGGTGGAGAGGTGAGTACCAATCAAAAGAATTTTGATCGATCAAAAAAATTAAAGATTAATCAAGGAATTAATCTTTCATTTTCCCAGCCCTAATGAATTTAGGTCTGGTACACATTGTGGTAAATTGTCAGTACAGTCCAAAATTTTATTTACGATTTGGGAAGATGTCAAGTAATTTAATGGCACAAAGAAAACGAATGGCAAGATGTCAGAATTGGGTGCCTTAGTGGGGAAACGTCAAAAGATACCTGGACGAATACATTTTTTAAATGAAATAATACTTGGGAATTTGATTTTCACGTGCCTCTGTTTTCCTTTTTTTCTGTAGGACTTGAAGAAGTATCGTTTTTATTATTGGTTTTGCTTCCCTGCATTGTCTCTTCCTGATGGAATAGAACTGGTAAAGAACCCAGTATCTCTTGCTGAAAGATTCTCTAATGTACAGGTAAAGATTTTACCTTGTGTTTTTAATATGCTCAGCCGATAGCCTCGTTTGGGATTATTATTATTATTTTTTTTAGGGAAAAACATATTCTATCTCAGGGCTCAAAATTTCAAGTCCTGAGCTACTAGCCAGGCCTCAAAGGTTACTCGCCACCAGTTGCCCCACCCAACCCCTACCCTGCCCCGCCCCTAATCATGCTCTCATAAATTATCTCATGAAATTACACTTAAATGTTTTATGCAGAATTAAGTTATAAATATTAACAACTTTATCCGTGTCCGCGAATGCAGCCTACCCGTGTCCACCAATGCCTGCGCCCCCCCCAGTGCAGCCTGTGTCCCCCCCCCCCCCCAGTGCAGCCTGTGTCCCCCCCCCCCCAGTGCAGCCTGTGTCCCCCCCCCCAGTGCAGCCTGTGTCCCCCCCCCAGTGCAGCCTGTGTCCCCCCCCAGTGCAGCCTGTGTCCCCCCCCGTGCAGCCTGTGTCCCCCCCCCGTGCAGCCTGTGTCCCCCCCCCGTGCAGCCTGTGTCCCCCCCCCCGTGCAGCCTGTGTCCCCCCCCCGTGCAGCCTGTGTCCCCCCCCCCGTGCAGCCTGTGTCCCCCCCCCCCCGTGCAGCCTGTGTCCCCCCCCCCCGTGCAGCCTGTGTCCCCCCCCCCGTGCAGCCTGTGTCCCCCCCCCGTGCAGCCTGTGTCCCCCCCCCCGTATAGCCTGTGTCCCCCCCGTACAGCCTGTGTCCCCCCCGTGCGCAGGCTGTGTCCCCCCCGTGCGCAGGCTGTGTCCCCCCCCCGTGCGCAGGCTGTGTCCCCCCCCCGTGCGCAGGCTGTGTCCCCCCCCCGTGCGCAGGCTGTGTCCCCCCCCTGTGCGCAGGCTGTGTCCCCCCCCCCTGTGCGCAGGCTGTGTCCCCCCCCCCTGTGCGCAGGCTGTGTCCCCCCCCCCCTGTGCGCAGGCTGTGTCCCCCCCCCCTGTGCGCAGGCTGTGTCCCCCCCCCCTGTGCGCAGGCTGTGTCCCCCCCCCCTGTGCGCAGGCTGTGTCCCCCCCCCCTGTGCGCAGGCTGTGTCCCCCCCCCCCTGTGCGCAGGCTGTGTCCCCCCCCCCTGTGCGCAGGCTGTGTCCCCCCCCCCTGTGCGCAGGCTGTGTCCCCCCCCCCTGTGCGCAGGCTGTGTCCCCCCCCCCTGTGCGCAGGCTGTGTCCCCCCCCCCTGTGCGCAGGCTGTGTCCCCCCCCCCTGTGCGCAGGCTGTGTCCCCCCCCCCTGTGCGCAGGCTGTGTCCCCCCCCCCTGTGCGCAGGCTGTGTCCCCCCCCCCTGTGCGCAGGCTGTGTCCCCCCCCCCCTGTGCGCAGGCTGTGTCCCCCCCCCCTGTGCGCAGGCTGTGTCCCCCCCCCCTGTGCGCAGGCTGTGTCCCCCCCCCCTGTGCGCAGGCTGTGTCCCCCCCCCCCTGTGCGCAGGCTGTGTCCCCCCCCCTGTGCGCAGGCTGTGTCCCCCCCCCCTGTGCGCAGGCTGTGTCCCCCCCCTGTGCGCAGGCTGTGTCCCCCCCCCCTGTGCGCAGGCTGTGTCCCCCCCCCTGTGCGCAGGCTGTGTCCCCCCCCCCCCCCGTGCGCAGGCTGTCCCCCCCCCCCCCCCGTGCGCAGGCTGTCCCCCCCCCCCGTGCGCAGGCTGTCCCCCCCCCCCCCGTGCGCAGGCTGTCCCCCCCCCCGTGCGCAGGCTGTCCCCCCCCCCGTGCTGTGTCCCCCCCCCCGTGCGCAGGCTGTGTCCCCCCCCCCCCGTGCGCAGGCTGTGTCCCCCCCCCCGTGCGCAGGCTGTGTCCCCCCCCCCCGTGCGCAGGCTGTGTCCCCCCCCCCCCGTGCGCAGGCTGTGTCCCCCCCCCCCCGTGCGCAGGCTGTGTCCCCCCCCCCCCCGTGCGCAGGCTGTGTGTCCCCCCCCCCCCCGTGCGCAGGCTGTGTGTCGTCGTCCCCCCCGTGCGCAGGCTGTGTCCCCCCCCCGTGCGCAGGCTGTGTCCCCCCCCCCCCCCCGTGCGCAGGCTGTGTCCCCCCCCCCCCGTGCGCAGGCTGTGTCCCCCCCCCCCCGTGCGCAGGCTGTGTTTTTCACGATTGGTGGACTGTTTTCTTTTTTTATATAGTTATTTTTTCACTTTATGAATGACATTTTAGTCATAGTTTGCTTAATATTCTTTTAGACCCCTTTCACACTGAGGCGCTTTTCAGGCGTTTTAGCGCTAGAAATAGCACCTGAAAAGCGCCTCTCATGCCACCCCAGTGTGAAAACCCGAGTGATTTCACACTGGGGCGGTACGCTAGCAGGACGGGAAAAAAAGTCCTGCAAGCAGCATCTTTGTGGTGGTTTGGAAGCGGTGTATACAACGTTCCCAAAACACCCTGCCCATTGAAAGGAATGGGCAGCGCTGCCGACGCATCTGCATAGCATTTCAGCAGCGCCGCAACACGGGTGCTTTTAACACTTTCTTCAGCCGCTAGCAGGGGTTAAAAGCGCCACACTAGCGGCCAAAAAGCAAAGCTAAAACGATGGTAAAGCACCACACCTATTCCCCAGTGTGAAAATAGCCTTATTAGTGGCAGCAGTGAGCACTACACATATATTTAGAGTATTAGTACTGTTGAACAACATTTAGTTGTTTTCACACAACTGTTTATTTCACCTCTATAGCGCTAGGATTTGTTTGCTCAATTAATTATGATAAGAGAATGTCAAACAAACTAATCTAGGTGCAATGGCTCCGGTGAGGCTGTATTTAAATACAAACAAGGTGCTCCTATTAGGCCTTAAGTTTGGAAGCTACATAAGTAATACGTCCAAAGAGGGTGCTAAACGAATGAGCTGTGAGTGCAAAAACTTTTGTTGGAGTTTGTTCAGCAAAATAATACAAAAGGGTCAATGCATTTCAGGGGTTATTGGTATCCCCCTACTACAGGGTTCAAATATTGTATATAACTGGGAGAACTCAAATGGCAGAAGAGTTCCCCTCTATTCCTGTTCAAGTGACCACTCAGTGTGGTCTGGCATCACAGACCACACTGCACCAGGGACCTTGAGCCTCCAGGTATTGGAATACTGAGAGTCTAACCCCCCCTTATTTATGCTGGTACTTAGGATTGTACCATGACAGATCTGGCACTAGGGGGATCAGGACCTGGAAAATGAAACTCCCCTATTTCTAGAGACAGTCTTATTTCCACAAACTCATTTTATGGGGCAGCAAACCAGCTCTGGCTAGCTTTGTTTCCAAGGGGATATTCTCAGCTGTCTTTTTCACTGTGTTGAAACAATTGGCAGATATCCGTAAGAATTTGTGGAGAGATGATTTTAAGAGGTTTTGGTTTTTGTCCCCACAGGAGCTACCTTGTGATTTTCCTTCCTACCACCCCTGCTTGGAATGGGGGGGGGGAAGAGGGAAGGTCCGAGGCAGATGCATCCTCTGAAGAGTATGCCCAGACTTGTAATGTGTCTCAGTCATAAAATATCCACAGTCAGTTTTCTGGCAGAGGTGGCCCATAAGACCTTGGAGTTGCTGCTGTCAGAATTTTTGGGGCTTAAGATAAGACATCAGGGAAAACTAACCAAGTCATTTGCAAAAAGTGGGTAGTCCTTTCACAAAACTCTGTGGTGTCTTACATATATAAGACACGTACCGTCTGGTTGGTGTGCAGGAAAACAATTTGTCTTTTTATAAGGTGTCCTTGTTGTGGAACCCACCATTGCATCTATGGGATTTTGCTGGTATAGGCCACAGAGCTTGGAACCTTTAGGTGCAGTTCACCGACCAGGTAACACTTGTCCCCAGGATCTTTAAAGGCCTGGACATTGTTTACCGGGCAAGTCAAATTTTTATTAACACAAGATACCACTGCCCCACTTTTTCAAAAACTTCTCCTCCCATAGAGTAAAGGAGAGAAAATCTCTTTGGCTGCACAAACACCCAACGTAGGTGATCCCATTCAGCATACAATTCCTCCAAAAGAGGTTGCAAGGGAAAATCCTGTGAATTCTGAGGGAGACTCAGAGACCCCAAAGAGGAATACGTAACCAATGAGGACTCAGCAGGGGGCAACCCAAAGTCAGCTCGAACCATTTCAGATAGAGATTGCACTAATGCCTTCTCCACCTGTGGGACTGCGGATCCCTGCGCTTTTACGGGCACTGAAGTAGCATCCACCATCTAACCATCTTCGAGCTCTACTCTGACTATCTCCTCATCAACGTCTACCCATTCCTCTTCTACCTCCTGAGAGGACTCTGGCGAAAGAGACCTCTCCTGTTTCTTACCGCCTTGTGCCAAGATAGCAATCATTCCTGCAATTTTACCTTCCATGCCCACCAAAGCAGCTGCCAAGTCATCCTTTAGTGGCATAACCCCAGGTAGATGCCCTATGCAGGGGCCACAATACCATATAGACGTAATGGCTCTGATGCACCTGTCACCTCTGGGCTTTTGGAGGAAACAAATACAGTGGGACAGCAACTAGTGTCCTCAGGAGCATCCCTCCTTACTTTCTGGAAGCAATTCCAAAGCTCACTGCTTGATAAACACAATCTGTGCCTAACCAGCTGCATTTTTAGCAAAGTAATTCAGCACACGCTGGCCCAAGAAACCCCTTCAGCTGCCAGCATTCATCACACCCCGAGGCAGTACTCGATGTGCCCAGACAAAAAAATCAGCCCTGCTCTGTGTCCCTTGCAGCCCGCCAGTCACCTGTGTCTTCTGGGCGCCCAGAAACACACAACTGGCTTCATTACTCTTAGGGTCGATACCAACAGCCATGTTACTATGACAAACTTCTGGTCTAACTGATCGTGCGTGCGCTGGCATGGAAACACAGTAAAAAAAATGGCAATATTTTTCTAAAAAGCTGCACAGAAAAAACCCTTGTAAACAAATTACAGGGCACCAGGCAAGACATTGTCTAAATACATAAGGACACAGAACCTACCTCTGCCCCTAGTGGTTCCTAAGGAAAAATCCACCAGGCAGCAAGAAACCATTAATGGGTCGGACTCACCATTCTCTCGCTGCCATCACGGCGGGCTCTGTCACACCAGGCCTTTAGGGTCCCCCTCACACTACCTGTACAGCACCCTACTCAAAACACCATGGTCAGTAACAAAATGCATAGGGTTCCCTATCCGCAGGGTCCAGCTCAGTGCTGGCATCCTCCCGCAGCATTTTTTACTGGCAAAACATGGAAGATGTACTGACGGAGCACACTTTTTTACTGACAACCTGAAAAATGACCTATTAAAAACTCGGACAACCAATAATTAAACAGTATAAACATAATATGGAAACCCTAACAATACCCACAGCAAGTAATTTGCCTGGTTTACAGTTAAAAAGTCAACACATCACGACAAATTATTAGCCCCTGATATTTACAGAAAGTTGTAAAAATCACAGATTTTTACAAAATGTCCATAAATTTACTGACATTTGGCAGCCCTGGTCCAGCGCCACATTACAAGCAGTCCCTGTCCTTATCCATCGTGATAGGGCGCTGGTACCATACATCTTGGCTGTAGTAATGGATCTGACCTACCAATCTCCTGATCCTTGTATTCACTTGTGGATCTGGTAACATTGTTTAGAGAGTTGAACTTCAGTGACCATCATCTTCAAGACACTGGCAAAAAAAAGAGTAGGGGGAGTTCTAAAGGGGGGAGGGATTTCCTGTTTGTTTGGTCTGCCAGTGTCCATTCACCTATAGGTGGCACATAACCCAGGATAGGTAGCCTGTTCTGTGCCCCATGATGTACAAATAAATTCTGTTTTATTGCTTCTATCTAAATACAAACCTTATTGCTCATACTGAAAACATTATAATGTTATTTTTTTAGCTTATCCTGTAAATGTTCTTTTTTTTCTTTTCTCGGCAGTCACTCAAAGAGGATGATTGAGTAAAGCCGGGTACACACTGTTCGTTATTTCTTCAACCCTGCAGGTTGAACGAAAAAAAAAGTCAGCTCCGGTTGGAGCTGCTGTATTAACCATGTGAGGTTATTTGGTTTTCCAGCATGCATGTCCGACAGAAAACGGCTGGCTTCTGTCGGACAGACGGACATACACACGGGCCCAATGTCTGCCATTTTTTTATGAGCCGGCAGTTGTCTCCCGACATTCAGCCTGTGTGTACGAGGCTTAACAACGCTAGCTGCTAGAATCAATTAATAAAATCTCTATGTGTGTGTAAACATTTGATATGTTTTCTATTGTGAATAAAGAATTAGTTATTTATATATATATATATATATATATATATATATATATATATATATATATATATACACAGTGTATACTGACAGTACATTTTAGCTTTTGATCTAAAGGAAACACCTTTGACCTATTTTCCACTTCCAGGTGCTGAATTTTCAGAAAGCCTATGATGACCTCTGCCACCGTGAAGGAGCCAGTCCACAGCCTTATTTTTTAATTCGCTACACCAAGGATACATTTTATATGTCTCCACTATGTGATTTCAGCAAGTTATTTAAAGAAAAGGAAAAGGTGAATAAAAAAAGGCTTACACTCCTCATTGTTGTCAAATTCAGATACTTCATAAGCATATTGCAGCTTGCCAGTCCTTAGATATGGTAGCTTTGTTTTCCCTTTGTTTTAACTTAGTCATTCTGCCATTAACACACTTCTGGCCTTAGTATGACAACACTCTTCTGTATCAGGACAACAGAAACAAGATAGGCATGCAGACCCGCACCCCTCTTATTGCCCATAACCTAGAAGTATGTGGTTCTGTAGTCCTCATAAAACAATGTAACTAATGATTGTCAGAAGAGGCTGATAACTCAGGAAGTTATCAGCTCAGAAGATTTCCTGCAATATTAACGAGAACCTTTTGAACTTAGAAAGCAGATAGAACAAATGCATTTATTGGTATATTTATCAGGGTAAAAGGAACAAAGTAAGAGAAGTTCATTATTTGGTTTTACATATATTTTAACGGAGAAAATCCATTCATTGGCGCTTGATGTTATTATCAAGATGATAAATCCATGTTATTGGACTTTATCTTGACTTTAGTATGTGCTATGTACAGTACTACCTGCAGCTGAGGCATATTATTAAATGTAAAGATCTAACAACATTTTATTAATATTATTATTTTGCTTCCTTAGGTTATCCTTGGAGTTTATGATCCGTGCACTTTATCGCAGTATCCTGGTTGGCCGTTGAGGAATATTTTAGTACTGGTTTCTTACCACTGGTATTGTATCTCAGTATTTAATATATTAATAGTCACAGCTGTACTATATTTATGAAAAACTATTAGGGCACACTGTGCTCCTTAACAGTAAGGAAGGGGGAAATTACCACTGCCTAAAAGTTATTGTAAAATTTCTTCTTCCTGCATGAATGGCGAAATAGAAACCAATGGGATAAACAAAGATATAATAAAATATAGTTTAAGAATATACTGTAACTCTAAGTTTTAATTAAAAAAAGAATATGTTAATGCATAGAAGTTAATGTAGAACTAAACCCACATGGTTAAAAAATTGTGTGATTTAAAAGTGTTTTTCAAAGGCATACAAAATACACTTTAAAACTCCTAAAACCAACCAAAATCCACCTAAGGACAGTCAGATTTGCAAAAGGTCCTGAACTATCTCTTGTCTCGAGGAGTAGTTATGCCAGTACCCATGGAGGGCAGCTTTAAAGAATTGTATTCACACCTGTTCACAGTTTCAAAACCCAACAGGGGTATTCATCCTTTCCTAGACCTAAAATCCCTAAACAAATTCCCAAATTTTGCATGGAATCCGCAAGGTCAGTTATTGCGTCTATGATAAGGGGAATACTTTTCAATCATATGCACCTGGGATGTCTATCTGCATACTACCAATTATCCACCTCATCAGCGTTTTTTACGCTTTTCAGTAAGAGCCCAACAATTCCAGTTTGTGTCACTGACATTTGATCTATTCTATGCTCCCAGAGTATTTTCAAAGATTCTTTCAGCTCTTCTTGCCCTTCTAAGAACGCAAGGGTATCTAGGTCACAAGTTATCTAGACCACCTTATTCAGAAGGACTCATCTCCCTTGTAGCTATCTGCAAATGTCCACAGGACAATTCTGATGCTTCAGTCTTTTGGTTGAGTGAATGCTTCAGTCTTTCGGTTGAGTGATCTGCTTCCAAACATCTGCTCTCCAACCTTCTTTTCGCCTGGAATACTTAGGTATGATTCTAGACACAGCCAGATCAAAAGTATTCCTTCCAGAGAAAAAACTGTTGTGAGATTTTCCATGAGAGTTCTGGGTCTCACGGTGACCCTTCTGCAAGGCTGTTCCATTTGCAAAATTTAATTCGCAACCTCTTCAACACAAAATCTTGTTGGCAGGGAACAAGCATGTTCCCATGTCTCAATATAACCATGCTTTTATCCAGCCAAGCAAGAAATTCCCTATTTTGGTAAATCTCCAATCCAGCCTTGACAGTGGGGAAACTAGATAGATATAGGGAGACTATGATAGATACTAGTCTTACAGCTTGGGTAGGAGTGTTCCAATCCCCTCACAAATCAGGAAACATGGTTATTGGTGGAAGGAAAGCCCCTCAACAACATCCCGGAGCTCCGAGCAATAAAAATGTCTCTGTACCACTGGACTCCCCTTCTTTAAGACCATGCAACCAGGCCGCAATCAGACAATGCTACAGCTGTGGCCTACATCAATCACCAAAGGGGTCACCAGAAGTCATACAGCTTTGAAGGAAGCAAGCATATCATCTCATGGTTGGAAAAACACTAGTCAGTGATCTCTAAATCCCAGGAGTGAACAACTGGAAGGTGGATTACCTCAGCCCTCACTGGCTGAACCAAGGGGGATAGGCCCTTCAACCTGACATCTTCAACTTTATATGCCAAAGATGTGGGCCTCAGACATGAATACCCTGAGTAAAAAGAGTTATCTCTGAGAGTTACATGGCATTTCTACAATCAGGATTTGAACAATGCTTGGCCTTAAGAACTCTAAAAGGACAGGTTTCAACCTTGTCCATTATTTTCCAAAAACTTCTGGCTTCAGTGTCCCTTATCAGAAACTTTATTCAAGGTGTATCTCAGATCAGGCCCTTTTTACAGCACCCTGTACGTCCGTGGGACCTCCCTCTGCTTCTCTCTGCCCTGCAGAAACCACCATTTGAACCCACCAGGGACATCCTCTTAGATGATCTCTTGCAAAGTAGCCTTCTTGGTGGGCATCACATCAGTCAGATGTGTATCTTGAGTTAGCATTAGCAGCTCTTTTGTAGGGAGCCATTTCTTATTATTTTCAATGACAAAATTGTCTTGCGTCCAACACCCTCCTCTTCCCAAGATGGTGCCAGCCCTTTACCTCATTGAAGACAACATCCTCCCCTCTTTGTGCACTGCTCCAAAGCACCCAAAGGAATATATTCTTCACTGTCTGGATGGTAGTCAGAGTCTATCTCAAAGCAACAGTGTCTATCAGGAACTGGGACTCCCTAGTTGTCCTACCCTAAGAACCTCGCAAAGGACATCCACGTTTACCATTGTTAGATGGATAAGACAACTTAATCTATAGTGCTTAAACTCTAAAGGACAAAACTCCTTCAGCACTTTTACGCACTCATTCTACCAGGTTGGTAGGTGTTTCTTGGGTATTCTGACATCAAGCCTCTGTTGCCCAATTTTGTTAGGCTGCCACCTGGTCCTCTATACCTATTCAAAGGGACATCCAGTCTTCTGCAGATGCAGCTTTCAGCCATAATTGCCTATTCTTCTCATTCATTGTTAGGGGGCATCTCAGGGTCTATGAATATTCAGCCTGTGTCATGTACTGTACAATTAAAGTGATACTAAAGTTTACTGTTTAGTTTTTTTTTTAAATTCATTAAGCGATGCGGGGGGGCGAAGCCCCGCTTGTCTCCCCCTCCTCTCTGCGGCACCTGCATTGTAAGTGTGGGCGCCCGGCTGTGGCTTCAAAGCCGGGCACCCACTGCACATGTGCGAGCTGCGCCGTGACTGGCTGGGCAATCATCTGGCACCTGTGACGTGTCCCAGATGATTGCCGAAAGGGAGGGGGGAGAGGTAATCTCCCTTCCGGTGCCGCGGTGCACCGGGAGGAAGTGGGAGCTGGGACCCCCCCAAAAAATGACATGCCAAATGTGGCATGTCAGGGTGTCACCTCCCTTAAAGCGGAAGTTCCAATTTTGGGTGGAACTCCTCTTTAAGTGGTTAAACTGACCTAATTTATAGACCGAAGTTCATCCCTTTGATCTAAGAACGAAGTGTTACTTTGTTTATAGTTATCCGAGATGTTGAGATAAACTTTGCAGGCTTCATGTATACTGCTGCTGGTAAAATGACGTTTAGGAGCAGTTGGGTGTTTTTTTTCAGCTGCCCCTGAACTCTCCTCTGTTATCTTATCAGTACATGTACTTGGGGTCGTTTCTAGGCATTTGAATTTAGAAGAATTTTTTGGAAAGCAAAAAAATGCGTTCAGGAGGGATGTTCAGAGGCATTTGAACCACCAAACGCCTATAACAGCTTGTAAATGTGTTTCGTCTATAGGCGTTTTTAATTGTTGACTATGTGAAAAAAAAAAAAAAAACCTGCACAGAACGGACGTTTTTAAACGTCGGTTACTATCTGTCAAGTTAAATCTTTCAGGGGAGGTTGTAAATATCCCGTGTACATTAAGCCTAATGCTATGTACACACGATCGGACATTCCGACAACAAAACTGTGGATTTTTTTCCGACGGATGTTGGCTCAACCTTGTCTTGCATACACATGGTCACACAAATGTTGTCGGAAATTCCGAACGTCAAGAACGCAGTGACGTACAACACGTACGACAAGCTGAGAAAAATGAAGTTCAATAGCCAGTGCGGCTCTTCTGTTTGATTCTGAGCATGCTTGTACTTTTGTGCATCGGAATTGTGTACACACGCTCGGAATTTCTGACAACAAGTTGTCAGAAAATTTGAGAACCTGCTCCCAAACAGTTGTCGGAAATTCCGACAGCAAATGTCTGATGGAGCATACACACAGCCGGAATTTCCGACAACAAGCTCACATTGAACATTTGTTGTTGGAAAATCCTATTGTGTGTACAGCCCATTAGAAGTGAGCAGAGAACTTTCTGCACTTGTTACATAGAATCGCAAAATGCTGTTTTAAGATCGGGATGGGAGTAGCATTGCAACTTCGATTCTTACAAATTAATTGTGCAGCTCTAATATAATATAAATATATATATATATATATATATATATATATATATATATATATATAATCTACACACACACACAAAATGTCCTACAACCTGGATACACTTAAGTATTTTCGATGATTTACAGTTGTGCTCATAAGTTTACACACCCTGGCAGAATGAATGATTTCTTGGCCATTTTTCAGAGAATATGAATGATGACACAAACATTTCTATTTTGGCCTGATAACATGCACACAAAGGGGTTTGAATGGCTATTAAAGGTAACCATCCTCGCCTGTGATCTGTTTGCTTATAATTAGTGTGTATGTATAAAAGTTCAATGTGTTTCTGGACTACTGACAGACCCTTGCATCTTTCATCCAGTGCTGCACTGACGTTTCTGGATTCTGAGTGCTAGGGAAAGCAAAAGAATTGTTAAAGGATCTGTGGGAAAAGGTAGTTGAACTGTGCAAAATGGGAAGGGGATATAAAAAACATATCCAAGGAACTGAGAATGCCAATCAGCAGTGTTGGCAAACTCTAATCAAGAAGTGGAAAATGAGGGGTTCTGTTGAAACCAAACCACGGTCAGGTAAACCAACTAAGATTTCAGCCACAACTGCCAGGAAAATAGTTTGGGATGCAAAAAAACACACAAAAATCTTCAGGTGAAAATACAGGACTCTCTGAAAACATGTGGTGTGGCTGTTTCAAGATGCACAATAAGGAGGCACTACTCGACTAAAGATAGACTGCATGGTCAAGTCGCCAGAAAAAAGCCATTACTACACAAATGCCACAAAGTATCCTGCTTACAATATGCCAAACAGCACAGAGACTAGCTTCAAACCTTCTGGCACAAAGTAATTTGGAGTGATGAGACCAAAATTGAGGTTTTTGGCCACAACCATAAACACTACATTTGGAGAGGAGTCAACAAGGCCTATGATGAAAGGTACTCCATTCCTACTGTGAAACACGGAGGTGGATCGCTGATGTTTTGGGGATGTGTGAGCTACAAAGGCACAGGAAATATGGTCAAAATTGATGGCAGGATGAATGCAGTATGTTATCAAAAAATACTGGAGGAACATTTGCTTTCATCATTCAGGAAGCTGCACATGGGACATACTTGGACATTTCAACATGACAATGATTCAAGGGAGCGGCCGCTTAGAAACACCGCTCCGGCTCTCAACGACCATCCTACCTTCATCCTGACTCCTACATCCTCACAAGCGGTACCAAAATCTTCCCCACAGCTGTGGGAACACACCAGGCTGGCTGACATGGTGAAATACGGGCTGCCCTGGCCCTCATCCACGGCGGAACAACTCACCAGGTTCCAGTGGCAAGATTGCGCTGGGACACAGACAGGGCCGTCAGACACGCTGCAGGCATCATCCTCTGCTGATTGGAGATCTGCTACAGGGGTGAGTTATTCAACTCCAGACCAATTCACTACCCAAATAGACCCCCTGCTGTCCCAAGACTCACCAGGACACAGCTTCTCCCCCTAATGAGCCCACCCTGTCTACTATAATGCTGGCTATACAGGACTGTAAGGCCTCATTCTCCACTCAGATAGCCTTCATACATATGGATTTCTCCCTTCTGAAACAGGACATTCAGAACCTACGTGATAGAACTGGGGTCACAGAGGAACACATAAGCTCCCTGGAAGATACTGTGTACACCCCTTGTAGTATCACGTACTGTAACTGACAAGTGAGATGGCAGCCCTCCGCACTAAGCTTGATGACTTAGAGAACCGCTCACGCAGGAATAATCTCAGTTTTGTGGGATTCCCTGAACGTGCAGAGGGTTCACACCCTGAAAAGTTTCTATACTCCTGGCTGCGGGACATTTTTGGCACTGATGCACCCTCATTCTCTTAGGTCATCGAGCGCGCGCACTGCACTCCTCCATGTCATCCTCAGACAGGAGCCCCTCCACGCTCCCTTATCGCACAGAACCTTAATTTCCAGGATAAAGTAGCTAATCTACGCTTGGCAAGGGAAAAAGGGCTGCTAAAATTCAATGGCAATACCATTTCGGTTTATCCTGACTTCTCGGCCTAAGTTCAACGCCAATGCATCTCCTTTGTAGCAGTGAAAGCCTGCCTGCGTACTGAAGGCCTACCATATGCTATGCTTTTCCCCGCCAAGCTGCGTGTCATTCATAATAGTAAGACCCACTTGTACACCAACCCCAAAGAAGCCATGGCGTGGTTGAACGACCGTTATGGAAATGCACCCAGACGCAGAGGTGACTGACGGTGACTTCTGCTCCTCGAAATTAAGTGTGTGCCTGGGCTTCAGTGTTTGTATTTGCCATTTTCGCCATGTTGCCTTTGGACCTCGTGACGATCCTTGATCCCCTTAATGCACCATGGGGAACACCCTCCCATTGTACCTGGCCTTTCCTCCTGGAGTTCTTTATTTGGTGAAAAAAAACAGGAACGGGGAGAGAGTAGGAAAGGAACCCCGAGGGGCTAGGAAAAGGATTCTTCAAAGAGGAACACCCAAATAATGTAAAATATATTAAATAGAATTCTTTATTAGAAAAAACAAAAATTCCACCCACAATAAATATAATTAAATAGCGCAATACCTCCACCACACAATTAAAATTAATGATAACATTTATCATATGACAAGTGATCACCACGAACAGCACCTCTGTCATTCAGGCATTCACCCACTAGTTGCCAGCTAGCAATAAAATCTGAAGAAAAATAATACAAGTAATTTACTGTTACAAATTTCAGTACGCTAAATGATAAATCTTCAGTTATTGAGAGCAGTCTTGATTTGTGCACCAGTTGGTGCAATACCTGCCCTGATACAGTGAATAGAGGGAGAGCAGACGAAAAAACACACGGAGGGCTACAGGAGCAGTCTTAGATAGTAGAGGAAATCCCCTAATATTGAAACCGTTATGAAACCGTTATGGAGAGTAGAGGAGCATACTGCAGCAGCACTATTGAACAGGTCAGTTTTTAGTGAGGAAAGCAGATGAATGGGGAAGTAAGTTCCCTTCTCTTACTCAAGTCCGTGTGAATGGGCTTCAGTGGAACCTTACTTCATTAGTTGGCTTATACACAGACTTGCATGTACATAGGTGAGTAGTATGATTAACATCCGCAGACATATATTCCTTTGGAAAATCCAACTAGGTGTATCCAGACAATATTAACATTAAAGACTTACTGGTCCATGCAGGGGTGGTCACCATCATTCATCATTCACCGGAACCGGACTGCTAAGCTGACAGGCAGAGACACACACACCGGCCGTACAGCGCTGGTATCGAAGCCTGCGTGATAGGGCTTCAGGCGGCAGCTTAGTTCACATCAGTGGTATGCTGGTCGCCAGGTGTGTGAGAGCTTAATGGTCCCATTCAAGTTTCTAAGTCTCCATCAGGTTCGCTGAGCCCAGAGCAAGTTCATTCACTGGAGTTGAAAATCAGCTCATCCGTGGAGAGTGCTGGCTATTACGCTGCAGTTATTAATGGGGTTCAATGCGGCCGTCCGTGTTCATCTTAGATCGACTGTTCCCAGGGCAGGAGTAGTGGGAGAAGAGGGGGTGACAGGTCCGTGGTGGGGCACTGTGAAGACAGGGGCGTCAAGCTGGCGTGTTTCATTCGGCAAGCAAATTTCATCAGAGCTAGTTTCTTTATTTGGTGTTGGACACTGTGCCTTCTGATATACAGGGAGGCCGGGTGTCTCCCGATTTTCCCTACATCTACGGCGGACTCATTTCCTGGAACAGAACCCCTCTATATATATTTTTCTAGTTACTGTTGAGAGCCTCCCCGGATTCCGCACTACCCCCTCACCGATAGGTGGCGTGGCCTTGGAACAGTTCTGACCTCCACTGGAAGTTTTAATGGGGTTTTTCAGGCTGAGGGATACAAGCCTCACTATGTTTGGGATGGCCGGGTGGGGTGGGTGGCATGGGGTTTTAGATGGACTTTTTTTTTTCTTTTTTTCAATTTTTTTTATTTTTCTACTGTTGCTGCCCTAGGCAGAATATGTTGTTTCTTCATTTTTATTACCTTAACTGCTCTTACTAATCTGACCTTTTAGATCATCACATTGTAATGTACACATGCTCAAATATGTTCTGGGTGGCACGACAAGTAGGTTTTACATGTGGCTGTATCCTTATGTGATCATTTTGTATTGTTTACCTTAACATGGCGAAGCCCTTAAAGATCTCATGGAATACTAGAGGTTTGAATGCGCCCCAGAAGCGGTCCCTGGTCTTTTCCGTTTTAAAAAAATGTCACCCCCATATAATTTGCCTCCAAGAAACTCCCCTTACTGGCACTTGGGTGAGAGCCCTCAAGTGTCCATGGCTGGCCCAATCTTACCACGCCACACACACAAATTACTCTTGAGGGGGGGGGTCTCTCTATTCTACTGGCCAAATCTCTCTCGGCTGAAATTTTACAAGTCAACACAGACCCCGATGACAGATTTATGATACTTACCTTACAAATTGCCTCTGTGACTTTCATCCTTGTAAATATTTATATTCCTCCCCCATTTTCAGTGGAGGTATTGTCTAAATTGTCACATCCGCTATTGTCTTGACCTCCGGGCCCCCTACTGTATGTGGGCGACTTTAATGCCATTTTAGACCCAGCTAGGGACCGCTTGGGGGGTGGTGGTAGACCCTTCCCCTTCTTTGTAGACTGGACACAGGTTCATGGTCTCACGGAGATATGCCGCTGGAAACACCTGGATGTTTGCCAATATTCCTGCCATTCGGACTCTTTCCGCACCATGTCTCGGATTGGCGTTTGCTGCGGAGGACACTCTTCCCATTATATCTGCGGTGTCCTATATGCCCGGGGGATGTCTCAGACAATGCTCCTCTCTCTGTGGACCTCCTCCCAGGCTCAGGCTCTACTATTTGGTGTTTGAATTCCTACTGGCTGGAGGATGAGGTGATGCAGGGGGAATGTAAAAAGGGCATTGCTGGTTACTGGAGGGACATCCACAGAATGGGAAGCCTTTAAAACTACGCTGAGGGGTACCTTTATGTCCATCACTGGTGTTATACGCAAAAATTATAGACAACGCACTGAGGAATTAGGAACGGTTATGTTAACAGCAGAATCTCCCTATGCTATCAACCCTGATTCTGACACGAGAAATGCATGGCTACAGAGTTGCAGGGAGCACAGACTCTGTTTGTTAGATCTTGCGCAAAAACGCATGTTACACGCTACTCAGAAATCGTTTGAGCATGGTAACAAGGCTGGACGCCTATTTTTTGATTGAAAATGTATACTTTATTTTGCAAGAAAATATACAAAAAACAAATACTTCAACAGGGTACATTACACTCTGTACTGTGACGCAGCGCATAAATACACTACATAATACATTTCCAAGCATACAAAATAAATTACATTCATTCTTCGGTATGGTGCCTGATGTGTTGTGCAGA
Organism: Aquarana catesbeiana; assembly: GCF_042186555.1. Taxonomy (NCBI): domain Eukaryota; kingdom Metazoa; phylum Chordata; class Amphibia; order Anura; family Ranidae; genus Aquarana; species Aquarana catesbeiana. Next base: position 80,400,392 of record NC_133330.1, on the reverse strand, counting down.
GTAATACCCCGAAAACATCACATCATGCATGACGCCGCATTACCCTGAGAGCATTACTTTCAAAAACATGTCGCATAAAATCCGGTCTTACAGTCTAGTAGCATTCAAATGGGCAACGGGTGTGATTGGGGGGGGGGGGGTGAAGGTGGGGTAGGGGAGGGAGAAAAGAGTTCACAGGCCCGAAGCTTTATTGAACTGCCAAAGGATACACGGGGGGGGGGGGGAATCTTCAGACCTCCTCTTCCTCCTTGAAATCCATCAAACATCCTCTCCTGCTGGTGGATGAGGTGCTTTCTGGCGCACCACAAAGCGTCCTTAAAGCAACACAGCACCCGCCAGGCACCGTCAATGTCCTCCTGTGAATGAGTTCCACAGAAGAGTCCGTTCAACACACCGAAGTGTGTGATAGCAGTCTGTGGTACAAAGTCTTTCAGTTCAGGTTCCAAGGCCCTCAACAGGTCCTGTGCAATGGACGCCTATTTTTTTGATTGAAAATGTATACTTTATTTTGCAAGAAAATATACAAAAAACAAGTACTTAAACAGGGTACATTCCAATCTGTACTGCGAAGCAGCGCATAAATACACTACATAACAATACATGGCCAAACATACAAATAAATTACATTCATCCTGCGGTATGATGCCTAATGTGTTGTGCAGAGTAATAATACCCCGAAACATCACATCATGCATGACGCCGCATTACCCTGAAAGCATTACTTCAAAAACATGTCACAAAAGTCAGGTCATATAGTCTAATAACATTCAAATGGGCAACGGGTGTGTTGGGGGGGGGGGGGGGTGTGGAGAAGGTGGGGTAGAGGAGGGAGAAAAGAGTTCACAGGCCCGAAGCTTTATTTGAACTGCCAAAGGATACACGGGGGAGGGGGGGGGTAAATCTTCAGACCTCCTCTTCCTCCTTGAAGTCCATCAAGTGGTAGTCTATGAGCAAACTGTGGACCATTCTGCGACAGTCCTTGATGGACATCCTCTCCCGCTGGTGGATGAGGCGCTTTCTGGCGCGTCCTTAAAGCAACACTTGTTGCTTGTTGCAATGTCCTCTTGTGAATGAGTTCCACAGAAGAGTCCGTTCAACACACCAAAGTGTGTGATAGCAGTCTGTGGTACAAAGTCTTTGAGTTCAGGTTCCAAGGCCCCTCAACAGGTCCTGTGCAAAGGGGCACTCCCAGAAAACATGAAGAGCAGTTTCCTCCTGGATGATGTAAAAGGGGCAGTGCCTGTATCTGCACAGGTTTCTGGCATGCATGAATGTCCTGAGTGGCAACCCCCCTTGGATTGCCATTCATGCCAGATCTTTGTGCCTGTTGGTGAGTCTCTTTGAAGAAACATTCCTCCAGACCACTTTACAAGTGGCTGAAGGGAGGCCTGGAACAGTCTCAACAATGTCCGATGCTCTAATCAACTTGTGGATAGTTTTTGGCTTCCACAAGTCAGGCTTCACTCCATGTAGCCCCAGCTCCTTAATAAACTTGTCCAAGTACCAAGGGGTGTCCCAGTTGTAGGGGGATGGAGCTGTCCCATTTGTCCCATCCAAGGGTCCTCCAAAGAGGCAGGAGGAAAAAACAGGACATGGAGTTACCACCAGAGTCCACAGTTCTGTCAATCAATGTGCTGCGGATGCAATTACAAGCAAAGCACACCCTCATTAGGGTAGCGATGTCGGGCACGCCCTTACCGCCCTTGAGGGGTTCCTTGAACATAACAGCCCGCTTCACTCTGTCCATTTTGGAGCTCCAGATGAAGTGAAACACCGCCCTGGTGATGGCCTTGCAGGTGTTAACCCGGGGGGGCCAGGCCTGGGCGAGGTACTGCAACACAGGGAGGATCTCACTGCGGAGTACCAGTGTTTTACCTTCGATGGTGAGTTCTCTGAGGCTCCAAAGTCCAAACTTCTGTCGTATCTTTGACAGTCTTTCCTCCCAGGACTTCAGGGCTGCGCCCTCAGCTCCAAACCAGACCCCGAGGATTTTGATGAAGTCCGTCTTGATGCTGAAAGGAATGGGTGCAGAAGAAGGCAGGAACCACTTTCCGAAGAGCATGACTTCTGACTTCCCGCAGTTGACCTTTGCCCCTGAAGCTTGGCCGAAGTCCTCACAGGTCTGGTGAGTGTGTTGATGGAGCGCCGATCAGCACAGAACACCGTCACGTCGTCCATGTAGAGTGAGCACTTGACCTCCCGTCTGTCCGGTCCTGGTGCGGTGATCCCTCTGATCTCTGGGTTCCGTCCGATGCTTCGGGCGAAGAGCTCTATACAACAAACAAAAAGCAGAGGTGAGAGAGGGCAGCCTTGTCTGACCCCAGACAAGATTGGAAAGGGGTCAGTTTTCCAGCCATTTACCAGCACCAAACTAGAAATGTCAGTGTACATTATATCCACATACGAACAAAACATTTCCCCAAGACCAAACCTGCGCAGAGCTCTGCACATAAACTCGTGGGAGACACGGTCAAAGGCCTTCTCCTGGTCAAGACTAACTAGGGCCGCGTGCACACGGCGGCCATGAATGTACTGGACCGTGTCCCGGACGAGCGCAAGGCTGTCCGCAATCCTGCGACCAGGAATGCCGCAAGTCTGATCCGGGTGGATGATCTGTGCGATGACAGACCTCAGCCTGTTGGCCAGGACCTTGGCAAGGATTTTGTAGTCCACATTCAGGAGAGAGATCGGACGCCAAAATCGTGATCATCCCCTCCCTCAGTGACGGAGGCATTATGCCCTCCACCACCATCTCCTCGTACAGCTCGAGCAGGTCCGGGCCCACGAGATCCCACAGTGCTACATAGAGCTCAACTGGGAGACTATCGCAGCCCGGGGTCCAGCCTCGCCTAAAGGAATTAGGGGCAGAGTGCAGCTCCTCCAACACCAAGGGGGCATTGACGGTTGACTAAGCCAGAAGGCCATGTCCACCCCTCCCCAAGACTTTCAGGGCTGGCTCGAGGACCCGTCCTTACGCACCACAGAGTGAGACAAACGTGTACAAGACATGACAAAACAAAGCATAGGATCAATCAAAAAAAGAAAATAAATAAGAAAGTGGGGAAGGAATAGTGGAGAGGAGAGTGAAAAAAGGTGGCCATTGTATGAAACAATGACCAGGCCCTTGGGCCAGGAATAAATTATTCCTCTGGTCCCAGCCAAAAGGCCCGACCCAAGAGGCAGGTGCTAAAAAAGCGTGTTTATGGTGCAGTGACCCGTGGTGCCTCAAATCAAAGTGACTGCCACTAACAGTGATTTTATGGCACCCCTGGACTGCCTCTCCAGGGGCACATACTCCATAGGCTTTCAAAGACCAACCCTGGCCACCAGCCCAGATCACAGCAGCCCCCACCCCAGGCAGAAAGGCATGGAGTTCAGGAAACTTGGTGAGAGCCCTTTACCATCAGGCTCCACCGTTGTTCCTTCCCTCCTACCTAATTACATTCCGGAAATACTGGCCGCTCCCCCCACCGGTGGGAGAAAGGGGGAGCCGGCGTTCTCTCCCCGAATAACTGTCTGGAGCTAGAGCTGCCCCAATCCAGGCCAGAAGTCCAGGGTCCCGACCCTCCGGTTCAGACCCCCGTGGTTCTCCATCCCCATCAGAAGGCTTCCCTTTCGGCTACGAACCGTCCAGGTCACCTTTACTCCAGCAGGTTTTGCATAGCAACCGCCATCCCATCTCTATCTCGCCATAGATCAGGGACGGAAACAAGCGCCACCTCCTGGAAACTGATAAGAACAGATACTACACTTGATCTTAGCCAAAAGGCCGAGAAGCGATCATCAAAGATTTTTTTTTAATAACCTAACCCAGACTTGTACTTCTCAACAACATTGTCCCTTGTTTGGAGAGTTCCTTGGTCTTCATGGCAGTGTTTGGTTAGTGGTGCCTGTTGCTTAGGTGTTGCAGCCTCTGGGGCCTTTCAGAAAGGTGTGTATATGTAATGACAGATCATGTGACACTTAGATTGCGCACAGGTGGACATCACTAATCATGTGACTCCTGAAGTAATTGGTTGCACCAGAGCTTTTTATGGGCTTCATAACAAAGGGGTGAATACATATGCACATGCCAATTATTCGTTTTTTTTTTTATTTCTTAAAAATAGTTTTATGTATATATTTTTCAAATTTTACTTCACCAACTTAGACTATTGTGTTCTGATCCATCACATATAATTCAGATTAAAAAAAAAACATTTAACTGAAGGCTGCAATGTAACAAAATAGGTAAAAATCCAAGGGGGTAAATACTTTTGCAA